>NC_084598.1:20719077-21359221 GCF_033807715.1 Cololabis saira
CACCTAACATTCTGGCTTTAGGCAGCACTTATTTGATGGCCTGAGAATGAGATCAGGTCGGTGCAGTATGGGGCTTGATAAAAAAAAAAACAAAAAAAAAACGCCCATAATTAAAGTTGATGATGCATAAATAATTATGTATATATAATATATATAATATATAATAATAATAATAATGCAACAATAAAAACAGGGTCTTTTGTTTATTGAAATAACTGCTGATTATATTTGCTTATACAATAACATTTGTATAATGTATATGATTGGTGGGTCTTAGCTTCTTCCAAATTTCTAATTCTCGTACCATTTGGACAGATCTTTCCTTGTTACCTTGTCAACTGCGTTTTGCAATGAGGGAATTACTTGGTCTTTCCACACGTCCATCCATTATCTATACCCGCTTTATCCTTTGCAGGGTCACGGGGTCTGCTGGAGCCTATCCCAGCTAATTTTCAGGTGAGAGGCAGGGGTTACACCCTGGACAGGTCACCAGTCCATCGCAGGGCTTTTCCACATGTCTCTAAGTGTTATTCGGATTTTTGTCTGCAGGTGACAAAATCTGTTCTTAAGCAGACTAAAGACTTAAGAACACTAACTCTCATAAGCCCACCAGAGCCATTGTGTCTATTTTCTACCCTCACTTGGTTAAAGTTATAGATCTGATGGCTCTTACATTATATAAGTGATAGAGCACTTAAGCCAAATAATCATGTTATTTCCGGTACAGACAGACAGAATAATAATATCTCCAAACCTTTTCAACAAACACCCATTAGTCAAACAGATCCTGATATAGACTACAAGTGTCAATCAACAGGTAACATGATGTTTAACTGCTGAATATAAAGACAATCTCTCTACTGTGCATTTGCACATCAGTCTGAAAACCCAATAGAAGGCAAGCATGAACAGTTATCTTTTGGCTAACACCAAGTCAGTGTACACCAGCAGAAACACTAGACTTCCTCTAACCTTTAGTTGTGCAAACATGACTCTCATTGAAGGCTGTTTTCACCACAGCCAGACTTACACTCTACCTTCAACCAGAACCATGAGACTGGCCACTCGGCTTAAAAATGCCATTTACTTAGTTGGTCATCATGCTCAAGTGTGTGTGTTTCTGAGGCTGAAGACAAGATGAACTTGGGCCCAGTAATAAAGTCTGATTCTAGCTCATAAAACTGGAACTAAGGGTGTGTAGAGTTGAGCTGTCACAGACCTAAAAAGGATGACCGGTCCAACTCCTATTTTTTATTTATCACTTTTTTTTTTGTTCCTCAGTTTTTCTGGTCTCTCTTATTACCCCTCTAATCTAACGCTCCCTTCTTTTTCCTCCTCTCGCCCTTTCCAGAAGGTCCTTGCCTAAACCCCAGAGAGAGGGGGAGGAGCATGGGATGGCGAGGACGTGCTGGTAATCCGTAGAGTGACCCAGGTCAATTCAATTATCCTGTTTTCTTTCACTGTGCGACGCGTGTGCCCATTTCTCAGCCAACTCCCTTAATGCGCCCAGGATTAGCTTCTCTTACTTTTAATGATCTACCTATCGACGCCTTGGGGCCCACAACCATACACAAAGACACAGAAGCACACACAAGTAAGTTTATCGTAGAAAAGTTTTACTGTGAAGGAATTCACTAAACAGTAGAGCAAGTCTGGGTTTCAACACGAACATTATATCAATAAATATGTATTCATGAGCGTGCTTGTGTATGCATTTTCTTGCTTATGTAGGAGTGTGGGTTGCAGGAACTGCAGAAGGGAGAAGGTTGTTTTAGCTATCTGCATTTACAGAAGCTTCACCTCACACCTTCAAGATTTGAGATAATCATCTTAGGCCTAACACGTTAGTGTATTAGCTCACTAATCGGCACCCCGGAGGAGGAAAAGAGGTCAATTTCTAGAAGTAAACTGTGCGGATGACTGTCTTGCTCTGAATTAACCATGCAGGGAACAGGGCATTAAGCTCTACTGTACAGCGAAGTCTCCAGCATGTGATGTTAAATACAGGTCAACAAGGCAGTCGGATAGCTCACCACATTTGACCAGATAGTTGGACAGCGCTTTTTTGAAAAGATAAATCAGATTTTGCTAGTTAGGTGTTAATGTGACAGACTCAAGTTATCCAACCTAATCTTATTATCTCACCAGTAATTACATGCACATGGCTGGGTAACTAACTAATAAGGTTCAAAGTTTACAAAACGGCAATGACTCCTGGAGACTAAAACCTCAAACTCATAAAAGCAGCACTGCATCTCGGAATAGAAAGCTTTACTTTTGACCTCTTTTCATCGTTTTCAAGTAAAGTCCAACTGCTGACGTAATGCTTCTCTGATAATGGGCTGCGTTCACCGCAGGTGCAGTAACTTTCAGTATGGAGACAGTGAACCCTGACAGGGCCTTGGAGTCTTACCTGGGATGTCTTGCCCGTTGTAGTTCCATCCAGGAACGGCGAGTATGGAGGGCAGAGGAGAGCCAGGCCTACTGTCCCTGAATCTATCCCTGTCCCGCTCGCGGTCCCAGGTCCTTTCAGCTTGCTGGGTAATATGTCTGACAGTGTCCTTGTTCTTCCTGTTCTTCCTCCGGGCTGACCCTGACAGGGGTTGCCAGGACCCTTCTCCACCCACCCCACCAGCTCCTCCAGTCCCTTGCTCTCCCTGGCTTTGGGCTGCCCCCTTGGGAGTGTCCCGTGGATGTGAAGAGGAGGCGGGGGAAACCTGTTCCTCTTTGACGTTAACCGGTCTATAGTCATGTGGCCAGGCGGGCTGAGAGTCGTGACAGGCTTCCTCCTGGCTCTCGTGGCTCTTTGGGGGTTCTTGGTCCTCCTTTCCATACGTGCTGCCTCCCTCGTGGCAGCTGGCGATGGCTGAGTCCCCAGAAGAATTGGCGGGGCTGGTGCGGCGAGCTAGCCAAGGGGAGGTGCTACGACCAGACATGATGGAGGCTAAGGCCTCAGAAGCCATGCCGACTATCCCACCTCCTCCTCCTAAACCTGCTGCCGGAATACCCCCGGCACCTGCCATACCCACTCCACCCCCTCCCCCGCCTCCACCTCCTCCTCCACCTCCTCCACCTCCTCCCAAACCTGCAGCAACAGCTCCCATTTCAAAGTCGGCCAGCTCGTCAGCCATCTCAGAGCGGATGCTGATGTCCAGCGCTGCCTTGATGAAGCTGTGGCAAGCCTGGACAATGTCTGTCATCTGTAAGTAACTGGCAGCCGACATGACCTCGATCACATTCTTACTGGTGAGGGCGAGGTGTGCTGAGTACATGAAGTCCAGGATGGCTTTGAAGCCGGTGGCCGTAACAATGTCCAGGTGAGTGACAGTGGTCTGATGGTGAGGCTCTGCCCCCTTTTTAACCTGCAGGTTGGGAGAAGGTGTAGTAATGTTAAGATTTTCTTGCTTATTTGTCTTACTTGACATATTGAATACACGATTAAATAAAATCTACCGTATTTTCTGGACTATAAGCCGCTACTTTTTTCATAGGTTTTGAACCATGCGGCTTATACAAAGGTGCGGCTATTCTGTGGATTTTTCTTCCACCGCTAGGGGGAGTGCTAACCGGAATTAGAATAAAAACTAAGACAAAATAAATGCAAAGAAGAATACGCTACTTCTTCTTTAGCAGATAGAAGTAAGTAGAAGCAGATTTCAAACAGATGAAAAGACACTGTTAGGAAAGGATCTATTTAGGTACAAACATGTACATCATTTACAGTTCAAAATCCTTCTGTACATGTTTAAATATCTAATCTAACAACATAAATATCTGCGGCTGAAATATCTCTTTTTTTTTTTAAATAGAGCGGGTGCGGCTTATATACAGGTGCGGCTTATAGTCCAGAAAATACGGTACTTTGGTTGTGCAATTTAACTAGACAGAACAAAATTATTTGAAAAAAGAAAGAACTGGACAATTATATTCCCCACTTAACCATCTCCTCGGGCACAGTCCCATACCTGGCAATAAAGAGTCTTGAAGTAGCGTGAGGACCCCAGAAGGACGTTCTTATGGGCTTTGAAGATCTTTCCATCCACAATGACACAGGCGTCACAGAGGATGCCGTGCTGTCTTTGCTCATTGAGCTCTCTGAGGAGCTGACGGTAGTGAGATGAGATCTCCATGTCCTCCTTCCTGTTGTTCATCTGTGTAGCTGAACAAAAGCTTCTCCTCCAAACATCTGCCGGCAAATAAAAGAAGACATGCAAGCAGTTTAACTAAAGATGTAACAAACATCAAAACATTGTTTGCACCAGTACAGGTACAGGATGGACAACTGATTTCTGGCATTTTACAAAGATGCAGGGAAAAAGAATGTATAATGTGGGCACAATCAAATCTTAATCATTTAGTTGTTGATGGAAAAGAAAACAAGATAGCAACATAATGAGGCATTTCTCCTTTAAATCCATTTCTATGGCTGATGGATCAATGCAAACTCGCATGGATTTCCTTTTAATGTATGAAGGGAGAAATAAGTGCATTTAACTGAACCACTCTTTAAAGATGAGCCAGGCTAAGGATATGTCAGCAAAGACTGTGACATAAAAACAATGACATCAATAGAAACCACGTCTCAGCCGCTGGAGTTTGATGTCTAAAAAAAGCCCAGTAGCAAATAATCAAAAATCTCTGTTTTTAAACCCCGTCTGACAGGTTCATGCATCTCCATGTGCACGTGTGTATTAGACGGTATGTGTGTAGCCTCATTAAAAATGGCAATTACAAAGTGTAACGTCTCTATAACAGTTTTCAGCAAGAAAAACACCTAATTTAGCACATACCACTTTACTATAAGTCGATCAATAACCGCAACCTCAGTTTTTTTCTTCTTTAATATATTAAATCTTGTTTCAACCTTGAATGTTCAGTCGCTTGTCTAGTTATGACAGAAATTCACTCTGGAACCTTCACCTCAGTGTTTCTGAACTGTCTCACTTCAGCCCTACTGAAGTTTTTAATTTTTTTTCCCTGAAAACTACAGAGAAAGAAACCTTAATGGCAATTTGTGGAGCTGCTCAACCATCAGTGAATGAAGATCCAACTTCCAGTATTCATTGATGTGGTGGTGAAATAGGAACACAGCCAAATGCTATTACCAGTCTTGCATAATAAAAGCAAGAGAAAAGTCCACAATTTGAACATCCAGAAACTGTGAAACAGTAAAATGACTTTTATACTTTCTTCTTTTTGTTCACACGCCTGTAGAGTTTTACGTGAGTGCAGATAAAACATTAAAGCTTCTGTTTTTCATACATGTTACACTATACATTAGAGGAGTGTTCCTTGTGCAGGGATATAGGAAAAGACTGCCATGTTGACCGATGCAAAGAGCTGCCAAAAAAAACAGAGAGTAAACACGACACTCACATATGTGCAGAAGTAGAAGATGCACACTCAGACTGTACATTAGCGGGAGCATTAGCAGCCAGTGCTCCTACTCTTGTCTCAGTGAGGACTAAATCGCCAGGACGCAGAGTGTTACCAAACGCAGCAGTGATTTGTTTTGGGAACGCCACAGCTGTCAGCTCTCATGGGCTGCTCTGAGAGATGACAGCTCGGGTTGGCCAAGGTGACAGCAGCGTTTGCTCGGGGGCCGGCACACTTCAGGTCATGTTTAGCAAAGCTCTGCTCAACCTGATGGCTTGTAAGATCAGATAAATCCACAGTGTCTCCCACGTCCACTTAGACAAACACACCTCCTTCGAACAGCGGTGGAAAAGCCGATCGAGTGATTGTGACAACTGCTGAAGTCTCTCTCGCTCAAGTAATAAAAAAAAAGAAAAAAAGAAAAAAAAAGGAAAAACTATCAATGAGTATCTCAAAACTTTTCACTTTGATTGGTGTTTATGTGGGTCTCAAAGGAAAAAAATATAACTGAAAGGAAAAAGTAAGTTGGATGGGAATGCAGAAAAACAGTGTCCCTCAGAGGCTGCAAAGGCAAGTTTTGACGCAAATGTTTTTATCCTCTGGCACACACATTTCTCAGAAAAAAAAAACCCATTGGCGGCCTAACCTTGAGATATTCTTTTCTTTCTGAATTTCTCTAATAGAAGTATTCAAAGTCCTCACCTCTCACCTTAGGAGACAAACCGAGCGGCTTTAAAAATACAGCAATTCCACTTCCTCCTCTCTCTGCTCCTCTTCTCTCAGGGCCAACCACATAATCAATTGTAAAGCCTGCAGTATAACATGGACTCCCTCTCAGAGCCACATAAAAACACAAAAGAAGTCATTCATTAGCAGAAAAACATTCCTCCTCTTCCTATTCCTCATAGCTTTTAAAGTCAATGTGTTGATGGTAAATTCACAGGGGCGACTGCACAATACAAGCTGCACATCAGCCCTGACTGGAGACATCCATCTCACCACAAGACCGACTACCTACAAGACTGGCATCACTCAAGCGTCGCATTAAGGTTCTAACCAGATTTCAATTTCTGACTCAATTCATAGGATAACATGAAAATGTATCATAAAGATGATAACGATAACTAGCAGAAAAGAATGAAGGAATGCTTTCTGCAAGACAACTGTTTAAAAAAATCCTGCTCATGCAGCAAAACCCCAGTGTTATTAGATCATGAAAGACTCTTTGATATTTTTATTTCAATCATGACATTTAGGTGAATTAAACATTGTTTACAACACTTGCGGCATCAGGACATTTCTGTTCAAAGAATTAAGGTGCAGCTTCTTTTCAACTTCTGAAATGTCTATCAGTTTCTTTCTCAAGGACAATATACTGTAAGTGAAATTCTCTGGATTTCTGAATGTGAGTCGGACAAAAGACATTTCAGAACATGACTCTGGAACATGAAAAGTTAATTTACATTTTCAATTTTTACTGACATCCTGCATGACCTGAAGCAGTTTTGTTAAAAGAATATGTCTATTGTAATCGGGCATGGGCAAAAATATTTTTCCGTAATATTGCTGAACCCTCCGTCCTGATTGTGTACACCTGTGTGATATCCTTGAAGCTGCAAACTAATTTCCTATCTTTTGAGGGCTAAATGATTAATAGAGACTAAAGCCCTCATCTGCTTTCAATCTGTTTGAAAGTCTGAACTGATCTAAGAGGAGCAGCAAGCGCCTGAAAGGCCTGGACATAAACTCATTGTTCTGTTGTATCTTAGTTTAAGGGAGCCTCTTTTACAAAACACTAAATTAAGAGAGAAGATTTATTTCATAACCTTTGCAGTCAGAATAACTGCACACTTATTTACTGCCGAAATAAACAGATTAATCAAACAATTAAATAAGCAAAAGCATGTCTTAAATTCTGTGTGATGCTTGCTAGGACGAAAAGGGCTTTATTGAACATAATGATCGTCAAGCCACTTCATATTTGGACCAACATTTTTCAGCTTCTAATCTTTTTTTTTTTGTTTCATTTAAGTGTGTTAATTTTGTTTTAATCAAGTCCCTATAACTTGCACAGCTGGAATGTCCTCGTCCACATTTTCACTAGGATTATCCCTGAGCGCAGAGGAATATGACCCTACCAAATGACGGGGCAGTGACACACTGGAGGTTTATATTCAGATGCCTTCATTTTCTAACATAATAACTGTTTACAGACATCCAGGGTTGGACAATGGACTGCAGTTATAACTGGGCTCTTGTAAGATCATAAGGTTTTCCTCAGCATTTTGGCTGCATGTTAAGACAAATTCACCTTAGAAAATGTTGAGCCCGATTTGCAGGGTACCAGGCTCACCTTCAAAACCCCCTGATCAACGGTAAATAGCTGAGCGATCCACACTCACCATTCAGCACTTTGTTATGTGTGAACCGCTTACAGATGCATCGTAGTGTTACTGACGTAGTGCTGAGCCATCTCTCACAGGTGAATACGTAGCATGACTAGCATGATCTGTCGCCTCCAAGCTAGAGCCAGAGAGAACGTCACTGAATAACGGGAGATATTTACACCATAGCAAAGAGACAAATACCAAGAAGAAACCTCACCTACATGGCAACAGATCATATTTATAAAGTTGCATTACTCTTTTAATCTTCCAGGTCATTTTCCTATTTCATGTGTGATTTGGCATCATTTCCTGTGTCACCTGTCATCTATTTATTAAATGATTTATATATTCATTCATCTTCATGAAACATAGTTTGAAGACAAAACTGAGTAACAGCTGGATGTTGTCAGATCACATAGTGTGTAATCTCCTGATGCTTATGAGTCATGTAGTGTGAACGCCACAACAATTTCAAGATTACAAGACTGCAAGTTATGTAGTCTGAACAGCAGAACAATCTACCAATGGTGAAGGTCGCGGAGTCAGAAGCCACATTTAGTATTAAATTGAGTTTTTCTAAGACGTTACATTGAAGCATCTATGCCGCTAATAGATTACGACCGGTCTGTTTGGTTGTGACTCCTTTGTTAACGTTGGCCACTCCTGGTAGACTGTTTTAAGCCTTGCGTTGATTTGGTTACCGTTGTGATGGAAGTTTTAGGACCTCATCTGCATAACTTAACATCCCCTTTAGTGCTGTTCATGATTTGCAACCACTTGCTAATTAACCCAGTTTAGGATGAATCAATATGATAATTTCAATCTTTCGCATGTGTGAAGCACTTTGTAACAGATGTTTAGGAAAGTGCGAATAGACACAAGAACGCTAACCAGTTCTCTTGTTCTCTTCAGAGAGTTTGTTTTACTGTTATCCTTCCAGGCTGTTTTGTGCGCAGACACCAGGGTGTGTGTATTAGGAAGTGGAGCTGGTGTCTTAGCCAAGTAAGTTCAAATTCCCTGTTACACAAAGGTGGTTCACTTCTTATTGGGCTGCAGGTTATGTTGTAGATGAGAGGTCACCACATATCACACACACCTCACAACCAGTCAAATCTTTAATAAAATAGGAGAAGAAAAAAAAACGTGGTATGTGGCAAATGAGTCTCATTTCATACCATCTTTCTCAAGAGTTAGAGACCATCAAATAACTCTGAAGCTTGTCTTTGTTGACTTTACAGGATGTGGAAATAATATTATTTTTCTCACCTTTATTAAGAGCACTTTACTATGACATATTTCTTTCCTGTTTTCTTGAAAGGTGTTGTGCACATTCATTTGTTATAGCATCCAGCTTATAAAATGTTTTTAAAAATAGATTAAAATGACTAAATTATAGAGCACAATATTTTAAAGTCCTGATGACATGAAAAGGGATGCCTTTGGTATTAATGGTTCTTTTTTTTTTGGTGCAGAGGTTTTTCAAGGAGTATGAAATAATTTGCAAGCAAAGGGTTTGTATGAATGTGGTGTGAATGTTGCTGGGATTGTCCCCATGTTTAATGGTGCCTCACATTTAACAAAAGCAATGATCAGTGGAGGGTAAAACAACAGCAGGGACTGTGAGGGAAAGAGAAAGAAGTCTAATCATATTTATTGCTTCAACAGACTCAGACACATACTGCATTAGCAGTTACGTAGAAAAGAGGAGCTTTAATGGAGTTCGCTTTGACCTCTAAACTCTTTGCTTGCCTAATTGGCTTGTTTAATTTCAGCATGTCCAATTCCCTCCAGTCAGAGACCCCTTTTACAGAAGAACTAATCCCAAGCTACCCCTCAATGATACATAAACACCCATCCATTCTTTTCTTCTCCTCTGAGAACTACTCCATTTTACCCCATGAGAGACCATCAGGAAGACCAAAACCCATTTCTTTCAACCATGTGAGTACAGCCTTGATTCAGAGCACACTTTCCTCTCAAAATATATACTTGGGATGGGAAAAAAAGGTAGAATGAACATGTCAAACAATCAGCTATAGAGGCAAAGACATAAAGCATTAGCAGTCTCGCCAAGGCTGCAGAAACTAAAGCCTGCTTTCAGCATGTCACACAATAAAAATCTTTTCAACCTTCTATGAAATCTCACTGCAAAAAAAAAGTCAAGAACGAGTCACGAGGAGGCAGGTTGACAGTCTGGGAGCGCTTATATGTGGTCAGAGACAATTGTTTCAGTAAAGCATGCCAACAGAGCTCCGAGACCCTGTCACCCTTCTAAGGCCAAATCAAAAGTGACTGTCCTCCTTAACCCCTCCTTTCTTCACTTTCAAACACATGCACAATCAAGAGCCCTGTTCCCCTCGACACGCACACAGACACACACGCACACACATCCACCCCCCTTCCCTAAAAACAAAAGCACACGCTATAACTAAAAACACCCACATTCACACACTTAGCAGAGCCGTCATGGCATCACACCCTGTTTGTCCTGGTCACATCACAGCAAAGTCACTTTAGGCCCAAGTCAGACAGCTAAAGAGATGAGACGTGCGATGGAGTGAGAGAATGGGGTTTCATCCTTCTTGTGTTTCTCTTAATGCAGCCTGTCCCTTCGAGCCACTTCTCTGCCTCCTTGACCGCACAGGACAGAGGGGAGACGGAGCGCAAGGTCCTTCTAGATCAAATACAGAGCAGTGCTTCCTGTTGTCATGGGCTTTAATATAGAGCCTACTTTTCAGAAGGTATTCTCGCATCATGGAGAATGAGAATGTGAACCGTCCTTACACAGAGTGCTAACACAACATAATTCAGCAAATAAAACTTGCAAAGCACTCTGCCTCTTCTGTGTCTGTTGATTCATTCATTAATTAACATTCTCGCCAATATGTACAAGGTCTAACTACCTTTGAGCGCCTTCATGAGTATGTTTGCACTATCTGCCAGCTCCACACACTTGTAGTTATTCTTAAATAAAGGATTTTCAGTTGGTCCACACAAATTATCATTAAAAACCCAATCTGCTGGGTGCAAATCGGCCACACTCAGCCAAACACTATATTCAAATTGTGGTTCTTTATCAAGCAGTGTTTGATTAAATGAGTTCAGCATTAGCTAGGACAGGCTCCAGTCCACCCCTCGTCCCCTGTCACCATGAACAGGATGAAGCACGTATTGAAAAAATAAAATAAAAACTGGATGGATGAAATTTGAAGGATTGTGTGACACAGAGGTAAAACAATTGAAAATGTAAGATGCCTTTTACCAGGTGGACATAATATGTTAATATTATTAACTGATGGTACAAAGCAAGAGATATCTTTCAAGAATCAGCAGGGACCAAAAAAGAGCTAAACCCCACATTCAAGGGGTTTGCTTTGTTAACACAACATCCTAGTATCAGTCAAAAGCCAATAAAAGATGTGATGATTGGCCAGATAGTCTTTTTATATACAAGCACTTTAAAATGTGTTGTTTTGTATGTTATTAATGCCCAAGTAGCAAGGTGGGGAGGTTTCATTGCAATTTCCTTCTACTCCCTAAAGTAATAAGTTGAGAAAACCAATGTCAACATCTAGTTTTCGAAGCTGAAAGATTGATGAAAGAAGAGAAAGATGCAGTTCATCAGTTGACCACCAGGGGTGGGCTCCAATGGCAACTCGCTCCCAACTGACCCTGTCGAAACTGTCGAACTACAGAAAAAATAAACATACTTACAGCCTGGGACAAAAAACAAACAATCTTTTAATGTTTATGTACCGTATCAGATAAAATTACATGAAGCCACAAATGTATGTTAAAGGAGCATGAGGCTCCTTTTAAGAAATGAGACTCTCTAGCGCCACCCTTTGCCACGACGGCCGTTGGGGGTACTGCAGCCAACAGTGAAGCCGGCACGGGAGAACGGGGAGAACGCGCATGCAGCGTCATGTGACGTCACATCCGCAGGACAGCGCGGGAAATTCGGCCCCCGAATTGCAGCACATTTTGCAGCACACAGCCTGTTCAAGGCAACGGAGAGATACACTAGAGGGCTCATTCGTTTTGATTTGGAACGCTTCATCTGACATTATTACTAGAAAACTTAAAACGTTTACGAATTTTTTTCATAAATCCTGCCTCAATCCTGCCTCGTGCTCCTTTAACCCAGAGCTCTCATTAACTAGTTTTAAAAAGTTTTCTGTGAACTTCTGTGACATCCAGCAACAGTGAATTAAGAAAGAAATGATTAGCTGACCAAAGTCTAGCAACCGCTAGAGGCCTTCAGCAGTCGGTAGCAGTAACCTGACAGATTTGAAGACGACTCACGTTACAGAATGAGTGTAAAGTAACATAGCATCACAGGCTAGCATGAGCTAAGTCGTGTTTCAAATAACTGCTGGGTCTGTTTGTTCTGGTCATCCGAATGCTTTTGGATTAACCAGTTAGGCAGAATTGTTGTGGATATGTTGTCCACCGTAGAAATCAGCTTGCGATCGTGCTGCGTTTATCTTGACCTACATGAGCAGCACAAAGGCACATTATTGGGAACTTTCTGTGTCAGTTTTCTATGCCGCGTCACCTAACTACTCACCACAGCTCAACCTGTTCCGGAGAAATGTCTGCGCTACCCAACTGCTAAATAAGTTGAAGACAACTTTGTTTAACTTACATAGCACCATTTGGAAGGGGGTATCTTCACCAAAATGACTGTATCTTCCTAAACCTAACAAAGCAAAATTAAGTTTGAAACTTGAAACATGACTACTCACAGAAACAATTCTGGGAAAAAAATTGTCAGACAATTATCAAGTTCGAGCCAACTCAGTGAAACTCAGAACTTACGTTGTCCTAACATTAACAACTGATGTCGCGTCAGGAAACAGCTGAATGTTTATTTTCTAGTTACGACTCTCTCCTACAGGTCTGAATACCACGTCACAGGACTACATTAAATCCATCATCTTTATAATACAGTACCAACAAACAGGAAACTGACTTGATCTATTGAAAAAAATACTTGTATGAGCACTGAAGTTACGGATATCAGGGAAGGACTCAGTATTCACGGATTCCACACACCCCGCCATTTTTTGCTACAAATTTTTAGACTGAAAAAGCAAAAGGTTTTTTTTTTACTCAATAAGCTGGCATCTATTAAATTAAACAGAAAATGTGTTTTGTTTATTTCTAAGTGGAAGTGGGAGAAAAACCACAGAAACAAAGTTACAACATACTTAAGTGGAATTAAAAACATATTCAGCTGGATAATAGAGGCAGTGTTCTTCTAACACTTACTGCTTGTAGAGGGCAGCCATTACTTTCCAAAGAAAAACTGACCTCTTCCTACTTCAACAACAATGAAATAGTTCTATTAGAACTCAAGGTTTACTGCTTTTATTTTCAACCTAAACCTGAATAAGTGATAAATGTTACTGATGTTCACGGAACACATCTGATGCCCAGGAAAGGCTATTATGAACACTGCATGAAGACACACCGAACGTAGCGAGGTGAAGAGTCATAGGTGAGAAACGAAAAGAAAACACTGCGATAAAGAAGAGTGAGGGGAGCAGAATCAGATGCAGAGAAGCCAGAATGATAGAGACAGAACAAATAAAGAGGGGGAGACAGGAAGAGCGGGGAGAGTGACTCAGGCAGCCAATATTTTTTAAACAGCTTTGCTTCCACTCAACTGGGCATCAAGGCCATTATCCCGGGGTTAATCCCCAATCCGACGGAGCTGGCAGCCTTCCGGGACAAGCCAGGGTGGCAGTCCATCAACAAGGCAGGCACGGACAAAAATAACACACACACACACACACACACACACACATATCGAACGTGTGCACATCACAGGGACAGCAGTCATGCAAGCTGCAATTAGGGCAAAATAACAAAACAAAGCTGTAAGATGTAAAAGGTTGGCTCTCAGATTCTATTTTTTGTTCAAATTAAATAATTGTTCTTGTGTGTGTTTTTTTACTTCTTTATATTAGCCTGCGTGTTTTGTAGCATCAGTCTCCCTTGTTTCTTTTATCACACAGCCCATCCATCTGACCACCTTGCCCACCAGCTCTGATCGCACCACATTTTGCACCTCTACCTCACTCTCCCTTTTTTCTGTCCGCTCCCTTTTTCTCTGGCCAGTATCCAAAGAGCCAAGGTGGAGGAAGAGATTGACTCAAAGAAGGATAGCCATGTCATGTGGAGAGGGACCAAAGAGGATCTAGGAGGCTTAACGAGACTTAGCTCGACTCCCTTCATCCCATGCTCTGCCCTCCTCGGGTCCCACCTTGCACCCACTAGCCCCAAAACCTGACTCCCTGACACCTGAGGATGTCCAAGCTGTGACTTTTTGGATACACTCACACTCAGCTTCCAAAGGCTGCTGCCAAAAGGTCTGCCACTGGGAGAACTGCCGTCTAGCTTATGACACCGGCGTGTCAGTTCTGCAACAAGATGTCCTCTCACCATCAGCCACACAGGTGTTAAGCCTGTAGTGATCTTATGGAAATCCAGCAATAGTAAGGATAGACTAAGATCATCCCTGAGTGACCGTAAAAGAGGTGTGACTTGATGTCCATCAGCCTAAACGCTAATGACCGACTTTCAACTTCACCCTGATGTCCTCCAGAGACTTTTAAATTCCCAGTGATATTCTATGAAATATATAAGCTTCAAGAAACTACATCGGAACATCTTTTTCTCTGCATGTTCTCCATCGTTTCTGGGCTATCTTTTTTTCTGTAGGCACCTCGGCCTGCTACGTTTCCCATGGTAACTTCCTGACTGACGACCCGGGGCTTAGCCTAAATTCCCTCTCTATTAAAAGCTGTGAAATGCAAATAATGAAACATCTCATTACCACTGTCGGAGAACCCAAAATGAAAGGAGGGTGTGCGTGCATGTGTGTGTGTGCGTGCGTGCGTGCATGCGTGCGTGCATGCGTGCGTGCGTGCGTGCGTGCGTGCGTGCGTGTGTGTGTGTGTAGTGGGGGTGGGGGGGTCAGTGTGACTGTAAAACAACGAAAGAGGGCTACACAGAAGGGAGGGAGGGAAGGTGAGAGAACAGGGAGAAATGAGGTGGAGATGGAAATATAGGAGTGTGGAACCGAGGGAGAAAAGAATTGGAGGTGAAAAGGGATGAGAGGATGTGAGGGGGGTAAAAGAAGAAAAGAAATGGGGAGCAGGTAGCCAGACAGTGAGTCTTTTGTTTGATGCATGCTGCCATTAACATAAGAGAGTGGCCATGACTAAGCCAGGGAAGTGGAGCGTCTGATCCTGGGTGGCAGTTGGTGTTTTCATTTAATAATTCATTTTATAACAAACTAGCTATAAGCTTGAAAACGCTCCGTAGGACGACCACACGTAATGCATTCTTATTAATTATGAGGGGATAATTAGTTATGTAACCACTTTGTCATTAATTACACCAAAAGTACACCAGTTAAATAAAAACAAATGCTCCTCTCTCACGATTACTGATGTTTAAAGAGCAGTTTTAGTCAAGAAAAGGCGACGTGCCCACGAAACATCTCTGTATATGGAAGTGAAATCATCAAAAGGAAGTTTCTGCATTTGGTTTTGCAGGTGGGAAGGGAGTGGCTGTGTTGGAGCGGAGTCTCACGTAGCAGCGACCACATACATCACCGTGTTTGGTCTTGTGGTGCAAAACCCTGGAGTTTTGGTGTTACGGTGTCACACTGTCTAATAGCAGGATTAGTCCCTGGCTTCTGGGAACTCTGTAAAATTTGTAAAGGTTTTTTTTTTTCCTTTTGTTTTCTGGTTACAGATGGGTCACAGATGCTTTGTGTCTTTTTTTCTTTTATCCTTGTGCTTTCCCCACCAGGGATGGTAATATCCAACCTGTAATGGACAGTCGCAAGACTGATAAATGTAAATGGGTTTTCTCTGTCTGGGTGGCAGCCCCAGATCTAAAACACAAAAAGGAAACAGTAGTCTATAAATATTTAACATTACTACGGTAAAAATGTTTGTACACAGCAAGAATAACAAGTGTGGACTAATGAGGCACCTTTTGTTCAGAAGCCATGTGACCATCATATCAGATTTTAGTGATATTGTGATGGCAAAAATAAAATAACAAATAACAAATAGAATTAAATGTGAATAATGGAAACACGTCAAACTGATCTGCTCGAGAAATGTTGAAGCTTCAAAATAATTACATGACAACACAGAAAGGTTTGGAAGCATCTTTGGAAAACAGGGACTTGTGCTGGGCGATCTGTTGGGACCGGTCACTGCTCCTGTTATGTTTGCTCCTCTTGGATCATTTCCTGTGTCAGAGGGCTCATAATTAGGGCCACTGATGGATCTGTCACAAACCAAATTACATTTCTGCAAAAACAAAAAATCTTCCTGAGCCGTGAATCTGCAGTTGTTTGTCCGACAGTGTTGATGGTGATGATGACTACATTGTATAAATACAGTGTATAATTTGTTCCCACATGCTTGCTCATATGAGATTCTGACTCACAAAAACAGATGATGATGATAAAGCTTAAACTTTTTAGGAGTATTGGAGATGTTTAAATATATATATATAAATATATATTTATATATTTATATAAATATAAATATATAAATATATATATGTATGTATATATATATATATATATATATATATATATATATATATATATATATATATATATTGATATATATATATATATCAAAAATATATCAAAAAATTATATTTTTTCACTTCAGTGCTTCTATATTTCCACTTACATGATCACGCTGTTGGTCAGCTCACAAACACATTTGTTTTTAATCTCTTAATTCAAACCCTAAAATCTTTTTAAATCTTCACATATCTTAATAACTTTATATATTTTTTTGATTTGGCAAACCACAATTCTGTTTCAATAAATAACCACCTCGCTGACTAAAGTGTGTGGATGTGTGATTTTCGACTTGACCGGGGACAAGAAGATTGGTACACAACTTTTATTTTTCCTAATTTCTTTAGTCGAAAGAAGCTAGCAAGAGAAAAACTGAGTAGTACTGGAAGTATGGAGGAGAATGGAAGTATGTATCCTGTCCAGTAATTTCTGCGTTTTTCATTTTTCATGTAACTTTGGATGGGGAGGCCTGAGTCTGAAAATAAGTCCTTCACGAGTCATTAACATTTGCTGTGGTGCTGTGACATCACACACCCAAAAAGAGTAGCGTTATCTAGCTTCGCCACCTAAATGACATGGTTGCTGTAACTCAGGAGCGAGGAGAATGAAGTTGTAACACTGACTTTTTTTAAAGTTGTATCCTGCGGAGGAGAGCAGCTCCATCCACCTCCTAAACCTGGCTGCTATTTAAGGAACCGTAAAGACGTGGTTGAAGAGTGAGTCTTTGTACTAAGTCTCTGTGGTATTTTGACCAAAGCTTATCACAGACATTTCAATAATACCTCAAGAAAATCCTGTCAAAAGATCATCATATATCTCCTTTAAGTTCAGCTATCTGTTTACACTCACTCAGACTCACGACCACTTTCCCAGGTTCAAAAGAACATGCGTGATGACAGAGAAACACGCCCGTCTGTGCCCACATCCTCAGTTTGTAAGAATGTGTAGGTGTACACGCAGCTGGGAAGCCGTGTCCTGGAGCCAAATTTAGCACTTGAAAAATATTAGCATAACAATAAACATGAAGAATTGAACTGACTGAAAAGCTATGAGCTTCTCATTAGATGAGCGATGTCACAAAACACGGGTGGCAACAAAGGTATAACTGCGCGGTAATAATTGAAATTCCACTAAAAGCGACACCTTCTCCTATATACGCCACACAAACATACATGATCTCAATAAATAAAAATACAAGTAACAAATGCTTATTTAAGATGCACTGTTTATACATCTAAAAATAAGACATCAAGAGTTTATATAATTAAGTAAAGTATATGATAGTTAACATGATGCAGTATTGGCATCAGAAGAGAATCTTTGACTTTTTACAGTATAGCCAATGTTTTTGTCCTTTCTGGCCGCTACTTCATATCCTTGTGGAAAGTGTGCATGTACAGAATTAATAGTTTGTGTTGTCCTCTGGTGCACTTTTCCTGAGGTGCGTAAGAAAGAGAGAGCCTTGAGCACCTGATACATAAAGGAGGAATATTATAAATCGATCCCAGCCGTGTGATGTTCCGAAGCATCCTTGGAGGCAGGGCACTGAACGCCACATAGCACCCATTGCCCCAGCGACTAAGAGTTCAGGATCGAGTGCTCTCATAGCACCCGGTGAAATGAGAGGACTGTGTCAGGAAGGGCAAAAAACAACATAAAAAGTTATGCCAAATCAATATGCAGGATCTGATGTGACGACCTCCAAAAGCTGAAATCTGAAAGAAGCTGCATATTGTCATTACTTTTTTACTTACATTTTATTTGTACAAATAAAATGTATACTACAAATATATATATATATATTTATTTATTTGTTTTAAATGAAAGTTTACAGTAAATGTTTTCTTAATAATTCAAAGATGAATTCTCAATTGAAACAAAAATCAACAAAGTGATTGGGCACCCTAGTTCTCAGAAAGAAAACTGAAATAAGGGCAAAAATGGATTTCGACCAATAAAACTGCAACGGGTGCATCTCAAACAAAGCAGCGATGGCGATACGAGACCACTGGCGCACAACTTTAGCACCTTCCCTGTTCTTCTCTGGCAGAAAACCCATCAGTGTGCATCTCTCTGTGTGTGTGTGTGAGTGTGTTTGCATGAGTGTTCATCCAGACCCTCTCATAGGTGTCATCACAGAACCTGTCACAGCAAAAAAGCAACCTGTCACGACTCAGACAGACACGACTGTACATGACTGCACCACAAAGAACACAAGCAGCCTATACTGGGGCTGCTGAAGCAGTCTCCAGCTCTAAGGTCTCTCTCTCACACACACACACACACACACACACACACACACACACACACACACACACACACACACACACACACACACACATCAGACTCGGAGAGGACTATGGAGGAAATGAAACAAAGCATTACACAGGGAAGAAAGTGTATAAGGAGAAAAAAGTAAAAAGTTACAGAACAAAACTGCCAGCCCTCTGGGGAATGAATGTCTGAACTGTCTGACGGCTGAAAGCTAATTGTTGTTTGTTAAAATGTGTGGTTTCTGAATGTGCAAGTGAGTGACTGAATGATGGTGACTCACTGCTGGTGGCCAGTCGCTATCTGGTGCCGAGGCGGGTGTCCACAGAGTGTGCCAGTTTGTGTGTGTTTGCGTGTGTGTGTGTGTGTGTGTGCGCGCAAGGGTGACTTGGTGTGACTGCTGCTCTGTCAGACAGCAAACAGAGGCATCGTTCTCAAATCCACACTGGGCAGCAGCTTACAATGAACTCATGCACAGAGGGAAGCAAAAGAGCCGCAGCTTAAGTGTGTACTCACAAGTTCAACAGGCACACCCTGCATCGCCCCCTGAGCAAATATTAAGAGAGACTTTACTCCCTGCTAATCTAATCCACAAACACTCCACAGCACAGGCAAAACACGGAAAACATCATTTAACTATATCACTTAATCGATAGACAAGATTTACTCTCAACTAATGTTTCCACGATATTCGCTTCCGAAAAAGAAAAAAGCTGAAGAGCACAGAGATTTACATATAGATAGAGGAGCGTTTATAAAAGCACCCTTGTATATCATAGCCCGAGGCTGTGTTGTCACTCATCAAGCTGATCAAAAAACAGCTACTCCACAACACTGACGAATCTGGGAGCGCTTCTGCAAATCTGTCCTTCAATGGCAGAAAAAAGGAGGTGAGATAAAGGGAGAGAAATCAAGGGGAGAGGAGATGAGCATCTAAATATAGAGAGGCTCACATTTTGGAGTCAGAAAAGAGACAGTTATGGGTAAAAATAAGTGGGAGCAGGAGAGAGATGGCAAGAAGAAAAGAGGGAGAGAGTGAGGAACGGGGGAATGAGCAGGAAAGTAATGAATGAGGACCAACGGTAGCGCTGAAGCTGCAAAAGAGGAACAGATGAGGGGCGCTGCTTTGTAGAGACTTCTAGAGCTGGACGTGGAGGCCTGATGGAGCTCAGTGAACCTGAATAGTGCACCACAACAGGTGTTCATCAATACGTCACGTCAATACTTTGAGGGCTACCCTTCAACGATCCTTTCAGCTGCTCCATCAAAACGCCTGTGGTCCGTCTGCCGGCCCAGTCCTAACCGAAGTCAACAAAGACGCAAAATCATTAACGTCCGTCGTCTTCTTTCATTTCTGTGTTGCGGCGTGGCTGGTTTGCTCCGCTGGGGGTGTCGGCGGGGGACACTGCTGCAGTTTAGAGCTGTGTTTTCTAAAACTGCATACAAGGAATACCTCATTTAACATCTCACGTCAAGTAAAGTTTCCTGTGATGAAATGGGATTGCTTAAAACACGCGGTTTAACGGACATTTGCATGGACGTTTCAGCTGCGTGGCTCAAGGCTACCGAGCTGAGCGTGATTGACGAAGAGTGACGTTCGATCAGACAAATGCCTCACCTGGATCCTCACGTCTCTCTCCAGACTTCATTTTACTGTCATCCCAACATCCCCGCCCCTCCCCCCACCACCGCTCTGTCTGTCCTTTTAAGGATCTGAAAGGACTTTTGAGAGTCTTTATTTGAATGAGCTTTGACACTTGACTGTCACCTGTTGAATAGCATCAGTAGCTGCCGTGGCTTGCAGGCTATTACAACTATTGGTACTTTTTTCGGGCCACAAAAAGAAACAAAAAAAAAAACTCCCAGAAAATCCACTTACAAAAGTAGTACAAGAATAATAGCGAGAGAGGAAGAGACAAAAGGACCACTGTGTGTACACTCTCACGACGGCACTCCCCATCGTGTTGGACAACACCCACCTCGGCAGCCTTAATTTTGAAGAAGTCACACATTCCCACATCGTGAGGCAGTGCCAGTATCAGGTGTCTGCACACAACCACCAATCAACTTCCATCCCCTTTGTGAAACACCATACGCGCACATACACACACGCATGGGAGACGGGGGGGGGGGGGGGGGGGGGGTAGAAGACAAGGTGGAGTGAGGGGTGCAAGGGTGAAAGGGAGAGCGTAAAGAGATGAGGGCAAGGGAAAGAGCCAACAGGAGACAAAGGCAGGCAGAATGACAATGAGTGAAAAGAGGAAGAGTGGAGGGGGGGAAACGGAGAGGATGAGATGAGGTGAAAAGCAAACTGCCAGCTCACCGTGCACATTTACGGGGCAGGAGGAGAACAAAAAGACAGCGACAATGACACTTCCATATCTGTGTGTATGTGTGTGTGTGTGAGCGTGTGAGTGTGTGTGTGTGTGTTTGTGTGTCTGTGTGAGTGTGTGTGTGTGTGTGTGTGTGTGTGTGTGTGTGTGTGTGTGTGTGTGTGTCTGTGTGTGTGGGCAAACGTAACACTGGCAAGAGGAGCCAGGGAGGAATTTGCCCCTCGCCACCGAAAAAGGGATGTGAACCTACTCACTTCTGTTTCCATGTGGCCCACCTCTCTTGTTCATAAAGGAACCATACTGACGCAGAGGAGCTCATAACATGTCCAGCAACAAAGATAGATCTCTGTCTCTTTTAAACTTCATATCATACACAGAGGACCCCCCCCCCCCCCCCCCCCAAGCCTGCTCTCACCCAGCAGAAAACTTATTCTAAATTGAATAAGTAAACTTGCCAGAGCAGGCTGGATGTGAGCAATATATTTTTGAGTCTTTGGGAGAAAAAATAATAGAGCCTGCGTCGGTTGTGAGCTGCCGCGTTAACAGGATGTATAAATACAAGCTGTAGGGTCAAGGGGAAGGATAAAAATGAGAAAGGGAACAGGGAGAGGGTAAAAATGAGAAAAAAGGAGTAGAGGAAGGGTAAAAATGAGAAATGGAGTAGGGGAGGCCACAGGAGGCACCTGGCCCACTTACAGCAGAGGAGGGGGTGTGGGAGGAGGGAGAGGTGGAGGATTAAGGAGTGGGAGGGAAAAAGAAAAAGTGATGGAGGAGGTGGAGGAAGCAGAGGGAGAAGATGAGGAGGCCTGCAGGGAAAGAAAAAAACAAGTAAGGGACACGAAGCCAGGGATGGAGCAGCATGAAGGCGCATGGATGACGGGATGGATGGGTCTAAGGTGAAGTGTAGGAAAAGGTGAGGAGGAAAAAGGAATGTGAGATGAGAGGGCAAGAAAAAAAGTGATGAAGTAATGTGACGAGCGGGAGGGGCAGAGAAGGAGTTGAACAGGGGAAAGACAGGGAGGGTGGGGGCTGGAAAAGAAGAGGTGGCCTTGTGATGCAGAGAAAGGAAGTGGTGTGTGAAAGCAGTAGGAATGTGTGTGTGTGTGTGTGTGTGTGTGTGTGTGTGTGTGTGTGTGTGTGTGTCTAAAATTATGAAAAAAAAACTAACACCTCACCCAAACTATGAATAACGGACCACAACAGGCCAATATAGGTTCAATCTCTTCTCCCAGCGCAGTGGAGCAGCCTGCCTATACCACTAATATCCCACTAATGCCACCCACAGTTCTCGCTCCACCTCACATCAATGAATATTTCATGTCCTGATGGCACTTTTAAAGCAAAAACTAATTAGCAAATCTAAGTTGATCTGGCATTAGTCATATCAGGCCAATTAAAAGCCCAGTCCTACTGTACATGTTAATGGCAGCGAAGTGGAATAATTGTATGTTGAGCAGGGTAGAGAATGTTAAACAGGCCTTGTTAGCAGCACTTTAGCACTCTAGCCTGAGTCCATGGCTGGATTACAAAACTCTACAAAGCAGAATAATGCTCATCTGAAGCACACACACACACACACACACACACACACACACACACACACACACACACGCACACATCTTTGAAAACTCTATCCATTAATTAGACAGTCACCAACAATTCCAAGGGGTCAGGTCTGATACTTATGTCTGAAAAAGAGAAATAGTTCCAGGGAAAATGATGGTTTTATGCTTCAGTAATAATATTAAACAGGGATCCAAATATTGGCAGAAGCTTGCAGGTCAGATGCTATGCCATGTTAGCGGGAGAAACTCGGGTCTCTGTTCCATAGAGGGTCTGTGCGGTCAGTGCCGGCCGACTCAAGGCTGCAGAGAAGATATTTGTGGGGTATTTAATTGTAGAAAGGTGCTGATTTAGTGTCCACGTCTTTCCTACCTTTCCTCTGTGTGTTTTTTTTTCTTTTGTAAATGTAGGAGTTTAGATTGAGACAGACAACCCTGACACACGCAGACTAAACTGTGCTGCACAAAAGCGCGACAGAATAACAAGGGCTACGGCTCTTTCAGAGTGAATGTGTGTTTCATCAAACCCTCCTCCTCCTCCTTCCCCCTCCCTCTCTCTCCTCCACGTTCCCTCTTTCTTTCCTTCTTTCTCCCTCTGCCTCCCCATTCTTGTTCTCTCACCTGAGCTTTGATATGGAAATCTCTCACCAGCCAGAGCCCGAGGCACGTTGACTGTTGCTAAAGATGTATTTGCTCAAAGATGCTCAATATCTCATCAAATGCTCACACTGTGCGTATAAAAGATAAATCCTTTAATCGAGGAGTATAAGAACAAACCACTACACACTTATTGAGTCTTTCACCAGTTCTCAAACCCCAGACTAAGAAGTCCAAACCATCAAGGTCTTAATAGCGTGTTTTAATTTGACAAAAACGCTGATGACCTTTCTGAGAAGCGTAGAGCCGAGGACGCTAACAGTCTTGTCAATGGAGGATTTGAAGTGAGTGTGCGTGTAGACGTTTCCTTCCCACTAGTTTACCCGTCCTGTCCAGCCAGGTAATTACGCAGCATTAAGGATTCCTAAATAGCACGTCTGCAACCCTGAGTCAAGCAAAGCGACAACTGGAACCTCTCCGGGGGAAAACAGAACTTTTTACAGAATTTGGTGAAATAATTAAATTACAAAAAAAAAAGAAAAATGAAATATTCTTGTAAATCATTCAAGCATTAATAATCAGTCCCGTGTAAGTTCATCAGAAAGAATCGGCGATGTCAGGGGCTGATGTCTCAGAAGGTGCTCCTCTGTGAGTCGATGTTTGGGAAAACCATGTGATTTTTTATTCTTTTTTGTTTTTTAACACTGGAAGAAAAAAAGTGCTGTTCCTTAGCTTGACGTAGTCACTTCCGTAGACATCTCTGATAGGTGCTCTCCCCCACCTCTCACCAGGCTGATATTGCAACGAAGTCGACTCTAAATCAGCGTTTGGAGCTGCGGGGGGTTGTGGGGTGGTGGGTGGTGGCAGAGTTTGTGTGCTGCTGGACTTTCCAAAGGGGACTTTTGTCATACAGGACCACTACCGTTCTACTTTTACGTTACACTGACTATTTTTGTCAAAGACTGGTTGGTTTTTGGCAACACAAGCAGTTGTTTCGGTTTACTCTTCTACTTTATGTCCTCTATGTTCACTGGGGATCCTTTGTTAAGTTTCATTTTACTGTGATGTTTAGAACTTGGTTGCAGTTACTACAGTAGGGGTGAAAAGTACGCTTAAATGGGGCTCACTCACATTTTCCATCTCATTTATAACAAAAGCTTTTGCACCTATAAAAGAAATACCTCAATAAGTCTATATATGCAGATTAGTCAGCAGTTAAAATTGTGTGCTTACAGACCTTTAAGAGATATTAAAAATGGCTGATTGACTGAAACAATGGAAAATGTTTTTAAAACGCCTTCTAAAAGGTACTTCAACATTTAAGTGAAGCAAATTATTTTAGTTTTTTTCCAGACGGCTGCTTATAAGATTTGGAACAAGTGCAAACAAAAAGTGAAGGTTAGAAAAGAGAGACACGACCGCAGACAAAAAGAAGACGTCACCGTGTCTGGACAGACACTCAAGGCGATGCACATTGAAAATAAAAAATACACCCTTAAAGAAAGTGAAACAGATTGTGACCAAACTGTAGGACATCAGGAAAAGAAATTGGATTTAATCTTTAGAAAAAGCCAGATGTAAACCGACATCAACACCTAATAAGCAGAAAACACCAGATTTTGAGGAATAGATGGTAAAGCTGCATTTGGTGAGGAGATGATGTTGTAACCTTTGTTTGGGGGTGGCTCAATGAAACATACAAAGATCATTGTTTTTTTTGTTTTTGTCTTTTTAAAGAAAAACGAGCAAGGTTCCACAGCCATTAATGTTCAGGAGGAAATCAGAGATTATTCTTGCGACACTAAAAGCGGAGATAAACACTTGTTGTGTTCCCATTCCATCTTTTAAAAGATGTTTCAATGAAAAAAAAAAAGTCATTCGGGACGATAATGCATCTTTCAGAGCGAAGAGCGTTAAACTTTTCTCCAGGACAGAGACATCAGCTCACTGACGAGGTGCGCAAACATACTGAATCTTCATCCAATTAAAATGTTTTGATGGAATAAAGGAAAAAATGACAAGGCTCCACACTACGCTTGATACGACCTGATTGCTAAGGAATATTGTTTTTATTTGTCCATGTTTCTGGGAATTCAAGCTGTAACAAAGTAACAATTGTGATTTGGGTTGTTTCATGATCACGTTTCACTCATGACCGTGACCTATACTATAAATTTTTACGAAACATTTCAAGTCCCCTTTATCAAAAAGAAAAATGGCAGTTTATCATAACCGTTTTTTGAGGTGTATTTTCCAAAGCCAGAATATTCAACTGTTAATTAAAAAGGTTTGCAGTCCTTTTTTTTAACAACTTCAAAAATGAGTGATAGTATATTTCTTGCCAGTAATCATAAATTAAAATACCCCAGACAATGAATAACTTTAAAGACTTAGAAGATCAGAGAAGTCAAATGAAAATCTGTCAGTTTATTTATATTACTGTAACAATGCAATTAACACTACTGGGAGGACAGTATGTGCATTTCATTTTATTTAGCTGGCTGCAAGTTGTTTTTAGAACCATACAGAATATATGAACAGCTATCATAAAAGGTAAAACCCAGAAATGAATCATAATGCTGATAAGTGTTGCATGATGACGATGTACCATTTGGAAAGATTGGTGAAAGTACACAAACAGAAATCCCTCATCTGTTTTCTCAGAAATCTGCAACCCTCCACAACCCTCCAAGAAATGAAAAAAAAAATGCTTTTGTTAATCCAGTTTCAATATTTATTTTTTAGCAAAACAAACAAAGTATAATATTGCTAAAAGACTTTTGACCATTTCTTGACAATTCTAAAACGTATAGCCGTGGATGGAACCCCAGTTTTTAAATACGGAGACAAAAGGGGAAAAATAGTAGAAGGGAGTGTGACTATTATTTTCACAGACACCATATCTCACTGAGGAGCCCAGATACACACACACACACACACACACACACACACACACACACACACACACACACACACACACACACACACACACACACACACACACACACACGCACACACACACACACACACACACACAAAAACAAACAACTATGAAATATTCATGCGTATGTAAAAAAACAAAGGGGGGGGGCGATCCGTCTGTGTGGTCTGGGGAGGGGTTGGCTAAAAAAACTCACCTGCTCTCTCTTCTGGGGGTTGGATGAGCATGTCAGATAGGTGGATAGGGAAGCCAGCTGTTGCACTCAAACACACTCACACACACACACACACACACACACACACACACACACACACACACACACACACACACACACACACACACACACACACACACACACACACACACACACACGCGCACACACATCCCCCACCGCATCCATGTGACCCCATGGGGATTAGGAACACCTGTATTCAGCACTGCACAAAGAGCTATAAAGCAGTTAAGCTAAAGGGCCTTGGGAGTTATTAGAGAGGTGGGGGATGGAGATGGTTCAGATCCGAGGGGTTAAGGTGTCTCTTTAAAAAAATGAAATAAAAATAAGATGTGGGGATTATTTTATTCACAATGCAGAAAAAACGGGCTGTTGGGAAGCTCCAGAGATGTGGTGTGTGATGTAAGATGTGTTCATGTGAGTGGTTCGATTTGCAGCCAAACAGGTGTTCTCATTAACAAGAGAGCTCTGAGGGGTGACTGGGATGAGAAAACAGAGACACGGAGAGATGAATGCAGGTTACTTATGAGGAACAACTGTCTTCGTGGAGTTTTCACCTTCTCTCTCTGTTTGTGGAGGATGTGCCGTGATTTAAATACCACATACAATATGTTGCGGTGTCTGCAGTACACATGTACTATTGTGAGGGCTGCATCCACAGGGTTTGCGTGGCTGAAGGCTAAAGCCGACTAACCTGGTACCACACAGGTCAGCCAGCTACCTGCACGGGAGCACTGAGCACCTCCTACACAACAAAACACTTGCACACACGGCAGCGAGGCAAACGCTGCGCTTCAGCTCCGTCTACTACCCAAACCAAGCGCTTCCAGTCTCATCTGCTCTGTCTCTCTTCACACCTTTCCTCACTCCCACAGCTTCTCACAAACTCCATTCCACGCGTGTTGTTAACGTCCAGCGTAACAGCCTCCGCCACCTTCGTCAAGCACCACACGCAACTTTTGGGTTCAACCATGAACAAGTCAGCTGAGCAACTTTAACTTGAGTCATCTCATTTCATCGACTGCAAAGTTCATTCATGACAGAATGCACAAAGAGTGCTCCGAATCCCGCTCTGCAGTCCCACAAGCACACGCGCAGCTAAGATTTTTTCCATCTTTCGGCCGATCTCGCCTACACTCCTCCTCCAGTCATCCTTGAAGCTGTTGTCTTGGTCTGCATTATATTTTCCCTGTGGAGCTCACAGATGGAGGTGCAGACACACATGTACTGTTCTCGTAATTATACAAAGCCCCACCTTAGTGGAGAAACCTCAGAGGTGTGGTAGGGGGACCAGATCCACAGACAAAGCAGCGTGAAAGACAAGTCTTTAAGGCGGCTGGGCACGCCGCATGTGTTTTGATCTGACGGCGTGGCAGTTGAGGATTGCAAGCATTAAAAGCAGACAATTGAGTTTTTTTCCTGACTGTGACGAGAAGCATGCATGTGAACTAACACACACATACACACACACACATAGAGGAACATGCCTATGGTAATTGAATAACTGTATAAAGGACTTTGGAGGGTTTATCATATCAAGTGCCAAACCTTAACGCAGTATTAAGAGGGACAAAACAACCAGACAAATCCGTAGAGGCCTAAGACAATTTGGAAAAATGACTTGATGGTCTCTTAATCCCAGAGATCCTTTTAGTAGCTGTCAAAAAAGAGGAAAATCTTACAGATGCACACTGGGCTCGTGGATGTCAAGAGGGTGAGAATTAAGCCGGAGTAAAAATGGCTTGGCGGATGTAAAGATCCTCTGATCAAATACAAATAACAGATTGTAAACTGAGAGAGGAACATTATCCAAATAACAGTTATCCAAACAATGTGGAAGTATGCTTTCAGCTAATGGTTTTGCACTTAGATCTCCTCAATCAGGGTTTTAATAACAAAATATAACACTGTTGGTTAGTGCAGGTCTTTGTTTACATTCTATTATATAAAAGTTTGGAAACTCCAGAGGAAAGAAAGGTGTCACAAGCCGAGATGTGGTGACCACTCACCTGGCTGCGGCTTCTGAGCTGCAGGGCAGCCAGGTGCGTGTCGACGTCCACGTACACTACAGGTGGAGGGTTCGTTCCCTTCTCATGGTAGAAAATGGAGGAAGTGACCGGTTTGAGAGGGCAGACACAGACAGAAAACACACACGAGTGTGTGCACCGCGCAGGAGACAGGCGGAGAGAGGCAGCGAGGAGGAGAAGCTTTCAGCTGTTGCCGACAAACACAAAACACTTGACGCCAGTCTTTTCAACTCTCAACGCGGATCAGATGATGATCAGCTGTACTTCGACTCTCCCGCGACCAAAGAAGAAGACGAAAAAAAGAGACACCCAAGAGCACCATCTGCTAACAGAATCCCCCCTCTCTGTGTCTTATCCGATACTCTGTGGGGTTGGATGTTGACGCAGCAGAAATTTCCAGCTGGAGAAATCCCCGTTTTGGTGGGTTAATCGAGGGCTGGAGGGGAAGAGGGTTTAAGCCCTTGTCTTCCAAGGCTATGAGCACTTTCACTCTGAATCCCCTGCAGGCGGCTGCATAAAGCACCAGATTTTAATATGGCACGATCATGCCTGCGTGACAATGTCCCCCTCTTCTTCTGCCAATGCTGAAACGGCTTGTCACGCTGTTCAAAACTTTGCATTAAAGTCCCTCAGCTGACACGAAACCCTTAACAAAGAATAATGTCTTAGCCTACAGGAATTATGCACGCGTCCTCATATCGTGAGATCTTTTATCATTATTACAGAGGACATGTTACGCGTGTTTAAAGTGGATGCCGTGCATCCAAAGACGCGCTCTAAACACCACGAAGTACTTCCAACTAACCATTTTATCTACATCTATCGATTTTGGTCCCGGTATAAGTAGTCTTATAGTTGTGCTCTTCTGTAATTCGCACTGTAATGTTTAAAATGTCCAACCGGGGATGACAGCTTCTCCAAACACGACAGGCAGCTGGCTGTCACCACGCGGGGAACAGGTAGGCGCACTTGGCTGAGTGCGTCGCTGTCAAAATACGCTCAAGCTCCCGGTGAACATGATGCCGACGGACGCGGAGGATAGAAACAGAGGAGTCGGGGGGCGGAGAGGGGCAAGAAAAAGAAAAATAACAGACAGGCCTTCAAAACAGCAGACGGAGAAAGAAAGCGGTGCCAGAGTTGCGTCGTGTGTCACGTCTCCAACCTGCCTGCGCGCCCAACTATCAAGCCTGAATTATGGTTCTGCGTTAAATCGACGCAGAGCCTACGCCGTAAGGGTACGCGGCGACGCGCACCTTACGCCGTAGGCTCTGCGTTGGTGTAACGCGGAACCATAAATCAGCCTTCAGCTGGAGACGCCGCTCCGCGAGGACTGAGCAAAACTAATTGTTGACATGATATCAAGCGGTGAGGGGGGGGGACCTTTGCAGTGTGAGAGGTGTCTGGATGAAAGCCCGAAGCCGCTGAACGCTAAGAAGGGCTATAGTGAGAGGAGGAAGTCAGACATACCTGTTACCCCATGGGGTCTGGGGCGGACGCGGTGTCGCTCCTTCGGAGTCCAATCTGATGTGACAGCCTGAGAAAGGAAAGGAGGGGATGCCCGACGCGCGAGGTGCTGTCCCTCCTCTCCTCTGTACGCTTTCTGTTGAGTGTTATTCCCCGATTTCTCCCAACTCCCCGCTCTTCTTCCTCCACCAGCCCCTTTTTCTTTCTCTCTTTCCCTCCCCTGCTTTTCCGTGTCTTGGTATCAGGAGCCTCCCCCTCCTCCTCCTCCTCCTCCTCCTCCTCTGTGCATATCTATCTCTCTCTCGTCCTCTCCCTCGGTCTCTCTCTATCTCATTCTACCCCCAACACACGCGCACGCACACACACACATAGACACACACACACACACACACACACACACACACACACACACACACACACACACACACACACACACACACACACACACACACACAATAACACACACTCTTTTTCTGGGCAGAGTCAGGAAATGAGACAACGTGAACGCACTCACCGTGCGCACCCTGTATCAGATCTGAAAAAGTAGGACTCTTATCAAGTATATAAAATAGCACTCACATCATAATTAATTATATAGCTTATATCAGTAATAATAATTATAAAAAAACAACAATAATGATAATAATGGAGTCCCTCATTATAATCAAATGTGTGGGGTCAGTGCGTGTGTTGCTGTAGGGCTCAGTTATTGTACCTCACCCCCCCTTGTGGTATCAGCGAGAAAACACCGGTCACTCACTAAAAATGGAGACTGAGTTCAATCGTGGCCTATGACAACAGATGGAAAACACCCATAAGTGTCATGATGTGAAAACAGACAAGGACGTTTTCTCTCTCTCTCTTCTCTTTTTCTTTCAAAAGTTCGTGGGTAATTCCACTTTAGTCTGACAAACATTTGATTCATATTTTTCATGCTATGGGAGTTTCTGTGACGAGCATCGGTCTGGACTAAGCCCATGAAACATGGAAGTAGATCCCGTACATCAGATAGTATACTCACTTCAGGAGTCCGGGTAGTTCATGCAAGTTGCAAGTTAGATCTGAGGGGGCCATGCGTTCATCAGCGAGAGATCATTCATAAAAACCCTTTTTGCAGTACAGTAGCTGCTTCTTTGGCTGGTGCTGGAGATTCTCTGGTGTTCCATGACATTATAATTTCACACTTGTCCCTGTTACTCCAGTGACTCAATTCCTGGTAGATGTTGCTTCAGCAACTCCTGCCACACCCCCAACATCTCCTTCAATGATGTAGTTTCAGCGAAGCTCTGCCTAATGTGAGTGTTTACCACATATCCAACCAATGTTCCCCAAAAAGTGGGTCAACTTCTATAATGCAAATAAAAACATGAAAAACCAACCACAGTTTTCAAATTATGTCCACCCTTTATATGAGATATTCAATATTTTTGTGACAAAAAGAACACTCATCTTCAAGGAAAAAGTTTTATTTAAAAAGCTGGGTCACGGCAACAGAACCCTGGACAGTTGTGTAATGCTGAGAAAAAAACTAAAAGAGGCTGACTGGTTAAAAAAAAAGATAGAAATAAGAGTAACCACTGTGCCTGGTCGCCAAATGTGTAACTATTTATGCCGAAATATTTGAGACATGTTCAAAACCCAGTATGGATGGATAAGATCCTGCGGCCCAATGCTGACACTGCATTAATAGACTTTAGGTTATACAGTGATTAGTGCAAATTACTACATGAGCTCAGGAATCCTGTAAATTACTGGCAGGGTACATAATATAGCTTGTCAGTGTATGAATACATTTGTTAAAACCTTTAAAAAAGAAATTGGTTATGTATTCTCTAAAATCTGAGGGATAATTAAATAAACCAATTTGGGCTGTTTCCCTCCGTCGGTGCGCGGTCAGATATGGATGAATGGAGCCGTGGGTCATGTTGACACAGCAGGGCTGGATTAGGGGCTTGACCCAAACAACTTGGTTGATTATTTCAACCCCCCCCCCCCCCCCCAAAAAAAAGGAGCCAGCTGAGCCAATTGTAAAGTTAAAGGTATTAAAAAGTGAGTTAAGAAGAGTCCAGGGACATGGGTTATTAGACTGGAAACACATGGATTAAAATGACTAATTTCATTTCAGGTCTGACATTAGTAAATGCCACCTTGGCATGAAAAAGCTCTTATTGTTCATTTATTTTGATGGAAATATACAGAAAGCATCATATTAAGTTGTTTTGGAAAACACTGCACATTTCATGTATATGAACATATAAATAAAAAAACTTGAAAACACTTGATCGTAAGGCTGAAAGCAAACGTTTGTATATCAGTATTTTCTTGCATACTTCAAAAAGCACAAGCTGTATATCACAAACTGACCAAAAAAGCAAACCCGAAGCTACTGGGGCGCAGGATATGAAACATTACTGTGAATTAACGTTTAGTTTCATAAAAGCCATGTGAAACTCCAGGCAACGGGATCGGAAAACTCTTCATCATTGGCAAAGCGCAGGTGGAAGAAATGCTGTCAGCAGCTGTAATGACTGGTTTCCTTATCTTTTGTTTTCTTTTTAATTATGGAAAGCAATTACAACATTTTGCTGTTCAATAGTTGAGAATAAGTAATTACCTTACACAATTTACAATACAAAGTATAAAGACGTATCAAGGAGGCATCCAAAGTTCTTTTACACAAACTCAGCTGAGATCCAATATGCAGTAATTCATCACTGCCCCAAACAGGGCTTTACTGTATTTCTTATGGGAAATGGGAAAAGATAAGGTTCAGCTTGTACAGTGTCCAGAGATGTGAGAATTTTCTGTGTCAGTCACAACGTGAACTTTGTGTGTAGATGTCTGTGGTAATGAGGAACTGTAGACAGGGTTGTTTCTTAGGAAATAAGAATACATGGGTTGTGACCAGGAATCGTTGTAGCTTTGAGGAAGTGGGAAACATTTATGGGGAACAGTGTGGGTTGTTCTGCAAAACATGTAGTGTGTGTATTTACTTGCATGTGTGTGCAGAGAGAGGATGATGTGTGGCACGGCACAGAGGGGGCATAGCTTTCCCTCCGTCAGGTTGGGGAGTTGGCTGCACAGGGCCGGATCACAGAGAATTTCAGGCCATGTGGATTAAGGCTGTTGGGACTGTAATGCCCGGACACATCTCTCTCTGTCACACGCACACAGACAAACACGTTTTCTCTCTCTGAGCAGGGTTTGCAAACACAATCCCCGCCTGAAACAAGCTGCTTTTCGCAAAGCTGTGTTCCCTCTCGCCAGCGTGGTCTTCCAATCCGCCTGACACGACAAGCATGACCCAAGCATGACCACCTCCTCAACCCCACTCCTCTCTCTCTCCCTGTCTCTCCAGCTCTCGCCTGGTCTGCCAGCTCATGGATGGTTTTAGGCATCATTAGGCCACTTACTGATGCATTTACCCCCAGAAACACTTATGGCCATTCTCTCAGGACACAGAGTTGCAGTGTGAGGAAAAATCAAGACAATGCTGTAGGCGCGTGCACATCTGTGTGTGTATGTATAAGTATGTGGTTGAGTGTGTGTGTGTGTGTAGTTCTTATGTCCACAAGGACTTCTTGAAACGTCTGTGCTTCGGAGTTCTGGTTAACAGTTTGCACACACTCACCGTTGACATGAATTTCATGACAAAATCCGGCTTTTGGTTATTTCTCTCAACTGTTCCTCTGGAGTGAAAACTAAAGTGTCATTTACACACAGGATGGGGGCGACGTGTCTCCGCCACTTTCTGACATAGCTAATTTTGTCTTTGTCTCTTTTTAAAAGCATAATTTGTTAAGAATGTTGTAAAAAATGAGCCCACTCCAAGACATGTTAACTAACAAAGGAAAAGGCCTCTAGACAGGTTTATCTGCATGCAAAGAAAATAAACATGTGAGCGGCACGCGTGGAAAGTCAAAAACTGAACGGATTATCTTCAGATGAACTTGATTCAACAAATAAAATGAAACATCTGCATCATCAAAACTACAAGGCTGCAACTCATTTACACTGACAACTTCTAGGCAAACAGCCTTCTTCAGGATTCGTTTCACTGATTAATAATAAACAGTCATTAAAAAATGTTATTAACATTCAGATCTGAATGTTTAACATCTTAAAAGACACTACACAGTTTTAAAGCAACTAGTAGTGAGGAGAATGATCTCATATTTCACTTACGGCCATAGGCACCCTGCTGTTCATTAACTTCCACATCTGTGAGTCTAAAAGTTTCATCCTGTGGTCATTATCTGATCAAGATTAGCTGGACTCCCTCACCCTAACTAGACAACTTGCAAAAACTTAAGAAAATTTTTTTCAAACACTAACGTTTGAAACCCTCTCGCATCTTAAGCTAAATATTTCACAAATATCTGGGGATCTTGCAGGCTCACAATTTACAAGACTCCAGTTAGATCCCTTTGTGGGTAAAATAACAAAAAAAGCTCCTAATTTGGTGCTGATACTGACTCCATCATGGAACAGCACAGCTTGAATGAGACAAGACTTAAGACTTGCAATAATATTAAACATGTTTGATTTTGTCGTTACACCAAGACATGGGGGGGGGGCTCTGATTTGCTTTGATTGGCACCTTACATGAGTGCTGGCGTGGGAGCGTGCCCTTGTTCAAGCTAAACGCTTCATGATCTTCTTTCGACTGTAGACATTTTCTGAAGTCCCCTTTAAAGTTCAAAAGTGTAAGGTCATCCTAACTCTCACGCATAAGTAAAGCAGTTTCTTGCTTGTAGGTATTGCATATATAAGGCTTGCAGGTATAAGATAGATGATGAAAAGTGCCACATCATTGCTCCTGTGTCTTTAAAGCCTCGCTGAGCAGTCGAATACGTCGATGTAGAAGAATGCTATATTACATGCGTCCCTATAGTCCACTTTGAATATCGAGCTTTGTCGACAGCTGCTCACTTGGCACTGCTAGAAAAACTATCACCTCCAAACTGGCAGCTGATGTGGGGATTGATTTTCATACCATCTTCAATGTCCTACATGCTCGTCTTCAGAGAGCCCATACCATGACCCCTCCTTCACCCTGCTGGCATGTGACGTCAGGGTTTCTCTGTGTCCACTCTTCCCCCGGGGTTCATTTTACCTGAGGAAATGAAGATGCCTACCGGTTCTGCACACCTCAATTAAGGCATTAATCATCCACGCCGCACCTCTCACACGTAATCACACTTAATTGCCTGACAACACTGAAATCCAATTAGCATTCATGTTTAGCCCATGTTACCTAGAAAATGTGAGAAGAAATAATGATCAGGTCATATATTTCTTTAATGATCACACTGGGTGCGGCGTAAAGGTAAGGTCGACTTATTACCTTATCTCAAACCATGTATGTCTTTCCCTCAGTCCTTTAAGTTTAGTTATATTTGGAAATAGCATATTGCTGTCACTGGGCTGCATGAAAGCTAGTTTCTGGCAGGTTTGCGAGGTGTCCCCGACCAACAGAAGTGATTTCCTCTCAGGCGAGGGTGATGTGTGACTTGTCTTCATCCAGACTTTGGCAAAGGGGCTACAACTCTCTCTAACCTTAATGCGGGCTTGTGTAAGACTATCAAACAAACTTGTTCTTTGTTAGCTCAGAGAGGCTGCCAGCGGCAGGTAGTCTTCATCACTTACATTAGGTGCTTTAGTACATTTTTTATTCAGTATTTCTTGTTCTATGATCCCACGCTTCCTTTCCCAGCTGGGGCTGAGGAGTTTTTCCACTGAGGAGATAGGCAAGTGTATTAGTGTGAACGGCTTTTCAGTTGCGTTCTGCGTTTCCCCATATAATGTTGAAATTCCAATAATAAAAGCACACATCTTGTTTTCACTTTAAACTGTCGCGATTGGGGCGAAGTAGAAGTAATCACAAAGAAAGGCTGATGGAAGAGAATCCACATCTTTTTATGGTGACTGGCATTTGAAGCATTTGAACAACAGACAAAAGGGCAGAGATCATTATGCAAACTTTAGGAAAACTTTTTGAAGCTCGACATTAATTTTCTCTCCTACAGATGTAGCTTCCATACAGATGGGAAAAAAAAAAAATCTACAACTGTCATAAAAATAGCACAAGGCGTTTTCAAAGAGCCATCCACTACCCTTCACTATCAATTTAGCAAGGAGAACAGCTGTGTGCAGCTTGTGCCATCCTAGCCCTGCTTGTATAGACAGCAGAGCCTGCGGCTGGAAGAACACTATCTCTACCAGGTGCAGGCAGGGGATGGGGGAAGGCTTCACAAAGGAGTATTTGGCACAAGGTGTAAGACAACAATATGTGTGAAGGTGCAGCTTAGTGATACTCAAATCAGTATGGGGAAACGACACGCCGTTTCTAAAGATTCCCCCCTAATAGAGAAAGAGCTAATTAAAAGCACTGGAACAAAGTCCACTTGAAGTAGGACGGGAGAGAATGAGGGAAGGAGGGAAGGAGGAAAAGAATATAAAGAATGGGCAGATTTCTCAAAGAAATCGTAAATGAATGAGCTACAATGAGGAATGACATCAGAAAAAGGCAGAATGAATCGAGGTTATTGGATTTCAAGGATGTAAAATCATCTGGAGGATAGAGAGAATGTGTTTGTGCTCGCTGCCCACACATTTTGTTCCTGCGTGAAGGCGACGCGCAGGAGTGGTGGTGGGGAACTGGAGCTGTTCACACCATGCCTGTCCTTGTGTCACCCATAGGACTTCCTGTCCTCCCTACAGCTGTGAGTCTTCGTGTCTATTGTATGTATATGAAATGAAGCCTCTGGTCATGCTGCAGACGTGCAGCGTGCTCTTCACCCTCAGCATTGTGGCATTCTTTGATAAGGATTACTCCTGGCTGACCTTACTGGCTCCATTGTCATATATGAATAAAACAAATGCTTTTTTTTGAAAAGGAAAGAACAAAATCCTGGCTAACAGTCTAACTTTTCATACTAAATGCTGAGATCGCAGCTCCCGACAGCCTTCTAACTCTACTACCTACTTTACTTAAGGAGAATTCAAATCTTTGTCTGTTTATCATATTCTAGCGCTGTTTTACATTAAACATTAAATTACGTTAAACTGGCCGCTCTTCTTCTGCATCTTGCTATCTTTTTCTGTCTGCATATCTACCCTCTTGATCCCTTCCTCCACTCTCCTACCCCCTCCAAATCTCATTTACTCCATTGGAAGTAGCAGAAGGGAAAAAAAAATAGAGAAAGGAGGAGGAGGAGGTGGAGGAGGTGGAGGAGGAGTACAAAACGACCTTCTCTTCCCCGAAGCAAGAACATCTTCTTATTGTGGAGGTCACCGTCTCAGTTCAGCCCCACGCTCTGAACACTACTCTACTTGTTTTAATGATGCACAGAGTGGAGGGAGACGGAGGGAGGGAAAGATGGAGATAGGAAAACTAACATGGTATCAGAGAGGCAAAGAGAGGAGGAGAAGAAGAAGACGTAGAAGGGGGAGCGGATGGAGAAGGGAGGATTGGGCTATTTTTTTCCGCCGACTGTACTCACCCCCACCAGCCCTCTCCCACCTTCCCTCCCCCTCCTCGGTGCAGGAAGTGCACCTCTCTTTCCACATCCATCTTGAAAGGTTCTGCTAAGCTGTCTAACCTCTCAGCAATATTATATATTATTGCTTGCCTCAACCCACACTGAAACCTGGGTTGCTATGCTACAATAATATGACCTCTCATCTCTTCTCCTTCGCTACAGTTCCTTTCTCAGTGCTTCCTTTGGTTTCCGCAGGGAGGCAGGGGAAGGGGTTAACAACAGCATCCCTCGTTCGGCTTCTCCCCATCAGGACTTTCTGTCTCTTTAATGACCTTCTTGAGCTCAGTGCTGCTGTTTGATTAGACCCTGCTGACCGTCCGGGGTCACGACCCCCATTCCAGGCTACGAAAAATGATCTGTGACTTATGGAAGAGCTATCTGTCGTCATTATGAGAACATCTATCTATCTATCTATCTATCTATCTATCTATCTATCTATCTATCTATCTATCTATCTATCTATCTATCTATCTATCTATCTATCTATCTATCTATCTATCTATCTATCTATCTATCTATCTATCTATCTATCTATCTTAGGGATAGGGATCTATCTATTAGGGATGGGCGATTTGGACTAAAACATTCCCGATAACGATAAAAATGACGATAAAAAAAAATACCAATTCAACTCCATCTTTTTAACTATAAATATATCTCGCTCTCAGATCCGCCATGTTTGTTACACAAAAACCTCATCAATGGGAATTTATCGTTCTTTCTTTCTTTCTTTCTTTCTTTCTTTCTTTCTTTCTTTCTTTCTTTCTTTCTTTCTTTCTTTCTTTCTTTCTTTCTTTCTTTCTTTCTTTTCTTTCTTTCTTTCTTTCTCTTTCTTTCTTTCTTTCTTTCTTTCTTTCTTTCTTTCTTTCTTTCTTTCTTTCTTTCTTTCTTTCTCTCTCTCTCTCTCTCTCTCGCTCTCTCTCTCTTTCTTTCTTTCTTTCTTTCTTTCTTTCTCTCTTTCTTTCTTTCTTTCTTTCTTTCTTTCTTTCTTTCTTTCTTTCTCTCTTTCTTTCTTTCTGGCTCATTTCTTTCTTTCTTTCTTTCTTTCTTTCTTTCTTTCTTGCTGGCTCATTTCTTTCTTTCTTTCTTTCTTTCTTTCTTTCTTTCTTTCTTTCTGGCTCATTTCTTTCTTTCTTTCTTTCTTTCTTTCTTTCTTTCTTTCTTTCTTTCTTTCTTTCTTTCTTTCTGGCTCATTTCTTTCTTTCTTTCTTGCTCATTTCCTCCTTCCTTCCTTCCTTCCTTCACTTACGTTGTGCGTGGATTTAACGCAGAACCATAAATCAGTTTTACACAAAAACGTCATCAACGGGAATTTATCATTTTTACTGCGACATGACACATTCTTACCGTGGGGAATTTTTTTGACGGTTTATCGTGAACGGTAAAATATCACCCATTCCTACTATCTATCTATCTATCTATCTATCTATCTATCTATCTATCTATCTATCTATCTATCTATCTATCTATCTATCTATCTATCTATCTATCTATCTATCTATCTATCTATCTATCTATCTATCTATCTATCTATCTATCTATCTATCTATCTATCTATCTATCTATCTATCTATCTATGTGAGTAAGTGAAGCACACAGCAGAAAATATTAACAGTGAAGTAAAAACTGAAACACTCTGAAATGCAAATACATCCATGAAGTAAAAGCGTACAGTTTGAAAGTTGTACTGTATTTACAGTTACTAGCAGCCACACACTGATACAGTAGACTGATGCTGATAGGGACTGGTATTAAATGTTGGTTCTGAGATACTTAACCCAGTCATGATGCACAGCCAAAAACCTATGTTACATCATCCATCTCCAATCCCTTCCTCCTCCTCGTTCTCTCCCTCTGCCATACTCCTCTTTCTCTCTTATCTGTGCTGGCCCCCCCGTCTCTTGGGGGTCGTTCGTTTTTGTCATAATCACCTTGGAGATTGGGGACCGGTGCCCATGGCAGAGCTGAGCTGAGCTGAGCTGAGCGCTGAAGAGGAGGAAGAAAGAGGATGAGAGAAAAGAGAGAGAGAGAAAAAAAAAAAGGGGGGAGGCGATGCAAAGAAGAGCAACGGAGGACAGTTTTACGGGGGGGGGGTGGAGGGGTTGATGGCTTGTCTGGCTCAGCCCCGGCTAATGTGAGGGGACAGCCTTGGCTTCGCCTTAACCACACTCGCGCCGTGGATGCCAGGCAGAGTGGGGAGGAGAGAATAGTCGGATGAAACGCTCTCCTTTTCAGCGCTGCCTTCTACCGCCCGTGCTGACTGCATTCGGAGGCGCGTGGGGCCCCGATGTCACACCCTGTAGGTGTTTAAGCTGCTTACTTACACAGACGAGAGAAAGAGATGAGGCAATAGAAGACAGGGAGACTGGAAGGGAAGAAGAAGCTGCTGCGAGTATGAAAGAAGGAGAATGGGGAAGAGTTGGAAGAAGATGGGGGCGGAGGTCACGGTTGTAGGAGGATGTAATGTGTAAGCATCCTCGTTCGACTGTCTTCCCTGTAGGAGAATATCGGAGGGGGATAGTCATCACGCACATGCACCACATATAGTCTACGTCTAACAAGGTGTGTCAATTAGACACCGACAAAGAGAAATGAGGAGAGTTGAAGTTATATCAGGCTGATGAGATAAGTGGTGTTCACTGGATTATACTCCAAGATAAGCAAAGACTGACATGGGAGGCATGGGATTCTTCAATCAGGAGATGGGTTTCACGGGAGCAGGAATCAGGGGTCGCAGTTGCCTGCCTGAGGCCCCGTTTACACGGAGCAAAAACAGAGGCGTTTTCATGCCGTTTTGGCCGTTCGTTTACACGAAAACGCAGCTCAAAGCCCCCAAAAACGATAATTTCTGAAAACTCCGGCCAAAGTGGAGATTTTCAAAAACTCCGTTTTCACGTTTGCGTCTAAACAGAGAAAAACGGAGGAAAACGGAGATTTAGGCTTCAGAACGTCACACTATGCACCAGAAACGTCATGTGTGCGACCTGTGTTTACAATTAGTTTGGCCACCGTCAATATTTTCTTGTATTTTACCTGTTTTATATTCCGTCTTGGAAGTAAAGCCTGAATTATGGTCTCGCGTTAAATCGACGCAGAGCCTACGGCGTAGGGTACGCGCCGTATGGTGTGCGTTGCCGCGTACCCTACGCCGTAGGCTCTGCGTTGGTGTAATGCGGAACCATAAATCAGCCAACTGGAAGTTACACGTGTCATTTGTTGATGTTTTTCTAGGATTCTGATTGGCTGGCATGACGTCAACAGCATTTTCATGCGGGTCCGTGTAAACGAGGATTTTTTTGAAAACGTAGAGGGGAAAATATCCGTTTTTGTAAATACCCGGCTACGTGTAAACGTGGCCTGACTTTCAAAAGAAATAAAAACATCTTGCTAAAAGGCACATGTGTGCTGAGACCTGTGAGTGTCTCACCGGGGTGTGAGGGGGTGATGAGGGGGTGGTGAGGACACGTAGTGGGGGGTTTAGCATGGGGGCAGGGGGTGATGGGCACGAGAAAGGCTTTAGAGCCATTAGAATAGCCACACGCACAGACAAGAGAAGGGGTCAAAGGGCAACGGCCGAACAAAGACAGCTCACCTCAACAAACACGCTCAACCTTGTTGGCCTGCTCTTTCTCTGCGCGAGCTGCCCTCACTGTTTTACTTGTATTTGTGTCCTCTCAGCAGCGTTCTTGTTGATGCATGCTGGTTAGGTTCTCAGACACTCCTTCCTCAGGTCACTGCCTTTGTTTGTCCTAGCCCTCCTTTCCTCCCCCCTTCCCCTCTCCAACTCCTCTCTGCCTCTCCTCCTCGCCTGACCAGTTCCTCTAATTTGGTTTCTAATTTTTTTTTTTTTTTTTTTCCCGTACCTCATCTCCTCTCCCTTCAGCTACGTGGGGGTAAAGTACAGCCCTTCCCCTGGGTCGTGTTTGTATTTGCGCTGCGAGCATGCGTACATGTGTAGTGCATGCATCTGCACCCGTTTGTATGGAAATCCCCTAAAGTACCCAGGGTTTTCAGCTGTGCAGTCCTTCCTCAAAATGAGGATTTAACGCCGACGGCCTTCAGGGCACACGAGTCCTGTAAGACTAACACGCCGCACATAAACATGGCAGGAGAGACATGCAGGTTTATGGCATGTGTACAAAACACAAACCCACACAGATTGATGAAGAAACACATGCAGACTACAGCGATTATAAGAAAACAACTGGTAGTCAGACTGAAGCTCGCATTTTTTCTCACCTGTGGTGAACCAGACTTTCCTTGTCATGTGTCAGTGCAGGACTGTGTATTACGTGTGTGTGCTGAAAAGTCAGATGAGAGGGATGCTCAGCACAGTCTCACAATAAAAAAAAAGTGTAATCAATACCTTTTACCATTTGTTGTAGTGTCCCAATAAAGGGGCGACAAGTGTGACATTCCATTGTTTTGGTAAACACGGCAAAGCCAGCCCCGTAGCTCAGTCATCACTGTCATCTTCACCCAAAGATCAGCTGCTTGATTTCTCCAGGAATCTATCTCCTCCTTGAAAAGTCATCAGTGTGACTGTAGAGACACAGGTTTGAGGCCGTATACAGAATGCACATAGGCTAAATATAATGAGAGTTTTGTTTGAGGGTCTGTGTGAACTACGCAAATTATGCAAATGTAAAATGCTTTGTAGGACCTAAAAAAGTTGTAAAGGCTTTGCATGAGTATTAACCATTTAACAGGTATTTATTGAAGGAGAACAATTTTTTTTTTCACCTTGAAATATTATTTTCAGTTTTATTGGAAGAAATTTGATTGCTTTTAGGACATATCATGTAGCGCTCATGGTCGAGCATCCTTACTATCAGCAGGACACCTGCATATCTCCCTACCGGTACTACGGCACACACACAAAAGCGACTCAGAAAATCAAGAAAGGAATGATGGCCGAGAGAATGAGAGAGGGGCCAGCTAAGAGACCAGACAAAAGTAAAAATCTTAACCTCCATGCCTATTTTGCAAAATCTTTGAACGAAACAATGCAAATAAGTACAGAGGAACATGCAAAAGTTCCTTTCTGCTTATTCAGTATTTTTTGCCCAACCCTCTACTTGAATGCGTCACCAACCTCAGCCAGCAACGGAGTTAAAAGGGAAAAATTCTTGGAACCTTTCTGTCCCCCTCCAACCTATTAATACCTTTTTTTTTTAACATGTCATTGATAATGTAAATTTTTGTGACCATTAGACGCAACGTAAAAGAAAAACATTTTATAATTTCAAAAAGTAAAAGTGAATATGGAATGATTCTGAGCCACGAGAGCCTAGAAGAGCCGTGGATTTGACCATTTTTTGCACTGCGGACCGACGTATCTGTAATATATTCGGGAGCGAGTCTGCGCTGGCATGTAGGCAGCTTACAGTAAATGGAGACATTTAGGAAAGCAGTGGATAGACAGATGCAAACGCGCAGATCAAAGAGGCTCGAGCATTACAGTACACTGGGGAACAAAAGGAATAGAGTGGGAGAGAAAGAGGATGTTAGTGGAGGTTAACAGAAACCCCAATCAATATGCCATCCAAGAACAGCTTGAGCCAGGGAAGGAGCGGAGAAACTGGAAGAGACAAAGTGGCGAAGAAGGAGAAAAGTGGGTCAAATAATGAGGTAAAAGGGTGAGCGCTCAACGGAGGACACGGGAACGGAGAGAAGGAGAGAACGATGGATGCAGCATTAGGGTCAACAGAGAGAGAAAAGAACCATAAATGAAAGAGTCACACACTCCTGACCCTTACTGACCCAGCAGCCTGCAGGACACGAGGAGCTCAGGCCAGGGTAGGGGTGAGGCCTTGTGGGAGGTTTGGGAAGGGAAGAGGTCATATTGATGCAGCCAAACGATTGGGGGAAGGGTGATGGAGGGTTGGAGAGGTTGAGGGAATGGAGGGACACTCAAGAGGACAGTAGAGAGGCCTTCTGGTCCTCTCACCACCAAGAATACGCATGGTGTAAATTTAAACTGGGGGATTTGACTCTTTCAATGATATAATATGTTTTTAAAATACAACACAGTCAAAGATAATGCGAACCAGTGTGTCGCCTCGTCGCAGAAACATTTCAGATGTGGCTTAGTTGCTTAAAATTTCTTACATGATTGGTATTCAGTAATTGTTTAAAGGATGAAGTAAACACCCAAGACTAGAGGAACACCCCCAAAACAGTTAACAGATTTGTTTTTCAGAACTTCTCTCAATAATTTTAGTGTGATTAAACAACCCTGATTAGATAGAAGATTAGATAAGATAAGATAAGATATCCTTTATTTTCTCCCTCAGTGGGGAAACTTATTTGTCGTCAGCAGTACACACATATAGGGGAGGGGTAAAAAGACTGAAAAGTCAGAAATAAAAAATATATAAAAAATACAAAAAGATACGTATAAAATATGTATAGAAAAATCGATAAATAGTAATGAAATGATAACAAATGCAGAATCTGTCATGTGCACCCGTGTGTGTGTTTCACCGGCACAATATCAGTTCCATTTAAAGTAAAAGTATTTACTGCTAACTATGAGGTGTACTATATTGAGTGTGGTTTTCTTTTTTGAAAAAAATACATAAATAAATCAAAAGAAAGGGCTTAAAATCAATGAAACTGAACCAGAGGTTTTTTTTTACCCCTTAAAAACACTGCTTCCTGCATTACACACAACGGACCTCAACCGCAGCAGTTTAGTCATTGATTTGAGGGATTCTGGGTTCAGCCTTGAGCCGTTAGCCTCAAACCATGATAAGGAGCACACTATAGACATCTGGTAAGCTTACTTCTTTCTCAGATTTTTTTTTTTTAATTTATTTTAACTCTCAGACTTCACCTAAAGTCAAGATGCACCTCGGTTTATAAGATGTTTTTTTTTCCCTTTGCAAAGGCCCCTGAAGCTGTAAAGCACTTCATACAATTTACACACATGCAACAGCAGCTGCCAAGAGCTGTAAGTGAACCTATTTTTGTAAATGGAGTTCCTGTTTAAGACCTTTTTCAATGTTACCATCTAAAGCTGGCACTGTTGATGCCTGTTACACTATTAGATTTAGTTTATCTAAACAAGTGTAGAAGCTTAAACCAACGAGATAAATAAAACCTTGGCAATGACATTCATTACATACGCCTCAAAAAAATATGTTTTTAGGTTTCAATTATCATTGTCACGTTTCACGTTCATGTCCAATTATGGTCCTTTCTGGTTCCAAAAGGACCAGGATGGGGATTTGGTGATAAATGAAGAAAAAAAACAACTTCCCAGCAGCATTTGACAAAAAGAAAAAAATGGATGGCATCAACATGCTACATCATTTGAGACTGATGGTGAGTTTCTATATAATTGCATTTTGAACCATTTAAAAATAAGTTGTTGTAACTCGAGTCAGAAAAGTGTAGTTTAAATAAAATAAATAATCAAATTGCCCATGACCAGAAAAAGGGTTATCTGATTTGGGTGTTTTTTTCTCTTAGCCGAGGAAAACTTGTCTGAGAAGCTTATAACAAATAGATGCTCAGAAGTCAATACAGTCTTGTTCCCACCTTGGTCAAGTGCCCTTCACATCAATTACCATCATAATGGATGTTTTTTTGTCATCCGTTTTAAAGCAGAGTGACGCAGTTGCTGAGAGAACATACAAAGAATTTAGAAAAAAAAGTAGGTTTTAATAGAAGGTAAAAATGTCATGTCAAGGTGAGTTCTGCATGCTCAAATGCACGTGTGAAAAGAAAATGCTTACCTTTGTTCAAACGATAGTGTTTCTGCAGTTGGGAGGCTTTTGCTTTAAATTTGAAGGGCATGTTTTCAATCATTTGTGAACTGAACGTGCGTTTCTGTAGAGTTTTAATTGTGAAACTGTCCAAGACATGAGGAAACACCAGGGGATGAAAGTCACTGACTCAAATTCTTTTAGGATATCCACATTAACTATAATGTTAATCTTTTCAATATAACATTTACAATCCTCCAGTAGAGGCTTGTTTCTGTACAGTTCTTTTTTTTTTTATTGCTTTTTTACATATCTACACTACCACTGGCGGTTCTAGGATTTTTCTGAAACAAGGGCCATTATGGGGCGAAATGTAACGAAATGTATGTTCATCCAGAAATAGCGCTGCTTGACTGAGCAATTCCCCGCGTCTTTCTTTTCATGCTCTCTGTCTCAATACCCGACAAACATGACAGTTTATGATTAACATAGTATATGAATCTCTTAATCTTTGAACAATCAGGTCAAAGTGCTATCCTACCAACCAAATTGCAACTTAATTGTTATGGATTTCGCACGACACCAGAGAGGGTTAAATTTAGCCAAAAACATGGCATAGTTTAATTGTAAACCAAAAAAACTCCCACAGGGAATCCACAGAGAGATGTACAAAAAAAACCTCCTTACTCAAAAAGGAACACAAACCCTCCTTACGGGGAACTAGAAAATCACCAGGCACACAGCAACAAGCAAACAACTAAACAAACAAACAAACAAAAGAACTGGTCTCGAGCTACTGGCAGCCCCACCCTTTAACTTCTCCCATGGATGAGCTGGCGAGCTGCAGCTGAGCGCTCTGCCGGAGCGTGCACACGCTGCACCGACTCCGCGCTGGAGTGCGGAGTTGCACTCACCGACTCCGCGCTCCAGCGCGACCGGGCCGCGGAGGAAAACCCAGCCGACCGAGCCCTAACACTAATGTAGCTATCAAGTGCAGTTGGTAATTTTATTAGCCAACAGTTTTAATGTTGGCTAGTTACAGTTTAGTTTAATACAAACCTAAACTTTACTGTACAAAATCAGCAAGAGCATTTCACTCACCAAAGCACGGTGTTGCCGTGTAGTTTGAAGTTCAATGTGGTTGCCGCTGACTGGCAGAATTTAACATCATCCTCTTTCTTTGAAAGCAGAATGAAAACGTAATCCTTACGTTACGTTCAGCCCGCCACTAATATTTTAAAAGGAAGTGAATCCTCCCTCCAAATCAAACTGTCCAATAACGTCTACCATAATCTGTTTGTCCCTGTCACTACCTGATGTGAGTCCGCTACCCGATTTGAGTCATGCATGCGCAGTCGCGTCCAACATGTGCATTTCAGTGGAGAAGTAGTGTTGTCATTACCCGATTATTGATAAAAATGAGCGACTTTAATGTTTTCCATCATCTCCATGCCTACATGGAATCCGGAAAGTTCCATCCCAGTTTGGGAAAAGCTGACAAATGGAAGATTACTCGTTCTATGAGTAATTACATCTTGAAAGGTAATTTGGCTATCATGCTTAGCTATGCTTGCTAAAAATAATATAAATATTTTTTGCTAAAAATAATATAAAGATTTTTTGCATCAATACCCTTAGCATGGCATTCCCTGTTGTTGGACGCGACTGCGCATGTGTGACTCAAATTGGGTAGCGACTCACATCAGGTAGTGACAGCCCCACCTAGAGTGCACCGAGCTGTTTCTTCTTCTATTCAGTTGTATTGATGCAACAGGCGCACTGCCACCACCAGTTTGGGGGTGGAACTGTAGCAGTGATCATCAAATCACTATCAGATCAGATTACAGGCTGATAGATTACAGGCGCCCCCCTAGATCCGCCCCTGTACACTACCCTTAAGACGTTGTGGTCGAGCTTGAGAAAAAGCAGGACATGTTGCTGTTGTTGTTGTCTGTGGCCTGACGATACAGCGGCATCTCCCCACGATGCACTGCGAGGGACAATGTACCCCTCAAGAACTAGTCACTATTGGCGCTTATCCACTAGTACCTACTCAGCGCGCCCCGACTCGGCACGCCTTCACTCGCCTCCACTCGCCTCGTCCTTGTTTGTTTTTCAACACCCAGATGAGAAGTAGGCGGGTTGGAGCGAAGCTGCTGTGACGTATTTGATTGTGTGATCTAAACAGAGAAGACAACACTAAAGATGTAGAACGTGGAGGAGATGATATCTGTGCTACTGGGTCTGTGGCTTGTGTTCGATATCAAGTTAAAAAATGAGAGTGAAAGAAGCTTCAAGCAGGTGGCGTGTAGTGTGATGACGTCAGATACAGAGCCGACTCAGCACGCTTAGAACATAAGCGTGCTGAAAAAGTATCTACTCGGCACGCCTCCACCCGCCTCGGCCCGTAGTGGAAAAGCGCAAGACGGGGGCGTGGCGAGTAGAGGCGCGCAGAGTAGGAACTAGTGGAAAAGTGCCATATGATGCAGTCGCACGGTTTTCCATTTTGCTCATCTATTGTTTAGTACATGCCACTCATAATAGTGGATATCACCAGGAAGTTAGATTTTAGCTTCCAAACAACCTTTTAATTTTTTTTTTCTCATGCAAATAATAGTGTTTCTACAATGAAAATGAAGCCCCTCATTTAACATTTCTGGAGTGAGGATGGCCTGAACATAACCCACCCACATTTTCACAATGATGTCATCAGTCATTTTAATGTGCATGATGCAAGGACGGGCAGCACAGTGGCTTAGTGGTTAGCACTGTTGCCTCACAGCAAGAAGGTTCCTGGTTCGACTCCCGGACCCGGCGGGAATCTTTCTGTGTGGAGTTTGCATGTTCTCCCTTTGCTTGCGTGGGTTTCCTCCGGGTACTCCGGCTTCCTCCCACAGTCCAAAAACATGCATGCTAGGTTAACTGATGATTATAAATTGCCCGTAGGTGTGAGTGTGCCTGGTTTATATAGGTTTATATTTATATGTCTGTATATGTGGTCCAGGGTGAACCCCTACCTCTCGCCTGTAATTAGCTGTGATAGGCTCCAGCAGACCCCTGTGACCCTGCAAAGGATAAAGTGGGTATAGAAAATGAAATGGATGGATAGATGATGTGAGGACGTCATCTTTTACACCACAGCTTGTTTGAAAATCGTCTTTGAAGACATTCATTGTAACTTATTAATTACATCCATGCAGCGTTCCACGTAAACTGCTCATCGCCAAGAGGAGGTAAAATTACAAAACCGTGACACCATCAGGCAAGACTGCAACATTGCCACTGCTGTTTACGGCTGATATCATTTCAGGAACACAAATCTTATGCAGATTTTTTAGCTGTTTTCCATTTTTATGCGTGGAGTGAAACAATGGGCACCGTGGAAGTTATCGGGGGCTTCGGCGTGACACCATGCTTACAGAATACTGTTTAGCAGACTTCCTCCCTGACAGAAGATCAACCGAGTGAAGGTGGAAACTTTGAAACACCAATGTTTGTCCTCAGCCTGGGCTCATATGTGCTTTCACACAATTATAGTGTGTTTTTAAAGGAAAATCAATACACTTTGCAGGAGGGTGAACTGAAATGTTTTGTGTAATGACCATGAGCAACATTCCTCCCTCTGCTGCTCCTCGCGTACCTCACTTCTTTCTTCCTTACAACCTCCGTTCTGACTCCGTTTCCTTCTGTCCTTCTCTTTTTATCCCTCCTTCTTGCTCTATCGTACACATACAGTCTCTCTCTCTCTCTTTCTTCAGCCTCCTCACAGTCCAGATGGCCTAGCTGCCCCCACACACAGTCCCCCACATGCATTCACTCCATGCGCTCCACCCCACTTCTCCTCTCCCTCTACGGGAACAGTGCTCCCTTTCGAGGAGTAACCCCCCCCCCCAAAAAAAAAAAGAAAAGGAAGAAGCCCTACCATTGTGCTCACAATTATGATCTGTGCAAACACACCTCCTCACACATGCACACAACACCTCTCCTGTCCCTCCACAGACCACAGGCTTACATACGCCCACTCACAAACACACACTGACGCAGACAATCTCGTTCAGAAATCTCCACTTCTGCAGCACAATGACTGAGCAGAGCAGAGGAGGAATGTTGCTGCTGGAGGTGTGATACGTGGCACGGAAAAAAGACGTGGACAGTAATCAGATCAGATCGTGGCCGCGCTTTGTTTTAGTCGCTTTATTCTTTTCATTAAGTGACTCTCTTGATAACAGGGAGTGCTATCAGACATCTCGCAGACATCTTTCGCTGGTGATTCAGCTGTTGCTAAGCGCAGACTGGATCCACTGAGTGTCTTTTGTGCAGCTCCCGAACACGAGTTCAAAGCCACTGCATCGGCGGCATCGCCACAATATTTTTATAATTAGCCTGCGTGGGGTCATGGATGGAGCAGGCCAGAGAGACATGCAGACTTACAAAGAGAAACAGAGCACAGAGAGGTATGAGGGAAATTACTATTGTTGGAGTGTGTGTGCGTGTGTGCGTGTGTGTGTGTGTGTGTGTGTGTGTGTGTGTGTGTGTGTGTGTGTGTGTGTGTGTGCGTGCGTGCGTGCGTGCGTGCGTGCGTGCGTGTGTGTGTGTGTGTGTGTGTGTGTGTGTGAGTTCACTGGCCAGGGAATGAAGGCGAAACAGGGGGAGAGTTGGGGCACGAGTGTTTTCTTGGGCTTGGTGTGGTGGTGGTGTTGGAGGTGTGGGCCAGCAGAGGAGGAGGAGGGTGTGGTTAACGGTTCGACTGTTGACAGGAACCCATGAGCAGGGAAAGGGGAAGTGAACCACCCCCACACTGTTCCAAGGCCGTCGCAGCGCTCTCCTCGAGGTTGGAACTAACTGACCTCCGCTCACAGCTCTCACCACACCTTTAAGCCCTCCTACACACACACACACACACACACACACTTACTGACACACACACACACCCATGCACAGATAGATAGATGATGCATGGTCAACTGTATTTGTCAGACCATGTCGGCCATTTTTATTCTAATTTCTGTTGAGAAATCTGATGACAACTAAACACAATGAAACCTCAAATTTATACGAAAGCTATCTATTATTTCCAGTATGCCTCTATTTTGTACTGCTGAATGTGAATTAGTTTTATATTTTAGATGAGAGCAGCCACATACTTGTGTAGCCTTTCTGTTAATGTGTTCCAACATGAGTGTGCTTGTAAAGCTGCCAAACAGCATCATGTCAACATGACACACTATCATGAATCCAACCTTTTAGCCTTTTTATACACAGATTACCAAACAAATGTGTGGAAGTGCTCCAATACTGCTTCTTTCTTTGTTTTTCTATTCCTAATTTATTTTTGTAAAGGAGACATACAACAAGGAGTTCAGTGCACATGGTCTCGATGCTGCAGGGAAATAAATGTTCGTGCTCGCTAATTACCTACTTTTTAAAAATGTTATATTTGAATTGTAAATATGTGCTGATTATTATCCATACACCTGCTATTAAATAAAAAATGACCGGTAAAATCCACCAAAAGCAGAAAAGAATGAACCTGGATGGTTTAAATTAATAAAAGTGCTACTTTGGTGGAGTTTAGAGAAATAAAGAAATGTAAAACACTGAAAATACAGAAAATAAATGATCATGTTGCAGACTGTAAGTCATTACAATTGTTTTAGGAGAAATGTAAAATGTACAGCAAGAATACATGATCTTTAAGAGTGTTTTATTTTTACGTTCTGTTCACCAGCGACACGCCGCGATATAAACCCCCTCAGACTGTACTGCACGTCAGCCAGCTCGGCACATACATATTCTTTTCAGTCCTTACACATGTTCATTCCCGGCCAAATGACTATGGGCAACGTGGCTCAAACCCTGGCCGGCTGATTCACGCCCGGAGCGCTGTGGGGCAATAAAGGTTAAAGTCAGGAGCGCTGGACACTCATAAATCATGCTCACAGCTATGGTGCTGTCTGCACGACAATCATTTAAGATTAGGTTTTTAAGAGCTTCACTATTGTTTTAGTTAAACAAAAATAAGCATTTTTTACTCTTCGATGTAGAATTGCACAACAATGTATGCGCTGATTGTGTTGTCACGGTGACTTGTTTTAATCTCTCCTTAGAGAGCTGCATCCCAAATCTGACCCTTAACCAAGATGAAAGAGAGGTCACCCCGGTCACACACACCTCTGCTCCATTCCGTTCACAAACCTTTTCCTCTAAAAGGATGATTGTAAAAATCTATTTTCATGGATAACACACGGCTAGTGTGAATACATTTAGCTGGAGCACAACTGGCCAGATACGATTACAGCAAACTACACTAAAGACTCGAACAAAGAAAGCATCCCTGTATTGTCTTCTAATTACTGACGGTGGCAACCGTTTGGGATTTTAAACCTATGATTCCTTTCAAAAATGATAAGATACCCCATTTCTTTTTTGTTAAAAAGAAAAATAAACGCAATTTTGTTTAATAAAAAGGTGAATTTGTGAGAAATCCCAGAATAGATATGAATCTTACATAAACCGGGAGCTGGGATGGTTGAGGAGGACCTGGAGACAATAGTACAAAATGTATTTGGGTAAATAGAAGTTCTTCCATTTCAATTTGCTCTTCATTTCATACCTGCAAGTCTGAGATTGAAGCAGAATTTAATCTGAGTAAATGGTTAAAATATGAAGCAATACTCTGCACTTCCTGAGAAAAACTACGTGCACATTTTTATGCAAAATTTAGCAGAATTTTTTTACTAAAGCCTAAAGGTGTGTCCTGGAGTTTTGATTCATTAAACGCTTTAGAGAACAAGGACACAAACTAACTTGACAAGACGTTACAAGAAATGACAGCTCACACACCAGTTTGTGATTCGCAACAGAAACCAAAGACTTTTTTAAAAGGTGGCTTACCTGAGAAGAGTAACATGCACGCAAATAATTTCATCTTACAAGAGCTTTATTTCATTTACAAATAGTGCATATTTAGGCATAATAGGGGTTTGTACTCTTGCTACTGCGGTACACTCAACTCGGTCTGAGTGGGGTCACAGAAAAGGTGCACAATTACCTCGCTTTCTTGTTTGTTCGTTTTTGCTTACATTCCTAACACAAACTGTATATTCACACCTATTTATATTTTTTGGTTAGTTAATAATCGTGCCAGATCACATTTCTGATAATGTCTTTTAAATGTTGGCATGTCAGAATTTTGGAGTTCACAAAAAGTGTATTTATTCTATAATTTTTCTACCTTTAATTTTTAAATTGTGATATTTGTATGCTGTAGAGAACTGCATTAATACACTTGCAAGACGGTGTGTCACAACCAACACTTCATGGAAAAAAAAGTACCCTCTTTAACTCTACGAAGATACAAATGTAATTAGGACACCTTACAGAACCTTAAGTGGTTATATATATATACATATATATTCCTGAAGGATATATATGAACAGGAATACTTTGAAAAATACATACAGGAGATAAATGTTTTGAAATTAATTTCAAGTGAACTTGTTTTCCAACGTGTTTGATATTAATAGAATAGTATTTATCCCTTAGATTTTAGATATTACATTGCAGTAGGTATTATTCAAACACGCTGGCGTACATGTATATGTCCTGACCTCGAGATTTGTTGTACTGAAACATGATTATTCACAGAAGTCTGCACTCACCAAATAACAGCAGAATAAAAGAATACTGGCTCGCGCTGGCTTTGATATTTAGATGAGGCACAAACACAAAGAGAAATTTGGGTGCTTAATTAAAAAAAAAAATGAAAAGAATTTGATAATGTGTAATATTTTATATATATGTAATATGAGCACTTTACTTGGGGCAATCTTCAAATTTTTTCAGACTGACATAATAATTCTTGAATACATTAAAATAAAATTACTGTATAAGTGATTCAAGTTATCTGTCTCTCAGACGGAGATCAAGATTAAATTTATCAGTCAAATTCATTTCCAGTAGCGGCCGGTGTTTGGTTGGTGTGCACATTGCTCCCTCTACTGGATAGCAGACGGCGAATGTAAGTTTTGATAAGATGCGGTGCAGTTAAGCATTCAAAGAAAAGTTTGAGAAGAGCATGATTTCATTTCAAACATCTTTATTTTCAGAATAGCCATTTCTGATCAATTGAATAAGATATTCTTCCTCCCAGCACTGGCTTGTAATTCTACAGCATAATTAAAGGCACCATGAAATGTATTATTTGACAGCAATATTTGGCATTTTTATGAATGAAGAAATACTCAAGTACACTGAACAAATAACAACTAGTATTTCTTTGTCTTATCATCAGATAATCTTCCTCTGCAAATAATAACACCCGTACTTGCACATTTGGTTGTTGTTTATTTTTGGTTGGGTTTTCCTCCACATACTCTGCTGAGGTGAGCTAGCGTTTCATGGGCTGACTAACCTGAGATTGAGCCTGAAATCACCATTCTCAGGTTGGACAGTCCTAGAAAGAACCAGTCAGGAGCTAAGGAGCAGCTGTGTGTGTTGTTCGGGCCGCTCCATGAGCCTCCACACGGAGGGCAAGCGTCCTAACAAAACAATAAATCACTTCATTAGAAAAAAGATAAACAAACAAAAAAATATTTGAAAAAAACCCCCCCAAAAACCTCTTTTTATGACCATGCAGAACGCAGGAAAATGAATGGCATTAATATTGTCGGCCATTTTTAATTAGCTGCCCCCAGTTGCTAATGACAGTCCTACAGACCGGTAAATGCTCTTAAAGTACCTGCTAAAATAAACCTAGCTGTATGGGTTTTATTCTGTTTTCATATACATATTTATTCAAACCCGGGAAAAAAAAGATGTAACTTTATGTTTCAATCAAGACGTGCACGTGCACAATTCTGGCGCCAAGAATCCATTGACCGTAAAGCTGACTAAAACGCCACGTTTTTCTTAAAATTTTTGCCTTCTTCACTCCAGAAAAAAAAAAGATCTAATCAGTTGGTCTTTATTTCTGAAGAAGGGTTCTGATCTAATGGAAAACTTCAGTCGCTACAATTAAATACATTTGCATAATATGATAGGATAAAACAATGGGAGCAATGGAGGAAAAAAAGGTAACATTTTGTGCACTTTTTTTTTTAGAGAGTTCCAAGCACATAATATAAAGATTAACAGCCCATCTGGCCCTCTGTTGTTAGCTGACCTGCACTGAAAGCACTCACAGAACAATTAAACACTCAACCAACTGAGCTTAATGCACAAACTGCATCTCTTACTAAAAACACCTAAATCACACCGGCCTGACTTCATGTGGACAGTCCAATCTCTTTGAGTTTCCACTCTTGTGATAAACTATGCAGATGGAGAGCGGACAAGGGCACACACACGTACAGAGGGAGAGAGAGAGAAAGAGAGGGAGAGTGAAAGTAGTTGAAGAAGGGAAATACAATAATTTACGCTCTTCAACAGACTAATCCAAACCCTCTTCACGTGATTCAGAAATTCTTCACCATCTGAATAATTCATTCCCAACAATCAACACTGAGCATCTGCTCTGTAGTGGCCTACATCTCCTCACATGTACGACCCACACACAAAACTCCCTGCCTGAGAGCGCTTTACGTAAACAAATAACAGCCATAAAAACAGTCATCTGCCATGCCTTCAACAATCATAGCAATAAAGAAGGATTGTGACTAGTTTTTTGAAGTCTCCCATTTGAAAACTATCAAAAGTCTTCTCTTGCATTGCTCCTTACCCACATGGCAGACCCCGAGACTCAGTCAAGACAGGTGGGGAGGCGATCTTCATCATGTGAGCAAGTGAAGGCCAAAAGAAGGCGTAGAGGAGGGGAGCAGAGCAACTTGGAGCTGGAGCAGGTGACGTGAGGATGAAAAAGAAACACAGGTCGCTGAGTTATAACGGCCACTCCTGCTGTCTTCTCTGAGCTGTGACCTCATCATGCTCTCTGCTACCAATGGGGATGCAACTCTCACACAGTGACACACCACCTTCCTGTTTGTCATTGCTGGTGGTGAACTTTCCACTGACATCTCCATTCATATGTTCTTTCTTATGCCTCTTGTCAATAAAAATACAACATTTCACTTGTAGGGAAAGTGTTTCAGCAAGTATCACCATTAAATATCATTTAATAGCAAGTACAAACCAAGTATAAGGGAAACTTTAGTTTTTTGTTCAAATGTGTTTTAACTTAAAAATATTACAACTGAACTCAAACTGGGGAACAATAACCGTAAGAAATGAAAATGCTGCTGTTGTGCTTCCATATATTGTATGCTCTTGCATTTTTCATTGTCGCTCTCACATATCCTCATGCTCGAGAAAAAAAAAGAGAGAAAAAGCCTTGTGTACAGCAGTCTGTCCACCGGTTTGTCACAATCCTCATGAGACGGGTGTCAATCATACTTTGTGTGACTGACATCTTCGGTGTCAGGGTGATTATTATGGAAAGTGATGGAAGATATCAGGGTTTCTTTCCATGCGAACAGGACAACCACAATATCCTTCCTGTTCATTTTCAGAGCGCAGGTAATGCGACCGAATTCAGATGTTTGATGAATGAAAAACAATGAACACATTATTGAGAAACGTCAAGAAGTTTCCTCGTGCTCTGCTGTGCGGTTGTTTTGCAGATACAGAGGCGGTTCACATCAGTGTAAATGACCGTGAGCCATTCAAAATCTGTTGCACTTTAATTAAATGCTTATAAAATATGTAGACCTGGATAACCCAGAACAGCACAAAAGCCAAAAAATGAGACTGCAGACACATTCAGCCGCTTTCAGAGCAGAAATACAGCTGAGATCAGCAGCCAGAGCTTATTCACTTGTTGCTCAGGTGACAGGATGCAGCAATTTTTTTAACACATTTTATTTTAAAACTTTTTTTTCTTAATGTTTATCATTTCCATACAAGGTACACTGTAAAACAATGCCATCACAAGAAATGTGAATAATAAACACACAAGCATATGTTTTTAAAAATGAACTTTATGTCTCATTGCGTCGGCTCAAATACATGATCCACTGAATACTGTGAAGTGCAACTCCGTGTCTCTCAAACTGCGGACATTTATCAATAATTTGGCCATGGACATATGAATAAACCACCAACACAAACAGATAGATCCTACGTAGTTTAATAAAGCTACCAGGTGAAAATATCAGGCACTATCTGGATGCCTTCTGCCAGTCCACCACTCGACAGCCCTTTGTAAAGACCCCCCCCACTGTGTGAAAAGGAGGCATAAATAAGATATGTGCACTGAGATAACCAGTTTGTGTTAACCTAATGCAGATGGTCCTTTTTGCTGAAAGAAGAACAAAAATAAATAAAGGACAACGTGCCTGGTGACTGGTCAGTTACATCCGTAGCAAAACAAAAAAAAAATATGTAAATGGCATGTAAATGAAGGACAATCCACACAGACGTACACCACAAGTACATACTCAACGCTGCATGATGAAAATATGGTTTCAACACCATGTTCAGATGGTTAGGTCAGCATCCGCAGTGAAGAAAAAAGGTGAAAGCAAGAGCTATATAAAAAAAAAAGAGATACGCCTACACATTTTCCGACTGAACGGTCCTTCAGAAAGCCTCATGGCGATGGAAGTTGAGCGACACGAGTTCACGTTCCAGTTTTACTTTTTTGAAAGTGGTGAAGAAAGAGGCATGTGGTAAAGAAAAAAATAGAATAACCTTAAAAGCGCGACTGCTTCTCCTTCTCCTTCACGTCACGTGCAAAATTCACATTCAGCCGTCGTCCACAGTACATGACTAAAGGCCGGATAAGTCGTGTTTTTAAAATATGTCTACAAATTCCCAAACAGATTTAAGCATTACAAAAAATAAAAATAGTACACATTTATAACATACTGTACAAAAAACAAATAAAACAATGTAATATTTTTAAAATATTAACATTCTTTAACAGCATTCACACATAATTGAACAACAATAATAATAATTTAAATTTGAAACTGTTTGAGCAATATCCTGTTGTCAGTTGACTTGTAGGTCAGTCACATTGTGGCCACGCAGAAACAGTGGATGTCCTCAGATCAGGCACGTTTGGACCGGACAGTTCTATGATCTCTCTAGTACATCTAGTACAGCAGTCAGTAACTGGGCTCGTCCATCTCCTCGTCGCTCCAGTCGGGAGGTGCATCTGTTCCAAAGTACCGATCCCCAAAGTTCCCTAGACGCATCAAAAACATGTTGCAACAAACATTAAGGAAGAAGAAAAAAATCGTTCTGGCATCATGTAAAGGTCATACTGTACGCTGGGAGAATAATAAAAACATCCTTTTCACGTAGTGTCTGAGCTACCCGTCTCCCGAGCGTTACTCACCTATGCCAGGTATGATGTGGAAGAGATCGTTGACCTTCTTGTCCACCGCTGTGGTGATGATTTTGACCTGTGGGAATGCGTAGGCGACCGAGTGGACTCCCATTTCAGCCATGAGAAGAGAAACCAGCAGGATCTTGTCCTCTTGAACGTCGTGATCCTGAAAATCGAGGCAACCAATGAGAACGGGCTACACGGTGAAGGTATGGAAGAAATTATCACAATTCACGATAAATACAAACATCCATTCCAGGCTAAATAAATGATAATTGCAAAATAACATGAAACTGATGAATCCATTTAGGGAAATAAATAGGTAAAAAAAAGTTTTTAAAAAGTAAATGAATGAACAAATAACAGAGATATGAGCATTAGCATAAACATTTTTTTTCTAATGTAAATTAAAAATGTTACATGGTACAGAAAAAGTTGTTGATGAAAACTCAATTTAAATGACAAGGGTGGGGGGTTTTACACTTATTTATTAAGTCAAATGTGTATTTTTGTATTTATTTGACATGAGGGTGATGCCTGCAGCTCGCTGCTCTGGATCTGGGGAGAGATCACTCACCAGCAGAACCCGCACGGCCATCATGGCAGCGGCTCCGGTGGACACGGTGCAGTCCATCAGAATCACATGATCTTCACTTATGTCTTTAGGTAGACGAAGATAATGAAGCTAAAAATGCGTAAATACAGGATGTGGGTTAATATTAAATCCAGCTGTACTGGAGGAGGGATTGTGTAGAAATCCCCCGACCTCCTTAAAAACAGAATTTAAATCATCAAATATATGACAAAACAACATGGTCACCACAAACAATAAGAAAACAACACACCGCAGCTGCAAAGATGCAGATTTATACTGCACAACTCTTAGCAAAATGGAGAAGATTTTCATACATACATACATACATACATACATACATACATACATACATACATACATACATACATACATACATACATACATACATACATACATACATACATACATACATAAATATTCGTATTCTTGTATTGTGAGATTTGAAATCTGTTGTATAAAGCTTAAAGATTTTGTAATTTGGGTTGATGAAAATAAGCATTTAATGACTGATTCCAAACTCTTCTTCAGAGTATAACTACTGAAATCAGTGCGTGTGTGCACCTCTGGTTCTCCTGTGTCCTGGTTGGTCTGGATGAGGATCTTGCCAATGCGTACATCTTTACAGACGGCCCTCAGAGCCGGCTCCATGGTCTCCCCCGCTCGCAGGATGGACACGCCCGTGATCTAAAGAACACGAAGAAATGGCAAAACAGAAACAAAGAGTATAACTGCATCACTTTAAGTAAGGAGAAGATTCATCCAAATGGCTTTTAAATTTGAAAAGAAAAAAAAAGAAAAAAAAGACAAGTAAACAGACTTCACTCACCCTCTTCCCGTGGAAGGTCCTGCCTTCATAATCTTCTCCCTGGGGGGTCTGGACGATGTGAACCTATGATAAAATAAAAACTTTTAACGGTGTGAGCACAGAGCTGATCACATTGCTGCATACTTTACAAAGTGAAATGGGAAAATATATTGTGACCTGCTACAACATAAACTGTTAAGGTATGGAAACTTTCCACTGTGGTGACATGGCAAGTTTCCAAGCTCATGTTGTACACCGTTAGAGCATGTATATCTTTACCAAATATAGGCAGGTAATCTTTTTTCCATCCATCTTTGTCTTCTCTTAACTATTCTCAAACTCAAATATATTTCACTTTTTTACTTGTTCTTATGAGCATCTGTCACTCCAGTGATTTTTCTCAGCTGTCTTACTTCACATCTGCACACACTGATCTAATGCTATTGTCTTAATACAGTTACAGTATCTCATGCACTGCTAGAAATTGATTTACAGAGTATCTTAATATATAGAAACCTGCGAGGGGAGGAAGGAGAGTGCTCGCTCGATCAACAGACGCATTAACCTCTTGGAGTAAAAGATGAACTCATCGCGGCTGGTTTCCTTGTTTCTAGAAGAAATGATCAGATGAATTCTGCAACCAGCAGCTTTACACTGTAGAGGCTTTTATGGAAACACGTGAAGTTGTTAATAAAAAAAATGAGCCTTTGTGGCTTTTACCTGATGATGGTGTGCATGCCTCTGACTTGGGGGGTGCTCTCCAGGACGCTGAGGGTTTGGGGGAGGGGTTGGGCCTGGTGTGCAGAAGCCAGGGCTGCCCTGTAACCACGGCAACAAATAGTGGCGGGGGGGCGGCAAAGGGGGGCGAGCAGCAGTGAAAAGAAACGAGGATGGACGGAAACAAGAATACAAGACATATGAATATGGCATAAATTAAGACATGTGCAGATACTGTGCAGGTTCCCACAGAGGCGTGCAAATACATTCTGTTCCCACAGTCAGAAAACAAACACAAAGGTGATTTTTACATGCACAAGGAAAAGCAAAAAGGAAAGATTAATTTTTCATTAGATGCTGCCACAAAGCCCATAATGACAGAGTAAGCACTCTTACTAGACTGCTTGGGAAAAGGCAGACACACAAATTGCAGAGCACACAGTGTGGAGTATCTCGGTGAAAAATTAACAGCAGCACACAGACCACAATAATGGAAAATAGGGTTTAGAATCAAAACAAGCCGAAGTAAAAATGATCACCTTACAAACAAGGAATAAAGAAAATTTTAATATCTAGTCTGGATAAATTCAAAATGGTTATTTTCCATGACAGGTCTCTGCATTTGTTGAGATGTATTAGTTATGAATGTCTAGCGGGCCCAGGTCTACCTCGGACTTGAGAGGAACAGACACACCGTTACAAATACACAGTGATGCAGTCATGTTCACACCAAATGTCTACAGTATCACCGAGATACGGATTAGCCAAATACAAAGAAAAAGAGAAATTGTAGCAAATCTGCTCACATATCCCAACGAAGTTTCCTCTATGGGGAGATTTGTTTTTTTTGTTGTTTTTTTTTTGGACAAAACACAACAGTAACAACAGAGGGGAAACACAGAAAAGACAACAAATGAGAGGAGGAAAAACGAGAAGAGACAACATCAGGTGGATGAAGGGATGAAGGATTATCAGGCACAGTTTAAAGTGTGACAGCTGAGACTTGGAATTACAACCCTGACAAGACCTCAAGTATAAGGCCATACTTAAAAGAGAAGATGTGTATCGATGCTGATGTACAAGTACAAAAGAGAACAACTTTTGGATGAGATTTTGATATCTACACACATGCATCCAGTGTGCGTACGCGTGGGAGGTGCACAAGCTATCGTGTGGCTGTCACTCTTTCACCGTGCGGAACAGTAAAGGTTGGTATTTCAGCTCACGGGCCCCTGCACATCCTGTGTCTAAAGACAGACACCATGCTCACTTCCTCTCTCTGTCTGCCTCATATACTGTGGCCGACATTCAATGGAAAAACTCAGCGCTTTGTAGTAGGGTATTGGAAACTTTCTCTGTGGCTGAGGTATGTGATAATCAACAATAGCTGTAGCAAGAGCTTCCTCTCTCATGCTTTCTCTTATAGACTCTCTCTTGTTATAGCTGAAAGGAGGGGTCAGTGATTTGATTCATGGGTGTATTTTTAGACACAGAAGGCAGGAAGAGTGTGAGATGTCATTTTTGTAAAACCAACACCTTTACACTAAATGCTGGCTGTACATCACCACTTTCAGACTTTTCAAACTGCAGTTTTTACAGTTGCTATTTCTGTATTTTTTTTTTCATGCTGGTGTGAATGCAGAACAGATTTTACAGCTACACAGCAGTGTGACTAGCCATTTTTGAGTTTGAAGACACCATAGCGCCGCCTGGTGACCTGTCATGGCAGCCAGCACATCAGTGCAAGATAGAGGTTTGCTTTGCTTGACTCTTTTTTTCTCTGCCTTCCACTAAGAAGTGGGACAAAGTTGAGGAAGTGAAAAGATGTTGAGGAGTGAATGATAGACAGGATAAAGGCCACTCTACCTGACGCTGAGTTCACGCTGTGAGCAGTGGAGGGTGGGGAGGACAGGGAGGGGGAGTGAGAGAGTGGTCCATCAGAGGCATGTGTGTGACCGTGTGTGTGTGTGTGTGTGTGTGTGTGTGTGTGTGTGTGTGTGTGTGTGTGTTGGAGAAAACATGAAGCAAACAACACTGTGCCCTCCACAAACAAGAATGTGCCTCAAGTGAATGTTGTACAACAAACCCAGTGCATCCCATGTGTGACCGTGCCATCAATCAACACTCAATGCAGAACTGAGAATTACAATCATAGTCTGCAAATTGTGGGACAAAAAAAAAACAGTGTTTGGAACCACATATTTGGGTGCGTGAAGCTGCGACGAAGCTAAATCAGCACAAACACGCAAAAACACAAACGCCCTTCACATTTGCAGGGTGCTGTGACATCTCCAGCTCAGAGAGCAACTACCAAAGCCCCATCTTTATCTCCACTCAACCTAAACTTTAGTTTGTGATGCAAACCTTAGAATTGCTGTCAAAACTCTTTTGTCCTTGTTATTTGCTCCAAAAATTATATAACTAATGGCTCACTAAACATACAGAAAAATATAGGTGAATATGTCCCAGCAGTGTTTATTGTAATTTCTATACCCCAACTAGGTAATCCAACTTCTTGTTGCCATTAGGCTTGATTTTTTATTTACTTTTTTTTAACCAAGTGAAAGATCTCTTTTATTCTAATTTGTCTACTAGTTGATCTGGAGGTTTGGTGACCTTAGGATCAAATTTCGGCTTTTTACTGATGATTTAGTGCTGTTGGCTTTATCGGGTCGCGGGTAACTACATTTCCTGCTTAACAATTTAATTGCAACCATCACTGTTTCTGAGCTGGGACCCAGCATGAAGAACATGCACCAAACTATAACTTGCAGTTTGTTTTTTATCCACTAGAGGGCGTTAACAGGGCACGAGTCAAAAGTCAATAAGGACATACAGTAACATCCAAGACAAAACAAATAAATCACCTTTAAAAGGAGTTGATTGTGTATCTACTGAAATGTAAATGTCATCTTACACTCAGTAACAGGACAGACATGTCAGTGTGTTTGGATGCATTCAGAATGTTCAGAAGTGAGTATGACATGTTTTACCTCCTCCAGCTGACTGTGAACATGCTGCACAATCAAATCGATGGCGACCATGTTACCACCACCTGACAGGATGACAAGCAGAGAAACGGGGATTAATCTAATATTTCTGATGCTTAAAAATGTAAGGTGACATATTAGTTTGACGGTAGTCACATTGTAAGTGAGTAGTGCAGTGCTGTAGTGCAGTAAATGAACTGGGATGTTTTATTTCTAGATTGCTCCTGTTGTGTCGTACTTATGTAGTTCTGAACTTGTACATGGAAATATGTGAGTATGCACGCACCACGTGGCACCACGATATCAGCGAGGCGCATGGTAGGTTCGATGTACTGCTCAAAAGCGGGCTTGACAAACTTGTTGTACTGTTTGATGACACCCTCAATATCACGGCCTCTTTCCGTAATGTCCCTCCTCAATCGACGCACCAAACGGATGTCAGAGTCCGTTTCCACAAAGATCTTCATGTCGAGCAACTGAATGAAAATATGAAAACAACAGAATATTTTTGACGCTTTATGTCCCACATTCACCAAAAAAAGACGGCATGAGAAGAAATGCCCACAAGCCACAAGGCTGGCAATGGCATTCTTAATTAGCAATTTTTTTATGAATTTATTTCAAACTGTAGCACCAAAGATGATTAAAAGAAAATGTATTTCCTTTTTCTTGAAAACTAATAAAAAAATAAATAAATGAAAATATATACTCTGTCCCTAAGATTAGAGTATCCAAAATGTTCTTACAACATAAAAGAAAACTACACATGGTGTACATAGTGTTATCAGACATAAAAAAGAAATAACCAAAAATAATTCAGATTTAATTAAAACTATACAGTTGTAGAATTCTAATACCTGTAAATGAATTTGAACATAATATTTAAGAATACGTATCTCATGAATATATTAAATAAATAAGGGACAATTAATACTTATAAAAAAGTTATCAGTGGTATTTTGGGAACAAACTATGTGATACAGAACTATATGGACAAACAAGAGTATGATCACTGACCATCACATCAACAGGGACTGAAATTACATTGTAATCAAATGCTTATACTCTATGGAGTTGGTCTCCATTTGGCAGCTTTTACCGTTATCTAAAAAGATTTGGTAGTGTCTCTGTGGTGATTTGTGTCCATCCATTCTGCAGAGCATTTATGAGATCATGCACTGATGCTGGAGGAGCAGGTTTGGCTCGCAATCGCTCTTCAAGTTCATCCAAAGGTGCTCAATGGGGTTGAGGTCAGGGCACACCGAACTAAAACCATGTTTTTATAGTCATTGCTGTGTTCACTGGGGCAGACGTTTGAAAAGAAAAGGGCCTTTCACAAAGAACTGCTTCGAAGTTGGACAAAGTTGGACGTATAGCATTTCCCAAACTGTCTTGGTGTGCTGAAGCTTTAAAATTGTCCTTCACCGGAGGTAAGGGATCTAGCTTAACTCCTAAAAAACAGTGCCATACCATTATCCCTCCTCAACCAAACTTTGCAGTTGCCACAGCACAGTCAGACAGGCATCTGCCAAACAACGAAGCGTAACTCTTCATTCCACGTAACGCATGTCCACAGCTACACAGCCCAGTGTTAGTGTCCGATACCAAGTCTGATGCCTGGTGTTGGACTTGGTGATGGGAGGCTTGCATGCACCTGCTCGCCCATCGAAACCCATTCCATTAATTGACACCTGTCCAGAACTCTACAGCGACTGAAACAACAAAGTTTATCCACTTTTATGCACTTTGGGCCTCAGCAGTCTTCTGATTGTGGTGGAATTGCTGCCCTCCCCAATAATATCACGTATAGCTGACCAGGGAATATCCAGCAGGGATGACATTTCACAAACTGCCTTATTGCAAAAAGCGGCAACCAGTCATGGATTGGTGTTCGACATCTGTGTTAACACCTGAGTTCCATAAGTAACACATGGACAAATACTTTTGGCCATGTGTGTGTTGTGTGTGTGTGTGTGTGTAAAATCAAATGTATGCAGTATTTTAGATACGGTATCCCTATCCTGATAAGTTTTGCTTTTACATACTCAATGATGGTATAAAAACATACTCCAACCTCTCCTTCCACTGACCATCACATCATGTAAAGAGACAATAATCTCAACTTTACCTGCAGGACTTTTTTGTCTGCAAAGGACATGATCCCTTCAAAGATGATGACACTGGCCCCATATACAGTTTTCTGTAGGAACAAACAAGTAACATTACAGTAACATTTCCATACAACATTGTGAAGATACAAACTGCAGAAACTAGTCAATAACTCTGTGTTGTTTAGTGTGAAAAAGAAAGCACAGAAGCACTCCACCACAGAACATCTGGAGATTAAAAACCTCTTAGCTAACCAGGAAACAGATTATTCTGCCTGCACTTACATGAAACATACACTCTTTAATCTCACAAATACAACAGTCCCCGCCTAGATGTGTGTTTTCATCCTTACCCACTCCTTTTGTCTCCCATGCGTCGTAAAGTCGTACACAGGGATTTTTACACTCTTCCCCTGTTTGAGTTTGCGCAGGGTGTGTGCCAGCAAATCAAAGTCAAATGCATCGGGGTGGTCGAAGTTGTAGTCGTTGCTGGCAGCCAACTTCTGCTCTTCAGAGGACAGGACCTTAGGATCAGCGCAATATATTAGCAAATACTTCCTCCATTTTTCTCTAGTGATTTTATTTGTGTATGATAAGAACAAAGAAAAACAGGGGGGGGTTGGGGGAATCAAGACAAACTAAATAATTATACAAGCAATATTTAATAAACACATTGTAAATACATGTCCTAAAAACCTTGACACATTATAAACACAAGCTTGTGTGAAAAAAACTCATTGCTCTTCAAAAGCAGTTTAAGTTAGGGGACCTAAATTTAGGAGGACATCACGCGCCACTGTGACGTCTGTACCGGGAGCTCTGTTTGCCCTTAGGGTGGTCGAGCACTAAAACCCCAGACCTGGTATTTGGCACTTTATGAACAGAAACATTCACTTCTCAAATGAGCCGATGCCACAGTCTGTGTGGGCTGTAAGTAGGAAAGGAGAGATCAATTTATAAAGTTTTATATTGTACAAGCAATGTCAATAAATGCTGACCGCAGGTAGCGCAGTGAAAAAGCGGGCTCTGGCAGAGCTCTGCAGTAGCGCCGGACACTGGTAGATCCCTGACCCCCCCTCGAGCTGTCAGGTTTTGACAGGATTACACAACCAGAGTGGGTGGAGGTGCAGAGGAGCGTGAAAGATGGCTCTTATTTGATTGGTCTCCAGCCCTCTTTTTCTCTTCTCATGACACTTGTCACTGGGCCTCACTTTCAGCACCTGAGCCTTTTTGTATTCACTCAGTCTCTCCTATCTGCAGCCACACGTCCTTCCCTCTTTCTCTCCAAGGATGTAAAAGAAATTCAATTTTCTTTTCTTTATTCTGTCTTCTACATTCATTCTTCAGGCCTGCAAGGTTATCCTCCTTACAAGATAGACACTCATTTCACGTCACGATATTATCTCTGACTAAGGATACACTTAATCTGATGCAAAAATTCACAAAAAAATAGAAACATTAACAAGTTATGGCAGGATTTAGGAAGAAATGGGAAATGCACTCAGAGCAGCCGTACACACGCTGCATGGTCATACATACCTTGTAAAAAGAGTCCATCGAGAGTAGTACAACCCATGGCACATCTAAAGCTTCAATGATTTTCCTGGCTACAGTTGTTTTTCCAGAGGCGCTGCCACCACACAATCCTTTAACAGAAAGTCGTCACAAAGAAAGTAAGTAATGCTTCTACATATGAAAAACCCTCATCTCAAAACACCTTTTCTTGGTACAAACAAATTTCACTGGAGAACTGGTTATCAGTGTAAATCGAGGGTCATTTAGACTATTACTTTTACTGGGGAAAAAATACTAGTGCTGTACTCCACCAGTCGACTGGTTGATTTATTAGTCGATTCATTTAATTAAATTTCCTCAGGAGGAAAGTACCAAGTTGTAAAGGGGGTGTTTTCACAGGTAACACTCTATCTTTGGACACCCCCTTGTTTTTGCTATTTTGGATTAGACCGAAACGCTGACGAGAGATGGATAGATTGTAAAGTAGAAGGACAAGGTCCCGTGATTTGTTGAACTCTATCATGTCAGACATCTGCAGTGTGGCAGAATTTCATAAAAATAGACAATGGAAAGAAAGTTGATTGCAAACTTTCCAAGCAACAGTTTGGATATCACAGCTCGACATCAAACATGATAGCTATCACCTGAAGACTGTAAGCCAACTTGACAATATGAACATATCAGAATTGACATATGTTCAAGATATATGAGATATATTCAATGTTTTAGCCTAATAACTGTTTTGTAACTGAAGATACACCCAGACCACGCTGGATGTTAAGCCTCTCACTCCGATCCACCTGTGTGCTGTTAATATCTCTCTCTCTCTCTCCCTCTCTCTCTCTCCCTCTCTCTCCCTCTCTCTCCCTCTCTCTCTCTCCCTCTCTCTCCCTCTCTCTCTCTCCCTCTCTCTCTCTCCCTCTCTCTCCCTCTCCCTCTCTCTCTCTGATGGGGGGTCTTGTTTTATTAAATATATATTCACAATATGGGTTGGCCCTACTGTAGTTGAACCAGGAAAAAAACCCTTTCCGCCACTGTGTACAGTGTAAAATGATAGTGTCGGTCAATTAATATTCAAACATGCAAAAACTGTTTTATATTAATAATATTCTTCTTATTAATTTTGACAGACTGTAGGTTGTAATTAATTTTAGTGTAAAACATTAGATCAAAAACAATTATATAGCAAATCGACGACGACGACGACTACCCCGCTCCCCCGAAAAGAATTGTCAAATAGTTGAATTTTCATCGAAATTTGAGGGCTTCTATCAACCAAGAATTTATTTTGTTCATTACAGCCCTAAAAAATACAATAACTGACTTTTTTGTCTACCAAAGTTTTACATTTCATAGTTCATTGTTTGTGGCAGAGCTATGCGAGGCATTTTTGGTAAGGATTCACTTGTTTGTCAACTTCCTCCTAATCTTCAGCAGTGCTCTTCTGTTTGTGGCCTGTGCTCTCATGAGGTGGTAATCAATTTAGGCATCAAAACCATGAAAAACAATTACCATACGACAATTTTAACTGCAACACAGAAAGACAATTCACATATCAGCTTCACAGCTTTCATAAGTTATAATATCACACAACGCATACTTTCTGTGCAGCCCAAATATCAAATGTATCTCTCTCTTCTACACTTCCTACAATCAGACAGTATGTCAGTTCATGTTCATTTTATTTATTTTACTTTATTATCTATTTTACCAAGTAATTTACAGTGCACAATAAAAGTTCCCTTTTGAGGATTGATAAAGTATTATTCATTTAAATCAAGTTCAAGTATTATATTCTAGAGGTACCTTTTTATTTATTTAAACAATTTCATCTCAAAAAATGGGTGTACATTTGACAACTCACTACGATGCTGCAACAGGGAGGTAACAATCAAACAAGCACATACAAGGACAGAAAGTCCAGCGTTGTGAAATTGTGTTGTGCAGTTTCTTTTCAGTTTCCTACCAATGACGAATGCATCTTTGGACTGTGTCCCGTGTTCGTTGTACCAGGGCGGGCGACCAGCAGTGTAGATGGTTCGCTTGGAGGTGCGGAGCAAAGGAGGCTCAGACTTACACTGGCTGGTGGTCCTCTTCCTGGGAGAAAGGCCCGTACTTACAGAGGGAAGAAGCCGGTCCAGAGATCCCTCCCCACATCCACTGTAAATCCACAAACACATGACAGACACAGAGTGGTATCGGTGCTTGAGGCAATGGAAGAAATGTATTTTGTTTGTGAATATTTTTATATTTGACAAGTGGTAAATGGCTTAAACTTGTATAGTGCTTTCCAGCTGTACTCCTACAGCCCTAAAGCGCTTTATACTGCAAACATTCACCCAAACACACGCCGGTTGTCGGGGGAGCTGCCATGCAACGGCGCAGGCCTGACAACCGGGAGCAACTGGGGATTCAGTGCCTTGCCCAGGGACACTTTGGTGGACACAAGAGGAACCAGGGCTCAAACCACTGACCTTCAGGTTCATGGGAAAAAGCTGTACCAACGGAGCCACCTTCCCAATTAACTGTATATTTAAAAAGAAACATGACTTGTTTTTTTCCCCTCATAAGCTAATCTTTCATCATTCTACACAATCGCATCCCATCACCAGGTGTAACAACTGCATACTTCTTCAGTTAACAGGGTTTTTGCTTAGCTACAAAGTAAAAGTGAAATACATTATTAAAATTTCCATTTGCAGAACAGCAAATCAATAAAAACAAGAGTCTTTGCATTAAAAGACATGCAATTCCAGACTCACATTTAGCTGAAGAAAATAAGATCATTTTGGGATTATGGTGACCCTGTTCTTCTAACACCTCACTTAACTGATATCAATCAAGACCGAAGGTTAAAGCATTGTGCCTCTTGTCAAGAGTTAATGTTTAGTTTTTCACGTCTTCAACCAGAGAACTTTGTCCACTCTTATAGTACAAGTACTGTAATAAAGTACATATACAGTACCCAGCTGTTTTCCCACCATGGGAACTATACGATCTTTAGACAATATCACTTGAACATTAAGAAAACCTAAACAGCAGTCTTACTTTGCTTTTTCTGGGATATTTTACAAACTAAACTGCAATTCACACCACACTTAATGCAAAAGAAGTTGTCTCCAAGGTCAATGGGAAGTAAGCAACCATCCATCGCCTGCAACAGCTGGAGCCACGTATGAACAGATGTTATCATGTCAAAAAGGAGGACAGATACTGTCAACTTAGTGTCTGGATTCTAAATACTTTTTGACTGTTTGTTGCTTTAAAGTCTCTTTGTGGATGTACACAAATAAGCCGCATGGTGGTGTGTGATGTCATGAGTGACAGCTCTTTGAATATCACGGATGAGATGGCTGTGATATTCAAGTATCCGGCTGATACCCGAATCTTTGGTATCACCTCCTGTGTGGTGCTGAAATTGAAATGATATTGTTATGATGTTGCTGTGAAAAAGCCCTATATGTTATCTCTGTGAAAGTATGTCTAATCAGTCACCTCTCTACAGTCATGTAATCAATTCACAGTAAACAGAGTCAAAAAGGTCCTCGTAAACAAATGCCAACAAGCCCATTCAAATCAGGCAGGAGAGAGGCACTGAGTGGATTTGCATAGTTTATACAACCCAAACAAAATGCTCAGCCGGGTTTTCTGCAAGACACAGTTCCAATACTAATGACTGTACTTTTAATAAGAAAAAAATGACCTTATGCAAGTGTGTTGTGACACAGTAGCAAAACTGCAACAGTTACAACAAAGTTGGGTCATCCAGAAAGAGTTTGACTCCGTAACATTACAAACGGAAAGTGAAGCATGTGCATTAACATTTATTCCGAGATAATTCATTTTCATAGCGATGACAAGCAGATGCAAAGAAGTGATAAACTAATTACAAAGCATCTTCTATAGAGCTAAACTTTACGCTAAGACTGCTCCACTTCTTTGACGCAATTTTAGCTTACAAATAATAAGTTGCCTCCTACTTTGGCGACCAAACCATTATAGTGTGAAGAAATAGCTGCTGAACTATCAGAAGCTAAGCAATCTGCAGAGGCACGCATAACACTACCATGAATCACCTAAACAGAAGCTACTGTCGTCAATCTCATACACAAATACAACTAAACACAATGCCACCCTACGCAACACAGTATCTTTCGATAACAAGTCCAACTGGTTGTACGTTTCAAACAACACTTACTGCAGTATCTGAGACATCCACACTTCAGCCAATGAGGTCTGTAAAATGCCAGATGCCATAACTTGTAAGAAAGAAAATACTCGGGCTTCACTGTTTTCCAATCACCTCTGTCCTTTTAAACAGACCCTATACCTCCACAGGTTGAGTATCAAAAGGTAAGTTCAAATAAATAAGGGAGAGGGAAGATTTATCTTATCACATCAGGGTCACCTGGGCTTGGAAGGAGCCAGGGAGTGGACTGAGAAACACGTGGGGCATGTATGAGAGACGGCTCACCCTAGCTGGGTTATCAGTTAAAACCAAACCAGGGGCCGTAAAAGATTAGCCTTGTTGACGATGCTGAATCATGCTCTTGTTCACCAGTTTCACTCGTGCTGAAAACCTCAGTGCTGAGTGAAACATGCAACATTTCCCAAAGTACAACATGTCAACAAAAACTATTAAAGCTTAAGCCCAAAAGAACCGGAGATGAGACTTATCGCCACAATTTAAGAAGAAAAACTGCAGATATTTAAAGTTCAAAGCTCACATAACAAGGACTCTCAGATGTATGCGACACCTCAGGATAACAACAAGAATGCAAATATATAGATTAAAAAAGGCACTTACCTGCCATCAGATCTCAGAGTCCAACAGCCAGATATTCTAGCTCCTGAATAAGCAGGTAGAGAGTTCATAACTCAAAACATGTGCAGGAGACCTCCAGTATTTGTGTATCTCCCAAGTTATGCTTTAATCCCACACTAGAGTCAGCAGGTATACTCAGTATTTTTATGCAGCAGAGTAAAAACAACACATTTGACAGGACTGCCCTCTGCAGCAACACATCTAGAAATACGGAGGGTGGTTTAGGGACATCAACTTGGGCGAGAATCGAAACTTAAAACATCTGTTTAGCTTTCTGTTTCTCCCATTCTCTCAACTGAGGGATAGTGAAGGCACTGCAGATTGGTGGAGCACGCAACTCAGTGTGAAAATGCAACATAGCTTTTCCCTCCTCTTTCACCAGCTCCCGCTCCTCCCCTTAGCTGGGCAGCCAACAAACGTAAGAGGATAACCTACTCTCCAGATTATGTTCATTAGCTGGTATTAATAGCATCGGGTTTGAGCCAGACTTCCCCACTACTGGCGCATGCACACATGCCGAGCTCGGGTCGTCTGTCTTTGACAGTCAGTGTAGTTTTATGTCGCAGTATGAGAAAGAGAAACCAGAAGAGAGCAGCGGAGACCCAAAGAAACAAACTGGAGGAAAAAAAGAGAAGAGCAGGAAGGAATAGAAAAACAAGCAGCTATTATTTCCTTCTGATGTTGACGCTGCTGAACGAATTCACAAGGGAGCTGCCTCAGGCTGTGTTGGGGAGGTGACACGAGGGAGAAATGGAAAAGGGGAGAGAGGATGACAGAGGGGAGGGGAAGGGGAACGTGATGTGCTTGTACCCTGCAGGGACTCGTCATGTCTCTGTGTGCCTTAAACTGAGTCTGAAGACCTCAGCACAACAGCAACACATACACACACATGCTCATGTTCCCTCCCTGACAGAGAGGACTGGGAAATATACAGGATGATGAAACCCAACACTGCTGCGCTATCCACTCAAAGTCTGAGGAACTGCCCTGGGCAACACGCACAGACATACACAAACAGATCTCACACTCCAGCCATTTCATAACAAACAAAACAAAACTTTAATCAAAGTTCAGTGACAAATTGTTTTTTCTAGTGTATTGAAAAAAAAAAAAACCCCTACAGGAAGTTATGGGTTAAAAATATTTCCCCATGCAAATAAATACAAAATTAATATTTAATGCATTCCTAATTTTTGGGAATTTGGACATGACAAGAGTTCTTGTGTTTTTCTTCCGTGTTAAGGGATGGCACTGTAACTTGTAAGTGTTGTGAGAGAACAGCTGCAACATAAGAAAGCCATGCTGAAACAAGAAGCCAGAGCTGGTTGCTATGCCAAACATTCAACCACATCACTGTGGTGACAAAGACGCACAGCAGAGTCTGAGATGTAGTTACACTAAAACTTATTGTGGAAGCACACTCGGAGAGATGGTGAATTGATTCAGCTTGAAATGGGATAATTTGTCTCCAATTATCTGACTTGAGAAAATGTCATAAAGAAAAAGAATATATTAAGTGAATGCCACAAAGGTCTAAACACTATATTCAACACCCTTTTAAAGACGGTCACAAAAATGTCCTGTCTATTTCATTCGATACTAGGAACCAGCAAATATTGATATTATTGATATCAGCTCAGATATTGGTAAAATACTTTTTTAACCATAAAATACAACATATGGGAGGAAAAAACAAATATATATACACAATACAATAGAAATAATAAAATGTACTTTAATTCTATAGTTAGTGGTACTTTAGTGCTCCAGAAATAGTCCCCAACCACCTCCCACCGCCCAACTGCATATGATGACAGGGAAGCCTGAATTATGGTTCTGCGTTAAATCGACGCAGAGCCTACGCCGTAAGGTACGGCGTACCCTACGCCGTAGGCTCTGCGTTGGTGTAACGCGGAACCATAAATCAGCCTTAAGCTTTTGGTCTCTACACTCAAATGCAGCTGCGCCCCCTGCTGGAGAAAAGACGTACCAGGACTGGTGTTATGCAGAGCTAACAAGGATCAATACCTGCATGACACGTGTATATACTGTTTATCCAGCTACAATATTAGTCACCTAAATTCAGCATCCTTATATTGTATAGCCTCGCTGATGCTGGCTATTTCCATAAAAAATGTATTATTACCATCATTTTTTTTTTTTTTTTTTTACAAAAAATTAAAAACATCTACAACTACTTCTCTTTAAAGTGACAGCTCTCTCTTTTTTAACTTCTTATGGAACAATACTGGCCATAGCAGCCATGTTAAAGAACATGCTTCTTTGCAGCTCTTTTTTGTGTATTATTTCATGATTTACGGTAAAGTTACGTGGGGAGGCCACCTCGTGTAGAAATGACACTTCTAAAGCCTGAAAGAAGGGCAGAAATATGAGGGGCTGCTATATATATGTGTGTTTGTATGACATTTGTGATAAGCTCGCTATTACCTAGTAACTTCCTGGCCTGGGTGATGTTGCTGTCTGATTAGATTCAGTTACTGTATCTACATTACTGGCGTGGCAGGACGCGTTTCCGTAAAGATGCTTAACAGCTAGCAGAAAAGGAAAAAAATAAAATAAAACAAAACGTTTCGCGGAAAAACCACCATTGAGAAATATCACGTACATAACCCCAGTCTCGAGGTGTTATACCTGTTTGAAACAGAGGACGTTTTCTCCTCGTTGTCCATCTGAGCCAGCCTTTCTTCAATGCTAGCAGTAGTCATTGCCACTCTGTTGACAATCAGATGTCGGAGAGCGAAATTTGCGCTACGGCATCATGGGAAATGTAGGCAATACCTTCTTTAACGAAGAAGAAGGATATGCGGCATCGGCCAATAGATGGACTACAATCCCCAGAATCCATGAGATCCTTCATACCGCCCAAAAATCAAAACGCACTTACAGTATATGATTATAATTACTCACAGCTAGCACTGACGTTCAAGAGACCACGTGTTAATCTGAACTTAATTTGTGATAAAGATTAAAGATTAGCTAAATAAAATCATATGATAACGGTTCTTAAACCAAAGGTGTTACATGTTATGTGTCATATGTTATGGAAAAAAAATTGAAGAATTAAATCTTGAAAAATTTTCATGTATAAAAATGTGAAAAAAACACACTTTCTTCAGTATTTACTAATGACACTCCTAAATTCCTGAAGAGCATCCATGAGAGTATACTTTTGAGAACTCTGTACTGGTACGAGTATCTTGGTTCAACTTGTCAGATCAAAAGAATGAAATTTAACTGGACAATTTTACTTGCTCATTTTGGCTTTTATAAAGCTTACAGTCTTATTGTTGAAAATAAAAATAAATTCGTTTTTTGTTTCTTTTTACAACTGTAAAAGCACAAGCGATGTTAGATAGAAAGAAAGTCTGTAATAATGGTGTTTTATTCCCACGGCTTCATTTCTTAATGTAATTCATTGTTCATTCCATTATAATCTTTATCAATACAGCACCCGCTGCTAGTCTGAAATGAGAGAAACACAGGGAAACGCACAACGGGCAAATAATTTGCACTGAATTAAAAGTTATAAATGTCTGAGGTTGTCTGATATAGGTAATTTACAACTGTTGCCAATTTTTATAATAAGGCAGGCAACAGCAGATATTATGACAGGAATTATGACAGCAATTTGTAACGTCTTGGACCAATTTCTGATTTTCCTCTCCATATGAAGAGCAATATCTGTTTAAAAATAAAAAAGAATCCACACATTTACTTAACCTAAAGAACATTATATACAATATTTTGTAATAAATACATTGATGTATTAGATCCTTCTTTTAAAGCCTGATATTTAAGATAATACACAGAAAGTCCTATAAATGTATTTTATTTTTATTTATAGTTATTTTTTTATTGTTTTTTTTCTGAAAAAAAAAACAATAAAACCGCAGTGTCAACCAGTAACATTGTACATAGACAAAAACAGGAGATAACAAGTAACTGGGCTCAGAAGTGAGAGGTCTTTGTGGCCGCAGGTCTTCCTAAACTGGACCCACACTTGGAGAGAATGGCATACAACCAGATTGGTTGAAAATGTTAATTATATATTGAAATTAAAAACAAAGCTAATTTTTTCTTCAACATTTATTTTTTTCAAATAAGTTAGCAATATACAATATGTAATGCTTTGTTATTTTGTAAATATTTAGGTTTACTGAGGACTGAAATACTTCTGAATACTTACGCGTGAACATATTGAATGTGAGGTTTCCAGCAGATCTTGTGGTCAAACACCACACCCAGAAACTTCATTTAATTAACTCTGTCTATATTTACATCCTCTATCATGACTTTTAAATCCCCCTTACGATTTCCAATTTAATAATAGTTTATTAATATAAATTCATTTTTTTAATTTGTTCAATTCTGAGGTGATTTCCTCCATAAGATGCTGTGAATTCTCCCCTCCACAGAAAATATTTGTATCATTAGCAAACAGAACAAATTGTGTACTTTTGAAACTTTGCATGTCATTTATGTCTAGAATTAAGAGTTTAGGTCCCAATACTGACCCCTGGGGGACATCACATACAGTGTCCAAGCATGATGATTGAAAGTCACCTCCAGTATTTTCACAACTTGTTGCCTGTTGTTTAAATAACTTTTCATCCAGCGTAAAACCACTCCCCTGATACCATAATGTTCCAGTTTTTTGATTAATATTTCAGGATTTATTGTGTCAAATTCTTTTTTAAGATCAATGAACCCCCCCGACTGCAAACCTCTTTTTGTCTATGGAGCTGGTGATTTCTTCTTGCCAACGATGTTAATCCATATTGGCTTTCAGAAAGCAGTATGTGTTTCTCAATAAATTTGTCCAATTTTTAAAGAAATAGTTTTTTTTGTTGCTTTGAGGAGATCTGTTCAGATTAGATTTCCGTCTCTAATTCCCTGCTTCCCTCCAGGGAGCAACATTAACACCTGCCTTGTGCCTTCATCTTCTTTGGTTGCATGTACAGCAGACACTACGTTATGAACAAGTTACTGTAAATAAAGTGACTTCAATTTGTGAGAGATCCAATTCAGTCAGTTAAGGCAGGTTGTGTTAGACTGGAGACATGATGCTATGTTCATAACTATAATACTAGAAAATTACAAGAAACAACATGACTGACTTTAATATCTGATTTTTATCAACATATGGTTAGGACAGAGCTGTGATCACACCTAAAGGCTTCTCCGAGGCCTTTCTTTCTGGAGTTTGCATGTTTTCCATTGGTTTGTGTGGGTGTCCAAGATCAGTTGCTTTTTCCCACAGTTCACAAACAAGCATGTTCGTTTGTTTTGTGGTTTTTAATTGTCTGTAGGAGTGAATGTGAACGTGTCTGTTTGTTTGCATTTTTAATCACTGTGTAGCCCCGATATGTGGTGGTCATCTGTTGGGTAAATGAAATATATTCATTCATTCTGTGGGGTTTGCCGGTGGCCTGGGTTCCGGGCTCTTCCTTGTCGGCCTCTGGTCTCGCGGGTGGCGGGGTCGCTCCCCCCCCTCCCCCACTATAGATACACTTCAGGTGGAGCTTTGTTTGGTTTATTTCACACACACACACACACACACACACACATACACACATATAGTCATTTAGTCACATGCACACACACACACACACACACACACACACACACACGCATGATCATATACATACACACACACACACATAGACATACACACTGGCTTGTTCACCTGCATGCTGGCTCTCTAGTTTTTGGGTTTAGGTAGCGGTAGCGATAGCTTGGCTCGGACTGCGATCGGATCTCAAGATTTGGGTCGATTGCTGTTCGTGTTTTGGTTGGCTCCGTGCCGGTTTCGTGCTTTGTTTGTGGTTTTTTTGTTGCAGATTTCCAGTGCTTGACGTGTGTCTCCGTGTGTTCCTGCTTCCTGGATTGGCAGCGGAAAAAAAAAAAAAGAAAAAAAAAAAAAAAAAAAAAAAAAAAAAAAGAAATATATTCATTCAAATGTAATTGGCTGAGTATCCAAATGACATTTGAAGGAATATACTCCATCTTCCCTGGAATCAGTAGCAAACTATATCGAAAAATGATGGATGAAAATAGACGCTTAATTTTAATCTTGATTCAAACAAAATAATCACATAGTTTGATTTATTTCAGTAATGGTGGTGGTTAAAATTAGTCCATTTGCTCCATCAAAAGAGACATCAGAGCTGTGTACTTGTACAAGTTATAATGTCGTAACACATGCATTATTATGGAGGACCAAAACTGACTTAATTAGAAATAAAAGCAGAAATATATATATATATATATATATATATATATATATATATATATATATATATATATATATATATATATATATATGTATATATATACATATAGTTTTTCCTTTTCCTTATACATGCATTTCTTTTTTTTATATTCCCTTGTCTCCTCTCTTTACTTTACCTTGTCTATTTCTGCCTTATTATGCAAATGAGGAGGACTGCCGTTCTTGGTGCAGCTCCTGTACTATTGGACAATAAACAGGAAGGAGCAGGATCCTTCCCAGTTTTTTTCTTCTTTAAGTTCGATTTTTTCCACCTGAATTTTTCAAGTCTTCATCTTCGAAAGAAAAATTATAAATTGTAGGTAAGTTTAAAAGAGATTTATTGTCCAGTTTTATTTTCCAATTTTTCTTTCAATTGCTAAAAATTTGGATAATATTTTGTTATTGTTTGTAATGGAATAAGAGTGTAATGAAAATGCAGCATGCAAAATGCAAACATTGAGACAATTTGCAGTACTGTATACAAAAAGTAAAAATTTGAAGCTAAACTGTCAGTAATAATCATATTTAAGTTTCTTTCTAGCATGAAGGTTTTAAACCAAGGAAAAGTGCATTGCATCCATATATAATCCCTTGTGCAGACAGAAATGACTCATAAATGCTCAAGAGACAACAGACAACACAAGGTTTAGTCAACAAACTTTTATTAATTAGTTGAGGGATACTAATGCACAGGTAATACAACAAGTCTGGGAGAAAAATTGTAACAGTTCAGACGCAAAAGAGGTGTTTATTCCTCAAATGTTAGATACTATACAACTTAATTTCAGATATGGAAATTTAAATACATCATTAGTCTCATTTTATCTTTTATCTATGTATTATAAACATTTTAGAGCTGCAACATCATCTCATAAAACTCTCAAAAGTTAAATCACAATGACTGGATCCCATTTCCTGCGTTTCAAGTAGGTAGCATACAAAACAAACCACTGTCGTCCAAATAAAACAAGTCAAATTCTTAGGGCGTCTAAGGGAGATTCCAAAGGATAAATCTGGGTTTTTGTAAATAAGATTGCTGACAGAGGGAAGACGCTTGAGCCTCATGTTTCCCCAGGTACAAAAGTCACACCACACACAGTCCAGGTAACTAGAAAGCTCCAAAAAACACTCCTATTTCAAGCCTATTTCATGTTATAAGTGCACTAAATACAGAAACAAACACACATACATATGCCTTGTCGTCCAGTATTCAATAGATAGTAATAAAGGACTCTGTGTTTGCCATCATGTACTGAAAAAAGCTAAATTTACTGTATGTGCATCATTAAAATGGATAAAATAACAGTGTATGCCAACATATGCCCACAGACAGGCCTGCAAAGTTTGTTGTGGTCTACAAATTATTTTTTTTCTCTACTTTTGTCATGTAGAATTTATAACATGTAAAAAGCATTTTCAAAACAAACAAACAAAAGAAAAGGGAGTAAAAAAAAAAAAAGAGCCATACAATTCTGAGAAGACACATCAATATCAAAATCTTAGCAAGCCAACAAAACCAGCTAAATATGGAGTATTGCTGTACTCTCTAAACATGTCGCAGTTAGCTCATACTGTGGGATAGATATGCGTTTTCCACGTCGTAGGAAGACAGATAGTAAAGGGTGTGATAAGATATAAAATACCCACTGTTAAAAGCAGTGCTAAACTATCATATTGCAACACCAAAGCTTGTCAGGTAAACACAGTCAATGTGACGTCGTTAATGAAACGAGAAATAAGCAGCTGACGAACTGATTCTGTGCTACAGCATTACACTCAACCAAAGTGTCACCATATCTGACGTCCAGTCATTACAAAGGTGCTAACTGCTTAGTACACACACGCACACACCCACACAAACACACACAAGGTCTGGACAACTCGTTTCAAACAGGTCCGTGGACCAATCAGTGCTCATCCAAATGATGCCTTTTTTCCCCCCCGACTGAACCTCGGTAGAAGATGGGACGTCTATCATGCCACTGACAGAAGCAAGTGCATAATCATCCGCACCTGAATAAACTCCATCGTCTGATTGGTAATGGAGGAATCCAGATTGAATCTTTGCGGTACGTTATAAAAATTCACGGCGTAGGAAACCGTCTGCCACACACACACACACACATACACGCACACACACACGCACACACACACACACACACACACTCACATTTCAGATTCACTGTTTCTTGAAAATGATCCGCTGACATCAGTGTTTGATTTTTGATGATGACTTTGAAGACTGATGCAAAATTCAGACAACTTGCCAGCAAGGAGAAGATGGCAGGATGGAGGAGTAGACTCTCGTGAGTTGTCTCAGGTCCTTAAGGTAGAGTGGCAAGTAAAGCACCTCACTAGAATATCGCCACATCACAATTTTATCCAAAGCTATCAGATTGCTACCTTGGTAATATACACAGTAGAATATAAAATAGATTAAAGTTCTGCCTTTTTTTCTTATTAAGCAAGCAAGTCATTACTTTATGGACATAAATCGAACATATAAATCAAACATTTATGGAGTTTTCATTAGCTCAAATTATTGTTACAACTGTGGATTCAAGTATTTATTTAAAGTACACATCAAAGTGAAAATATTCTCTCATCTTAAGTGATTAAGTAATTTTATATTTTAGAAATCTGAAGCTAAACTAACATTAGGTGCCAGAGCACACTTAAATTAGACCAGTTATGGCTTTCTGGGGTGATTCATAGTTACAGTCATGTTGGATATTTTACAGAAAGAGTTAACCATGCTGTTTTCCTCTAGCTTCCCATCAGAGTAAAATATTCCCATTCCCCTATGTCAGTGAGGTTGAATACTCCCGGAGTGCAAAAAGACGGAGGAGCGATAAGGGTCAAGGGTTAAAGTGCAAGGCGATAACTTTAAGCTTGCAGGAAATTATCCATATGCATTATTCTCTGTGAAACTTAAAATTGCAATTTTTCTGTTTAATAAACGATAATTCTCCTCAACCTCTCTATAAAAGATAGCATTTCTATTCTCTTCTCAGCTCAAGGTAAAGCAGTGGCCAATCTGAGATGGCCTTCAAAATGATCTCGTATCATTTGATTGTGCTGCAACGGTGTAACAAGTTTCACAAAAAAAACCTCTTTCTACCAAATATTTAGTTTTCCCCGATCTCTCTCAGAAGGCTTCTACTTTTTTTCTGTTTAAAATTAATTCAACAATGTCCCATTAAGTATAACTGAATCAAAATTCCAAATGATCACTATTGAGGGAATTCAACTCATCAATTTCAGTGTAAAACTGTTGAAATGATCTTTTAAGTCGTGGTTATGGCTGTCAAAGTGGATACCTTTCATCATTATGTCAAAGTAAACTTCACTGGAGGGACAGATGCGGAAAAGGTGTGGGACATGATTGACAACTGACCAGTATCTTAGCTTACATGACATTTGCTTACAGAAAACGTGAAAAGTAAAAAAAAAAAAAAAAAAAAAAGAAAAAAAAAAGTAAAAGTAATATTCAAACAACATTGTACTACAGCACACTGCAAAAATCCTGACTGCTTCTGATCCAATTTAACATGTCAGGGTTGAAAATGAGAAATGCATCATTGCTTTGAATATATAGACATATAGATACTGTTTATGTACACCATATAATATATCTGTGAAAAATGGAAAACACTAGCTATTATTAAAGGACTTCACCGTGCTAATAAAATTTCCTTTTTAAAACCTCTCAAACACAACATGAATTTCACAAAGAAATAAAAATAATCTTCATTAATGTAGAATACTACCTCTGTTAAAAAAAAGTGATCCATGTTAAGGTCTGTACTTTGATTACTACTTATAACCCTGCTGTGAGCACAGAAACTGAAACTGAGTAACTTAGAAATTGGACAAAGTGGAATGGAGAAATAAAACACTACAGTTGAGATTATTGTTTATACCAGTGCACATAAACTCCGTAGTCTCAAACCAAGATTAAAAGACTGGATTAAATCCTTTACGTCTCAATGGTTGGTTTGGCTTTCTTCTCAGTGCCAAGTCCTTGTGACGTCAGACGGGCCTTTCAGCTTCCGGTGTAACATTTCTAGTAAAGATCCTCTCTCTCCTCTCGGGCTCCAGGGTGGACGAGAGCAGAGCTACTCTAACAAAGACAGCCTCTTGGGTTTGCTGCGTCTGGTGGTGGAGGGCACAGGCTGTCTATTGTGGCATGGACTATCACTGTCTATTTGCTCAGGAATCACGCCTGAGGACTGTGCCGTGCCAGGGGGAGGCGTCCCTGTAGGGGTTGTAGAGTTTTGAGTCATCGTAAGTGCTTCAGTTTTTGTTGGAAGTGGTGTATCCATAAGGGGGCGCTCTTTCGGCTTGCGACCCCTCTTCCTACCGGTGGTGGCACCGTTCCTCACCTCACCTCTGATGCCGTCGTTCTCCAGCACTCTATTCTTGTTACTAGACGCCACTTGGCTGGCTGCTGCACGGAACCAGTTCTTGAGAAAACAGACACACACACAAAGACAAACACGCACACTGATCAACTCAGGATCTGAAGAGGACACAGCTGCAGGCATCCAACTGTCTGAATTTCCTAATATCATGCACTCTATTCATGCTTGAACATAATTCAGAGCACCTGACAGAAACTGCGGTTTCTAAAGATTAGAATTGTGCCGTGTAAAAATATTACATTGAAAATACAAGTTTACATGTTACATCATAATTAAGTGCTTTACAGACTCTGAAGAGGAAAAAAAAGTGGTACGATGTTGTGGCTGTGCTGTGATGTTCTCTACTACTGTGAGTTCAAGAGAGCTGCCGGGAAACACTAAATCTGCAGTAAGATTTAAGTGGGACTAAGCTGATAACCATCAACTGGAGTGTCGTGAGGAATTTAAATAAATCATAAATACTAAGACCAACAGATAGCGTGCATGTGAAAGTTAATCCATTATTTTTTTCAAATATGAACTCAGGTTTGGTTCTGACTTTACTGTGTTTTGTATAACAATACAACACTTTTTAGTTTCTAACAGCTGCGGTAACATGACACTCCAGCAAATGTTAACATGTCAAGACAGAGTAAAAGTACTTAATTCAAATCGCTTCATAGTTGATTTGCTTCCATCGTTTATTTGGCATATGCTGTTGATGAAAATAACAAGAGGTACTCTCAAGGAACAACAATGAGACAACCACCCAAAACAGTAATAGTTCACTGACATTATTTCCTTCCTCATCTTTTCTGACTGTTTTTCACTAGTCTGCTTTTGGCTAGGATCAGTCTCCCCACTGGTAAAATGAGGAGATACCTGGAACATTACAGACGTTACACAGGTCCACATCCTCCACCATGGGACATCAGTACATGACATTGTCAGAAGCTTTGCTGTGTCTCGCAGCACACTAGTAGGAGGACTGACGGAGAGTCCAGGAGACAGACAGTTACTCTAAGAGCTGGACAGGGTCATAGGTTAAACCATCAGCAGCAGCATGTTCAGTAGCAAGGAGAGCACTGCCACAGCCCTACATCACCTCCAGCAGGCTACTGCTGTGAATATCTGACCAAATAATCAGAAGTAGTTTTCCTGAGGGTGGCCAGAGTCCTCTAGGGGACCCTGTGCCCACTGCCTGGTACTGTGGGGCTCGTTTGGCATTTGTCATAAAACCCCACCATTGGCAGGTCTGCCACCGGCGCCCTGTGCTGTCACAGATGAACGCAAGTTCACCCTGAGCACATGCAACAGATGTGAAAGTGTCTGGAGAAGCCCGGGAGAAAGTTGCTGCCTCTGACATCGTTCAGCATGATCAGGTAGGGGGTGGGTTACTGATGGTCGGGGGGGGCAGCCCGGTCTGGGAGCAGATACTCCATCTGTCGTCTCATTAGGACCATGCCCTGACATTGTCAGACATGTATTCAAGCACACGGGGGACATAAAAACTACTGAGCACCATTTTGAGTTTCTGCAATGAAATTTGGGTAAAATGGACAAGCCTGCCGGATAATTTTTTTTCCACTTTGATTTTCGGGGTCTTTTTTAATTCAGCCATCTGTAGGTTGATAATTTTCAATTTCCATCAAAAGATGTGGCATACTTCAGTTCCTAACGCATTACCCAGCCCATATCTGTATGTCATTTTTTCCCCCTTTTGAGATTTCTCTGTTTTTACCAACTATATTTATATAATATATAATATAATTATAATATTTTTTTTCTCTTGGTCCATGTGTTGTGAAAATCTACTCATGGCAATTTTTAGACCCAGGTGCTGTTTTATTCTTCTGAAAAGCAGATCAAATGCAAAATTTAGACACAGCCAATGACTGCGAATATCTACGCAACATGACTGAATGTCATCCAAAACGGTGCTGTTTAAAGTGGCATCTGCGACTTTTCACAGAAAAGCACCAGCATTTACTTGACACCTTCATGCTGCCGTCACATGAATGGAAAGAAATCCATGTCTGAAAAGGGATTTAATGAAATCAAGGCCTGTGTTTTATGTCTATTGGTGAAGTTTCCAGCGAAGAGACTCACCTGCGAGTGCGTCTTACTAATGTGGTACTTGACGCCGCTCTCTGAGCTGAACTCCTTCTGACAGATCAAACAGGTGTACTTTCCCATTTCTCCACCTCCCTGTGAAACACAAACAGAGAAAGACAAGAAACAAATACATAACCCATCTAAAAAACATACTGGACAAGTCTGAGCTTCCGCTTCACAACAGTGATTTAGTAACAGAGTGTCCTCAGTCAGCGGTTTCCTCTGATCTGCAGCAACACAGACCGCTACAGGAGGTACTTCTGATCAACTCCATTTAAATATTTAAGTTTTCAGGTTAATTTGAACTTTCTCAAGTTTTTTCTTGTTTTTTTTTTGTTTATATACTGTTGCTTTGATTTCTATTGCATAAATACAGTGCAGGCTGGTTGCAGAGGCAATTTCTTTCTTTTTCTTATTACGGTACATATTTTATAGTTACAATGGCTCAAATATGAAACAAATGAACTTTTCAATTAATACTGACAATTTTTTTTAAGACATTCTTTTTATTTGAGTTTTCACACTAACATCATCTGAACTCAGTTTACCCCAGAGCTGATGTAGCTGTGTGCTCTCTTTTATCCATTTCTTTTTCCAACAAAGCAATTAATGTTACATCTATCAAAGAGTTGGACACATAATCTGCTGGTAGATGCAGTAGAAGAGAGGAAATGCCATAAAAAAGTGGCATATACTATTAATATCAAAATAATAATTGTTGGCATGAAAAACAGAAAATACTGATAAACATGGCATGTTATGAGTCAATAATTGTTTTTAGGTTTATCAACAAGGCCTGCAATGATAAATGTAATCAGGTTGTTGGATTTGCAGCACATGCTCGTTTGTACCTGGCTGCAGTTGATGAGGTGGGCCTTTAGTCCGGACACACTGGAGTAGACCGCTTCACAATTCTTCAACAAAGCAAAATAAACAACAAATCATCAAATTTACCCCAATTACAGTAGAATCTTCATCATTACTATAAATCTAGTGCTCACCGTCAAAGCAAAATCTAAACATTTCTTTCAAACATAGAGAATAATATTCTGGGTATGGTAAAAAGTTAAAATAGTGAAGTTTCTCACTGCATTTGTGCAGCAGATGAAGCCCTTCTCCTTGACTTGGTTCTTCCAAGACTCCAGTAGCTCTGGGCTGAAGTTGGGGAGGCCAGGACGAGTGTAGTTTAACTTCACAAAAGAGAAGATTTACATTAGCATTATTAGTAGTACCATCATTTCAATTATGTAGAAGGTTTCTCTAAGATTTGTATCACAGTGTAATCCTGTCAGGGTCTCTGCCTTCTTACAGTACCCAACACTGACTGCCTGTATGGGACATTTTGACCTGTGCTATTCTGTGTCCACGGCGATCGTCTCTACAGGATGATAAGAATGTGCATCATGTACTCAATGTAGGGCTGGGCGATTTTGGACAAAAATAAAATCCTGATTTTTTTCTCTGAAAACTCGATTTTCGATTTCGATTTCGATTTTTTTGGTAAAACTACAAAAGACAATGGAATAAATTGTTTAAAATATTTTATCTTTATTTTTAAAGAAAAATAGCAAACAAATTTCCCTATTGGGAATGAAGTGCAATTGAAAGATACTGTAAATCCTCCTTGAGTTTAGTAAAGTGACAACATTTACAATTTTCTTGACCAAACAAAGATGACTAGACGAGCTCTGTCTGTAATGCAGCCAGCTGCAAAAAAGGAACATCGATTTTCCGATTTTCCTTTTTTAACATCGATTTTGATTAATAAATCCGATTTAGATTTAAAATCGATTAATCACACAGCCCTAACTCAATGCATCCTCACCCTCTTGCTGTCAGGCACCAGGTCATCCTTGATGCGCCGCTTGGTGCCCCAGTCTTTAGCCAGTTCATCCTCTGCTATCTCCTGAAGGTGGAAAACTGCCACCTGCGCTGACCGCCGCCTCACTCTGCCACTGGGGGTCCTTTCGAAATCCTCCGCATGGCTGTCCATTTGTGCTGGCTTTTCTTTATCTTGCTGCTTCTCTTTCTTTCTGTCCAGCTCCTGCTCCTGAGGCTGGCTGAGTGATGCTCTCTCCTGCCAGTCCTTCCTCTCAGGATGGCTTTGCTCCCTCTTTCTTCCTCCTGTTGGATACTCCTCAGAGACCATCTGGAGAAGCAGCAAGACATCTTTTAAGTGGAAAATGTGAGGAACATTTGGATACATATGCTTATTAACATTGTATTTTCTCATAGCTTTCCCTGAGATAATCTTACCCTCTCCTTGCCAGTATTGTTGTTGGTGTCCGTGATGTCGTCATTGGTGGCTGTAGCTGTTATGCTCGTGTTGATAGTCGGGGAATGTTCGGTGCGTACGTGGTAGTCTCTTCCTGCCTTGGAGCGGTAATTTTTTCCACAGTGCTGGCACAGAAACACAGGCTTCTCTTCATCAGAAAACTCTCTTCCACAACGCTGCTGGTGATACTGGTAGCCCATAATACTTGAAAAGTGAGCTGAACACCCCTATACATATACGTGTGTTTGTGCGAGTGTGCACAGAAAATGTTTGTGTGGTTGTGTGGCACCAGTAAAAGAAATAAGACAGAATAAAAGCACAGATTAAGCAAGAATCTGGGAAATTGGAACAATACTGCTGCATTTGGTCAATATTTTGCATTTGATGGTGAAAAGACAGAGAAAACCAGAGGACGATGCATATTTGTCAGTGTGAAAATATGTCACAGGAGAGGCTGTTTTATGCAGCTATTTTTCTTCCTTTCTCTGCCTTTTACAGTCTAGTGTGAGTAATGGTAACACACTGTTGATGTGGTATTGGGCAACATGTCAAAAACATGCCATATAAAACAAAAAAAAGAGAGGTAAAATGAGGCAGACTCAGAAAATGGGGCCTTAGGAAAAGAAAGGAACCAAATCAAAACTGGCAGATGAGGAGAGAGATAAATGTGACGTGAAAGACAGAACTCCTGAGAAATGTGGGATTGAAGGACAAAAGGCAGAGTAGTACAGAATGAGAGACGAGAAAATGGAAAAGGACGAGAAGGAAAGAAGAAGTGCATACCTCACTGGGACACTTGATTCTTCCCATCTGTTTGAGCACTCGGCGCAGCCTTTCTCTCTCTTCATGCTCATTGGCTGTCTGGCCTTCGCTCCCTGAGGGCTACAGGGGAACAAATACACTGTCACACAATCAAGTCCCACAACGACACCTTTAAATCCCTAGTAAATAAAATAAAATGGTGTTTTCCATCTCTGGTGTTCACACTGTGCAAGACCATTAAATGATTTCATGGTGAGGCTGTTACTCAAGGCATGTTTATGACAAGTGTCACACTCGTATTTTCACTTGAATGTCAGCTGGTGTCAGACCCAGCCAAGACCAGATCAGCAGATGGTTGGGCTGCCAGGCAGCAGAGACGTGCCGGCTAGGGGAGAAAGTCGGGACATACTGAGGGATCCCAGTGCAGCAAACTCCACATGTGTGCTTGTGTATCAACACGCGGAAACACAATTGGTTTCTGTAAAGGTAAGGAGGAGATAACGGCTGCAGAACTACAATAGCGCTCGCCGCCAGGTGAGATAACGCAGAGCAGCTCAACCTGTGATCTACACCGGCAGGGGAAGAAACTATGAAACTACAGCAGCATGTATTATTGATACCTTTATCACATACTGAGAAAAAGATTTGGGTGGAGAAAATAAGCAGCACTTCCAGAGATGCAACATAAATGTCAAGCTCAGTGGATTTGTCTACCAGTATGCCGTTCCCACACTGCACTGGGGCTGCACACGCGCTGACAACTCCCTGACCTGAGAGTCAGTGGCAACTCTAACGCACACACAACATATCACAGCCAAAGTACAAAAGTGCAAACTATTTTGCTCAGAAAAGAGAAAAATTGCAAGTGACTTATTTTGATACTAATAAAATCAAAATATGAAATTATAATAATGAAAGAACAAAAAATGCCTTTTGTCTATTCAGAGACAAAACAAGCTTTTCTAGTCATATTTATTTAAATTGACTCTGCTTTAAGAAACATTGACACACACACACACACACACACACACACACACACACACACACACACACACACACACACACACACACACACACACACACACACACACACACACACACACACACACACACACACACACACACACACACACACACACTATTAACATCAGTTAACTCATAGTTACTGGGCCACTGAGAAGAGTTAAATGAGTCGTAAAATTTGTTCAATAACCCTCCACCCATTTGAAGCCAAACAAGTGTATTTTTAAAAAGACTTTTTGTTAAATTATAGAAAATATAAATGAAGCAAAAGTAGTTGAAGTAAAAGTTTACTTTTATAACATTCTCAAGCCCTCAGTTAGCTTTTTAAGCCAATTTGTCACGAAGCTAAAAAAAAAACAAAAAACTTGACTATTAAACTACCTTGAAGGTGGAAGAAAGCTTCAAGTCTAAAGCAAAACTCTTTGCTCGGTAGCAGACTGCTCAGTTCGTCATGTTATTAAAAGATTACTGTTGAAAAGAGCAGTGGAGTTTAAACTTGAAATGTTTATAGATTTACTAGAAAGGCAAATTCAAACACTGATATGACTGCAAAATAAAAGCAGGAAGATTTAGCGAAGCGCAGCGGTGATGCACTGTTCTGCTGCACACTTGAACATGTCTTTTATGGAGGAGATACCAGAAAACAATCATTCCTGCCTCTGCATTATAAAAGTGTAATTCATATCTAAACATGCAGGATGTATTTTGGAAGCAAAGCCTGAGGCCTGAAGATGATGTGTGAAAGAACACTGGTTGGAATTAAAGATATGTTTGGAGGAAAGATGAAGCAGAAAGGCCTCATAAGCACTAAGCAGTCACTTTCGGCTGTAAAAGGTTTATTGTGTAGGATTTATATACATCTAGTGGCATACAGTACATTTTACATTACAATCACTTGATTAATCAGCAATCTAAAATATAAAAGAGGTTGCAGAGTTGACGAGATGAGTGTTTACCTCATCCAGTCATGAGGGATGGGCCAAATGCCATCTTTAGATTTATGTTAAAACTAGGGGTGTCAATTTAGCGCGTTAATTGCGATTAATTAATCACAGGCATATTTAGCGTGTTATGTTTTTTAATCGCTTAATCTATTGCCTTTATTTTGAAATTTGTGTTTGGGCTTCTTGTGCTTCTTGTGCTTGATTGGTTGGGGTGGAAAACAATAGTGAGTCCAACCTTGAAGTGGACATTGATTGGCTGTCACTGTGTTTGGGCATGTTTAGCATAAACTGGTAGGATCCCATTGTAGCTGGACAGACATGGTAGCGGAGAGGGGTTAGCGGGGGTAGCGGAGAACAGAAGTGAAAATGGAGGGGCATGTGAAAGTTGTCGACCCAGTGAATGGGGGATTTACATTTCTAAAACGCCCCGGCGGCACCATTGATAAAGGTAGAGTGATATTTGCTCTTTGTGGAAAGGACTTCGCTCACCACCGAAGCAGCTCGAGTTTATCCACATAAACGCAGAGCACCCGGTCGCTAGCGCAGCCACAGCCAACGTTAGCAGCAACAATGTTTTGATCTGCCACAATAATGTAATGAATTCAAAGGAACACACCTCAAGTTAAGGGCTTTTCTCAGCAATTTTTAGGTGAGATTTAAAAAGATTAATTAGATTAATTAATTACAGATCTTAATTAATCGCAAAAAAATGTATCGCTTGACAGCACTAGTTAAAACTACACTTATAAATTCATAGTATTAATATTAAAGATTTATTTTTTTCCCCAGATTTCCCTACATGGTCTACTACACACTGGAACTTTAAGCACATTGGTGTTTGGCCATGAAGCCACTGAGCATGGTACAGTGAACACGTCATTAGTAAAGAAACGAGTGGTTCAATTAAATATAATCAATTCTTGGAAGCAAACATCGTCCCTGTCACATCGCTTTTTCAGTGGCTCAGTAGTTGGAGCAGTAAATGATCCTTCTGCAAGACACTGAACCCTGACTCGACCTTTGTGTACTCATGTCTATAGAGGAAAAAACACCTGAAACAGTATATATATATATATATATATATATATATATATATATATATATATATATATATATATATATATATATATATATACCGTATTTTCTGGACTATAAGCCGCTACTTTTTTCATAGGTTTTGAACCATGCAGCTTATACAAAGGTGCGGCTATTCTGTGGATTTTTCTTCCACCGCTCGGGGCGCTCTAACCGGAATTACAATCAAAACTAAGACAAAATAAATGCAAAGAAGAATACGCTACTTCTTCTTTAGCAGATAGAAGTAGGTAGAAGCAGATTTCAAACAGATAAATAGATAAATAAATACTGGTTATTTTCTCTTGGTTCTGTCCCGTTTTAATCAGCAAAGTTGCTGCCGTGTTAAAAGACACTGTTAGGAAAGATCTATTTAGGTACAAACATGTACATCCTTTACAGTTCAAAATCCTTCTGTACATGTAGTAAATATCTAATCTAACAACATAAATATCTGCGGCTTGCATATCTTTTTTTTTTTAAATAGAGTGGATGCGGCTTATATACAGGTGCGGCTTGTATATCTTTTTTTATTATTTTTTAAAAAATAGAGCGGGTGCGGCTTATAGTCCAGAAAATACGGTATAGATATATATATAGTCAAATCAAATCAAACTTCATTTGTTAAGCGCTTTTCTTACAAAATAAGAAATGCAACGCGAAGCGCTTTACATAAAACATACTGTATAACTCAACAATGCCCCCCCCCCCCCCCCCGCCCCGCACACAGACGGGCACACGCACACTGCGATTTTCACTGAGGATTCAGGTGAGGAAACGGCTGAGTTACTCCCGTTACATGTGCACTTTATTTGTTTGTAATTTAGTTTTTGTATCCCCCTGTTTTGGTCCCACTTAGGAGAAGGGGATATTTTTTGAGCCTTTTATTTTCCTCTATATGAGGTTAGACATAATTACAGGGAAAATGTAACTGACCAATGCACTTCTTGTACAATGTTTGTGATGCATATGGTTCATTGTCTTACATTGAGCTGCTTAAAAAAACAAGGAATCTTAAGTTAATCTTTACAAGTGTAAAGTTGGGGACTACATTGTGTTTGTATTTATGAAGGAATGTTACATTCAGGTCAAAAGCTTTTTTTGTGGAAAGTTGAATAAACATTGGCATAAAGCAGCATATTTGCCCTTTCCCATGTTGTTAAAAGTATTCAAAACATTAAAAAAAATACCTTGAGGTAATTCAGAACAGCACAACATGTGTGAATAAATATGCAATTAATATGCGATTAATCGCAGTTAATTACAGAAATCATGGATTAATTAAGATTAAAAATGTTAATCGTTGGCCAGCACTAATATATGTATACACACACACACACTTGTGTGAGTGTGAGTGCAAGTGTGAATGGCATCGTGAACCACTTTTCAGCACATAAGCATGTTTTAACAAAGGTAAAATATGTTTTTGAACCACTTAAAGCACAACAAATGTCAACCAGACCCCGAGCCAGGAGCCACTTGAAAAAAGGGGATTTATGTTTTATGACAGATAAGACAATGTGTATTACTATTACTATTGTAAAGGGGTAAATGTTCAATATAAAAGTATTTTTGGATACAGTGGAGTCATCTGTAACTTAGAAAATAAGTTTTATAATTCGCAACTTGAGCTTTCCACCACCGTAATACAGAATAAAATATCTCACTTGCAATCAAAGTCAAATTTCTAACCAAACATGGGGGAGCCGCAAATTCAAAAATAATCTGTGATTGTACGCAATATATTACCACCTCATGGCTTTTGTTTGATTTTTTCTTTTTTAACTTTTTTCTTAAAATGGACTTGAAGAGAAATAGAAATCAAACCTGAATATGATCAAATATTTTCTTTTGAATTCTATTTGAATTAGTTTGCACATTAAAAAAAAGCTAAACTTGGTATTTAAGGAAGACTTCCTAAAAACCTTTGAGTATTTGACACCCTTAATACTTTGTCCTTTGTGCATTTGGATTGGAAAACACTGGAGCATCAAACAGTTTAACTTTAAGTTCTGCTTAATGATAATCATCAATACTAAACTATCAAACATTGCTCACCCAACAAACATGCACATGCATGATGATATGCCTCATGTAAACATAAAAAAAAACACAAATACACATGGTACAAGCCACAAAGTTTCCTGCCTGTTGGCTCATTAATCTTTTATGATGCCTTTCGAAACAAACAGTGTTGAATTATTCAGCAAAGTTCATAGCAGCAGCAAAGCTCTAATACAGGAGTCACAAAAGCATCTGAATGAAAGCCTTTGCTGCCAGAGTTATGATCGCTGCAGAAACAAATGTGAGCACCAAAAAGAGAAGGAAAACAAAACTTGTGTTTCAATTAAACATCTGTTGACAGAGCACGTTTTTGGAGAACGCCCAAGCACATGACCACAAATATACAAAATATAAAGTTCATTGAAGAGGAAGGAATCTTTTTCACTCTGAGTGGATAAAAATGTCAACATGAGGCATTCACTGACAGGTCCTGTGAAACCACGAGCAACACTGTAAAGACGGATTTCCAGTTGTAGTATCCAAGACTTTTAAGTAAAAGCCTTAATGACTTCTAAATGTGTGAAGTTCTCTGTTGTGGTTTGAAGAAATTGTGTTCAGAAGATCGTGGTGACAGTGGTGAACCAACAGATAAAAAAAACACCCAGCATTTTAATACAGATTAATGCTGTGTGAGTGTGAGAGAATGCATTAGAAAGCATGTCATTCTCTGTTTGAAGCACCAAAGTAAGTATTAGAAATGAGAAGATCAGCATCATACCTTGGAATTGTGTTCAGCCATGACGTGGTAGTTGAGGCCGGCCTTGGACCTGAACTGTTTATGGCACTGCTGGCACTTCAGAGCATCCTGGAGCTGCAGAGGTTGAAGGCCGGACAGATGATCAAATTACATTTCTCTGTGAAAGAAATCTAACAAATGCTGTTGGCTTTTCCCTTTATTAGATCTAATTACTGTATATAGCAAGTTTTCATCTGTAACTTTATAGTTTGTTATTAGTGTCGCAGTTTTTCAAAATGAAGTACAAATGATGCATTAATAATCTGACGGAACCTGAAAAAGACAAGTTAACACAGTGTTTCTTGTCGTAGACTTCCCTTTCTAAAAGTAAAAGTATTGATTTTGAGACGGATGTCCTACGATGGCGAGTGACCCAGAGTTAATGTGGTATTTCTTTCATTCCTTAACGGCAGATTGTCACTTTAATAGACTCGGTCAGACCACTGGGCTGGTCTCTGAGGGCCAGACTACTGAACCAATCCACTTGGTTCGTCCACTGGAAAAACTCAATTTAATGTAGCTGAATGACCTTTTTCCATGCTTCACCCAACCTTCACTGCTACTACTACTGACCACAATCAAGTGCTATTAAAGCTTAGGTACTGGCTGATGTTTCCTCTAAAACCTTCCAATCAATATATGTACTGCAAATACTCCCAAGACTCGGTGCAATTGCATTATGTGAAAAAGTCTTGAGCCACACTTTCATTTGTTTTGCTTCAAGTGTTCTTAAGCATTTGTTCTCCACAACATTCTTTGGACACTGTATTCTTCACTCATTGTCAGTGCAGACCGTAATATTTTTCTTTTTTTTCCAACTTAATAACGGCCTAAAAATCATTCAAGAATCAAAAAAGGGCTCTTCAGGATAACAGACACTGTTACTTATAGCTTGTCACAAAGAGACAATTTGTTCCTATTCCTTTAGTTGCATCACCAAAAAAAATGCTAAGAGGTATTAGCTGAGGCTTGGCATTGAGTAGGTGGATTAAGTGAAGAATGATCCATCACTCAGATCTTTTGTCAGCTGCTTGCTCTCTGAAAATAAAATGTAAGAACAGGAGAAGTGGCTCAAGACTTTTGCACAATACTGAATCTAAGAACATTGGAGTAAGAATGAAAATTCAGTTAAAAAACTGCAGAGAACTTTACATACCTATTTCTACAAAAGGGACAACATCCGCAATATTACTGAGAAGAGAATTTAAGAGATGTAAACTCCTTAAACACACCTTTAATTCGCAGTGGCACAGAGACAACGTGTTAAATTATAGTCTTCTTAGAAAGATATACCGGTAGGCTCACTTTTAATCTGATATCTTCAGCACGTTTTAAAACTTGGGACTTTGTCATGTTTAATATGAATTTCAATTGTCTGTTGACAAACAACGTGGTCTGTTTGTGTTTAATCGTATTTGTTTGTAAAAATCAAACTACAGTATGTTAGTTGACGGAGGTTTTCAGCACTTCTATGCGCATGCATTGCTTTGCAGAACTGTGTGTTTTTAAGTTGGTGCTATGTGACAGCCCCAAAATTGTGGCAATGTTGTATCACAATGTGTTATGTCCCACAGGATGCAAACCAGAGCAGAAGAGATGTAAGATGTCCTTCCAGCTGAACTGCAATCACTACTTAGCCATGACAGTTTTTTAATAAAAACATTCATCTCTTTTCCATGATTTTTGCTGGGATGCTCCTATGGAAGCACAAGTAGTGAAGGAAAACTTGAACTGAACCGTTTGCATCCAACCCCCAGTGTTGCATAGCTGTAATTCCCACTGACCTTCTGGCAGATTTCCATGTGTTTTTTGAGGCCATGGATTGTTTTCCTGGTAACGATGGAGCAGGTTGGGCACACCACTTCGCCTCTCTCAGAAATTGCTCGCTGCCATTGAGTGTCAGAAATGGCACCTGAGTAACATATTGATGAGAAATTGTCCATCATCAGGTGATTCTTGAGAAGCACACGGACTAAACCGCTGCTCTTGAACATTACCATGCTCGTTCTGTTGTACATTACAGTCAGTCATATGGTTAAAAAAAAAAATCAGAAAAAAATTGTAATTCTTATTTTGTGATTCTTTTAGCTTTTATCGTATGGGATACAAGGATACGATACAAGTTTATTGCCAGAAAATCTGAAAACTCTCGCTACCAGTCACAACCTGACGGATCGGATCTTTCAGATTCTAAATCATTAACTCATTTATTAGTTGCAACCAGGGGTGAAAGTAGATTTTATTTGTTGCTGAAACATTTTTTGTTGTTTTTAGTCTTCCAAGGAATAAAAAAAGAGGCTTTCATATTGTAAAGTATTGAGGGTAGTTGGGTGTAGTTTCTCAGAATGCACTTGGGTTAATAAACAGCGTGTTGTCACCCTGAGTTTAACATAGCTGACTTCATCGTTCATATTCTGTAATCTGTTATTGTTATTGATGCTTACTGCTCAAAGAGGTTGTGCTAATTTTCTGTTGCTAACAGTTTACGTACCGGTGGTGACTATTTTGCACCTTGAGTGAGATTGCAGGTAGTTAGTGGGTTTCTAGAAGGTACACTATTGTGCTCAGTCAAACATGAACACAGTTAATGGGGGATTATTCAACCCACAGTCTTATAACGTAGTACCAAGACAGCAAGGGGGCCAATTCCTGTTACAAGTTATTTAACACTGTAGGGGAAATGTATGTAAAACTCGAATTGGAAACATTTTACCAATAAAGGATTACATAACACAGTCAGAGAAGCCAGAGGTAAAGGGGTACTGTACATGCATTTTAATTTCATTGAAGTAGAGACCCAGTTGCCAGGCGATGGAAAATGTTTTTCCAGGAAGGGGTTAGCTGATATTAACTAATATTCTTAGCTACTGACTTAGGGCCTGATTTACTAAAGGTTTGCGTGCGTAAAAACGTGTGCAAACTTGACATCACCCGCAAACCAATGTGCAAGCTGATCTACTAACAGCGTGCAAAGAGGACTGCGCCTCTCAAATGAGCAAAATAGCACACGCTATTCATTTAGTACTTGTGCCCTGATGAATAATCAATATGGGGCGTACCCGCCAGAAAGCGCTAAATACTGGGAGGGGAAAATGCAAATAGGTGCATTTACCACACGCAATGAGATTTACCAAGCCTGAAAGTTATTGCGGGGATTGCGATTGCGTCTGTATTTAATACGTTCGAAAGGAAGGTGCTAATCTGCCCAGCATTACGCACCGATGACTGCTGTTATTGTGGCAAGGAGGTGACATCGCCAAAATCAAAGAATACGCAGAGAGAGTCTTTATTTTGCTGCATGCTATTTTAAAAATGGTTGCACGTTTGCAAGTTTTATTAAAGGCCACTTTTTCTTTAGTTCTTCGCCTTATATCTTGCCACCTTCTTTTAACCTCATCTGCCGTTCTTTTTGTCTTACCAACTGCATTTATTCTATCGCAGATTTTCTCCCATATTGCGTTTCTTTTGGTAATGTTTAAATTTCTTTGCTGTAGTTCATGAATGTGTTTATTTGCCTCTTCCACTAATATCCCTAACTCCAACTCGTCAAATTTCATTTTGCGCTTGCGACTCTCCTGCTTTCCATCCAGACTCTCAGGGCGCAAACCGTAAGACACGCAACACCTCATTTAAATACTGCGGTTTGCACCTGTTATCAATTGCGCAAGCATTCTTAGTTGATCACCCGCAAAACACACAACAACAGCACGTGCAAACTTTTTCAGTGCACACGCAATTTAGTACTCTTTATTTAGGATCTTAGTAAATCAGGCCCTTAGTGTACTATATCTTTCCACCTGTTACCGAAAAACAGCTCTAGCTTCAGGTGTGCTGATGAGGATGAGGAGACAAACTGCAGCAAAGAAAACAACTCGTGCAGGAGCAGCAGCTACACACTAAAGGTGGATTTCAGAAAGCAGCCTCAAAGCCTGCTCGATAAAGATGCACCAAAACTAACAACACTGAGCATGAATTCCACGACTGTAGTGCTTTCTAAATAGGTTTACGTCTGTTGGTTTATCTATTATCCGACAAGGTGTTGCCGATGAGCACCGCGTACATGTTGAACATTTTTACTTTAGTGCAGAGTGCAAAAACCCCACACCAGTCCCTGCACGAGCTCAGCCTGGCTCACTGTAAGGATGCTTTTTCAGCTTGAAAAAAGAAATTAATAAGTTCCAGAGCAGAGCCCATCGCTCCCTATCTGAAACATCCTTAACCTCCTAAGACCCGGAGTACACATAAGGGGACATCGCACGTTTGGTTCTCTATGTCACATTTCTTAACAGAGGCCCAAAGCAACAAGAAAAACATTGCATGAGGTTAGGGGGTTAAGAATAGGTTGATAAAGAGTCAATAGGCTATTAAAGATTAACGTCAGCAGATGTGTTTTCTTGTTGAATCTTTTGCTGGTTTGGGAGATTCAGCTTCTCTCTTCTCACACTGGAATGACGGTCCGCTTAAAAATCTTTGGCTGGAATGAAGTTCCAGACCATTCTGGCCTGCTTTCATCCCTGCTTGCAACAGTAATTGATAATGACATAATCGCCATTTGTTGCCACATAACGTTTCTTATGTCTAATGTACATATCAAGAACAGCTTTCATGAGGAAGTTTAACATAATTCATTGCTGATAGATAAACAAAATTGGACTTTTGTTGGGCAAAACTTTGGATTTTGTAAAGAATCTACCTAAAGTTGGGTATATTAATTGATATTTTTTTTAAATAACAAGTATTAAAGCATAATGACTACGGTTTGAATCATATATAGATGGTGTAGGCGTTCACCAGAGCTTGTAGTAGACTCTTTCTTGGACGACTGACTTGAGGAAGATCTTCTATGAGGATCTTCAGTGAACCCACTCCCTTCTTGTCTCTTCACACGACCCGCCTTCAGCTTCTCCTCCACCTTAGACATACCTGCAACACATATAGACACAAAGGATCACACAAGCACACAGTCACGTCAGTAATTAATGCTCCCACTAAATGTATTCAAAGTAGAGTAAAAGAAACAGGCAGAAAGAGACAGATGTGGGGCAGAGCTGAACAAGAACAAGATAACAAAAAGGAGAGCTGAAACGTTGAATAAAAAGGAGTCGGCTGGCATGTAATATCATGAAAGTGTTTAAGCTATACTGGATCAATGGCAGGCAGACTGAGAGAGAGATCAGCATAGAGCTTGAGTCTTGCAAACTGCAGATGTAATATTTGACCTGTGATGATAAGTAGTTTACGGCCTTAAATATGAGATATGAGTCACCGAACATTTCTGCATATGAATGAGACACACGCAGGAAAAGATTGCTGAAGCTTTGTATATGCAGTGTGTACTTGATGTGTGATTCAGTTGGCCAGAAATGAAGCATCCCTGCAGTAGCCAGATTAGCACAGTCAAGTAGCAATAGCGAGTGATAACAATTATATCGCTAATTTGGAATTTCTTCTGAATAAGCACAAAAACCACTGCAATGAAACCAGCCGTAGCACTTCTGTTCTCCCCGGTTTTCCAATATTAAGTAAATCATCCCAGGATTCCTGAGGTCTGCTGTAATCAGTGCTGAATCAGCCTGCACGCATTCCCATCCCAAACATTCTCTCCTGCTTCTCGTTTTATTTAAGTAACTCTTCGACTACACAAAGTTGTTTGTTGAAAAGATAAAGAAAATAAATAAATAAACTGGTTTACTTTCAACACAAGGTGTGTACCTTTCAATCCAAATGTTCCAGATATGGAGGGCTGTTCGCCGGTGAATTTCTTGGGAGTTTTTTGCTTTCGTCCTAGCTCAAAAGAAAAACAGAGAAAGGAATGGTCATTGTATGCTTCCAGTCTAAGCATGTACTAAGAATATGAGTCCATTACAAAAGCGTTTGCTGTAATCTTACTGTGCTTCATTCGCTCTGGGTCTTCATCGGAGAAAGAAGGAGGAAGACTCCCATCGTCACTTTCACTTTCTTCTGCATCGAAAGATGTGCTTTGGGACTGTGACTGAGGCTGGACTGGCTGGGACTGATGAAGCTGCTGTGAAGGCTGGGTGTGGATGTGCTGTTTCTTCTCGCTCCTCTGGTGGGCCAGCTCTCCGTTGTGTGAGGGTGTGGACATCTCGTGGGTCTTTTTCACTTTGAAGAAGACAGGGGAGGGGGGACTGTTCTCCATGGGTCTGAATAAACCCACAGGAGCGAGGACAGGTTTGTGCCATCAGCATCATAGTATAATTATTTGTACCAGTGCGGGTGGAAATTTGAGCCACCAAATACCAGTCACCTTTTCTTGGTGTTGGACTTGACAGGAGTCTTTTGAAGCTTGGCCTGCTGTTCCCTCGATTCCTTCTTATATCTGTCTGGGTGATTCCACAGTTTGTGCTTCTCCAAGCGCACCTTCGTGGCAAACACTGCTTCACAGTAGGGACAGCCATGACTCAGCTTCTCAGCTACGGTGGCCTGAACACAGACACGACGAGAGATTATCTAGACAATATCTAATGACTGTGGGTGGTAGTAAAAGCCTTTGGTTGACTAATCATAGGGCTTTCTGAAAAAGCCCAATTGATTATCACAAAATGCTTGTGGCGGTAGAAGTATAAGCTCTCTGAAATTAATAAAAACTGCAATGGTTCTACACTGAGGGTTTCCTCCAACATGTGTCCGTGATCCACATTTATAGTCCACTATATAAAAAAGAATGCAGAGACTAATGACTCACCCCCTGGCAGCGTTGATAGTGGTACTTGACACCATAGATGCTGGGAAACTCTAACCAACAACCTGAACATGGACATTTAACCCTGGAGCGGCGCTTAAACTCTTCCTTCCATTGAACTGTCATATGGGCCTGCACGGGGTTGATGAACAGAGAGATCATACTTCATATTTTGCAAAATCATGGGTAGCTTCCAATTATGAGGGAAGGATAAAGCACGCTTCAAGGAATCCCTCATTCTGGAAAGTGAAATACTCACAGGGATGCTTCTCAATTCCTGAACTTCACCTTTAGGGCGACCTTTCCTCTTCCCGTCTGCTGGCTCGTCACAAACTGGACCTTGAAAAAAAAAAAAAACACTTAAGAGGAAATTCTTATGACAAAGTTTTCCAAAATCTGAGCATCCTTTGTTTTGACATTTAATTTAGTTCTCTTACATTTCTTGAACCGTAACAAAATACAATTCAGGTATATAACAATGCCGACTATATCCTACTTTAATATTTTTTCAACACTCCTGACTTGCTGAATATACCGTACGTTATATTGTCTCAAATTTAAAACTAACAGTGGATATAACCTTTGAAAAATTCAAAAAAATAATAAAACTACAATGGTGATATATAGTTACTGTTGTCCACACTTGATTTCCACACATGTCCAAAAGTAGGGACAATAACCCCAAGTTCTCAGTGTAAGAAAATTGATTTCTTTTCAAATTTGATACAGGATATTCACTGAAGTCGTGTAGATGGAACAATGTTGTGATAAAAACAATGTCGTCTGGCGAGGATGGCCTGTACGATATAGTCAGCAGCATGAATCATCTATTAACTAAGCTGTCCAAAAAAAGGAGAAAAAGAGCATAAGGTCTTGTAAAAATGTATTACTAAAATTATGTTCAACTGTGTAATTACAGGGGAGGTCTTTAGCCTATCGGCTAAATTAAAGCTTCCTGCTTCACAGTTTTGGTCTTTGAAAACAGTAAAACATTTACATTTTCCCCACAAACCTAAGGACATTTTTGAGCTGTTAAAAATGCCTTTGTACAGAGAGATATGTAGACTTAGATGTCCCTCATGTGCATGTCCATGTGTGTGTGACTGAAAGAGAAAGCAGTGTGGGCAAAGCCTATAAATTGCTTGAGCCCGTCTGAACCTCTGACACAGCAGACTGCAGGCCGACTGCCTCAGTTCTCCTTGTGCTCCCTGTTGCTTGCTGTTTTTATCTCTCATACAGTTTCTGTCCTCTTTTCTCATGGACATGACTGGCTTTCTTATTGTTCATCCTCACAATCTTACTCCAAAGTTCCACCAGCTCATTAATGTTGTCTTTTCTCATACGTTTAGCCTTTTAAGCCCATTTTCTTTTTACGTACTAGTATCTTATTGAAGGATGGCAGACACACTGTCTGAGAGTATACTGTATGCATGTAGGAGGAGGTGACAATGGAGGGGAAAAGGACAGAAAATGTTGTTGAGGGGGAGGGAGGGGAGTTGCGGAGGCGGGTGACTCTGGCCGAGCATAATGCTGAATGGCGACGGCTCTGCAGAACGATACACATTTTTTACACGTGGTCTAAACTCTCCTGCAATGACCTTGCAAATATCAGAAAGCAGCATGAGAAACAAGGCAACAAGGAGACAGAGATGTTCAAGCCTAGAGTCTATACAGTCATATCAGATTTAGAAAACTGTCACCGGGGAAACTACATCCTGTAGTTCGTTGTGGGTGAGAGGCAGTAGTGGTCTTGCTTTGACTTTACTCTGAATCTGCTCTATTGTCTCATGTCTACGAACACGAAACTATGTCTGCCAACTGCAAAGTCTGACAAAGGCCTTGTGCTGACCTCACACTGGATCTGAGTGCTCTGTGTGCTTGGCAGGATTATAAAAAAAAATGTTAGATAATGTTTCATCAGATAAATTAATTTTCTTCCTACCAGTGTTACTAAGACAAAAATAGCTCATTCTGGGAGAAAAAAAACTACTTTCATCCCAAAAAACATTTCTATCTCAGTGTTAACGTGAACCACATAAACTAAACATTTTGTTTTTCTTTACTTGTTTTTCACTCAGCAACATGAATAATTATGGGTAATCTCTTAATGCAGACCCACATTAACGCAGGAAACAAGAATATATAGTAAGACTGAGTAAAACAGGATGAGAAGTAATATGGCAATGCTGGCTGCATTTCAGAACAGTTCATGGCACAAGGTGTAAGCACACAAAACAACAACAGACACTGTTGCACAAACAAGTGCACAAAAGCACTGCCTCAGTCTGTGAGTCTGAAGTCTGTGCATGGATATTATTGTATTAACATTCTCCAGGCGACAGAGAGAGAGCATTTCTCTAGGAGCTGTCTGGGTAGCAGCTGGAGAGGTGATGTAGTCGGCAGTGAAGCTCTTGTACTGAGACAGAAATTGAGCATGCATTCTCATTTTCGGCTTTAAAAACAAGAGATCTTCTAAAAGAAAGGCATAATTAACATATTCTCCTCCGAGGAAAGATGCAATTTTGTTGCTATGGGAATAAGATGCATTTGTCTTAGTTACCACAATCAAACGCCTCTTTACAAAAAGCAAAACAATTAGGCTTGAATTTAGTACAGAATGTAGCAACAATGCAAACAGGAAAAGCCAAAGCAGCACATGTACTGACCGCAGTTATTGATATAGGAAATTTAAAAAAACAAGACACTTTCCTCCTCTGGGGTTGACTATGCAAACACATTACAAGGTACAAATATAATGTACTTTGCCTTACCTGCATGAATATGAGCAGCACTCTGGTGCTCAAATGTCCCAGCAATCACATGCATTGTCTTGATATGAAACAAAGCGGGTCTATTGTATCAAATCTAAAGCCCGGTTTTCAGGCACAGGCCACGGGGATAAAACAGCTGTTCAGCTAATGTCAGAGCGTGACTCACTCCCAGCTGTCTACAACTGTTGCTCCACACTGGTTAACGCTGAAAGTAGCAACCAAGCAGGCGTAAGAGAAGAGAGGAGAAGAGAAGAGAAGAGAAGAGAAGAGAAGAGAAGAGAAGAGAAGAGAAGAGAAGAGAAGAGAAGAGAAGAGAAGAGAGTCCAGAGCCAGGAGTGCTGGCAGCTGTCTAATGATCTCAAATAACCTCCAAGTTCTCCTAGCTACGCCTGCAACTCCTCACCCTGAGTGCACGGGTTCACACACTGCCCACAAACACACACGAGGCACACACAGAACAGCCATTTGTTTTTCCCCGACAAACACACAGAAGCCTTTGTCCGTGTTCTCACAGTAGGTTTTAGACTGCTGTAGTTTAGCAAGACAACAAACAAAAACAAACATCGTCTACGACTGACAGACTTTGTGGAGTAAAAACATACGACTGCTTTTTTCTCAGTATCAGTAGATAGTACAAAGAGTCTGATAGACTGGGACTTAATGAAGAGCAGTCATATTAATGGTAACTGTTACCATTGTGTTTTTAGTTTTTCCACTTTCGAATCACTCATGACTTACAACCCATCTTCCCACAAGCTATTTTTCAGCATGTACTCATTTCCTTCCCCTCTCTTACTTGCTCTCTCTGTCCCTCACAAACATGCACATACAATACAATTCCCACCATATACACACCTCCTTTTGAAGACGTTCCCATATTCCCTCCCATTCAGGCCTGATTCTGAAAAGTAAGGTGGGGCAGCACCACAAGAGTCTTACAACTCAGACAGGGACGAAGTGAAACAGATCTAGACTTTCACTGAGTGTTGTACTTACACTGCCAGCGTCTTTCTGCCCTCCCCTTGTCCTTCTTTCTGCCCCTCTTTAAGTGGAGCTAAGTTAATCTTTTAAATAAATAGATTTGTCAGGATGCATACAAGTATGTTTCACTTTTACTGTAGGGTTAATTCATATTTATACTTTTACTCATATTGATGCCCCACTGCCTGATGATTTTTTTGATGATATCTGAAAGAATGAAATTGCACATCTTTTATCCAGTGACACTGATGATGTATTGATATCAGTATGCATCTTAAATTGAGTACTTTCAATATTTCAGTTGACCTTATGAATCTTTCATAGACATACTTGCATCTGCATATGATGTGATGTAAACTGAAGTTTTGTGTAATGATCGTAAAGCCGAAAGCCACTGTTAAGGTTATTAAGAACCACTTTCATCACATTGTTTGCAACAAAGCTCAGCAGATGGTGGTGCAACTGCAGGCTGCCAACTACATTTTATTAGTATTGTTCTTGACATAAACCCTATTTTATTTCATAAACATTTAATTGACACGTGGAGTGTGAATGGATGGTACTTATAAAATCCCAGAATGCCATTAATTGCATTATTTTTTTGGTTTTGCGATACTGGCATTACGTATCTTGATAGATTTCCAACATACTTTGCAGCCCTATCTTACAATTTCAAAAGGAAGGAAATAAGCGAGGGAGAGAGCGGTCAGTTGTGGGTTTACATCGCCTGTGGTCGGAAAAGTCCACTATTAATTAAAATCTAAACCAAATTCTATATTTAAGTAGATTTTGGGTTTCAAAGGCGGCTGTTTGGGCAAATGATTGGTTTGACTAGAAGTTTGTCCTTTTAACTGTTCCAGTGCCTCTACTATTTTTTTTGGTGGCATGTCGTATGAAAACTGAAGAGACACAAAGAACACGAGCCCTCTGGCATCACTGGAAGTTTGTACCAGGATTTCACATCTGTTTTTTTTGAAGAATACTAATTATGAGTAAATGTCAGCCATTCCAGACACAAAAAAAACCCAACATAATATTTTAAAATAATGGCATTCAATAATGGCATCTGTCACTTTTACATAAATAATCCATGCAGCTTCATTCAGACATGCCTATGAAAGTGACAAGGTGGAAAACAGTTCCACAAGATATTTGCCATGTGTGTTAATTTGGACAGAACACAACAAGGGAGGAATAATACAACACCCATTTTGTCTTCATCTCACCATAACAATAAGCATGCTGAGTTCAGAGTGGCTGTTTAAAATATACTCGGGGTGGATAGAAGTAGCTGAAAATAACACTTATCTATGCGCTGAAGTTTATTGAGCAGTGGGTCTTATACTTACAAACATTTAATTGCAGTACTGTGACAGAGTTGTTATCAGTTTAAGAAACATTTGATTTTAACTACTTTTAAAACTAATTAGGTATTTCTGAAATTAGTTATACCAGATCAACTAGTTGTTTTGCCATAAGAAATCATATAAGCTTTAAAAACATGTTGTATTGAGTGGATGGGAGCCACTGGAAGTGTTCCTATTCAGTCAAAGAGAGCTGAAGCTCCCACACAAACACTTAAATACAGTTTTCTTTTACAACAACTAATTCTGAGTACAAAGTAACATAAAAAAGTAAGGAGGCCCTCTTTCAATTTCAGGGATTTACAAATTAGATTATATGTCTTGGCTGACTTGGAAATGCATTGGTATTCCCCCTAGAAGAGGTGGAAGAGTGGCACAAGTTGTGCCTTTCATTTTACCCATTTTGATATTTATTTTCTGGTGTGCTCAGATCTTTCTATTGAATGAGCCAATTCTGGCTCAGCTTTAGATGTCACACAGTTGGCTTCACATCTTACAATAAAATGGTTTACAATGTTGACAAAATTCAAGCTCAAATTAACGAAAACATGCACATTTAATGTGAGTGTAAGGGTGTGATTTATGCCTCCACGTAGAGGATCGACATCCTTTTTGCTTTCGCTGTATTACCACCACCGAATGCTAGCTAGTGACATGGGTTCTTTTCTGCTGTGCTGTAACTTGCATATTTCTACCAGCTTGACAACTATGAAGAGGAAGTAGTAGTAATATTGCATAAAATAACAATAATGCTACCAAGGGGATCCATCACATCTGGAGTATGTGAGAAGTGCACATCAGGCTACGGCTTATCTTACAGTGTGGGATTCCCTGCAACAGTGTACAACCTTGTCGGCTCGATGTTGGAGCATAAAAGAAGATTAAAGGTCCAGTGTCAAGACAAGCTCATCATCTCTCCACTACCATGCATGGCAGTTGGTACAGTATGAGGTGTTTGTGTTGAGACGCTGTTTGGCATCAACCAAATGTGTAACATGGCCAGACATAAAAAAGTCATGGGTTTTGTTCAAATGCAACTTTTCAAAGCGAAGCCATACAAGGATGATCTTTTTAGAAAGAGGCTGTCTTCTCCTGGCAACACTTCCAAAGCCATACTTGAACACTCTCTTTCTAATCTTACCGTGAAGAAATTTTACATTTTACATGCTAACTTAAATCTGTAGAGTCTGAACTGCAGCCTGCAGAACTGTAGCCAGACTGTGGAGATGTGGGATTGCCACTGGCTGCAGAGTCTCATATCAATATCTCTCTACATGGAGATTGCCTCCAACGATGATGAGCTTCATTTTTCCAGTAAGGGAGATGCTTCCCCACAAGATCACACTGCCTCATCCAAAAGATGTCACTCTATGCAGCAATCAGCATACCCTTCTCCCCGTTTTTTCCACACTTTGACCCTATGATCCAACTGCCGTAGGCAGAATCTGGACTCAATCGCCTAACATAACATTCCACAACATTTCAGGTTCCAGTGCACATGTTGCTGCCACCAGCGCAAACGGGCCTGACATTGAACTGCAGTCACCCTCCACAATCTGGGACCAAACTTTATCCTCCAAGATGACAACACTCGCCCCCACAGAGCAGGGTTCATCAGACCAGACTTTGGGAGTGGAGGGGATGGACTGACCTCAACCCCATTCCACACTTGTGGGATCACCTTGAGCTGTTCGTGCCAGAGTGACCAACACAACCACATCGGCTGACTTGCAGCAAATGCTGGTTGAAGAATGGGATGCCATCCCACAGCAGTGTGTGAGCAGGCTGATGACCAGCATCAGGAGGAGATGCCAGTCTGTTGTGGCTGTGTATGGTTTTTCCACACCCTACTGAGGCTCATGTTTGTTAAATGGATACATTTACCAATATGTTTTGTTTCTTCAAACTTCAATCATCCAATCCACTTAACACCAAACAAAAGTCAAAGTTGTTTGGCATTGGCAGAGTCACATCCTCAGCTCTGCTGCTCATCCCACAAATGCATATTCCTTATACATGTGGCTCAATTTAAAGGGGAAATAAACAGGCTTTCCTATTGTTACAACAAAGAAAAAATCAACCAAAAACAAATTTTCTTACTAATTTTATGACATGGCAAGAACCAGCTGATTTTTCTTTCACTTGATTTGAGTTTTTTCCCCCATCCCTTAGTTTATTCAGCAAAAACTAGACTAGACTAGACTGGGAGATCCTCCAACATTATAACTTTTAAAATGAATGGCTTTTGTGAGAGAGTAAGTGCCCTAATGAAAATTACTCATGTTGCCCTCAGCGGGCTGAACCTCTGTATTGGGAATCTTTGTGTACCAGGCCAAGGCTCACCACACAGGACTAGGTTGGCCTATCCGTTTACAACCACCACTAAACTTTACTTAAAGCATCCGAATCAAAGCACAGAAGAGAGGCATGAGATACTGTATCTGCCACATAATGTGGTCACTTGCAGGGCCTGTATTGATTTTACAGTTTTTTACATCAACTGTATGATTTATGCCATTTCCAACCTACTGTATTACCCACTACTTATTTGTCTGACAGACAACAGCGCTTTCAGAATATTCAATCACAACAGTTTCAGATGGCTGACCACATACAGTAATGTGCAAATGTTTTAGGCATCACTTGTCTTGTTGTTTTGTAATGACCATCAATATTAACATCAGTCACTTTATTAAGATATAAACAAAAACTCAGAGAGATAAACTGATTAATCAGTTGGCTAAACACTGGCCATTTTCTAAATAACTTTTATCGGCCATAGAAAAACCATCTTCACAAGCAGCGGTCCAGTGTGAGCTCCCTCAGAACCAAGCACAGATTTAACTCTTTTCAAAATGACTGTCTCATACATATGTTTTAATAGTTAGGATTTCATTCTATTTAGATTTAACAGCACCATGATTTTGTATTTTCAGTCTGTATCTTAAAGAGACTGGAAAATAAATGTGGATGATATTGATGCTTAGATGAAACAAGACGAGGGGTGCCAAAGATTTCACCACACTTTTGTATGTACAATAAAAGGGAATGGTGATGAAGGGGAAGAGACAGCACATCTGGATGTATCCATACCTGGGTGTCTGAAATGAGAATAAACTGAAAAACACTGAAAAACATCCAGCACCTTAACTTTGATCAGGACCATCTAGGTTTGAAAGTACAACCTCAAATGCGGAAAAGTCAGGAAACAACAGCTGATTGAACTGATGATTCGGTAAAAAAGCAGAGTAGACTGAAGGTTGGGTTTGTGAGAAACAAAGATGAGAGCTCTACTTAGTCCACAAATGCATGAGAAAAACACATTGATGTTTAAGAACAATTACTGTCAATCATTAGAAGTGATTTGTATATGTTTCCTTCTACAGTGCATACTACACAACTCAAGAAATTTGGAGAAACTCCAGGGCAAGGGCACAACCAGCCTGAGCTGGACTCATGTGGTCTCAGATCCCTGAAACAACTGCAACAAGAACTGTCCTTCTTACATGACTAATATATCCCGATGAGCAAGGGATTACTTTCAAACTTTGTTGAGTACCACAATATGGAGCTACATTTTCAAAATCCACTTTAAACTTTAATCTCAATTTAAAGAAAAATAAGCCTTATGTCAAATGTCTATGGGCAATCTTAAAGGGGACCTATTATGAAAAATATGTTTTTTCTTGCTTTAACATATATAAAGTGGTCTCCCCTCAGCCTGCCAACTCAGAGAAGGAGGAAAGCAACCAAATTCTGCAGTGTCTGTACAGCCGCCCGGATGAGCCGTCCAGTGTGATGTGGATCTACGAGCCGTTCAGATTCTGCTCCCTTTCGTTACGTAAAGAAAATGCGATTTACATAGGTTGGCGTGAAACCACGCCCACAACTAACTCTGGCCGGAACAACAACAACAACTCCGCTGGCCGGAGCTTCCGCCATTTTTTTGTAGCGGTGTATCGCGTCATTCAGGCAGCCAATCAGCACAGAGCCTCATTATCATAGCCCCGCCCACTCAGAATCCTGCATAGATAATGAGGTTAGAGACTGGGATGCTAAAAACATTCCTCAGAGGCTGAATTTCTAATTTATTTAGCAAAAACAATCAAAAGCTTGTTTTTAAGACATTCAAGGCCTGTTTAAAATAGGTATTAGATCCTTAATCCTGGTCCTCATGGGCCCCTGTCCTGCATGTTTTAGATGTTTCCCTGCACCAACACACCTGATTCTAATTAATGATCCTCATCAGCTTGTCACCAAGGTCTGCACAATTCTGTTGATGACACAGGTACTTTTATCACGGTGCGCTGAAGCAGGGTAGCATCTAAGTCATGCAGGACAGTGGCCCACGAGGACCAGGATTGAGAAACACCGCAATAATAGGTCCCCTTTAAGAGCCGGAGAATCATACAGTGCAATGACAAGCAAACCATTATTTCCATTTGTTTGAAATACCTCAACAAGTCCAAAAGCCACGGCCTATCAGTATGGGGTTGTTTCAGCGCCCTTGGTAAAGGTTATATGCACGTCTGTGATGGCAGCATTAATACAGGAAAATATGTTGAGATTCCAGAGCAACATATGCTGTCCTTTAAGATGACATTTTCAGGGGCATCCATGTATTTTTCAACAAGGCAATGCAAAACCATACTCTGCATATATTACAAAGGGCTGGCTGAGGAAAAAGTGGTGCAGTTACTGAACCGGCCTGTCTGTAGTACTGACCCGTCCCAGTACATATGGTACTGTTTACATTTTAAAGAATAGGACAAATTAACAAATCAAATACTTTGCTGCTTGGTATCCTGAATGTCAGATTACCCCTTGCATTTAGAAATATATGTTGGTTCATACTGTCTGCAGGGAAGTAAAGTAAGTCATAGTAAATTGTAAATCAATGTAAGATCATTTACATGTTTCATATCAACCTATCTGATTTGGTGTTGTATGTTAGTGAGCCATTGATATTTTGAAGGATGGTGTTGCACTGCAGACTTCAGAGTGGAGTTATCTACCTATTCATTTAATAATACTTATAATGATAATAATACATTTCATTTGTAAGGCACCTTTCATGGCACTCAAGGTCGTTGAGTAATCAAAACATAAAAAAACACATTTCTACTTAAGAACTCCACCTATCTTCAACTTCAAATCACTTTGCTTTGTCCACCTCAGAAGTGGAAAGTCAAAACTCTTTCACTTTAGCATTTCTGCTTTGTCACTGAATGCACCATTATTAGTATAACAGCTGCATCCAGGCTTGCATTATTTTCTCCAGTGCCATGTATGAACAGTCTTGTATAATTATTACAAAGACTCTCCCCAAAAGGTGGATCAGGACCAGCTGTTGGTGGAATACAGTATTTTAAAGGATATATAATTATTTGAGAATAAACCTGCCAGTTTAGTTTGGCCTGATAATGCGAGCTTAATTAGCGGTCCGTGCTACTGTGAGCTCTCCGGGTATGTACTGCATGCTTCCTCATACATTATAACATGCTTCTGGGGGATTTTGAGTGTAATTTGTGTCCAAAATTGCTTTTGCACATTTGCACAAACCTCAACTACCCCTACCCACCTCCCTAAAAAGAAAGGGCTTAGATATAGTAGTGGGGACTTACAGTAGAATGGAGTGGCCCTTCCCACCCACTGAAACTGGCTGCTGGTGCAGGAACTGAGCTGCAAAGACACAGGTGGGGAGAGAGCTACGCTACTGTAATCCTGTAGTGTTTTGACCAAAGCACGCCTCAGGCATTTCATTAAGACTTCAGCAAATATTGTCGTCTGAAAAAAAGGAGCTTAATATGTCTCCTTTAATGGTTGAGTTCACAACTGTTGCATTGCATATACACACACTTAATCAACACAGCATGTGTTTATGTCAACGGGCATACCGTCTTGTATATGACAGCCAGACACAAGACATTCCCAGCTCCAGACTGTTCGCCGTACCCTCTTATGTACAGTGACTCACCAACTCAGCCTCTCTCCTCACCCATCTCTGTATGCTCCTTTCACCAGCCAAATAAAAAGGTGTGGGAAAAAAAGACCTCGCTTATGATGGAATGCAGAGAGAAAGAGTCAGTATTCAGTTTTAACCCAAAATATTTCCTTATCTATAAACAATAACATACTAACATACTGTCGGAAAGAACTGGGGACAGCAAGGATACTGAACTTGAGTAATTCTGTTGATAAAAATTCCTGTTGAGGTTTCAAGAGAAATTCCTAAAAGGGAATTATATTAAAGAGTGGAGAATTAATGAATAAACCTTCAAAAGAATTAGAAACTAATTTTAAACCACCCACAATTTCTAACAGAGGACAGAGTGTCTTCTATAAGTAATTCAAATTGGATTCAGATTAGATTAAAATGTTAAGTGCAAAATTACAATAATATTAAAAACAAGATTAAAATAAGTTTTCAAATATCAACAAAAAAAAATAAGACAAACTAGCTTTATGGATGAATGAAAAGAAAAGGTTTTGTAGGTCTTTTTGAAGCAATTCGTCAACTGACAAAGCAAGATGGACATGGCAGTGATAAACTCTTGAAGATATTTCGTTCCAAGACAAAAAAAAACTATTCCATATACAGCTACAGATATTATTAGTTAATTTTAAACTGGTACCACCATTTTTTTAATACTTCTATTACTGCTATTAGTACAATAATAATAATAATAATAATAATAATAATAATAATAATACATTTTCTGCCAATTTTCTGAAGCAAAATGTGGCAAAAAAATTCATAAATTACATATCAGATAGTCTAATATGTAATTGTTGACATGTGCACCAAACTTCCAAAATCAGTTTTGTTGTTGTAATTAACAGGGTTTTTTTTTTTTTTTTTAAACAGCTACATGAAAAAAAAAAGACACATTGCTGGGTAACAGCAGAAAGAAGTAGTGAGAGGCAAGACCTAAGATGCTTTATAGCACTCTTTGAAAAAACTGTACAAAAGCTAGCGAGAAGTTGTAAACGGCACTATCCACAAACAGTCAACACAGACACACACAGAGGATCATTAGGCAGATATGCATGGAGGAAGACAGAGGGTGTTTCATCACTGGAGCTAACTAAGTTATTTTCACATTTCTATTAAAGCCTAGAAATGTGTCAGACATATTCTTGAACCGCTGGATGTATGACTGCAAACATCCGTAACATTTGCCATGAACTTCAAGGGTTTAAGTCAACCAGTGTGAACGATCATGTGTGGTTTTGCTACTAATTCTTCACAGATACTGAGTGAGTGTGAATTATAATGAGCCTAGGATGCTCAATTATGGACTGATAAAAGCTTCAGCTCTGTCCTGCTGACCCCTACAATAACACTTACTTGTTTGTTAATACAGCACATGTACCCAATTACTTGTTATTGATCATGCTACTAATTCAATTATCAACACAAAATCAGGTTACAAATGCAGGGATCCACACTGGTGATTCTCAAAATGAATCAGCAATGAGGCATAGGTTTAAACTCCAAATCAAATAATTTTAGGCGGTGTAGAAAATGCATTGATTTTTATATATACTGTGAGTTTTTTTTCCCCACTGGAAACTATGCATCTAAGATATCTAAATTTTTGTCTGATCAACTGCATTTAATTTCTTAATACCTATACAGTCCTGCATTTTAGAGCTGCAAAAAATTCTAAATAATAATAATCCTCCCCAAAAATCATGACTTTTAAAGACTGAATGAATGAAATAAGTAAACGACAAAGTAAATAAGCAAGCAAACAGTTGATGGAGACAAGTTATTGTAATTATGATTAGGTAAAAGAAAAATAAAACTGCATTAACAAAACACTCCGTCTTTGAGGAGCCATGATGAACAGAGGCTCTGGATATTTTCTTTTTGTTTTTTGTCCATGTTATTGTTATTTGAAGTAATTAAATTTGTAAGGACTACAAACATTTTTCTAAACTCAAATTAAAAACGTGTAAATCAAACCATTTTATACTCAAATCAAAAATGGAGGAAATGAAAAACAAACAATCATATTTGAAATTTGGATATCAAAGTTGCCTGGCCAGTATCAAAACAAAAGATGTGAAAATGACAACTCCGTACTGCGGCATACTTTAAGATATATTTGCAGGAACAACAGGACAAAATAACACTAGTTTGGTCGTTTTAAGTCAAAGGTTGGGGGATCAATCCCTTCCCCCATCATGTGTCCTAGGGCAGAAAACAGAACCCTTAGTTTCCGTGCATTCACCGAAAGTGTCATGGGTATCATAGGTGTCCAGCTGCCATTCATTTTCTATGAAAGCTCGCTGCAAGAGGCGTCGGAGTGTTGGAGGCATCGGGAGCGGCACGATGGAAGCATCCAGAGCGTCAATTTGAAGTTGAGAGAATCAAAACTTTATGCAAATGAGCAGCGGTGACGCCGAGGCAGCGTCCAATCACAGACTGGGATTCCCAAAGCAAGAAGCCTCAATGCACATTATACTTTCGTGTACACACAAAATTACACTCACATGCATACATTAGCTGTAAACACAAACTTATTTTATCAGGAATTAATTTATTTCATCTATCAAACTAACATTTTTGCTGATTTGACTGCCGTTTTTACCTGAACTCTGGTCATGGGAAACACGTAAATGATGGTTAAGGAGCTGTTTGGTCTGAACAATTTTATTTTGCTACATCGATCCAACGCAAAATCCGTGTTAAAAATTTTGAATTAAAAAACGTGCCTATTAATCACAAAACACAGTTTAAACAATATGACCAAATTGCTACTACCCGGTGTGTCAGTGGTGTTCACCGCAGACAGACTGCCAGCGTTCATCGGGAGCAACGGCTCGCCGATAGTTGCTGTTGATCCACGGAACAACCTTGTTAAGGAGCATCAAACTCACTCTTGTCTACGCGGAAATAACGCAGAAATATAAAGAAGGCTTCCCAAAGTGCGATCCATGATGAAAGAGGAAACCGAAGAGTTGCACGCTCTATATATAGATATATGTAGGCTATATACACTTTTTCCCTCCAGTTCTGCAGCGCAGCTTGAAAGCCCCGCCCACTGCAAGCGTCGATGGGCGTCGGCAAGCGGCGCGATGCCGGCATCCTGAGCAAACACAGGCGATATTTGACACTTTTGGTGTGAATGCACAGTTAGTCCCATCAGGATAATGTAACCATGTTTTGATTGTTTCAATGCACAGGTGGCCGCAGCATCCTGCAAATCTGTCACAAGTATAGATAATGGGTTTTATGCCAGATGCCCTTCCTGACACTACCCTGCAAACACAGGGAGAACAAGCAAACCTTTCAACGCTGGGAATTGAACCAGAGCCCTTATGACTGTAAGGCAACTGCACCAACTGGCAGGCCACCAGAGGGGCAATTGGAACATGAGACTAAAAATCAAAGTGTTACTGTACATAGAGTGAATGTCTAATACAGGACACAACTGTGTTTGTGTACATAAGACACATGCATGTTCCTCAACACGCTTTTCAGAACCTGGTTAATAGTACAAAAAAATGCCATCTCAGTGAAGGCCATTTGCCACTCACAGGCTATACTGGAGAAGGGCATTCTACCATCAAGTATATTTAGCAATGCATTCACATTATTAATTATTTATAATCCAAAATAGCAAAATCTTATTTCACAGCTACTTTTTATACAACCCCTCCTCGTGCACACAGTTGATCCCAATGAGGATACATAGGAATGCTTGTTGATTCAAGTTACCTCAAGTTCCCTGATTAATCCATTTAGGGACTTTTGAAAAAAAAATCCTGTGACCTTTTGCACGAAAGGAAGTTTTGATCTAATCTGTGTCTAATCTCAGGACTTGTGTTCAACATCTGATAAATCATCTTGACTTTTATCAAAAATTAAAAAAAAAATAAAAACATAACAAAACCAGGGTCAGACAATTAATCACTGGGAAAAAAATTGCAAAAAAGAAAGAGAGGAGAAAGAAGTGGCTAGGTTACAGCTCAACAACACAACCAAAGTTTCAGTACGTGTAAAAACTCTCAGTAAACCTGCAGTGGAACTTAAACTAGATTAGAATTGTTCACAATTTTATATTATGCAAAGTTTCGATCAGGGAGATTCAGCTAATAACTTTAGAACTGATAAAAAAATAAGACACAGAAATCTAAACTTTCCTTGGATATGAAATGGAAGATGAAAAGCAACAGCGAGCGGATGATGAGGTACCAGATCAATAGAAGGAAAAAACTGAATACAACGGACTTAATTTGAAAAGTGCAAAACCCAAATATCGAAAAAGAAAAAACCTGTAATGGAAACGGCTCTAATTCAAAAAAACTCCCAAATACCGCAAAATCCTTTTTCACGCTTTCACAAGATAGTTTTTCAGGCAATTTGATTATCTAGTTTATCGCAAAAGTGTAATGGAAATTCTATTCACGCTTTTCAACGCCTCTGCCAATGCTGGATGTCACGTAGCTGGTTAATCTAAAGTCATCGAAATCTACTTTCTAGATGTTTTTGGCCACATTAATATAATGTAGTTGTGCTATAACACCACCTAATCATTATGCATTACATGCCTCTGAATCCTAATGTGAATGATCATCCACTGCCTTCATCATCAGACTTTTTTCTCAACAGCAGTTGCAACAACTGCAATAATATGTCAAAGACTAAAGATGTTTTTGTCCATCATCTTAAACATTGAGATCTTCTTTTTCGTTATTTAAAGCAAAGTCTCGAGATACGGAGTCACGAGAATTACGCTTATTCAAAAAGAACTCTTTAAAGGAGCTTGAGGCCGGATTGTGGCAGGATTTATGAAAAAAATCCGTTTACATTTTAAGTTTTCTAGTAATAATGTCAGATGAAGCGTTCCAAACCCAAAAGAATGAGCCCTCTAGTGTATCTCTCCTTTGCCTTGAACAGGCTGTGTGCTGCAAAATGTGCTGCAATTCGGTCCCGAATTTCCCGCGCTGGGCTGCGGATGTGACGTCACATGACGCTGCATGTGCGTTCTCCCCGTTCTCCCGTGCCGGCTTCGCTGTTGGCTGCAGTACCCCCAACGGCCGCCGTGGTGAAGGGTGGCGCTAGATAGTCTCATTTCTTAAAAGGAGCCTCAAGCTCCTTTAATGGAAACAGCGACTCCCTGCAGAGTTTCGATTTTCCATTGCGAAAAAGTGTAATGGAAACGCAACTACAGTTTTCCCAAGAGACAACGGAGACAGGAGTTTAAAGTTACTATGGCCAGTTTCTGCAAACAGCAGGGACAGACCGCACTTCCTAAAAATTAACTAATATTCCTTCAAGTGAAATTAAAATTGCCAAAAAGACGTATTCAGCAATTCTCCTTATCATTTACTTTAGAAAGACTAGGTTATAAACCAGTGAGATTTTAGACCGATTATTGTCCAAAACTAAATTTAAAATACAACAGTTTTGGTGATGGAACAACAGTCCAAGGCCATGTTAGTCAATAAATGCCTTATTACTCAAGTCTAAACTGAAGCCGAGTGAATCATAAACCCATGAGTACCAGTGCTGAACAGAGTGTTCAAAAGTCACCTATATCTAGCTCTATTTTCAAATGAATATGTAACATCTCCTTTAGATTTTCAATGTTTTTTGGGTGTAAATCAACTTGTATTGCACTTCAATGTGTTGTTGACATGATCAATTCATCTCAGAGATCAGGCTGTGTTGCAGCTGCTTTCAAACGTGCTGTTGGGCAGCCCCTCCTCAAAAAGGTGTGGGCATTAAAGGCACAGTTCTTTGCTGGTTCCAGTCTTATTTGTCAGACACAGGTTTCTCTGTCTACTTGGGCCGGTTTTCCTCGGCTGCATCCCCACTTAACTGTAAAGTACCGCAAGGCTCCATTCTGGGTCCACTATGTTCCTTTTCACGTCTTTGCTGATTATTTGCAAATTAATTTGCCCATACAAACAAAAGGCACTGGGTCTATTCAACCTTTGCTTAACCGTCTAAAGGAAGTACACTCTTGGTTGGAGATACATTTCCTCAATTTGAACAAGAACAAGACTGAAATAATAGCTTTTGGTCAACTTTACATTTTAGATGGTCATGATATTGGTCCATTTTCTGACCAGTTTGTGAGAAATCTTGGTGTGATTTTTGAAACCGGTTTCAAATTTGACAAACAGATTAGCTCAGTGATTGGAGCTAGGTTTTTCATCTGTGGCTTTTAAGTAAAAAGCCTGCCTTCCCTCTAAAGACCTAGAAAGAGCTATTCATGCCTTTGTTACCTGTTAACTGGATTATTGCAACTCCCTCTACTTTGGGACTGATCAGTCGCTGCTCCGTCATTTACAAACTGTCCGGAATGTGGCAGCTCACCTTCTGACGGCGTGAGCACATCGCCCCTGTGCTGGCTACCCTTTACTGGCTTCCTGTCCAGTACAGGATCCAGTCTAAGATTTTATTGTTTGTTTTTAAGAGTCTGAGCAGTATGTCACCACCTTATTTATCTGATTTATATATCTATAGATCTTTTTAAACTTTCATGATCCTGTCAGAGCTTTGAGCTCAACCAATTGGCGGCTCTTGACAGTTTCCTGATCCAAACTGAAAAGCAGAGGCAAAAGAGGGATTTCTGTTATTGCTTGCAAACTGTAGAACTGTCTACCTTTTAGCATCAGATCTGCGCAGAACATTGATCATTTTAAATTATTTTCAAAAACACACAACACACCTTTTATCACTAGCTTTTCCTCCTTCCTTATTTAAGGAGGCAAATTTATATATATATATATATATATATAAAATTTGTTTTAGCCTGTCCAGCACTTTGGTCAACTGAGGTTGTTTATAAAAATATCCCTTTACATGCTTTAGGTGTGAATCAAATCTTATCAACTGTGAAAAGGGAAAGTGAAACAAATGCAGAAACAGTCAAGTCTAAAGTTACCTGAAAAAGTCCCATGAAAACCAGGACAGGATCACCTGGGATAATGTTACTAAACACACACAAACGGCCACAATCATAAGTCATGAAAGACTCCAAGCGAAGTGTCTTTGTTTAACTTCAAGTCTCAAAACGATCAGGGAAGAGAAAACCACCCACTTTTTACTGACTGATTCATAAATTCATCTTCTTTATTAAGTAATAAAGTGTAAGAAAAATCTATAAAACATGAGAGTTTGAGAGCCTGCAGTGACGAAACTGTCATTCAGATTGACTCAGTATCTAATACTAAAATAAGTACTTCAAGAGCAAACAGCACATTAGCTGGCAGCCTGTATGCCATAAAAGATTAGATAGCATAGTTGGAGTGAATACCACTCTGCCAACTATTAGATGAACCAGATTATCATAAATTGACATAATATGGATTTTATAAGCAATTCAACACTTTGCGTGCAAGATCTTCTGACACTCAGATTTGTTTTGCAGGAATAAGCTTGATATTAATTTCAACAAAAAACAAGTGCAATCATTGACACATTCACACACCCTTTTGAGCATGACAATAACACAATACTAACACAGATATACAAAAAAACAAACACTCAAGACCCTTGGCTATTGTTGCTGCTCTGTATGCTTGGGAACAAGAGACCATTTCGTATCAACCAAAACAACTGTGTCACATTAGAACAGGCCAAGTTTTCCAAGGCTGACTGACGCTATTAAAGTCATGATGATCTGCTGGTTATTGGACTGAAAAAGTATTCCCTTGTCTGACTTTCTATTTCCAAAATCTTCCATCTCCATCCAGATGGCTTGGGGTTTCACTCATGTCAGAGCTTGGCAATACTTGTTTGTTTGGTTTTCTAACTGTAAGGCAGTCTCAGGAAAACTGTAGTTTCCAGGCTCCTCTGTGGTGAGAGGGGTAGAATTACATTGGGCCTGGAACCATTGATTCTTAATAGAACATAACCCACTCAAAATAAAAGAAAAAAAGGATGCATGGACACTAACTCTATGGTATCCTTGTAAATTGATAAGGAAATTTGAACATCTAGATGAGTTATAAAACTTTAGACAGTGCGGACGGATTATAACTACATATATAAAACACCCCTTATTCGACTAGATGCATGTGTTAATATGTCAAGTTGTGTTTGGAGATTAAATATTCTTCACATCACATTGCATCACCATAAGCAATTCATCTTGGAAAACACCCAAGAACAAACCTGGTTTATACAAAGAAAAGCTCAAGTCGCTGATTTGATTTAACCAAATGCAGCAACTCTTCACTCACTGTGTTTGTTGTTGTTGTCTGCGACTGGCGTAGTTCTAGTAAACTCCTGAGGATGTCCATGCTTCATTCGGCCCCTTGGCAGCCCTGATGGTGAGAGCTTTCCAATTCTAGGACCACTTGGGCTTTCCATGCCTGCAAGACGGTAGATGAGGGAGCACAAACACAAATCAAATATTGATGTCTTAAGGCAATAATGGGATACCTTCTGCTTCACATTCATCTGTTTGCTATTGTTTGTCAAAACATGATTAGAATCGCATTACATCAATAGCCTGTGATGATGCCGCATACTTGTTCTATAATGCAGTTTGTTCATGTTGGCCATGGGTGCTGTTGGACTGAAGGCCCTCTGAATGGAGGCCCACACATCATCTGCACTGGTAATGAGGATGTGACCTTCCATGTTTCATTCCAAAATCAATACTCTCACTTAGACACCAACTTCATGCTCTGCCCATTAGACAAAAGGTGAGTCAAAGAGAAACTAGCAGACAGAAATCACCCTTCCTAAGCATCTTTGCTTTATTTCTTTGTTATAAAAAACTGTTATGCATCCCTTGATCTTGGTAAACAACTATATTTTCAGCTTTAAGTGAGGGCTCATTCTTGTTTGCTGACCTCAAATACATGTCATTTCAAAGCCCATGACTCCTTTTGAGATTTTGTGTGGTTGTCATCAACACTACAGCTACTATATATGATAAATTCACAATCTTTTCTTACCAATCGACAAAGGACATCTAATGACTGATGGCTGAAATAACCAATTCACTGAGTGGTAGTGATTTCAATCAAACATGAGTTCTCTTAACACACATTCATGATAGTTTTCTTATCAAATACAACTACACACAAAGGATCATTCAGTGAGGACCAATCAGGGGTCATGCCCATGCAATTCAGTCTATTTGTGGTAAGGATGGCTCATCTATTACGTTATCAAATCTCTCACTGTTTAAGGTCTCCTAACACTCAACTACAAAAACCCACAGTGAACTCGCTGCAAGTTTCCAAAGTACACACACAAACTCAGATTCAAGCTGGGAACTAGATAAAATATATTTCTTCTGTGGGTGTGAAAAAACTACCTGACATAAATAGATGTGGTTAGAAAGACACATCTAATTGAAGTTTTAAGAATTACCAATGATTGTGCAAATGCATTTTACATTTCCTGTCGAGCATACACAGTAATTCTGCAGTAATCTTGTACGTTAACAAGTATCTATTTTATAACACATGTATTTTAATACATGTTTAGCCTGCAGAGAGCTTTAAGGCCTGCGGTCGTTAACAGCGCTCTGCAAAAGTCTTTGACAACCCTAGATGTGTTCTTGTATCAAAGTATTAACAATCATTCACACTTTTCAGTCTCTTATTGTAAACAAATACAAACAGAAAACCTGGTGATAATATTACAGCAGGACAATTCCTGATCACTTCACCTCTTGATGATATGAATACAAAGTAAAGCCACACCATCTACAAAATAAAAATTACCATTAAAGAAAAAGTCAATGTTTAGTGACCTCCCTCAGATTCAACTCTTAATCAAGAAACTGTCCTATACAGATGTCTGTAATGATAATAATTACAAAGCTTGAGAGAGACAGATTTGTGTATTCCCTTCTCAATCTCAATCTGTCTGGATTGTAGAGAGTGGAAAATAAATATGGATGTCATTAAAACTTTGGTGACCCTGGGGTGGACTGGCTACCTCTCCAGGGCTGGGACAGGCTCCAGCAGAGCCCTTTGACCCTGAATAGGGATAAGCGGGTATAGATGATGGATGGTTGAACTTTAATAAAACAAGAGTAGGGGTGCATACGATTTGCACAGTATTATCACGAAAATGTTTTCGTCTTCTTTTGGCTGCTGTAGGAGCATATAGATTGGGTATAGGTTTTTAAAGTGCTTCCTGACAACACAACAAGTTCTTGGGAAGCAAAAAGTTAAAAGTTTTTTTTTTTTTTTTTTTGTGACAGGCATCTTTTGAAAAGTAACCTGTAACTAAAGCTGTAATTAGGTAAAACGTGCGATAGTTCCCTTTGGGATGCAGTAGATGTGAATCAGAAGTACAAAAGAGAAGGCTCAATTAGAAAAATACAGAAAGTTTTCTTTTTTAATACGAGAGTATATCTACATTCTTCCTCCCCGCTGTTATCAGACTGTACAACCAGGCCTGCTCTCAGTAGCTAACGGACAATAACACGTGCAATAACAAGATGTGCAATAACCATATGTGCAATATCTATGCAATATCTGTCTGTCAACCTCACACTCATTCTACCTGCTTTGTTTGCACTGTTTTTTCTTTCGCACTACTTTTATTTCCATTGCAATGTATATACTGTCTATATCTTGTAATTATATATATTTTTTACTTCTTACCCCCTTCCCTGCATGCGTGTGTTAAGTGTACTGCTGCTAACCAGTGGTGGACAGTAACAGAGTAAATTTACTTGAGTACTGTACTTAAGTACTTTACTTGAGTATTAGATTTCTTTGGTACTTATAACTCTTACTAGAATACATTTCCAAGACAAAAATTTTTACTTTTACTCGAGAAAATTTCTAGGAAGGCTGAAAAGTACTCGTTACTTTCAGGTCTGCTCTTTTTTCTTCTTCCCTAAAATCCTATTGGACACAAGCTGTTTTTGTCAAAGGAGGAGACCTATCACAGTGCACGCTCTCCACTGGGATGTACGTAAAGCGGAAATACGTCAAGCCTCCTCAAAACGATACCGCCAAAGTAGCCTGCGTTTGTCAAGACAGAGTCAAGACAGAGCCGCAACAAGTCAAGACATAGTCGCAAATAAGAAATTTACTCTTACTTTTACTTAAAGTAAATTTAAAAGCATTTACTTTTGGATACTTAAGTACCTTTAAAAGCAAGTACTTTTCGACTCTTACTCGAGTAATATTTTGACTGAGCTACTTTTACTTGTAACAGAGTAAATTTTGACCAGTAGTATTTGTACTCTTACTCAAGTACTGGGGTCAAGTACTCTGTCCACCTCTGACTGCTGCTAACAAGTGAGTTTCCCCATTGAGGGAGAAATAAATGATTATCTTATCTTATCAGTCTCACCTTATTACTAGAGAGCTAGTTTCACTGAAAAAAAAAACATATGAAACCCACACACTTTCCAATCTGCTAACCAAGTTACCTGGATACAATTTTACACTGCACACATGGCAAACTGCCATCCCCTGTTTGCCAACTACAAAAATGTTATATTTGCATGCTGAAGTGAATTTAAAAAATAATAATAATTAAATATGCTCCACTTTCCAGGTCCTGAGCAGCCGCACCTACCTGAGCTGTGTCACCCAGTCAGCCAGCACCAGATCGGGGTGGCCCCGGGTCACCCACGTGTGGGAGGAGGAGGAGGGAGAGGAGACAGGCACCGGTGTGGGCGTTTTTCCACCAATGTTATGTTACATGGCAATCACACCTGCTGTGCGTCAAGGGCCGGCCAGACTGATCCCGGGGAGCGTCCTCGCTGTCCCCCCGCTCTGCACACCACGACCAGTTGGACGACAAAAAAAAAAAGAAAAAAGAAAAAAAAAGAGCAGGACAGGAGAAAAAAGAAATCACAATTTAGTCTGTACATGAAAAGAAATCCCTTGGACTTTCACCTTATTTCCAGTTTGTTTCCAGCGGCTTGCCCCCCTCCTGTCCTGCATTAATATGTACACCACGAGGCGCTTCTCCAACCGCTGTCTTCTCCGTAGACACTCCAGAAATGTCACCAAAAAAAACACCCAGGAAAGACGGGTAGGTCCCCCGTACAGCTAGAGGAAAAATATTAAGAGTACGGGATGGTTTATATAGGCAGTGAAGCAAAATGGCGACTTTATTACGAAGGAGGAGTAAAAAAAAAAAAAAAATCCTTGCGCTGGCTGGAGCTGAAGGGAGGTACAAAAATATGTTTAGTGCAGTAATTTCGACGGCTTCGAGACAAGTCGGCTAGAGTAAAAGAAAAGGGAAACGAGGGGAAAAATGGAACAGAAACGTCAAATCTCCGTCGGCTGTGGTTCACTCCTCGGCTCCTTACCTCGGGTGTTTTTTTTTTTCGGTTTTTTTCTTTTTATACGGACATTATCTCGGCGGCCGTGTTACAGTACAGTAATGTGTGTTGGGTCATGCGCGGATCCGCTCCAACCTTTGACAGTTGCAACTACAGTCTTGAGGCAACTTGGGGTTGAACTCTCGCGTTATTATTATTATCTATTTCCAGGCGAATAATAGGAGCTAATAAACTCGCCGCGATGCCGACTCTCTCCCGACGTAGCGGCGCTCGCCGCCTGACGAAAAAGGCTCAGGGCTTAAATTCCTCATTTCAGCCCTCGCTCGGCATTTGCATGGAGTTGCAGCTCAATGTTGCACCCGTGCGTCCTCCGGAGGAGCGTCTCCCCGAGCTGTGCTGTCACACTCCCCCTAAACCCCTGGAACACCGACACTGCCAAGGAAAAATAAATAAATAAATAACATTATCCTACTGACTTAAAGGAAAAAGAATGTTTCTCTGGTTTAGTAAAACCTTACTTTTGTAATAATTCCAAAAAAACATTCAAGGTCAATTTTCAGACATAAGCTACTATTCCGATTTACTATTCTGATGTTAAGGTAAATCTATTCAGAGCCTATTGTACCCCTCTTTAAGCCTGAATTATGGTTCCGCGTTAAATCGACGCAGAGCCTACGCCGTAGGGTACGAGGAGACGCGCTGCGTACGGCCGTAGGCTCTGCGTCGGTGTAACGCGGAACCATAAATCAGCCTTTACACAGCTCACCTTTGGTGTAATTATACCACCAGAGCCAAGCTAAAGAAGTTGCAGGTAGCATATAATGATTCGTTCAGGATCCTCCTTAAGCTTCCAAGATGGACAAGTGCAAGCACTTTATTTTTATGTCCCCTCCTTCCATGCTCTGCTGAGGAATTTTATGTTTAAATATATGTGTCGACTCCATAAGTCAGAAAATAGTCTAATAACTGCACTCACTAACATCAAATGGAGTGATGCAAGGTACACATCTGGACTATGGAAACATTGGAACAGACGTTTGCATGTATTTAATGTGTGTAATTTCTATGTATTTTTATGTATTTTATATGGAACCTTTTGAGTCTGTAATAAAGTATTCATATCATATCATATTCCCACTGATGTTAATGGAAACAAACAGCACGCGGGTCTTGCAATCAATGCAACATTGAATTTTTAATTGCTGTAAATGCAAGCATGCTGCAGGGCATGCTGCATTTCCCCACTTTCAGCAAGGCTAATAATTAATGTTTCACATATGTTGTGAGGCCATATCATAACTCACAAAATAAGTCATCGATACCATCATTGCCACTTCTCTCATTTACAGTAAAACAACAGATGAACTGTCATAGTCTTTGACTGGTGCCAGTAATCGTGATATTTCCTTTTAGTGGAAATTATCTGAAACCATGATGTAATTTATGTATATAAACAATTTTGAAAGTTGCCAGTGGGGGGCAACATAGCTCCATCTTTATTCCAGTGCTATACACGTTTTCTGAATACCAAAACAAAACTTGATAGCAACAAACTTCACTGTAGCATCATAAAAAAGTTTATTACTAATCAGAAAATAAATTAACTAACTACAAAATACACATGAAAGAACAAAGCACGAAGACAATTGGTTAATCAATTTTACAAACTTCCTAAACATGTTCCAAAAACAGTTTTTCTTGAGATTATGACTATATATCATGATATTAGTTAGAATTTAAAAGGATTAGACTATAAACCAAAAAGTTCATGCCAAGTTTCCTGCTTTAAAAAAAAATAATAATAAAATATTTCTATCACGTTTTGTAAGGTCAGGTTGTCTGCTTTGATCTTCCACCAGGTGGCAGTGCAGTCCTGTCATTTCTCAGGTGAAGCTCAAGAAGGTCTGATTCTTATTTCTTATTTCCATGATTGTGACATGAGTTGGTTCAGGACTTTTGGGATATCACTGACCTTTTTATTTAAGACTAGAAGGCAAGATTCATGACACACCAAGAGTCCATAGGTTGGTGCCGACTGAGTGACATCTGTTATTCTCCAAACGCAGATTATCAAGCCAACAAAATGAAAATCTGCTTCATGACTGCTGATAAATTCTTCACGTAGGACGCTGCTTTACTTTTGATATCTGACCATAGACGGGATGACATTGCTCCCCCTGGTCCTCTGACGAGTGAGCAAAAGGCAGTTTATAGTTAAACAGTCCCGGTGGAGATGTCTGCTGACTAAGAAGATCTGAAGAGCGAGTCCAGTGGTCTATTGGGTCTTCTCATGCCCTTTGATAGTTCAGAGACTGCACATACACCTTTGTCATACTGTTGTTTCACATATATTATTTATATTTGATCAATAGGTATTTAGACTTTTGGCTGCCAGACAAAAGTACAGTTTATGTCATCAATCACGTTCACTGGAGCAGATGTTTAAAGGTTTCTTGATGGTAGCTGATAAGAGACAGTTGAGAGTTTCTTATTCGACTTCAGTGATCTCAGAAGACTCAGTACTGATCAAAGTCACTGCTGATTACGGTTAAATTCCCACCCAAGCAGTTATTAATACCCCTGAATCTTATCAGTATTCTTGAAAATTGTATAGTTTGATGATTAAAAAGAAAAAAAAAGTCAAGTCTTTGAAATTGCTTGTGCAAGGACTCTACACCTTTTTCCTTATCGCTGAACGGTCTGCATGAATATGCTAATCGGGTCCCACCCTCCTGCAGGTGACATTGTTTTATCCTGCCTTGTCTTCTCTGACTTTGAAAAACTGACTCTGATATGATACGGCCAGTTCTAATATTAGAGTAAATTATCTGAGTTTGAACCAGACGCTGATTCTCAAGTACAGGATGAGCTGTTTACATGAAGTCACATGCAAGTGGAAACATCGGAGCAGTAATGTATTTACTCTTAATTGCTTTGAGCAATATTAGAAGCATAAATATATTGGATAATATGAGCCATTGGCTTGATAACATTAAAGTGGTTGGAACAGCATCAGTCTTCAATAGATTCAAATCTATTAATAATTAATTAACAAATTTCTTGACCAAACCCAGCTGTTTCAGGGTCAAATATGTGCAGCTGTTGTTTGAAATATAAAAGTTGCAGCCCCTGGTGCTCTCTGGTATTGTAACAGTCCATGGCGATTTATCAGAATACAATAAACTCAACCCCAATACTGTTGGAGTTTAACATCTTTGGGTGAGACATTTGGGCTTTCAAAGTGTGATTTTGTGCAATCCCACATTTAAACAAAACACATCCGGTATGTAGTAAAAACAGCAAAAAAACCCAAAACAAACCAAAAACTCCAAGGAGCCGTTCCACCGAGCATGCGCTAAGTGCTTTCTCTGTTTGCTTTCATTTGCTTGGTCGCTCCAAAGTAGTTTTCTCATGTGGATCATACAGGGTCTCTATCCCCACCTGTCTGAATCCACTTTAAAACACTGGCGCCGTATGAAGACGTACTGGTGACTCCCTGTTTATTCCGCCTCCACTGCAGCTGTGCAATCACAGTGACCCCAAGAGGTCTGACTAATCCCTTCCTGGTTAGTCAGTAGTTAGTCTCTAATATATCTAGTCACTGACTTCATTATTCAGTCAGTGCTGATAACCCCCCCACCCATACCCCGAAAAAACAAAAAACACCCGTGTGTTTCTGTGGAGCATGCTGGGAATAGGAAACAGCCCCCAATTAACGGCATCATCCAACCATTTGCCCTGTAGGTTTATTCCCTGCCAAAGTTGAGAAGGTCACTGTTCACTGAATCTGTTCATCATGCTCGTGCCCCGTTAATAACAGGTGAAATGCTTCATGTCTCTTAGTAATTGGATCCCAGTGACTTTGTGAGCGTTGGTGCGTCAGCAAGGGACAAACTTTGAATCTCTTCATGCAACGCTGTTAAGCATTGCATTCCTCAAATTATCCATGTGTTTAGTTTTTGAATAGTCACAAATAAACAGATCTAACCTCTCACTTATTCATTTTCTTATGAGCTGCAAAATTAAATAAATAAATGTACTTTAACAGTATCCTGTGTATTATATGGCATTTGCTGTATCTGTATTTTTGTTTTTATTTATAGCCATCTTGTTGTGTATTGTTTTTGGTTTTGTATTTTCACATTTAATACAATTAAAAATGAATCTAGTTCTGTTTTCCAACAGAGACAAATGACGGACCACTGAAAGCTAGTTTTGCTCAGCCCCTGCCTGCTTCACCGCTGTTCTCTTCCCTTTTATCATCTCCATCACCTCCATCTGGACGCATAGCCCGTAAAGTTGGAATAATTTAGGTTTTCAGAAACAGTCCTCTTTTTTTTACTCCTCTTTTCATTTACAATGAGAAGAGGTAATATTTATTGTATTCCTATTTTTAAGGCAACAGTATACTTACACACACACACACACACACACACACACACACACACACACACACACACACACACACACACACACACACACACACACACACACACACACACACACACACACACACACACACACACACACACACACACACACACACACACACACACACACACACACACATATTAACAGCCCTTTCTTCTGGATTTCCTTGAGGATTTCTTCGCTCGTAGCACTCGTTTTGTTTTAATCAGTTTTATAAAAGGCTTTTAAGTTCTTTGTTCACCTGCGCTTGTCTTCTAGTTGAATCCAGCTTCAAATGTGCTGGATTCATCACCATTCAAGAGATACTGTAGCTGCTTCCAAAAAAGTCTAGGGACTGAAAATCTGTTTTCTTTTTTCTTGTTTTGGCTAATGCATCCCCCCATTTAGTCAGAAAACTCACAGTAAAGACACAGCAAAGACTTTGAACACTTTATAAATGAAAAAACATACTTGAGTTTTGGCATCTAAGCTCTGATCAGGCTTATACAGAGATATTTGGCGTGGCAAGCTTAACCCTCTTCTATTGAACTGAAGCTTCCAGGTGGAAGCTGGGAGGGGTGGGATTTTAAGAGTGACAGCAAGCTTAGCAGGTGAGACATCTAAAGAGAAAAACATCTCTTGCTTCTTATATGGCTCCAAGAATGAGATGGAGTAATTGGAACGACCCCTGGAGAGGGGTGAAAGTATCGATAAACACTTGGGAAAGCATGAGGTGGCTCATGAGGATCATTTTAGTTCTTTTTTCTGATAGTTTTTTTTGTGTAATTAAAGGAGCTTGAGGCTCCTTTTAAGAAATGAGACTCTCTAGCGCCACCCTTCACCACGACGGCCGTCAGGGGTACTGCAGCCAACAGTGAAGCCGGTGTGAGTACCAGATTGTATCGGGCTGAAATATTTTCCCCGGAAGTGTGCATTTTTCCCCGCGATGGTATTTTTTTGCCATGTTAAGCTATGAAGGTAGTTTTTCACCATGTCTTCACATTCAAAACGTCTTTTTTGGCAATTGCGGATTAATCAGTGAGCGCTTAGTTGACGTTACATTTTTTTAATTATATTTATATAATGTATTATGACTATTTTGCTTAGACATTTACAGATTCAACAATGAGAACATATAGAAACATACACTTCTGTAAAGTCAGAAGCAGCAGATCATAGAGGAGGTAAAAGGGAGAAGAAACATATACAAGGAACAAATAAAGGCTAAAGTACCCCAACCAACTAACTAATAAAATAACAATGGCTAAACTAACGGTCAAAAGCCAATCACAAGACGGAACGTCATCACGTACGGGAGACCTCCGATAAAAAAAAAGCAGGTGGGAAAAAAAAGCACCGACACCAGCACGGGAGAACGGGGAGAACGCACATGCAGCGTCATGTGACGTCACATCCGCAGCCCAGCGCGGGAAATTCGGGACCGAATTGCAGCACATTTTGCAGCAACAGCCTGTTCGAGGCAAAGGAGAGATACACTAGAGGGCTCATTCTTTTGGGTTTGGAACGCTTCATCTGACATTATTACTAGAAAACTTAAAATGTATACGGATTTTTATCATAAATCTTGCCACAATCCGGCCTCAAGCTCCTTTAACTGTTTGTTTTAATACCTACAGACCTTTCTTTATATGAAACACACAATGATAAAAACACAGGGCTGACACTTTCCTAACAGGTTTATTCAAAAAACACAGCTTTCAACATGTCTATGCACACATATGCCTTCATATCTGTAAAGTGGATAAATATTTCATATTTTCCCTTTTTTGCATTTCAAACAATTTACCAATCATCAAAGTAAACCAAGAGTGTCGATATTTACAGTTTATCAGGTAATCTAAAAATAACAGTGTGTTTTCTCCCTTTTCTCCAAGACTTCTTGTCAAGGGCCCGACAGAGGGATATTGGATGACAACGTTTTCTTTGTTGTAAGTTTATTTATTTATTTATTTATTTATGAGACATGAGCATCATCATACCTAGCTGTCTGCTGCTGCCTTGGGTTGCATCTGGGGTTTTAATTTCAGTCAGTTTGCAGATTTTGCATGTTGACAGCTGTCATGGCTGTCTTGATTTCTGAAACTTCAGTGTCACATCAGGAACAGAAACAGGTGAGGTACACATTTACAAAGTATTTACCTCCACAGACAAAACCGGCCCTGTAAGGAAGATCTCTTGAAATAAACCCCAGATATTGCTCTTTTCTCTTCACTGCTAACCATTCAAATTCAAAAAGTCAGTGATTATCATACCCGTGATCCGGCAAAGGATTAAGCGGGTATGAAAATGAATGATTGGTTATCATAGTAACTCTGTCAGCCTCCTGGATCTTTACTATTAATAAAACACTAAAGTTAACGTACACACAGGTTAAAGTGAATATTACTCTAAAAGGCTCATATATTTCTCATTTACATACTGCAGCTAAGTCACAATACAAAAAGTTTTATTTTGGGAATGACATTCAGGTTTAAGTATTATTTACTGAAAAGTTCCTTAAAGTTGCCATGTGTAACAATAACAAAAATATCTGAGAAAACAAATATCATATTATTAAAATCTGTGTCTTTTAGTGTTTATTCAACATTAGAATTAACACTTTATATGATTTGTGTCACAGGTGCTTTCCGATTGGAGAATGGTCTGTACAACCTCCATGAAAGGCACGTAGAAGAAGAGTTGTTGCTCAGAGGGAGATGAAGGAGGAAGTGGAGGAATCAGTTACTGGGAATGAGAGGTTTGGGGGCCCACATTTAAGAAATGGAGACTTATACACATTGCATTATGCAAGACCAGGCAACGGTGTGGGAAACTGACCTCATCGAAGTAGCAAAAACACATATGAGCAGTTTTAGCACACGCAAAGGTGGAAAAACACATATAAAAGATCACTGAACAAAGGTCTTCAGGGTGACGCCCAAGTTGCTCGTTTTTCCTCGTTAGGCAATGTGGCCTACCAATTTAGATGCGATATGCTGAGATCGCAGATTGGATGGCACTTGACAACGTTTCCGTCTCCAGCCTCCAGACTGCTAGATGTCAGGAATCGCTACACACTGCCATTTTTACTTCTAAACAGTAGCACTGCATGTAAAAGTGTGTTTACACTGTAACTCAAGGAATTACCCACATATTGCCAGTATCACAGGACGTAAAACCCTATTCGATGTAAATCCTGGAAAGAATTACCGGTGTAATGATCTGAACTGAAAGGAAAGTGGACTATTATGGATCATGTTCATGGAAAGCTTCTGTCAGGAAAAAATTACCTCATGCTGATTTGCTAATTTTGAGCGAGTGCCAGGTCGATATCACCCCTACGATAGTGAATTTTTCACTGCATCATGTTACAGTGGGTATCTCTGCCGTGAACGGGGCTTTGTCTCCGTCTCAGTGTCTGCAAACCAGATTGGCCGTGTTGAATGAGAATCCTCTGGACCAGTTGGCATGTAGTGTATAGGCTCGTCCTCTCCCCTTTCACTCATCAATTCCCCGCTCGCATATCTGAAGACAGCAGCTTTTCCATGGCTCCTAGAGACGTATTGTGACAGGGGACGAGGGGAAGGGCTGCCAAGCAGATCCAGGGATGAGCTAAGAGAAATTTCCAAAGGAAGCTGTGAAGAGAGGAGAGAAGACAGGGAGTGCATAATTAAGGACTCAGAGAATACAAAACACAGGGGTTAAAGTGTAGCAATTGATTGTTCCCACATTGTGCCCCATATAACCTCAGTGGATAGTTAAAATCACATTTCTCACGACTGGTGCGCATGTTTATGTTGTTTGACGAGTCTTTACTGCTACAGCCAAAGCCCGAGTATGAGGCTGTTGGACCCCCTGAATGTGCCATCAAGTAACTACTGTGGCTGGGCTCCCTTTATGCAGCATGCTGCACACATTCAAAGAGCAGTTATAACAGTAATTAAAGATGGCAGAAAAAAAACAGCGGAAATAATTCATAATGAATTACCAGCAGATTGAATGCATATGAATAATTGTAATAGGTAGGGGAAAAGACACAAAAAATAATGACGTACAAGCTGTGATTAATAAGGCAGATAATGATAAAAACAAAACAAAAAACCAAGGATTCTTAATTTGATACGATTTACAAATGGGCTATGATTATCCATTACTATAAACCCTATCTTTTTTTTTTATCTGAATGACATTATTTATTGTTCTTTCCCTGAAAACCAGCCAGTTTGAGCCTGAAATGTCCCAAGTGTCACTGGGATGGCCTTTCCTCTCCCAGCAGCCGTGTCTCCTCCCCTCATAGCCGAGGAAGATGTACCACCTGTTATTGGACACAGACAGATGTAACTTGGATCCTGAACTGAACTGGGAGGCGACAGAGAGGCAGAATGGAGGCTGCCACATACAAAGTCAGAACTGCGCCACTGATACAAGTGATTATAAATGAGCTCTTTATGGTGGAGTTGGAGTCAAAGTGCACCATAGGACGAACTGTGGGTGGAAAATATAGGGGACAAAAAACAGCAAGAGAGCAAAATGTGTTCAGAGATATTACATAATTCTTCATCTTTGTCTGTCATGTTCAGAGTTTCATTCATATTCAAATTCAGAGCTGCAATTTAACTGGCAGGCACCACATGGAGGTCCTCAGTGTAGCTCTGCAGGAATTAGCAACACCACAGAAGTAAATCAGAGCTAAAAGGTTACTAAAACACTCTCCCAGGGCAACCACATCATTATAGACAAGGTCTGTTTTTATGGAAGAAAGGAAACTGAAGATTTATTGAGGTTGTTTGCTCATCATCAGTTCTGCCTAATGAGCTCAGAATCCGACACATAACAGATGGCTTTATACAAAGGCACAGACTGACTTTGATAAAAATTTGATATGTTGAGCAGGAAGAAGATGCTGACAGTTTATTATAAAGATAAACCTACAACCAGTTACTCAGCAGAAGAAGGCTCACTTGGCTCTGATCTGAATCCTCACTCCCAAAGCTTTCCAGATGTTACATCCCCGCATGCTTCCCTCTGAGAGCTGTGGCCCCGGGCAACGGAAGACATCAACCTCACCTTTCACTGTCTGACTGAAATAAACCAGCCAACATGTGTCTAAAAATACAAATTCAATATTCATGCACCAAAAAGAGAGCAGGAAGTGGCTTTCTCAACCATGACAGAGTTATGCACAAGAGCAGGAAAACAGAAGGATTACAGGAATGTGAGATGGATGTGTAAGTGCCCATCTGTGAGCAACGTTGATGCTTTAAAATAAAGGGTTTTAAATGTTACCTGCATTAGTGTAGAAGTTAAATGTAAAATACAAGCTGAAAATGTTGAAGTACATTTCCAAACTTTTCCACAGGCAATAATAATAATAATAATAATAATAATAATAATAATAATAATAATAATAATAATAATAATTTAAAAACAATGTATGAGACAAATTACTTGAAAAACGCGATTAACATATTTCAACATGAAACTAACTGACTTTTGTGAACACATTTTTATCAAATTAGAAGGCTAATATTTATATAGCCAGTTTGGAACTGCAAACACTGCTCCATAGTTCTTCTAAGATGCACTAAATGAAGCTCCCTCTAGGTTTTTGTGTCTGAACCACAAGAACTGAAGCTAGAGTCAAAAAGAAGCACCGACCATCTCGCCTCGGCATTAAGGCTCAGGAGGAACTAAGATACGTTGCAGTTCCTCCACTGCCCAATAGAGGCTGGCTCCAAAAGCAAGTCGATCTCCACTGACTCATGTTAAAATGTCCAACTTTAGAGCAGAAATAAACATATTTACAGTTTGGTTCAAAAATTGTTTTGGTCTCCGTCATTTGATTTCACATCCATGACAACTTTGAGAGGGCTGAATTATTTTGTACCATCCCAGAAGTTTACATAAATCATTAAATTTGCTTCTAATGTGATTGACAGTCGCCTCAGCCAACGGCGAGCCACTTTCACTCATTCGTCCATAATGGTCATGTGACAGTGCTTAGGGAAGCAACCACACATTTGTATAAACCCAGCCTCGGATACACATAAACCACGGGTTATTTTTGATTTCGCTGTTGAGTCAACATGTTAGGCGGTATATCCCGCTCTGAACATCTGATGGAACCTCTGCAGAGGGTTTGGCAGGGTTCCACTGAAGGAGCTGGGTGCAAAGCTAAATTTGAAATATGTGGTGCTTCGGAAGAAACATGTTTAGGCCCTTATGAAGAAAAACAGTTTCAAAACGGCTCTTCAGAAACCAATAGGTCATGTGATCTAATGTTTCATCCATTGTTTTATGCAGTCTATGGTCATAAACCACTAAGGGCTAAGGGGTTACTGAGCCTAATCGCAACAGAGCAATTCAATTTTGATTTTGACTCCACTTCTGCTCACCAGCAGGTCGCCTTATCACTTAAGCTTCATACCTTGAGCATAAATGCAACCAGAGAAAAGGTGTTTGAAGTTTGTCGTCCTTCACTGCTCCCACAACATCAAAAAGCCCTTTGATTAGATTTTCATTTCTCCAAAATACATGTGTTCTAGTCATTTTATTTATTGATAAAAAGAGCAGAAAAGTTTGGAGATCATTTTCCTAGATGTATTTATTATTGTATGGACCTTTTCAGTCCCAGACATTTTTTTTTTAAATTCACGCTAAAAATTATGTGTCAACAAACAAATTTTAACGTTAGGGTTTTTTTTTTGTTTTTCTTTTAACACTTGTATTATGCGAATAACATTAAAATAAAATGTATTTGAGTTCTGAGCACTTGTTCATCTCACTGCCACAGTGGTCCTGTAGATTCCATCATTGCTACATGGGAGATTGTTACATTTCATTTTCGCGGGCCAGTGTATCCCCCCCCCCCTTCCTTGTTTTCCTTATATTATGCTGTACATCCTGATCGTAATAGTTTGTTTAGCTAGCAAACCTGCATGAAAACAAATGTGGATAGAGGGAAAAGAAAAGACTGCACTGTGTAAGAAACTTTGCAATTTGTGCAAGAAATGTGCGAGGGGGAGCCTGATGGAGGGGAAGTTTCAGACTTCAGTGATGTGGCCTGCGTTGATGAGAAACGCTCCGACTGAACAACAAAAAGGTGGGGAGGGTTTCTACACAGACCTTATTTTGAAAAATCCAAAATTGATTTTACTAGCCTGAATATCTGAAATTAACGCAACAAATAAAGAATTAGACACCGTTCCTCTCAACAGGGCAACCAGCTGGTGAAGCGGAGTGGCTTATGTCCCCTTTAGCGCTAACAACACTACAAGAGAGATCTGTGATTATTATTATTATATAATATTACAGGCTGGTTCAAAAATGTAATTTAATTTAATGATTTATATAAAACAGGAACAGAAAGTAAGCATTGATGAAAACAACGGTACTATAAATCCAATAAACCTCAACAGAATCAAGAGAAACTGAAGGTTTATCCATGAGCATACACACACTGCCTTCTATGTATGGTTTGTGCATTTTGTGTGTATGTTATACTGTATATTTAGTTTGTTGACAAAAATATGTTTTGAGAAGTGTGCTTGTACATGTTTCATATATTTTGAAACTTAATATTTTTCACTTCACGGCATAATCGGTAATACATTTCAAACCAAAAATGAAACAATTTGGATATCAGTCCCCCCACCCTGCGGGCTCGCCACAGGCGCAGAGGCGCACAGACAAACTTTGAAGTAGAAGAAGTGTTAACACAAATTTATCCACTTCAAAAACTGATTTCTGTACCCTAACAATGAAATGATATCTGACGGTCTGCGCTTGTAGGTGGTGCTAGAAAGCTGGCGGTTCCAGTGTTAATAGAAGTGATGTAGCTTTATGCTGGATGTGAAAATGAAACCTCAGTGCCAGCTGTGGAGCTGAAAGCAAGGCCCCAAAAGCACAGAAGAAAAAGACTGTCAGAACAAGTTTTCTTTCACAGTCCAAGCCATTTCATTAACCTCTTTACCCATCTCATTTCTTCATATCTGCACGAGCACTCAGTTTAATCCCTGGTGTTTTTCTGTGTCTGCTCAACATGTCACGTCCAATTGCAGCCTACGTTGTCAGTTGTATAGCTTTCCACTTATCTTGAAATACATACTGTTCCTTTTATTACTAGTCTGCCCATAATTCGTTTTTAGGAATGTTTTTCTGAATGAATAAACTCAAAGACTGAAATATTTCCCTCAAAAGTCCAGCGATATTGTAGTCACAGCTGACCTCTGCTGCTTAGGATACCTCACAACTCGAGTGCAGTTGAAGTGTGTCTAATTTATGTCAAACATCATGTCATTCATGTCCTTTGAAATGTTAATACAATATGTCAGAGGGAAAACCAGCCAAGAGGTGAAGAGAGTTGTCCAAAACCCTAAGAGACAAGTCTCTGTCAAGGGTATGAAGGGACATATCATTGAAAGTGTCCGAAAGCACTTACACTTTTACACTAAACAATATAGACATAGATATAGACATATTTCATGTCTATCATCGGGGGTAAGGCTATGGTAATGACGTACACCTCTCCAGAAGTGTTACTATACATTGGGTCAACGCAGACCACAACAGATGTCACTGGTTTGCTTGGCATTTTCTACAAAAGCATTTTCTTCTACCACTTTTTTGTTTAGTTTTTTTAAAAGCAGGATAGAGAGAAATACTGCTGCAAAGTCAGTAAAAAATACTGTTGCCCAACAAGTATCGGCTCCAGCCATCGACCATAAATGCAGTTTTGAAACCTCTTTTTCTTCATATGGGGGCCATGTTGCTCGGGGAGTCGACAGCAACACGACCACCAATCAATCAAAGTTAGCTATAGCTAACAGCTCCTTGAGCCTATCCCCTCTGAAATAAGTGCAGAGCTGCTAGGCGATGTTTACAGTGGAATATCCCGATTCACATGTTGATTTGAAAGTTAGCCGACACTAGATTGGTACAAACTATTGATTGTTTTGCTAAGCACAGTAGCATGACAATTACAGATCAGGAAATGATAACAGCTAGCCATTGGCTGAGCTGACTGTCAATCAACCATATTACGAATAGATGTATTGCTTCGTATACCAGAGCGCTAGGGGGTTGCGTTCTTTTCCTGAATGGTTTATCGTCATCTCTAGTTGATTCTTTGTTGTTTTTTTACGGACTTCCTCAATGAGTCGCTCCTCGACTTGGTCCATGTTGATAATGTTCTGTCCGTGTACAACAACAAGATGTTTAAAAATGGCGGAGATGGCGCAGTCTGGAACCGGAAATGCATTGCTACCAAGCAAACCAGTCCCAGCCTGCGTTGGGTCTGCGTCGCCTCGACGCGTAGTTACAGTTTTAGGGAGGTGCACGTCAGGCTACAGCGTAGGGTACGGAGAGCCTCCCGCGTAGCCGTGTACCCTACAGCGTAGGCTCTGCGTTGATTTAACGCAGAACCTTAAATCAGGCTTGACTCCAACAAACAGGATCCTGCACTGGATGGGTGAGACAGGAGCCATTCCTGACCAAAACAGCAAATTATTTTTTGTCCCAAAAATTTGACAAAATGTGGAAAACTTTCCATCTGCAGCAAAAATTACCCCTAGATGTTTAACTGGTCTTTCTAGAATTTGTGCTTTTAATTATTCATCACAAATAGTTGCTGTATATCATTTTTAAAAAGGAGATGGAGGTAGCACTTACTGCTTGTGAAAGTTGAAGAATCACAGAAGAGAGCTTTTTACACCCAAAATGTGAAACTTGTAATGGGTGTTAGCGCTCAGATCAGAGACAAACTCCAATCTGATTTCAGCTGCATCTCTGTATTTTCATGCCCTTTTCAAAAGATATTGTCAGATCAATATTTAATTTTTGGCAAATCAATTGGAGATGAATCAGACCTGACGGCTGGCATGACAGCTCCTCTAAATCACAGCAGAATTGTGAGCGCATTAAGAGAATCATTGAGGGAGAAAAGTTGGTGGTGTGTTTGGACGACTGTGAGTGCAAAGCCGTAATGTGCATTAGTTACTGTTTGAACCTGCCTGTCTCTTGTCTCTTAACATCGCCATACCTCTCTACATTTATCACCCTCCAGTTGCATGTCAAGGCGTTTCTGTATTTTGTCCATGACATCATTTTCTTCTTTTCTAAACCCAAACCAAAACAGTTTGACAGTCTACTGCCATGCTTGGCAAGTTCACCATCCCTCCAATAATCCATATATGTAAGTAAAAGTCCTAAAAGTTGACTTCATGGTTGAGTTAAAGGAAAACCCTGCAGATATTTGATGATTTATAATCTTAGAGCTATAGACGCCCAGATGAAAATAGCATTTTGTTCAATATCTGAGATTATTCAGTATGAATCAAAACTGCTAATAGACTGACAGAGAGACATATCTACAAGCCTCTAGCCGAGATGCTGGCAATAAACAGCAAGGATCTCACCTTGAATCCAGGCAAAACGCCTTTCCTGTGACACCTTCTCCCTCAATTGCTGTCATCTCTCCACTATCACTATCTAATAAAGGCACAAAATGGCCACATAAACAATGGACGCACCCACAAGGGTTTTTAGATAAAGCTGATGTGGATTTATTCCTTGTTTGTTTGCCTGCTGCATACATGACATTTATTGCAATATCCTTGGAAAGCTGTTTTAACATTTAATAGCTGAAGTGGATGTGTACCACACTTAATTCAATTCTTTCTTCTCATATAAGAGCATATTAGAAGTCCACAATGACATCATGCCTAAGAAAAATGTCTGCGTTTGCCACGTGTGTCTGTAAGGCTTTTAGTTTAAGAGAACCACAAGTGCTTTTTAATACTTTGAAGAGCCACTCTGGACAGCTGCATAATTAAATTGTGGAGATCTGAAACTGAAGGCCGACACACACAAATAGCAAAACAGATACTATTTGTCCAGGATTAAATATCATTCAAAAAAAACCATAAGATTTTTCAGTTTACTTTCTTTAAAGGTTTTAGCCCTGACCTTCAACTTTGTCCTTCATTCACTGCCTCATCACCACCCCTTACTTCCCATTTTATCATAAAGCTGAGTCATCAACATTATTACATCTTCCAGCCCTTCCCAGCTTGCCCTATACCTTCATCACCTTCCAATAGCCCCCCATCCTTGTGGAAATCAGGTGTTTAACGAGGCCGCTTTATTAACATGCCCTTATAGCTTAAAGTCAGAGCCTGATGAACTGGGAAATTACATTTGCACTGCCCAATTATTGAGTCCAATGGCAATTTAATTCTCTCTCCTTACCAGTTACATTGTATCTGTACATTCTAAATGCTATTCAATGTGCTAGTTTGCTTCAAGTGTCATAAGAAACATGTATTTTTTTGAGAATATTCTTTCTTGTGCCATCTCCTGAGGCAAGTGACCAGACGTAGCACTCCCTAAACCCTGCTGAAACCTTTGTCGACAGTACCCGGCGGCTAGAGGCTAAAGAGTTGGTGAGTGTGAATTCATCAAATGATTAGGCTTCCTTGAGCCAAGCAATCGAGAGCAATACATTTTCATCTATAGTGCACAGAGGAAGAATTGCAGGTTTTGGAAGCTGGTTGTAAACTAGGCACCTGCTAGCTGATAGACTTCACTGACTATTGTTGTGTGTTACTCGGCAACAGTGCCAGTGACGTCAATCTGTTTATAACATTTTTGCATAATTTTACATATTTATTTCCACATAAAGTAAAAAGTCAGAACATGTAAATAACAATATTTTGCAGTTATTAGCAAGTTTATTTTGTTACTTATGCTAGTTGTAGCTTTCCACTTCCAGCAAATGTGCTGGGATACGTTTGCGGGGGCTTTGTCAGATGCTGTTATTGGATGCACAGAGAAGATAATGATATAAATGCCCTCTTGCTAAAGTCAAGGGTCGATGGCAAATAGGTTAATTCCCAAAATGTTGGTGTATCCCTTTAACAATTTTATTTCAACAATCTCATACAGTGACTGTGATCAGTGACTCGTGATAAGCAACTTTTGGTTTTAAACACCATCTGAAGGTGAACAACCCTGTAAATGACTTGCTCAGAGGTTCCAGTGTTGTTCTCTCATTCCCCCTTGTTGTCATTTCTTCAGTACTTTGGAGTTATAGAGCTCTAATAGAATGTCTGCCTCAATACAAGCATACCTGTTTTTGTAGCACCTACAAAAACACTTTTAGGTCCCAAAGGATGGGCCATGGAAAGACAAGAAGCAACATTACATGTAATTCTCAGGGACTTACCTCAAAGCAGCCTGTGGTGGGTTGGAATATGAAGAAAACCAAAGAGTAACAGCATCAGCAGCATGCATGATCAGAAAGTAAGACTGTCAGCTTGTCAAAAAAAGACCAACTAATTTACTTTCTAGAATGCTACTGGTGATTACAGTATCCTATACACCATCAATTCATGATGATTAGCAGATGGTGAAGCAACTTTATGCATCAGTCATTCAAAGTTTAGTCCAGAACACCTTATAAAATGAATAGGGGACCATTACAGAGGAATCATTTTTAAATTTTTGTTGTGTTTGTCAAAAAAGTTCCAGTCTTTCCGATGATGTGAAATGGCCGGGATTGAATTACAAGGATGCTGGAAATTCTGAAGCTGTGAGCTTATTGAAATTCACTCTAAATGCTGCGGAGTCCCTCTCATGTAAGGCTTATTCTCAGCAAGGATGCTGCTGCTGCTCAGTTTAAGTCATGATCTTGAAAAGTGCCCAAAGGAAGCCCTTAGGTGCTCATACATTTCACTCTGAATACAAAATCACGAACACCAGTAGTTACCATCTTAAACATGAATTCTTCTGCAGCTGTAATGCTGTTACAGAGTTTAAAATGTACATTTAAAACACTTTTTTCTGTATGTTTTGACTGATCACTGTGTATAGTGACCAGAAAACCAGATTAACCAAATATTAGAGTATAATATGTTGCCAAATACAGAAAACAAAAAAAAGACAGATTTACAGTTCTATATGAAGACTTATGAAAGTAACTTACAACAATCATTGCAACACCAAAGTCATATTCAAGGAACAAGTCACATCAAGTGACCTCAGGTCAGCACTGACGTATTGAGCAAGCTTACTGATAGATATGTAAATGTGTAATGACAGCAAATTAGGAGTTCCCGATGAATAAACCATGAAGACACAAGCAAGATAACATTGATGTCTAACTCCAGGTTTGCCACAGCAGGCCTGCATGGTCAAACACCCCCCTCCCAATTTTAACAAACTCATTATATGTTCCCACTGTTTCTCTGTTTGTGCTGTCTTCCCCCTCACTCACACACACACACACACACACGCACGCACACGCACACACAAGGAAAAAGAATCCATTGCACACTAACAGTGAACTACACAGAGCAATGATAACTTACTTCTGCTAAGGAGCTGCAGGTTGCGCACCTCTTCCCTGACCTGTAGCTGGAGGACTTGTTGGAGAACCTCCTGCCTAAGAGTCTCCTGGACAATTCCCATCCTCTCCAGCTTCTCCCCATTCAAACGGAGCAATGCACGTCCTGTTGGGAGGATGAGAATGGGTTGGGGCAGATACAATGTGAGAAATGAGAAACTGACTTAGCCCTTTGAAATTAATTTTAGTATATTCTTATGTTTATACACACCGAATCTGTCTCATGGTTTTGTTTTTAGTTTGCTTCTTTGCATTTTCTTGCTTTGCAAACTTTTCATAGCTGTACTTAGCCCCCTTGTTTTTCTCCAGGCCTTTATTAAATTGGTGGGTTTTTCCACACCTGTACCCATTCACTACCCATTTATTAATTCAATTTGTACATGTACTCTGTAGTTTTGTAGCTCTTAGTTCAATTACCCAGTAATATGAGATTCCTGCATTCCTGCAGTTTTTAAAAATATTTTTTTAGACGTACTGTATATAACTCCGTTCACATAACCAGTTTGTTCCACCACTGCGGTACCACTGCCATGTGCCATGTGAGAAGCATAAAGCTGGAACGGTGTGGTGCTTCTGTTTATCCTTCATACCGTCTTGGGAGGTAACAAACATGTGAATGGAAGTGTGACGATGGCTGCAAAATGCACACAGGGGACAAAGTCAGCCCATCACTTGGATGGTGAGATAAACCCCGGCTCTCTGTTGGTGGTGTTTGGCCCTGAGGGAAAACGCCTAACCAACCCTACAAGGATGCAAAATATGCAGCGGGAAAAATAATTTAATAAATACTACCAGCTGGATCAGAGACCAGTTGGACTGGCCGTATTACAAAACTCTGTCACTCGATTTGGGGTACTGGTGACTCAGCTAACGCTGTTGCTATGCTTAGAGACCTATTTTATTCAGGCCGACCTGACATTTTCTACCGGCAGCCCCACGAACGCCACGATTGCCAGCAGCAACAGCAACAGCAACAGCAACAGCAACAGCAACAGCAACAGCAACAGCAACAGCAGCAGCAACAGCAACATCGACATGCGTGTCACCCTGGAACCTTTGCTAGTGTTTATTTAGCATTGATTGAATAAAGCAGTAAGCACGAACTTAGGGACTTGCTACTGGCAATAAAACTGCAAATTAGAGGACAAATTACTGTCATGTTTTGGAGATGGACAATTTGGGATGCATAGGAGGGAAGAGACAAAATAAAGAGGAGTTTCTCAGTTTGCCTTTAAAGCTTGAAGTCTGTGTGGAAGCAGCTTGTGTTTAATTGCCTGCATCATCAAAGCGTAAACTTTGAGTTTTACCTGTGGCAGAGTTTTGTGTTTTTGTTCTTCCCTTGCATAAGTTATCCCACTTATAAGCTGTAGACTGGACTTTAATACACACCTTCTTCAGGGTGCATTAGAGTGTGCTAGACAGCATTTTCTTCTCACCTTTAAGGATTTTCACAATCTGGCATCATCATATTTCTCTAATTGCCTTCAAATCGACACAACCAATTGTAATTTTGTATCCTCCCCTTCCATTTCTCCCCAGCATACTTCCTGCCTGTCTGACCGCCATGCGGTCTACAACAGCCCTCAGCCATGATACTGTCTATCAGACAGCTGAAATTCAAGTCTCAAAATGCACCAAATTAAGCCTCATATTGTTGGTGTTTAGAAAGACTGTGATGGAATTCAATTTGTCTATGTAAAGAGTGTCTTACATATAGTTAAAAAACTAAAAAAGGCTCACAGGTTTAAATCTACAATAACTTGGCATGTTGTTGTATCATAAATTTAACCACAACCCAGAGCCGTGCCTCACCGTGTCCTTTGCTGGTGCTGAAACAGTAGAAATCCATCATACCTGCGCAGCGCCGTATGATGCCCGAAGCATAATGAGACTCATTACTCATCCAGTTTTTTCCATATCATTCCATTCAAACTGATTCCTTCCATCTAAACATCTGCACATCCTCTGCATCTCTACCTATTTTCCCCCACAAGTTTTATGGGATAATTATGGATGTGCATTTTGTGCAAAACGTACTTAATAGACATTGTAAACCCTCCGTTGGCTCCGGTTTGTAAGCAAATGTGTGTGAAAATCACTGACATGTTTAAAAACAACGCAATTCAATGAAAGATTAGAAGGGATTTGCATTTTTCTCTCTTTACGGTGAAGAATATCATTAAACAATTCAGTTATTGGCTTTGTGTGAAATCAAAGAGATAATTCAAAATTCTCCTCACTTATAAAGCCCGTGAGGGCCAAGCATATTCTTATCTTAAAGACCTGATTCCATATTATCCCAGCAGAGTTTTTTTTTGCCCTCAGACTACAGGTTTACTTGTGGTTCCTAGAGTTTTAAAAATAGAATAGAAGACTTCAGTTATCCTCTATTGTGGAACCAGCCACCAGATTGGTTTTGGGAGTGAGACACCCTCTCCACCCTCCCTACCTTTAAGATTAGACTTAAAACTTTCTTTTTTGATAAAGTTTATAGTGTTTTTGGAGGTCAACCGTTGTGCCTCGATTACAGTGTCAGCCCTGGAAGGATCCACTGGCCTAGAAAACTAAAACGCTTGATGGTGGTAATTCACCACTTTCGCTGTAAGGAAACCACCAAAGAAATAAAATAGGATATTTACAGACAATAGAAGAAGAAAAGCAAACTAGAACAATAAAATAATCATGAAAAGAGCTGAGGTGGTTACTCCTCTGTTTGCCTTGTCTGCATGCACGGTGATGGTAGATGTGAATAGAAAGAGAAGTCTTGAACTCAAAGGGGACACCAAAACCACCGTACCTCATCTCATGCTTGTAAGCTTAGCCAACTGGCACCGTTTCAATACCTTTGTCTCAAAGCAAATACAGCTACACTATTCTCTTTGCATTTCTAAACCCCATTCACAAAACCAGTTCATTTTACCTCTAAATGAATGGTTAATATATTAATTACTTAATTGTTGCAGTAGTCATGATTAAAGTCTCTTCAATTTACTTTTGAAAAGATGTTAATTATGACCAATTCATTTCTCTTTGGGGATTAATAAAAGTATTTTTGAATGGAATTTTAATTTTGCAGCACCTTTATTCCTCTCTGCAGTGTTAATGGCACCTCGGTGGAAAGGCATCATATTTCTTCCTGCAGCTGTTACACCACTGTAACACATTTGGAGGTTGCAACAGTGCATAACGAAGATGAAAAAAGTCCTGCGTTAATTGTCAATGTGGAAAGGCAAAACAGTGATGTGAGGATGGGTGCAGAAGATTCATTTAGTCAGTGACTGTCTGTTGTGTTTAGCCCCACAGTCAGAATGATGAGTCCCGTGACAAGCAAGTTAAAGAACCAGAATGCATAAAATACGACTGGGTTTTTGACCACAGTGGTTGGAGAGGCAGATACGTGCTGGACAGGCTGTCTTCGTCTTCTTCCACTGAAACAACCAAGCCGTGGTATGCAAAGTAGAGGAAAGGGATAGTCTACAGATTGCGGAACGCCGTAATGCTTTGTGAAAGCAGCAAACAGAGGGCAGGGGAACGTTCCACCTTCATGATATCACTGCGAATTCACAGCTAAAGAGTCGAGGCAGAATGAAGGCAAGGATGCCCAGTGCCTCTTCATGTCGCAGTGTCTGCATGAAAGCTTTAGTCTCTCAATCCTCCCTCACTCTTGGATCTTCAAAAGCAATGCAATCTGTTGAGTTCCTGAAACAGGCTTTTGTGATTTTGTTTACCTTATTTTGTTAATATTGTTATGACATTTTATTGGATTGACTTCTAATCAATGGATTCAAACAAATTGGATTTTACAATGGCATAACTGGACTGAGTATGAATGTGTTTAATGAGAATAAATTAAACTTGCTCGCTCAGTATTGGTATAACAGACCTTGAGATTACTTTTTTGTGGATTTGTGTGATGCAAATAAACTGAGCTGAACTAAAAGCTGCAGGAATCTGAAACAATACCAGTCCTGAAGGGTATGAGCATGCATATAATTAGGACATACATGAAATACCACAAAGTCTTACATTTCACATCTTATCCTTTTATAGCACACATTGTGCAAGTGTGTGTATGTAAGTTATACGAATGCTCTGGGGGGAAACTCAAAAAGGATTTGATCATAATACTGTAGTACCCTGGCATGCCTCAGTTATTTTAGGCTTTTGGTTAAAAATGCTTTGTTAAAGTTGAATGACGTAGCACACAGATTGTTGAACATTATCATTTCTTTTTATGTGCCAAGTCTTTGAGATGATGCAAAGTTCTCACTGGAGCTCAACAAAGGAAATGGGGAGGGAACCGTCAACCGGTCCTTGCTTTACAACCAGATACAATAGTTATCTTTGGTGGTGAATAGCTCCAATCCCTGGGAGGAAAAGCCGTGACAAACCAGTTAGCTTTCATGATCAGTTTGTGTGCGCGCGTGCGTGTGTGTTTGTGGAGTACATGCCTTTGTATGCACACATTGTTTAAAGGGCAGCTTATTTACTTTTCCTTCAAGTCCAGGTGCTCTCTGTGCCGAGCATATTCAAATAACCAATCCTGAGAGAGCATATCTATCTTGAGGATAAGACGACAATCATTTTCCATTTATTTTCTGCACATAATCGGTGCTTCTTCCACACCCACATGCACTTATGTCTATGCATGTAGGCTTGTCAACCTTTTAACCCGGTCTCCACAAAAGCCCTTGCGTGTGCACTTGCCAACAGCAGCACCAGTGTCCTAGAAACCCTCTGCCCTTGCTATGTGAATGAGTGTGTACAAACGAGATGAAGTAGATGAATGGAGCTCAAATCAATTCCCCCCAGACAGACTTAATACAGCTCCAAATAATTGCCTGCAGATAGGGAAAGTATGCTGTCAAAGGGAGAAAAAGAGACACAAAAACAAAAGCGGTTTCAATGGACATCGCTTCTCTCAATTTGGCTTCAAAATAAATTGCTTATTAACGATGTCTGTGGGTAAATGGAAAGCAGTGATGCCTCGGCTAGGACAATAATGACTCTTAAAGCAGTCTGAAAAGCAATCCAAAAACAAGGAAGCTAAAGACTTGCAAAAAAGGTGTAAACCAAAGGTTGATTTCTATACAACTGTTACATTTCTGGACATAACCTTGGTGGTTGTGTCCATTTTCACCTTTCCTACTAAAAAGCACCACCACAGGATTATTTTATTTTTATCTTTATGGTCTGCACACCAGCCAAAAATGTCTCACCTGTGTTATCATGATAAGGAACACACAACTTTAATGTAAGGTTTAAATGTGGTCGCACGCAGAATGAAATCAAATCTGTAAATGCAGTCCATGAAGCTTGTGGTCAACACATGAACAGTCAGCATCTGAGCTGGCACTTTTTGTTGTTATTTGTTTTTAAACTTCACTCCTGCTAATCAAGTGTATATCAATATTTTCTTATCACCAAGTGGGTGAAATGTAGCACAAAATAACAATGCGCAACATAAAAACAGCTGGTGTGACTGTAAAGCATGCTAAGAAGTTACTATTCTTAGAGCTGTTTATCTAGATTTTGATAAGGTTTTAATATTATCCCTCAGTGGTGGAAAATATATTTGAATCTTTCCTTTGCTGGAGGAAGCTATAGGCTGGGGTACTCCAATATGACCAACAGCCCTATTTTAGCGTAAATATAGAATATTAACTGCTAAGCAATAAAGGATCCTTCACTCATGCTGAAATCTGAGCATATTTTAACATTTCTCTTTATTTCCAATGGAAGTACTGACTAAATTAATTTATATTTAGCAACAGAGAAACAAAACCTTCAACTGATAAATAATGGATAGAAGCATCAGAAAAAAAGGTCTCTTTGAAATGTACAAAAACAATTTCCCAAATCTTTCCCCCTAAACTTCAAAGAACATTGAAATGCAATTATGTGCAAATCTAAAAAATCCAGTATCTTAAAAAAGTTGAAATAAAAAGATATTTCGGAAAATTAATGGGTGCTTGGAGCACTTGGAGGAACATTACAATTAATTAGGTTAATAGTCAACATGTCACTTGCTCAAATATAAAAAGAGCATCTTAGAGAGGCAAAGTCTCTGTGCAGTAAAGATGGACAGAAGTTGTGAAACTGTAAGATTGAGTGAGCGTTCCTCTGTGTACAATTGTGATGACTTTGAATATCTCATCATCTATTGTATCCAATTTATCAAAATACTCTGAGAATCTGGATAAAGGATGGGGGGGGAAATCAGTATTGGCATGATCTTTGGGGCCACGAATGTGCAACGGAGGTCACTGGATGGGCTTAGGATCATTTTCATTAATCACTAATCACTAAGAACAGACTATATACAATGTTATCCACAAATGCAGGTTAAGGCTCTGTTATGGAAAAAAGAAGATATGGGTGAACATGATCCAGAAATGCCAGCGTCTTCTCTGAACCAAAGCTCAATTGAAATGGACTGAGCAGCAGCGTAGCAACCTCAGCACGGGCCCCAGTGCTAGATATATTGACGGGCCCTAAGTGCATGTTACTAATTAGGCGTACCCGCGCAATCACGCACATGCATGCGCTCACCCCCACACTATGAGGTCTTTATAGATTTTACCAACAGTTTGTTACATTTTACAATCAAATAAATGACTTGGGTTATTGTAGCCTAATAGAAACTTTTTAAGAGGTCAAGATTCTAAATGTAACAGCCCAGCTTGGACTCACCTGCACAACAGTCTGCATGTCAACAAACCTCACCATCGCATCACACAGCACGGGAGGAGCTGTCTGATACATGGCGGTGCTGAAATGACCACCAAATCATTTTTCTTACAAAGTCAAGAGTGCATCGCTACATGATAAAGCTTAAGGCAAGAGGAGATAATAAACATTAAGTCAACAATAGCATGACAAGACAGAAGAGAGATTATTGTTTTTGTTTTTTTACACTATTTTAAGATCTTCCGACCAAACCGCAACAGTGCGTAACGTGAAAATCAGACCTCTGCTATATTAGACTAATTCCTTGAAAAGAAGAAAAAATCTAAGAAAAGGTTCTTAGAATATGAACCTGAGGTTTAACACAGGGTGTAGCCTACTAAACAAAAGATTAATTTATAAATTCAGTGAAACGGCATCTTGCGAGCCTTGCGCTGGGCAAAATCCTGGATTACATCCCCAAATGTCCAACTCCCTGGCTCTTAAATGTTCAATGGAGAGGATAGCTAAGCCACTCAGCCGCTCCTGCCCCATGGAGCTCCTCAGGTATGTCTTAATCATTTTTAACTTTGACAATGATCTCTCAGCTGACGCCACTGTCACCGGCAATGTTAAAAACAAGAGGAGCGCAGATCGGGGCGCTTTTTTCTGTGCGCCTCCTTTGATGCCGCAACCAGAACGCGTATTTACGGTGGTGACTGCCGCCCATATGCAAAAAGTACATTCAGTCCCGTCCTTGAGTGCCAAAACAGACACCAGTTGAAGCGAACGGTGTGCTGCTGCAGGCTGCAGGCTGCTGCACAAGTCCACTGTGGCGCCCGCTTGTTGTTGTGCAGAAGTCGGGGTTTGTTAAAGCGACGAAACAACGTCGTGCGTCCTCGTTTGGCTTTAAAGCCTGAATTATGGTTCTGCGTTAAATCGACGCAGAGGCTTCGCCGTAGGGTACGGCGTAGGCTACGGCGTAGGCTACGCGGTACTTTGCGTGTCGCCGCGTACCCTACTCCGTAGGCTCTGCGTTGGTGCGGAACCATAAATCAGCCTTTAAATCGTTTCGACGAGGATGCATTTCTCAAATTACTCCGAACTTCCTGCTTTCGCCGCTGCAGCTTTGATAGGCTGTGTTGGCAATTAGTGTTTGGCACATTCCTGACAGAGCTCGTCGTTTGTGAAAAACCACCACTTGGGACTTTACCAACGGTTGGTTTCACGATATCTATAGGAGTAATACGGCAAGTCGCACGGGCCCCTGTGCGTCCCGGGCCCCAGTGCGGTTGCACGTGCTGCACTGACTATCCCTACGCCACTGGGACTGAGGCAAATTGAAAAGGTTCCTGTGGTCAAATGAATCAAAATATATAATACAAAAGCCAAAATCTCTGATAGTATGGAAATACACAACCAGCTTGCATGTTCTCCGATCTAGAAAACATATTTTAAAGATGCGTCTATCAGTGCTAAAATGCACACTGCATCCACTCCAGAGGCATTGTTTCATTGTGGAATACACCTGTCACCAACTGAAAACATTATCACATTAAACCATCATGAAATTAAAACCACAACAAAGAAAAACCCAGACATTTGAACAGCTTCGGACCAATGACAGACCATTATTATCCCACGATTTCTGCAACTGGACTTCTCTGTTCCCAGATATACTGTATATAGAGGGTTATTTTTTGAGATGCTGCTGCCTTAAATCCAAAATGACCTCAGTTTCTTAAGATGGCACTAAGTTCCTCAGTATAAACATTTAATAAAATGTGGGTTTATGAAATTTGCAAATCATCCTTTTGGGAAATGGGGTTTTACAACAAGGTGATATTGTCATGGTTTCCCAGTGTAGTTTTTTAGTTTTACTCACTCCCCTGTTTTTCCAGATCCTGCCACCCTAATCAGCCAGAGATCCACTCATTCCCTTCACCTGTGCTTCCCCACCCAGCTCCACACCTGGTTTCCCTCATCAGCAGTTCCCCTCATATACCGGCCCATTTCCACCTTCTTGTTTGCCAGATTGTCGTGTGCTTTTGCTCCGCTTTCCAGCCTTCCTGATTTCTGTCCTGTTCCTGCCTGCCTGCCTGTAACCCTGCATGACTCCCGGTATGACTCTCGGTTTTTGATTTTTGCCTGTCCCCTTGGACTTGTTTGCCTGGTCTGCCCGGTTTTGACCCCTGCCTGCCTTGGACCCGAATAAAGCCTCTTGGACTCTGATTCTGCCTGGTGTTGTGCATGTGGGTTCTCTGTCCTGTCTGAGCCGTGACAGTACAATCTGGCCTAGACTGAACCCAGCCAACATGGACCTACCACGTAAGGAAGAGGATTTGTGGGATTTTTTTTATGGGGACCAAGTGGCGTTCTACCACCGTACTGTGAAGGGGACAGAGACATGCCCCCAGTTCCAGCCTGTTGCTGTTCCCGAGGTGGCCCTGGACACACCCCAGTCTCTTCCCCCTTTCTGGGGAACACGCCTGGCTCTGGGTGGGCCCAGAGGCCTGCAGGCTCAGGGGAGACGACAACGACGGCGTCAGCCTCAGCCCCAGCTTGTTCCTGCTCCCCGAGAATCGGCTGATAACATGCGCTGGGCCAAGGAGGAGGAGTATTGGGACCCCTTTTGGGGAACACGCCTGGCTCTGGGTGGGCCCAGGAGCCTTCAGGGCAGGCAACGACGACGGCGTCAGCGCCAGCCCCAGCTTGTTCCGGCTCCAGCTCCTGCTCCGGCTCCTGCTCCTGCTCCGGCTCCTGTTCCAGCTCCAGCTCCTGCTCCGGCTCCTGTTCCAGCTCCAGCTCCTGCTCCTGTTCCGGCCCCCCGCATCCTGTCTGCTCCTGTTCCGGCCCCCCGCATCCTGTCTGCTCCTGTTCCGGCCCCCCGCATCCTGTCTGCCCCGGTTCCGGCCCCCCGCATCCTGTCTGCCCCGGTTCCGGCCCCCCGCATCCTGTCTGCCCCGGTTCCGGCCCCCCGCATCCTGTCTGCCCCGGTTCCGGCCCCCCGCATCCTGTCGGTTCCGGCCCCCCGCATCCTGTCAGCTCCGGCTCCCCGCCTCCTGTCAGCCCCGACTCCGGCTCCCCGCCTCCTGTCAGCCCCGACTCCGGCTCCCCGCCTCCTGTCAGCCCCGACTCCGGCTCCCCGCCTCCTGTCAGCCCCGACTCCGGCTCCCCGCCTCCTGTCAGCCCCGACTCCGGCTCCCCGCCTCCTGTCAGCCCCGACTCCGGCTCCCCGCCTCCTGTCAGCCCCGACTCTTGTTCCTGAGGCGGTCCCGCAGCCCTCGGTTCCTGAGGCGGCCCCGCCGGTCTCTGTTCTGGAGGTGGTCTCTGTTCCCCTTCCTGAGGCGATCCTGGATGGATCTGCCGCAGTCCCAGACCGACCCCCTGACCAGCCTGCCGCAGTCCCAGACCGACCCCCTGACCAGCCTGCCGCAGTCCCAGACCGACCCCCTGACCAGCCTGCCGCAATCCCAGACCGACCCCCTGACCAGCCTGCCGCAATCCCAGACCGACCCCCTGACCAGCCTGCCGCAGTCCCAGACCGACCCCCTGACCAGCCTGCCGCAGTCCCAGACCGACCCTCTGACCAGGCTGCCGCAGTCCCAGACCGACCCTCTGACCAGCCTGCCGCAGTCCCAGACCGACCCTCTGACCAGCCTGCCGCAGTCCCAGACCGACCCTCTGACCAGCCTGCCGCAGTCCCAGACCGACCCTCTGACCAGCCTGCCGCAATCCCAGACCGACCCCCTGACCAGCCTGCCGCAGTCCCAGACCGACCCCCTGACCAGCCTGCCGCAGTCCCAGACCGACCCCCTGACCAGCCTGCCGCAGTCCCAGACCGACCCCCTGACCAGCCTGCCGCAGTCCCAGACCGACCCCCTGACCAGCCTGCCGCAGTCCCAGACCGACCCCCTGACCAGCCTGCCGCAGTCCCAGACCGACCCCCTGACCAGCCTGCCGCAGTCCCAGACCGACCCCCTGACCAGCCTGCCGCAGTCCCAGACCGACCCCCTGACCAGCCTGCCAAGCCCCGAGACCGACCCCCTGACCCGCCTGCCAAGCCCCCAGACCGACCCCCTGACCCGCCTGCCAAGCCCCGAGACCGACCCCCTGACCCGCCTGCCAAGCCCCGAGACCGACCCCCTGACCCGCCTGCCAAGCCCCGAGACCGACCCCCTGACCCGCCTGCCAAGCCCCGAGACCGACCCCCGGATCCGCCTGCCAAGCCCCGAGACCGACCCCCGGATCCGCCTGCCAAGCCCCGAGACCGACCCCCGGATCCGCCTGCCAAGCCCCGAGACCGACCCCCGGATCCGCCTGCCAAGCCCCGAGACCGACCCCCTGACCCGCCTGCCAAGCCCCGAGACCGACCCCCTGACCCGCCTGCCAAGCCCCGAGACCGACCCCCTGACCCGCCTGCCAAGCCCCGAGACCGACCCCCTGACCAGCCTGCCAAGCCCCGAGGCCGACCCCCTGACCAGCCTGCCAAGCCCCGAGGCCGACCCCCGGACCAGCCTGCCAAGCCCCCAGACCGACCCCCTGACCCGCCTGTTACGCCCCGAGGGCTACCCCCCGAACTGCCTCACCGGTCTGCCCGGCACCGAGGACGGCCCCCGGAGCTTTGGCCGTTTGTTGGCCGGGGCCCTCCTCCGGACCCACTCCTCCCGCCCTGGCTGGGTGGTTTTGGGACATCTGGAATCTGTCCCTTGAGGGGGGGGTTCTGTCATGGTTTCCCAGTGTAGTTTTTTAGTTTTACTCACTCCCCTGTTTTTCCAGATCCTGCCACCCTAATCAGCCAGAGATCCACTCATTCCCTTCACCTGTGCTTCCCCACCCAGCTCCACACCTGGTTTCCCTCATCAGCAGTTCCCCTCATATACCGGCCCATTTCCACCTTCTTGTTTGCCAGATTGTCGTGTGCTTTTGCTCCGCTTTCCAGCCTTCCTGATTTCTGTCCTGTTCCTGCCTGCCTGCCTGTAACCCTGCATGACTCCCGGTATGACTCTCGGTTTTTGATTTTTGCCTGTCCCCTTGGACTTGTTTGCCTGGTCTGCCCGGTTTTGACCCCTGCCTGCCTTGGACCCGAATAAAGCCTCTTGGACTCTGATTCTGCCTGGTGTTGTGCATGTGGGTTCTCTGTCCTGTCTGAGCCGTGACAGATATATTTAAATTAGTAAAGCACCTCAAATTCTCAAAAGGGACATTGGGGGAAAAACCCTTACAACTAAAATAGTAAGTATTACTTTATATATTTGCTTGAGTGATCTCAAGTTCTACATGCATTTTTGCAAGGTTGAACTAAAGACAATCTGTTTTATAAAAGTCTTGCAAAGGACAAAAGCCGTGACGAAGGACGACTACCATCAGAAATAAAAGACCGTCTGAATTTTCACACAGACGCACACACAAAGTATAGAGAAAGGACACTGCAGCAGCTACGATTCTGTCCTCAGGCAGCTTTTTCCACTGTGATGGTGCCCTTACAAACAGCCTCTGAGAGCTACATTTACTTTTGGGTCACTGAACTAACATGATATAGACACAGAATCCATTTCTGAACTGTTGGCGATGTCCAACATACTTTGAAAAAGGTAACGAAATCGCAGTCAATTTGTTGATGAAATTCTTTGATAAGCATCATAATACACCGAAGCAAGCTGAAAGAAAGCTGAAGCTAATGACTGAGGCGAAATGAAATGTATCTCAGTAGCTCGTTATCAGCAAGTAAATTCAATCTGAGCTTCTGCCATCCTTTGTGTTTGGTAATACATAAATAAAACTGATCAGAGCTGCTGCAGCTATGACAGTGGCAGCCCTGTTAACCCTGCAGCCAGTGTGTAAGTACAGCATGTGTTTCTAAGAGCCTATGTGCATGCAAATGTAGCTGAGTGGTAGCTGACCCTGCGGCACAACACAGCAATCTGTTCTCTGAAAAACACTGAGAAAGAATCTGCTCTGCTGTCTGGTCTGTCAAAGCTGGGGATACGTGTGAAGAATGTGTGTGTGCATTTGCATCCAGTTCCTCGTGTGTTTATGAAATGCACTTGTTTGGGCTTAAATGTATGTGCACGAGTGTGTTGTCTGAATTATGATAACAGTCTTTTTTTTCTCAGCAGATTTGCCTTTCTTCTCCAAAAATAGCTGCACTCATTTCGATACCTCTCATGTATGCAGTAAATCTTCTTTACAGAAATGGAAGCGTAAACCTGTTTTGAGTGTTGGGGTTCCATAGCTTAGCCCCTTTTAAAAAAAACCTGTGTGAGATTAGTTAGTCTTTTAGGGCGTTGGTTTGTCACATCTTAACAGGCTAAAGCATCAATACTGTTTCTTTTGAAAGAACTAGCAGCCCAATGAACATGGTCTAACGATATGCATGTTGAGCAAGGGCCTTCACAAAAGTGATACCCAAACAGAGTTGCATTTACTCCAGGAAGAACATGGGAACATTAGCTGCATTAATTTGAAATAAATAATGAAAGAAATTAGTAAACAGAATGCTCCAACAAAAGAATCTGTTGGCCACATTTCCCAGACACTTGTTACATAACATTATGTTTATGTGCTTTATGAATGCACAGAAAGAAGTCACTTATTGAAGTCAGAGAAAAAATATTTGTCTGTTTATGGTTATATTTACCATTTGATCAGAATGTGAGAAGTTTCACGTCACTACTCTTTATCTGATTTACAGTAAGAATCCTTTCTGATCATTTCATTCTGACTGAGGTATTTTTATACTGATTAGGTCCAATATCTCGGGATAATAGCTCTGTGTTTCAAAAAAAAAGACAAATTCTGAAGCTAAAAGGTTTTGTTTAGTTTAGTCAGGGAGAGAGAAATGTATATTGGTGGTAACAGCTGAAATGAAATAATGGATGGCCTAAACAGTTGAAATTGGTCACTAAACAGTAGTTAAATTGTGCTAGCTACGGGGTGAGATTATGGATCTTGGGAATGATGTTATGCCAGAAGAAACCCATCCATGCTGAGCTATTTTTATAAAGTAAAAACAAAAAAACAAAAAAAAGAAATCACCCTCATTATTATAGTACATTATTTCACAGTCACAAAGTGGTGTGTTCTGTGGAGGGAATCATCAAGTGAGTCATCATCAGGCTGAATTTTCAAACAATAGCATTATTTTGGTCTGTGTTACTCACTGCATCACTGCTGTCACACAGATCAAACATAACAGATCAGTTGTATACTATACTACTCTGTGCTATGCAGGACTCATTGAGTACACTATAGAGCAGTCGCCATCCCTCCTGGTCCTCAAGATCTACTGTCCTGCATGTTTAACATGTTCCCCTACATCAACACATCTGATTCTAATTAATGATCGTTATCAGCTTGTCATCAAGGTCCGCACAAGTCTGTTAGTGACAGTCACTTGTGTCATGGTGGTGCTGAAGCAGGGAAACCATCCAAAACATGCAGGACGGTAGAACTTGAGGACCGGGGCTGATGACCACTGCTATAGAGGGTGTAACAACTCTCACTTCACCTTTGGACAACACTACAGAATGTGACTGCACTATGGAGTGCTCTATGAGTGAATAAAGTGATTTGGGGTTATTATTATCAATTATTATTATTATATGAAATACATGATGTATCATATTTGATACATAGAAAAAATTCAGAAAAATCTATTTAAATAAAAAATAATTACTCAATGTATTTAGAGATACAAAACATATATTCATTACAAAACGGTTTAAGACAAAACTGGGGTATTTTTAGTTTCAATATGAAGTTAAAAAAATTCATTAGATAATAAATTGATTGTTTACGCTCTCGCATATGGTAACAGGGCTGTTGCACAGTTGCCGGGTTACCATACATGATTATAAAACTTGTGTCACTTAACTGTAATGAACATTCAGTTGCTTGAATATTGCTGCCACCTTGTTATAAGTCTGGGGAACACAACTAACAGCTTGCATCTTTTTCTTGGTGTACCTGTGATGGCGTGGTGAGAGAAGGCCTCTACGTAGGTCAGGTAGTTGTGAGGACAGTGTTTCTTAAGCCACTTGCAGACGTCTTGTTGAGTCCACAGCACCACAGGTTTGGACAGACTGGAGAGCGTTGGACTGGTGTGATAAACAGTAAAGGCCTCGCCTGGACGCAGCTGCAACACAGATCATAATACATATGATACATCCCATATGAATAAGTTATTAAAAGCGAAACCAGTGAGCAGGTGAACATTTGTATTTGTGTTTTAATTATACATAAAACCCAGCTTTTTAACCCCCCATTCAGGCAGTCACCTTGTAATTCATCTAGTTTACTTAAATGTTTGGCATACAGGATTTTCTAATTTATGTGAAATAACTGGGATGATGTATCCTAATGCCAAAGATTGCAACAAAAATCCCTTCAGGTAATCCAATTATCCAAAAACAGAAAATGAGCAGAGTACTAATAACCTCATATAATGGAAAGAAGATTGTTACATTATTGTGCAGCCTGTAATATATTTCTTTCACACAAACCAAAAATGTACTTCTGAGCTGCTTAAAACTGCTGAGTGTTGGGAGTTGCTGATGAGTGACTGAGGATGAAATTAACATAATGAGCCCAAATGCAACGCAAATCATGAGTGAGCATAAGATTTAAAAGCTTGAAGGCTGTGAAGTACAAACAGATGCTACTTCTGAGTTAATGAGCACCCACTTATCACCTTTCCTTCTTGATTTAGAGGGACAGATGTAAAGTTGCTATTTTTACTGCTGTCGTGTTTTTTTTTTTTTTTTTTTCAAAAAGTAAGTTTTGCCTGACAACTGTACCTACATTTTCAATCAGAAATGCACTAATGTGATCGTACCATCTGCATCTTTTACTTTCATGCCTCTTTTCCATTTACTTTTACTCTGCCACCTCCTGTGCAGACCAACCTCCCTTAATCTTGTCACTCTTCAGCAGCAGGCTCTTCTTTGTTAATCGCAGCCACATTCAGGATATTTATACAGACATTAGCTAAGTTGCAACCAGCTGATATGGTCAGAAAACAGAGGCGTAACCGTGTCCCCGCAGCTCTCCCTTTCTTGTATGATTTACCCTCATGTGCAATCCATTCATTTATATTCTGACTGAACCGACTCAACAACAAAAGGGTTTGGCTGATTTTCAACAGAAGAACACAGAACTGCTGCCAAATGTTCCACTCCATAAGTGACGGCATTAAACAGGATTATGGATGCTGCAGTGTCATACACTCAAATGCTACTTGCACATAGTCATGTAGCCCATTAACACCTTCTCCATTGCTTTTTCATAGCAATGGAGAAGCCTGACATCTTAATATGTGGCACTCACAAGTTTATAACCATCTACATCCTTGCCAGCTGCTGTAATGAGATCTCCCTCTGTTCATTTAAGCACCAATCAGCTCCATCAAGTTCTGGTTGTTCCACTAAGCGCAGTCTGCTTCATAGCCCTTAATTGAAAACCATTCCATTTCCCTACTCCTCTGTGTTTGCTTGTTTTCTGATTGCACACATACATTTGTGTCCCATCTTAGCTGAGCGCTGGAGCCAGTTTAATAACCCAAATTTACAGCTCAAGCCAATCATTAATCGAGACTGAGACGGGAGAAGTGCGGAAATGACGTCTCCAGTGGATAATTGAGTGTGAGCAAGAGAGGCTAAAACCATTCCTTCATGTTTGGATTAATATTACTTCTACTAGTATTGTAGCTGTGAGCTGGCCAATTTACTTCACATCATCTTTACAATCCTCATGTTGATTTAAGCTCAGTGAATATTAGCGTGGGCATGAGCTCGGGCAATCAATATGTGGGGGGAAATTCAACAAGACAATTATTTCCATCTAGATCAAATTAAAACAGCTGGAATTTTCTAGTTAATATGAATGAAAAAGAAATGTTTGGTCCCTAAACAAAAGACCTTGAAAGTTACAGCCTAAGTTCAATAGATCAACATTTTAAGATATTTACACTTTCTTCAACCTTTCTTCAGAACCCTGATAATTAAAAAAAGATTTCTGTATGATGAACCCTTTCAGATGCGACACATTTAAAATGGGTACTATAACATTATATTACAGGCACACACTCGATTTAATTTGACAAACTATCTCTTTCTTATAGGAATCCAGCAGATTGTGACATAAAAAAGGCTTGTTTAGTGTGTTCTACCGGCGTAAATGAACGTGAATGGGTGGGAACTATAGGATCTTCTTGGCTGCATTTTCATCTAAGAGCTGCTGCAGCAGCTTGTCATCTGTTCTCAGCACAGTGGACAGCCTACCTACTGTAGGTGAGGTGAAGGACATTTTTTGTAAAATATGCTCATCGCTGCTGTTGCAATAAAAACTGAGTGAGAATCCACACAGAGCTGTTGTTCTTAAAAGCTGAAACAAGTAGAAAAGAGTGATCTTTTCAACTGCTTCCTTCCACTCCCTACATGTCTCAGACATTCACAACCCACTGAAGGTTAATATAAGCTGTTATAAATGTATAATAGAAGAATAGAACATGAAAGTCACACATGTCATTACATCAGAATGGGCCCACACGTTGAGTACGTAGGCGGTGCTCCAAGTGAACAGTGAGTGAGTACCAGTCGATTCGACCTTCAGATGCCCCACTAAGATCTTGGGGCTTTCAACACTCACATCTCGAGGGGAAGTGGCACATGCACCCAAGGTCACTATTTGTACAATAAACACAATTTTTTTTACAACAACACAAGACAACATGGTGGCAGGGTTTACAATCTACCGTTAGGTCTAATGAGTGGAAATCATGCAGACTTTAGAAAAAAAAACATTTTAAATATATTTTTATCTCTTGATTTTTTCCCATTTTATCACTGCATGCTCCTACCTAGGTATCAATCCTGTGCATTGCTCTCCCTCTACCAACCCCGGGAGGGCCCTGCACTGAGCTCACGCATCCTTCTTGGTTGAGCCCCTTCTTTCCACCCAACAGGGCGGGGCTTCCCTGGCCAGAGGTGCCACGTGGGAGAATCATGTTATCATGAATCATGTTATGTTCCAGCCAGATCCTCCCCACCCCTTCGGGTGCCCCATTGGGTGCCCCCTCGCGTGCCCCGGCTGGCCAGAGGAGGCAGTGTACGGCCCAGGACTGCTGCATGTTTTTGTGTGGATAGCTCACTCACATTAGCTATCCAAGGGAACACGGAGAGAACATGCAAACTCCACACAGAAAGGCCCTTTTGCCAACCCCACCCAGGGTGGGAGAACAACTTCACAACCCCACCCAGGGTACAGGTGCTGATAACATGAGGAAGTAAACATGCCCTCAAAACCCACAGCGTCCCACGCGAAAAGTGAACCAGAGCAGAGCCATTGTAGGGGGAGCGCGGTATGAACCAATGAAAAAATGTATGCTTGGACACTGCTTGCATTATCAGAGGCGCCGCTTGCCAACGGGCATACCAAGAAGGGGGGCCTGACCATCTTTGAATCGCAACACAGAAGTGACAATGAGGAGAATTTGCAATGATATTCGTTGGCTGGTAGAGAACACCCTAAAGGGGCCCCGCCTCTCGCTTGGTGCGTCTTACGTAAACAAACCTAATGAGAGCGGCCAATCAAAAGGAGGAGAAGCCATTCATCTGGCAGTGAGAAATGAAGAAGTAGTAGTAGTGCAGGTTATACATGAGCTAATTTAGCTCAGAGCAGCTCAGTCTGTCCTGCTTATGTTCAGTGACTTCAGTTCTTTAGCTATCAAATCAAAGCTGTGCCCAGTTAAACTTAAATATCAAGCCAAGAATGCTAAGTTCGTTGCAGGTGTTACTCTGACACTAAGTTATTCATGGGTTTCAGTCACGTGACATTTTTTGTTGTCAGCGCCATCTTGAGGACCGACCGAGGACCTTTCCGTCGCGCAGCCAATATGACGTCTCACCTAATAACTCACTTAACTCCCGAAGAACAGCAACGGTATCTACAGAAAATTGACACTTTAGGTTTCGATCCGTATCTAATATCTAATCAATTACTGACTCCACTCCAGTCTGCCAAAAACCTGCCAGATTTGTCGTTTGCGGACATATATATGTACCTGGTCCACAATCCTTCTCCATACACCGGCAAAGCTCTCAAAGCTTTTAAAGTACCAAAGCTTACCGCTACTTCACATCATGATGGGTTAAAGATGCCAAACTTCATCATGTGGAGGCCAAAAAAATGTTCGTGGTAACAGGAAAGGTAAGTGACAGTCTGTTGATGAATAGCATCAGCATTGAATTGCCTGCACAGGATACGTTTATGTAATGAAAAGTAAGAAGGCAGTTCACTTTTTCAGTAACGTTACTACTCTAGAAAGTAAAAGCATATCATCATGTCACCATAAAACTTTATTAAAACATAAAATATAAAATATGATTTATTATATTATTAATGCAAATGTTCATCTTGCGCTCCCGATCTCCTGCGCGGTGCGTCCCGTGACGTCTCCATCACCAAGCGGCTCTCCCAAATCCAACTCAGCCTGGATCTCGTGTCCTCTGCTTTTTTCCCACATCTCAGTAATGATCTGACATGCTGACATGCTGGCTGCATTTAACACCACGAACACGCCGCTCATTCCACGCTGTTCGCTGTTTGATTGCGTCACCACACGCAGTTATTAATTGTTCCCCCCCCCCCCCCCACTTACAGGACCTTTTCTCTCCCTCCCGTCCGATGTTCTGGGACCTATATAATAATAGGATATTATTTATTTCTGCCACTTTATTGTGGTTTTTGTGGTGAAATGAGGAGGAATCATAGATAACTTCTCATTTCAACTAACTGGATCAGCCATTCCTCATCATGACTGTTTCCTACAGCGCTTTCAACCGGCTTTCAACACGAGTGAAAGGAAGAAAATAAAAGAACATTTAAACATCACAATATCCCACGGCCCACTTAAAGCACTGATAAAAGGTCAATCCCGTTTTTTTAGACTTATTATTGTCGCATCCCACGGCACAACAGATAGACGGCATGCTGAAAGTCGGTCCTAAAGATGGCGCTGCGAGTACTGTGTGACGTCACATGAAATCGATGAATAGAATTCATTGGCAATAACATTTTGAAAATGTGCTACTAAGGTGCACGGATGGAGATAAGTGTGTTTATATAAACAATACAAATGTGCACTTTAAAAAAAAAGTTTTTCTTTCACAAAAATGTTCTTTTTTTGTGTGTGTATGTGTGTGTATGTATATGTTTGTGTGGCTGTGTATGTGTGTGTGTGTCTGTGTGTGTGTGGCTATGTGTGTGTGTATATGTATATGTCTGAGTAGCTGTATGTGTGTGAGCGTGTATGTATGTGTGGCTATGTGTGTGTATGTGTGCATGTATGAATATATGTATGTCTGTGTGTGCGTGAGTGTGTGCGTGTGTATATGTCTATGTGTGTGTGTGTGTGTGTGTGTGTGTGTGTGTGTGTAATAATCCTATCAAAGCTCCACCTGAAGTGTATCTATAGTAGGGGAGGGGGGGAGGCAACCCCGCCACCCGCGAGACCAGAGGCCGACAAGGAAGAACCCGGAACCCAGGCCACCAGCAACCCCACAGAGGGCGAGAAGAGGGCGGGAGGAAACCCACCCCCAGCGAGGCCCATCCCCTCCAGCGGTGGCCGAGGGGACCCGCGGGTGGGGCCCCCACGACACGGGAAGAGGCAGCCAGGGATCCCACGGCAGCGGACCGCTACCCAGGCCACCCGGTCCGGGCCGGACATGTGGCCAGCGACCCCCACCCGGCGAGGGGCCAGCCTGCCCGGAGAGACAGAGCCGCCTGGCCGCCGACACGGGCAGAAAATGTTCTTATAAACCAAAGGAGGGCCTGCCAGAAAACGTTTGGGAACCACTCAATCCCACTTTTGCACATGTCTTGTATCTAGATACATTATGCATCGGATTGTCTTAATGGCAAGCAGAACACATATGTAGTTTTCAATCACTGTACTCAGCTCCCTGACCACAGCAATGTTTAGCATCATATGCCACCATCATTTAAAGGAGGCAAAAAAGGAGGTAAATTATGCCACTTAAAATTCCTCTGTTAAAGTACTGTAATAAAAGTCATAAGACAAATTCACATATTTGGATTTCCTACTGATATTTTGTATAATAATTTATATAATTTTCATAAACAGTTTCTTCTTCTAAAATGTCAACCATGAAATCTGCTATAAATTACCTTTAATAGTGACTGAGCTACATGGAAAATGGCCCATTACGGAAGAAATGAAATGTATCCTACTTTAGAGTCACTGAGGGATAACTGAGTAGCATAACAAATCAGCTTATAAATGCTCATAAATCTTCATATAAATGCCAGAGTTGTAATAATTGTCTCTTAAAAATTTCATGATTTACATTTGTTGGCATTTATTTACCCACAATATTTATTTAATGGAAACCTGAACAGCACAGCACTAAGAAGAGACGGCTCAAGAAGGTGAGCACAGATGAAAAGGAAGAAAAGGAGCACGAAGACAGTGAGTTGGTGAGCTGGCTACTCTATGTGTGAATAATGGCCTTCATCATGAAGAAGCCAGACAGGAGGGAAATGAAATGATAGCTCCAAATCATCCCTCTGTCTCTCTCTTTTTTTGCCTTCCCTTGTTCTTCTCGCTCCATTTGTTGGCCATCCATCAGATTGTATCTCCTCTGGCCAGTTCTGTCTCGTCTCTGCTCGCCCTTCACTACCTCCCTGCTCCTTCTGAGACCTACTTCTGTCCAGCTGGAGGAGGTCTCTCATTTGTTATGTACAGAAGGGAGAAGGAGGGGGTGGGGAGGATGGAGAAGATGGAGTTCATATATGGAGCAGAAGTCTATGAAGAATTTAGGACAGAGAGGAGGGGGAAACGCTGGAGGCTACATAATTATATACATATATCCAACAATATGTTCAGTCAAAATAATATAGATTAAGACAAAAATATTTCAGGGTGTTACTTATTTACCTTCATTATGATGATGCATGGACATTTCATCAAGTAAAGCCTGAACATTTTGGGGAATTAATATACATAAACTGTCCTACATAGTGATGTGTGAATATTCATTTGAGTGCTCATGTGCTAAATAAAGCAACATCGAAAAGCACTGATTGTACTTTAGCTTATCATGATGACTAAAAAACTGTATAAAAAACAAAACAAAAACTTGTGTCTGCCAGAAGGTCAAAATTTCCAAACAACACTTTTGATTAGCACATGATAACTTCTTCTAGTTTACTTTGTCCCAACTAAAACTAATTCAAAAATAATAAAGCAAGTAGACTCCCAGAAGGAACAACCACCTGATCAAAAACTCCACCTGAATATAACCCGCCATGAAATCACAACATAGCTATGAATACATATCAATGTTAGTTAGAGTTATCTGTGAATTATGACATTAAGTTTACTGTAAAAAGACAACTGGACTAACCCTTGTGACGTTAACCAGAGGTTTGGAGAGTGTAGCTTTGAAGCCGATATTTAAACCTTATTGCAGACGCAATGTTGGCAGGGACTGACTCCACCCACCCAGGTTAACCCTACAGTCAGATGGAACATGCCCAACGTAACACTATTACCATAGCGACCAATTTTAGCTTAGTGTGTTAACCTGATTGATCCAGAGCCAAAATAAGGACTTCTGAAATATGAGCTACTGTGGCCATGTGAGACCTACCTTGACCCCACTAGGAGGCTCAGACAGAAAAGCTAACAGTGGTGGTTGTACTGCTATGACCCGAACCATTCCAGGCTGATCTGGAATGATGTGAGGGTGAAGATGAGGTGTCAGGATCAGGCAGTGAGAGCAGCGATCAGCTCGGCCTGACCTGATCCCCGACTACAGCTCTATCTCAGCCCTTGGACACAAGCCATTTGGCGAGCTTTTCTCATGAACCCTTGGAGGCGGATCCAGAATGGGTTGCCAGAGTGTTCTGTTACAGGTACATTCAGCAGCACAACTAGCCATATCTTTAAAGGGGACCTATTATGAAAAATAAGTTTTTTCTTGCTTTAACATATATAAAGTGGTCTCCCCTCAGCCTGCCAACTTAGAGAAGGAGGAAAGCAACCAAATTCTGCAGTGTCTGTACAGCCGCGCGGATGAGCCGTCCAGTGTGATGTGACTTCTACGAGCTGTTCAGATTCTGTGCATTTTTGATACGTAACCAAAATGCAAACCACACCGACAACTATAAAACCGTGTCCTAATCCAGCCTTCTGAATGCGAGCGTCCGACTATCGCGTAGCACTGCGTGACATCGGACGCTCTCTGTCCATCTCCCTCCAGCCAGCTGCCACTTTATTGAGGTTTTTATAGTGAAATGAGGAGGTATCATAGAGATAACTTCTCATTTCAACTAACTGGATCAGCCGTTCCTCATCATGGCTGTTTCCTACAGCGCTTTCAACCGGCTTTCAACGCGAGCGACAGGAAGAGAATAGAAGCAGGGTGTCCGATAAATGTTCAGCTCAAAACGGCACGGCGCGTCGCGCTGCACAGCGCTGCATCGCTGCGGACAGTTAGGACAGTCCAATAGAAAATAAAACAATGGAATTGATTTTGTCGCTGACGCTCGCTCGCATGGGACACGGTTTAAAGCCTGAATTATGGTTCCGCGTTAAATCGACGCAGAGCCTACGCCGTAGGGTTACGCAGGGTACGGCGTAGGGTACGGCGTCAGGTACGGCGTAGGGTACGGCGTAGGCTACGCCGTAGGCTCTGCGTTGGTGTAACGCGGAACCATAAATCAGCCTTAATAGTGTACGCCAGTGTTTCCCAACCCTGGTCCTCGAGGCACCCCTATCCTGCATGTTTTAGATGTTTCCCTGCACCAACACACCTGATTCTAATTAATGGTCCTAATTAGCTTGTCACCAAGGTCTGCACAACTCTGTTGATGACACACGTACTTTTATCACGGTGTGCTGAAGCAGGGAAACATCTAAAACATGCAGGATAGGGGTGCCTCGAGGACCAGGGTTGGGAAACACTGGTGTACGCAGCCGGCTGCTCTTCTGCCCGGAGCAAGGCTTTGTGCCCTCCCCTGCTACACGTCATTCAGACAGCCAATCAGCACAGTGGCTCATTATCATAGCCTCCCCGCCCACTCAGAATCCAGCATAGAGAATGAGGTTAGAAATGGTAAAGATAAAGACATGGCCCAGAGGCTGAATTTCTAATTTATTTAGAAAAAACAATCAAAAGCTTGTTTTTAAGACACTCAAGGCCTGTTTAAAATAGACATTAAATGCCATAATAGGTCCCCTTTAAAATAAGAGTGACTGCCATCTCTTAGCTCTTAATTTATAGTTCAGATGCCAAATTAACTGATACTTGGAGGCAAGTACCTAAATGCAGCAGTAAAAACCCTATATGCATGTATTCATGGGTTTATATAATTTTACCTGATGAGGTTCATAAGAATCCACCTCTAGTTGTGTGAACTCTAACTATGGAGATCAAACCTGTGAATGTTAATTTCTGCTGCAAAATAGTATATATTTTAACATGAGGATCATCTGATATTGACTAATTTCTTGAGCCAGACCTTACTGCTCATTGAAGAATTGTCAAGTGTCAAGACTATCCGGATGCAACCCCTCAGTTGCCACAAAATATAACTTTTATGGAGAGGAGGAATGTTGTACTGCGTTATAATCAGGCTAAACACTTCCAGGTCTTCTTCACAAGCTTACGTTAGCAGGCTGTGGCCTCACAAGAGTAAAAAATTTGATTAGTTTTGCAAAAAAGTTTATTCATTCGAACATTTTTGACTTGTTGAGACATGTTTGGAGACCGAATGGTTGATACTGTATTTTCCTGAGGCTACAAAGGTAGTAGGCTTGAATACGAGCACATGCTCACCAACATGTTTCTTTTAATCATTTTTTGAACAAAACAAAAAAAACTCAATGCATACATTTCCTCAGATGGCTGCATTGCCATGTTTTGTGTAAAATCTTCTTCTTGTACGGTCTACCAAACATTTGAGAAAAAACAACAAAAAAACAGTGTACGTTCTTTGCATCTAACTTTCCAGCCTTGCTTTTGCCGTCTTCCTGTGAAATCCATTGATAAATATCCATTTAAGCCAGTGTGCCAGCAAAGTTTTTCCTGCCACAATGGTATTGCAACCAAATCATCAGGTGCCAGCCTTCAGCAAACCCAACAGGAAGAATGTCTCATGGCCTTTTAAAAAGGTGTTTGCGGACAATAGATAAATTAAGTACGTCACGTCTGTGTTGATTGTGCTACATAAAAACAATCAAACCATGCTTGTAAAGAAACTGTCTTTTTGTACGTACAGTAGCTGTGAGTTTTGTTGAATCATTCCTTTAGCTGTCCTTGAATTTATCAATGCATGCTGAAACTAACACAATAAAGTATAAATGACAGACATCCTATTTTCTATCATCTGGATTCGATACTGTGTTGTTTTGTTCCATCCATTTGTTTGTTCATTGTCCTCTTTCTCACATCCTTCCCAACACCAAACAAACACGTCGATCAATCTTTTTATACCGTGGAACTACTTATTTGTCCGTCTCTGTTTATGGTGTTCTATCATGTCTTTTTCTCTCCCTCCACTTGGTCCTCATAAATCTGACCCCCTCATCGCCCCTACTTCTACACCCTCTCTTTGATCACAAACATCACCTTGACTTCTGGGCGCCCAGCTACTTTCTGATTTGTGATTGCATGCGCACACATGTGCGTGCCTGCCCTGCCATCGTTTGCAGCTGAATCAGGGATTATCTTAAAGTCAGGGGAGCGTGGGGATTCTGTAAAATTCACTCTTTTGTAACCGATAACGCCTCTCTTCCGATGACTGCCTGTCAGACCCCGTACGAGACTGATCAATGATGCTTCGCCAATTAGCAGTAAAAATGTGTGTGAGTGAATAAATGGGTAAATCGATGTTTTATTCTTCAAATATCATGTCATTTATCTCACACCTCGTTTCTCCTTTTTGCTGTGCATCTTTTCTTGCTGTCATTTCATCTTTCATCAGAATGTTAACACTTTTCTTTCACTATTTGCCGTCTGACCGAACAGCCCTACTTTTCTTCTATGTATTCTACTCATATAACCCTTTTTCTGCTTTAAAAATAGAAATGGATCTTAAGTCTGTTTTCCAATCCCCCAAAAACCCTTACACATGATTTTTCATATGTTCTTTGCACCTCCCTCACACACCTTTCCTCATTGTTTTCCTCGCAGCAACCCCGTCACCTCCTTTTCCTTGGAACTTTTTAATTGATCATTTAGCACTCTGTTATCTCCTCCTGCTCAGTCTAGCCCTGCACATTTATGTGAATATGCACCACTGAGATTTTGTCAGCATTTACTTGCCTGTTCCTGTGTAAGTAACATTGTGGATGTGTGAGAACTGTCAGCCCTCATCGCCTTTGTGCAACTCTCCCTTCCGCCGTCCTCAACACTCTGAGAAAAGAGCCTTGCACTCAAGCAAATATGAACAGCCTCGCTGGGTGGACAAAGGGCCAGATGGGATTTTCACAAAGCTGTCCATTTAGCGAGAGTCAAACATGTGTCTTGGACGGAGCAACAGAGTGGCAGGACAAGGACAATACAGAGGAAAGCATTTCTGCCTCACTGCCCAACCGCTCTCTTGAAGTATTTTCTTTTTATGTTTCCGTGTCTTTCAAACAACCAGCCTTCATGATGTCCTCACCTCACCTGCACAGCTATGGACCACTTTCCATTTGGACAAAACAGCTCTTGGACATTCATGAGAGTTCTCACAAAAGGCAACAGTCCTTCGTGAGCTTTTTCGCTGCCTCCACATGTCACTTTTCAGTTTTTATAACCTCATACTCATATTGACACTTTAATAATAAGGTAATTTCTCAGTGATTAGTATAAAAAAAAAATCAAAGTTAACCAAGAACAGCATCAAAGTTTAGTATGTTACAATATTGGCATAAAATGATTGAACATGTAGTGCGAGTGAAGTTCATGAGAATATTGAGGCGTTATAGTTACACTGAATGTTAAAACTTCAACCTTCGAAAGATAGTATATCTCCCATTTTTAAAATACCAATTTCAACTCCAAGTAATATCTATTAAATTTTGACCAATGTTCAGAATTAGTTATTGTGACTTAAATGACAATTACCGTACAATAATTGTGTTACTTCATGAAGTGGTCCAAGTTTATATATGTAATATATAAATATATAATACACACACACACAGATTTGTCAATACTGTTGTCTCTTAATCACAAAGGTTTTGAAGCTATTTTTAGAAAAAAGGCTTCTTTTCTTGATCAACGTGTGTTTGTATTTGAAACATTTCAGATGATTGGAGAAGCACTTCACATTAATGCAGTGACGTTTTAATGTAAGATTTTATTTTAGCTGTGAGCAAGGGTCCATTTCTTAGCAGGTATTTACAAATATGTGGCAAAAAAGTCATCTTCACTTCCTTGATTGTTTCACATGTAACTAATCAAATCTTTTCAATCCTAAATGTCATCGCTAGCATCTGTGATCACTTCCCCAGCTTCGACGTGGTCACACAAATATGACGTCTTCTGTTGCTGTTGATGCATATGACACATTCTGACTGATACGTGGTTCACACGTGTGCCGTTTCAGAGGGCTGTCACGTTTCCATGAAAGTCTGAAGCAATACACTTGCAGTCATGAACCATCAAATCACAATGGTATCGAAATTGGACAATGGTGCTTGTAGTGTGAACATAGCATAAGCTCCACCCATACTCAACCATTTATGTTGATGGTTATGACAGAAAACTGTCATAAACAGCAGTAAGGAAAATTTCCTTTACCACTAAAATTGCACAAAACATAAATATAACAAAGAAAAGTCCGTCATTGCAACACCTAGAACTACAAAAATAAACTGTCAATTGTTGCAAAAACCTTTTTTAATCTTTCATTATGTGGTTTTTCAGACGTTTCGAACGTTCAGTTTAACGTAAAATGTAATGGAAACACTTTTTTAGTTCCCAGCTGTTTTTGGCTTCATTTACTGTATATGATGAAGTTGTGCTTAATGCGTTACTGCATTAAGGGCTTTGCCCTTGAATGATCATCTGCTGCCTTCTTCTTTAGTGATGATTTTCACCACAGCGGTAGCAGCGTCCAAAACAAAAGCTGCTTTTGTCCAACTCCTTCAAAATCAAAATCTTCTTTGTTTTGAGAAGAAGTCTTGTAGGACGAGATTCCAGGAGAGAAAGCTGGCGCCCCCCTGCACTTCGCTGCGATTTCAGTTTTGCTTTGCGAAAAGGTGTAATGGAAACGCACCTGGTGAAGCGTGGTTGGTGCAGTTTACTGTTATCATACGTGATGGTAAGAAGCATTTGGGTGGCAGTTAGGAAACAGATTTTAAAAATATGAACTAGTGAATGACTACATATGCTAGTTTAATTACAAATAAAACTGTACAATATTGGCGACTGGAGTAATGAGCTGTGTTCAAGATCAATTGTCAAGTGTTGTGAGCTCGACTTGTTCTTTCTTGTCCCAAGTTTACGTCTGTGTGCTGGTGCCAGCTCAGAAGGTCAGCCTCTGTAATGAGGAGGGAAAAAAAGTAAAAAATAATCACAGACTGGTGTTATTCATTCGCCCACCCAGCGAGGCAAATTAGTGCATGGCGAAGAGCATTGCTGCCTGTAACAGGCTCGGTCCTGCAAAGATAAAGGATGCACTCTGGCTGCTGAGACTTGCTAAATTGTGTTTTTGTTATTCCGCCTATTCACCGGTCTCATCTTAAGGGTTCACTCACATGCTGTGTAGCTGACAGCAAAATGAGCAACACACTTCCTTAACCCCATCTGGCTGCCAAAACAACAGGCATTTCAAGAATGGCACACAGGGTGCAGCGGCGACACAGTAGCTCATTATTTGTTTGTTTGTCTCCGGATTGTCCAGCTGCAGCAACATGAATGGGTACAAGACATTTGTAACATGACATTTAATTTAATAAATCCTTTATCCTGTCATTGAGTCAACAGCTGTTGTGTCAGGATGTATTTTACTTCTGAAATATGTATTTTTTAGTACAACTCTTAGTGTTTCACTATATACACTATGGGCCCGATTTACTAAAGGTTTGCGTGCGTAAAAACGTGTGCAAACTTGACATCACCCGCAAACCAATGTGCAAGCTGATCTGCTAACAGCGTGCAAAGAGGACTGCGCCTCTCAAATGAGCAAAATAGCACACGCTATTGATTTAGTACTTTTGCCCTGATGAATAATCAATATGGGGCGTACCTGCCAGAAATTGCTAAATACTGGGAGGGGAAAATGCAAATATGTCCATTTACCACGCGCAATGAGATTTACCAAGCCTGAAAGTTTTTGCGGGGATTGTGATTGCGTCTGTATTGCGTCGAAAGGAAGGTGCTAATCTGCCCAGCATTACGCAGGGATGCTTGTTGGTGCCTGATTTGAGGACTGGAATGGGGATGGCTCAACTTGTGGTGAGGATTCTCCACATGCAAAAGGAGAAACATTTTATTTTAATGTTAAATCGAGTATTATTCAGCAAAAGGTTGCCACAGGAGGCACATTCATTGTTTTATTTGTGATAATAAATAAATCACGTGTTTTCATGGAGAAAAAAGTGTTTCTTATTGTGCGCCTATACTTGTTCTGCAGTTGTCATACCCCGGTGTTGTGCCGGATTCAGCACCCCTGCCGTGAAAAGCACCCCCTCGTCTGACAAAAATGATATTCTCATTCCGTGTCACGTTCTGTTTAGCATCCAGTTTTGTGTTAATGATTCATGTTTAAATGCGCTCATGGATTCCACAATAGTCATACTTTCCCACAATCACAGTCACAGATAACAAAAATTGGGTAAATGGTTATTGATGTAATTAATTAATAGCCTGCTTACTGTGTTGTCTTCCATAATATTTGTAAATATATATAATATAAACTCCTAAGTATGTGTTTGTGTGAGTGTGTATATATAAATATATTGAAGTGTCAGTGTGTTTTTTTTCTTGGTCTACTTATCATTGAATATACGAATGGGTGCTTTTCACGGCAGGGGTGCTGAATACGCCACAACAATTTGCCTCTTCCACTAATATCTCTAACTCCAACTCATCAAATTTCATTTTGCGCTCGCAAACCGTAAGACACGCAACACCTCATTTAAATACTGAGGTTTGCACCTGTTATCAATTGCAATCTTAGTTGATCACCCGCAAAACACACAACAACAGCACGTGCAAACTTTTTCAGTGCACACGCAATTTAGTACTCTTTATTTAGGATCTTAAATCGTAAATCGGGCCCTATATCTTTTAAGTGGTTTTCCTATGTAAATATAAAATATAAAGTACACACACACACACACACACACACACACACACACACACACACACACACACACACACACACACACACACACACACACACACACACACACACACACACACACACACACACACACACACACACACACACACACACACACACACACACACAAATTGCCGGGTACATCTTTGTTTGTGCATGAATGAACGCCAACATCCGCCCCGCCCCCTCTTCACTATCTCTTGTCTCTCCTGAGTGGGAGTTTGCTCACCGGTGTCTAATGTGTTGTATCAGCTTTGTTAGGCGCATGAGAAAGATTTCCCAAGTCTCTATAACCTGATATCCAGGAAGTCAGCTGTGTCTCACTTAACCGACTCCCTCATTACAGCTGATGTGCACAGCCAGTGTAAGGGGAAAATAATCTAATCATGACACCTGACAGAACTGGCTGCAAAAACAAGAATCCACATAATGCACACACATGTAGGCACGCCCCCACAGATAAATGTTTCAAATTATAGGTGCATGAATGGTTGCTGAAGCATTCTGACTGTGCAGACACAAACGCACATCAGAGTGAGCTGGGCTGAATAATGCATAAAGAAGCTTGTTGCCACAAGGAGGTGATAAGCCTTACTGCTTATGGTATAGAGCAGAGGTGGAAAAAGTACTGAAAAATTGTAATTGAGTAAAAGTATCTTTACTTTGCTTACATCCTACTCAAAGTAAAAGTAAAAGTACTCATCTAAAAATGTACTCGAGTAAAAGTACAAAAGTACTTCATTTAAAATGTAATTTGAGTAAAAGTTACTTTCAGTTATTTAATGCAAAAAAAGGATGACTCACGAATCAAATTAATCAACTTCGAGGCATATTAAAGTACACATCCACACTTGTTAGAGTACATTTTTTTTAGATGTTGATGTCTTGAAGGCTGAAAGCTCCGCAGGCAGGCACATTTTACACTGCATTATAAATTAATGTTGTTGCCTTTTGTGCGTTTGAATGCGAATAAGTCTTCCAAGTTTGGCCAAGGGTTTTTGTTGTTTTTGTGGCTGGTTTCTGCCCGCATTTAATTTTTTCACCATAAATGTTGTACTCAGTAACGTGAGGGGGTTCAAATGTAGCGAAGTAAAATACTTGGGTCAAAATGTACTTGAGTAAAAGTAAAAATTACATATTTCAAAAACTACTTAGAAAATTACAAATTACTCATAAAAAGTACTCAATTACAGTAACGTGAGTAAATGTAATTTGTTACTTTCCACCCCTGGTATAGAGTAGGTTTAATTATCCGGTCTATGTGTAATCACATGGAAACAGCTTCTCATGCCTCTTTTATTAAGCCTTTTATAGCCTTTATAGTTGAGAGGGTACTCTTTTATGAATTATTGAACGCATTCTGCTGCACATATGTACATCTTACAGGCTCCTTGTTGCAAACTTTTTTAAAAGCTGCGAGGCAACGAAACAAATGACTTCCACAGGGATATCTTGTCTCTTTTATTTCAGGAGTAGGAGAAACGGGAGGCTGTCGTGCTGTGAGCTGTTTTAGGTCAGGTCAGAGGCCAAAGACCTTAAAATAGATTTTTCTTCCTTCTTTGTTTAATTTCTCTGGCGATGCTGAGCTGGGACTCAATGTTGCTTAAAGAAATGTAGGCTATGAAAATAAATGATGTAGTGATGACATTTGTTACAGAGACACTGAATCATCACGCATTCCTAATCAACCGGTAAGCATGAAAAGTTTGATGTTCAACAGTGAAATAAATGAGATCCTAAGACATATTTAATCTTAACGGCATGCAGGTCTATGATCGGTGCAGTTTGTAATCACCAGGGGCCTCATTTATAAAGGAGTGCGTAGGATTCATACTAAAAGTGTACATGTGCTCAAAAGCCGAAAATGGCGTGCACACAAAAAAATCCTGATTTATAAAACCGTGTGCACGCACATCAGCACGCAATGTTCACTTTATAAATCACAGTCCAGCTGGAAGGTTGCGCAAGTGAATTCGCCTCATATCCCGCCCTCTACACGCCCACTTTATACCATGAATGGTGAATGCAAAGTACTTCATGGCTGTATTTGCATATAAATGAGCCTGCTGAGCATGCGCAGCGCCTGCCTGCAGTCTGTTTCTGCTGTACGTCAGGATGAATGAGACGTGTCGAGTCACCGTGCGCTGCTGTGCTAAACGCCGTGAGTGCCTCGGACAGATATGTGGCAGAAATAAAAAGGAAGTGGTGCGATCTGAAGGTGGAGGCCAAGAGGAGAGTGGCCCGATGTCGTACAGGTGTCGTGCCAAAAAGTGATTGCCTGCCAGAATCTGATTTCTTCTGATTTCTGGCCACGGGAGCGTGCATAGCAGCCCCTTGAGCGATAGCACTAATACTTCAGATTTTCAGATTATGAAGCTCAAGAATGAGATCAAGTCATATTTAGGCAGAAACAACTTTTCATTAACTGTATTTGGCCTTCAATCAATTTTTGGCAGGTGAAAATGCCTATTTTGTGTTGTAATGGTCCTTTAAAAGAGTTAAAAGCAATCCTGTGAGCTCTAGCGTTTATATTATGAAGCTCAAGAATGAGATCAAATCATATTTAGGTAGAAACAACCTTTCATTAACTGTATTTGGCCTTCAATCACTTTTTGGCACGACACCGGCACGGCGTGTCCTGCACCGCGGCTGCAGCACCAGCAGCACCAGAGCGTCCCAAGCGCATGGCGCAGCTGGAAGTGGCGTGTCCTGACTGACGCTGTGCTTCAAACACGGAGGGACACGATCAGCGCTATTATATTATAAGTCTGACATGTGATGACATTAAAAGTATGACATGAATCTGGCTTCATTTCACCACCTCACCGTCTGCGTCGCCAGATCCCCATATCTTCAAAATGTTTGTCCGCTAGGATCAAAGTTTGCGTAAAGATACACATTTTTCAGTTTTTTTTTTTTTAAATCCCAACCTAGAGTAGAAGTGTAGAAGGCGGCGTGCGCATCTTTCAAGCCCTATTTTGTGCGCATGCAAGCTTTATAAATGAGGCCCCAGGACTTTAAGGGGAGGCAAGGCAAGTGTATTTGTGTAGCACATTTCAGGAACAAGGCATTTCAAAGTGATTTACATAATGAAAACATGAAAAGTTAACACTGTACAAACACTCTTCCATCACAAGCAATGAAGTAACCTTCACCACCATTCCTCAAACTCCCGTTTCTCTCCAGCCTCTCCTACCACCACAGAGTAAAGTAAGATTTCAGGTTTGGTCGGTTTAAAAGGTGGAGATGCAGCACTAGCACATTAAGTCTAATCTCTGATGACACAGCACATGCATGCTTCTTTTCACAACCAAGACAGGATAGCTTCATTCCATCACTCTCTCATACGCTTACGGTGCTGCACTCCAGAGGATATTCAATTACAACAAATCCACCCACAAAGGAAAGTGCTGTAATTTAATATAAATACCTATAAGATGAATTATAACATTAACAAGGAATTGTGTCTTTTCTGGAAATTAAAGTTCACACAGCTGCTTAGAAACAGTTAAGATGATATGGAGAACAAAACAGTAAAGTGTGTTTGTTGGAGAAACTTTGCACACAGTATGAACCAAAGATATTTTTTTCTCATCAACTTTTTCTCATCATTCTCCCTCTGATACATTAAGTCAGTAAAGCTTGGATCACTTTATGATTTGCCATTCCTGCTCATAATCCTTAAAATGTATTTCTGGCATTAAGGATACCAAGCAGCAAGCTACTTTAGTTGTTACTTTGTTTAACTTTTCCAACAAACATGTCTTAAAATGTGTAACCACACAAAGATTCCTGCAAAACGATTTGAAATATGGATTTGTCTGACCTCAAAAGACATTTCCACTGATGCCTCTGAGCCCAAGGATGTTGATGCCACCAACACAGGGCTTTATCTCTGCATGGTAAAGAGTTAAGTTCTATTTTTGAACGCGGCCCCACATGACATTGCTCAACAAAAGTTTTCCCATATTAATCCCTTTCATAAATACTTTTTTTTTTCAAGTATTTAAAATAAAATCCTCTGTTTCTCATTGCCCCTCAAAGACTCAAAGCCTTTGACTGATTCCACCACTACCTGATGGAGTATAGATGTATATGAGCACGTGAAATGAAGTTGACGAGAAAAAACATCAAATGTCTTTGGTTCATATGATCTACAAAAAAACAAATGTTAAAGCAAATGTCAGAATTAATTCCTAATCAGTGACTATGCTGAAATTTCATATGAGATTCACTCATTCTTTTTATACTTTTCCAATTTCATAAAACTTACTTTTAATCAAAAATAACAAACAAAACGTATTACATGCTGTAAAAAAAAACAAAAAAAACACTACCATTTCATTAAAAATATTGCCTCTTATGAATTTGATGGCCGCAACACATCTCATAAATGTTGGAACTTGGAAAACGAAAGGCTGGAAGACTAGCTAAATGGGACTGAAAAGAAACACCTGGACGAACATCTTACCTAATTAGTTTAACCGCCAACAAGTCATTGACATGACTGGATATAAAGTGGGCTTGGAAAGGACAAGTCTCTCAAAAGTCAATGTGGTCCAAAGACTGTGCTTACAGCTTCTGAAACTACTTCACAATAATGTTCCTCAGCTTAAAACATCCAAAACTTTGACCATGATCTTATCTTGTTATTGTTGTTGAGACCTCAGATGGTACTGGACTAAAACAGGCACAATTATTCAATAAATATTCTGCATGTGCTCATTAACACTTACAGAAACCACTGCCTAAGAACACAAATGCCCACATTTATGTCTATAAACGCAGGTTAAAGCTCTATAATGCAAAGAGGCAGCCATATGTGATGCTGATCCAGAAGGACTGCAGTCTTCTCGAGGCCAAAGCTCAATTAAAAAAGACTGAGACAAAATGGAAAACTGTTTTCAGATGGATGGATCAAAAATGTGTAGGAATCTTCAGAAACATGAACATAACGTCCTCCAGATAAAGAGGAGAAGGGCAATCCAGTTGGTTTTAGCATACATTTGAAAATCATTGAATTTTGTTTGTATTTACCAAATAGTTGGCACAACCTCTAAAAAGGTAAACTGGGATTGTATTTTCAGATTACTGTTATCTCCTTGTGTGATTCACACTTGAAAGAAAGCCACTGTCGTGCATTGAAAATGATTTTCTGCAAGGTGGCTTCTGGTCTGCTTGTGCATCTTCATACCTGGATGCCCTCTGTGCCGGGCTGCTGAAGGAGCTTGACGGTGCGTGTGTGTGCCGTCTTCTGGCCATGGCCGTCATGCCAGGTCAGGTTGCTGCCTCCGGCGCGATGCGGCAGCTGGTAGCTCAGCTCCTCAGCAGACAGAGTGTGCTCCAGGGAGGCACGGCAAAAGCTGAAGCTGGACGCAGCTGTTGGGATAAAAACAAAGCGGATGAGTAGAGAAAACAGAAAAGACAATCAGAAGAAAAAGAACTTTGATACAACTCAGTGTCTTTGAGGGCTTTCATTACGTCTTAGCAACAGGAATACACAAAAAAAAAGTCATAATAATGACTGTTAATCCTCTAAAAGCTTAACAGGCTGCGTTCACTCAGGATTACATGCTTTGTATGTCAACTGTGGTACAACACCGAACAGATGGCTGATACAGTGATGGTTCTGGGTAATGCCGTTACTGCACTGTGATCTCCGATTATAGAGAGTGCATATTCACAGCAGCAGTGTGTGATTCCTGGAATTGTCTCTCTTTTACCAGATTAGTTCTTGATTATTTAAATCCCTCATCATGACATATCCATCCCTCCCCTCTTTCCTTTCAAGACTCAATATTTGCAGCAACACAGACAAGTTGTTGGTGAAGTTTTGTGGTCGCCACAGGGTTTTTCTGCGTTTAATGTCAAGCTGAACTGCTGAGGTGTGGCTGGTCATCTGTAGCAGACTTTCAGTCATTTCCCCTTCTACCTAAGACGTAATTTAATGCAACCTGAATAATAGAAGAGGGTGAGAGAAAAAGTGCTCAAAATGTGGAGGTGCTTCATAAAGAGAGAGACACAGAGATAGAGGTAATTTTTTAACATGCTTAATGTCTGTTTCATGCAGTAATCAGATTTTTTAAAATTATTTTAAACCTGGCTCAACGAATCAATGCATCAAGCCTTGCATATTAGTATTTCATCACTTTACAGACAGTTTGCATGTCATTTTAATTCCATGGTTAAACCACATGTGAGACTTTTGGGGTTAAGGCAAAAAAAAGGTCAGTGCAGCATCTCTCTATTCTTGAAGAACACAGGAAAAACAATTGACCTGGCTGGACAGACAAAAAAAAATAATCATTTATGATGTGTTAAGAGAAACATTCTTGAGCTTTAGAGGGCTAATAAAGTACTTGATAAATCAGTTTTCCATATTTGTGTATGGGAATTCAGATAAGGAAAACACTGTAGTGCAGAACGGTCTGATCAAATCTGAAATAGATGTTTTTTTGTAAGTAGTAACTATTCAGCTACTGGTACAAAATCATATCTTGTGAATGATAATTCAGCCTACCTTTTATTTGTATGTTAATGCAGGCTGAAGTTCGTTTAAAGCATTTCTATGTTCGATTTTCTTCTTTAAAATCCAAAAATGATTTTGTCTCTTCATGTGAGAGCAGATATTTAGACAGATGCCGATTTACTAATGACAGATCCAAACGTGAAACAAGGCCCCAAAAATCTTACATTCATTCAGATATATACGGTAATAAAAATAAACCTTTTCACATGAGAACAATGTTAGAGAAAGGTTTGTAGGAGGAAAAACAAACGAATTTCTGACTGATCTCTTAATTTCCTTTCTCCCTCTGCACGCATGAGGAATAGATTTAAAATAAGGCTGGATTAAATTTGGCGATGGGCAACGGCTGTGTTTATCCTTTGGGTGCATCAGCATAAAAAAAAGAAAAAGAAGCCACAATTTAAGTCATACAATCCTTGAAAAATATGTTTATTCTGCAAGATCCAAGTGGAAAATTTATGGGAGAGCTCTCACATCATTTATAGAGAAAAAATGTATCTTCAGCAAGGAATTGCTCATCCTCAATAAACGTCCCCTGATTGACGGTGACATGATGGGGAATTAAGGGTGATCCAGCTGTGCTTAGTAAAATGAAGTAGTTACTCAACCAAATCGCTTCAAAAAGCTTTAGGAATTGACATGTCTGAGAACTGGATGCATGTAAGGCATCTTTTGGCATTATTTCTACTGGACAACTATCAAGTCAATATTGACACAAAAAAAGAAATGAGCCAGAGTGTCACAGAATCTTGTTTGGGTCTAAACATCCAGCCTGACATTTACCTTCCTACGGATTGTTTGCCTAATGAACAGGCAGGCGACCCAACAATACTGTTAACAGAGACCACTGCAGACATTACTCACACCGGGGCTGCACCACATAAATGCACTGTTGATTAGCCGTGGTAGAAGGAGCTATTTTGCTTGTGCACCCTGGCAATCTTGTCATTTGATAAGTGAGTGTGGTCACAGCGTAATAGTGGGAAAGTTTCTGTCTGCACAGAGCCTGGCGTGCATCTTCAGAGAGCTATATTTATGTCACATGGACTCTATCTGACTCTCGTATACTACTGCACATCAATGGTGTTCATGTACATATGAGAAAATTGCATGGGCTTGCCTTAAGGAGGCTGATTCAAATCCCAGGTGAGAATGTCATTTCATTTTTCTTTTTTTTTTTTTACATTTGAACTTTCACTCTCAGTCAATATTTAATTTGGCATGAAAACATTGATTAGAAAAAAAAAAGATTTTTGCATGAAATGTTCCCTTTCATACATATATATGTGTGAAATGAACAACACAACACAGAAAAGTTACACAATGTCTCACAACAGGAGATCAGCTGTTCCTGAGAAGAAATGCCACTCAAGGCACGTTTCCATTATCTGGGGTCCAGGGTGATTTTTGGGCGGCCCTGTCCATTGGTAAATGTCACTATTTCCAGGAACTAAGCCACACTAAGCCTCCTGTTTTAGCTTGGGTATGCTGTCAGCACGAGACAATGTTCAGCTGTCTCTTCTCGATATTCACTTCTACTTTTGGAGTCTTCTCATCTCATTTATCGCCACCATGGCAGTGCATCCGAGCACAACAAACAGAAATGCAGCAATTATCTCAGCTCCTTCCATGTTAATCTTGTCCGTCTGGTTGGTTTTACCTCCCTTTTTCTTTTTTTCCTTTCCCATCTTCTTTTTCTTTATCTTATTACTTGTTGGAAAACAGCTAAAGTGCAAACAAGTGCTATTGAGTGTTAGTTTGCCAAGTCAGTGGATCCTACCGGGTCCATCACTATAACAAAAGCAACAGCTGGACACAGTCAAAGGAGACTATTGCCTCTGTTAAAAGGCCCATCCTCCTTGGTTTTACCCCAGACCCCCACCACCGTTTTTTTTTTTAGAGAGAGGGTGTCAGCGGCACTAAGAAACATATGATGGAAACAATTTACCTTGCTGACCAGGCTTTTGTCTAAGCAGCAACAATTTTATTTTCTTTAAAGTATACATTTACCATTTCAGAATAAATAAATAATTGAGTTTGTTGCTTGTAGGGTTGGCTCTCTTACAACTTTGATGTAAGAGAAAAGTTTTCTAGGAGTTTTATAGTCTGGATCCTCAATCTTGTTTTACCCCTCAGTAATAAGGGAAGTGAATAATTGTAAATATATCCATGAGATGCATAATTACAGAAAAATGGATTGGAATATTAAAAAAACATGTCAAACTTGCCATCAAGGGAAAACTACCTTCCCGTTCCTTCATTATGTTTGTCCAACAAACCATCAAGACCAGGTTTATGACAGCTAAGGTTTAGGGGAAACACCTGGTTGCAACTTAAAGGAGAGGAGAAAAAAAAACATTTTTGCTCAACCTAGAAGTCTGCTCATGTAAACAGTGATGAGCAGAGAACATAAAACCATGATGTGTGGGGAAAAAAGACGGGGGAGAAGGAAAATAAGAAATGCCTGTCAGGAATCATGATTTGCAGCATTTTCTGCTTCTCTTCCTTCATCAACTGCTGTCTCTGTATGTTGATATGTTGGTGTCTTCATATGCAGGATCCTCCTTCCTTAAAATATTTTGTATCTTTTGACATTTTCTTCTCCATTTCTCATGCAGTACGTTTACATGCAGCAGTTCAATCGGATTTCTGATCGTATAAGACATCGTTCGGACTTTTAAACTGCATGTAAACATCTCAATCCGATCTACTTCGGACCTATATCGGACATTTAATGATCGAAGCAACACCTAGATAATTCGTTCACAGTCGGAATTTTAACGCCATGTATACGGAGACATCGGATATTGCAGTCTGCGCATGCTCGAGAATTTCCCCTGGGGCATTCACCCGGAAGTGAAAGGAGACGGCGCCTGTTAAATAGTTGTTTAAACACCTTTAAAAAGATCGTGAAAGAGCTGGCAGAAGCGGGCTTCATCAGGACACCGGAGCAGATCCAAATAAAGTGGAAAAATATACGAAAGGCGTAGATTGGCGCCAAACAAAACAACCGTCAACCGGAAGTGGCTCTTTGTTGACATGGTTACAAATGGTTACAACGGTTACAGCGCCACATAGTGTCACGGAGTCAGCCATGCTCTGGCCATTTATCCGATTCTCTGAACAGCATGTACAGGACTGTCTCAGAAAATTAGAATATTGTGATAAAGTTCTTTATTTTCTGTAATGCAATTAAAAAAACAAAAATGTCATACATTCTGGATTCATTACAAATCAACTGAAATATTGCGCAAGCCTTTTATTATTTTAATATTGCTGATTATGGTTTACAGTTTAAGATTAAGATTCCCAGAATATTCTAATTTTTTGAGATAGGATATTTGAGTTAAGCTGTAAGCCATGATCAGCAATATTAAAATAATAAAAGGCTTGCAATATTTCAGTTGATTTGTAATGAATCCAGAATGTATGACATTTTTGCATTACAGAAAATAAAAGGACTTTATCACAACATTCTAATTTTCTGAGACAGTCCTGTATACTCAGACAAGTGATTGGGTCTTCTGGATGTATTTATCTGATATGATCAGAAATCCGATTTCTTTGCTGCATGTAAACGTACTGATTGTCTTATCTTTGAGACAATAGGCTCAATTTAGACATTAGTACCGCCAGTCAAGCCTGTGGAAGTAGATGTGGAACATACAAAATTTAGAAGCCTTAAAAACCTAAAAATCTGCCATTCTCAAGGAATGAGACAAGAAAGAGCGAATTAACAAAGAGAAAAGGTGTGCTGCACAGTAAATAAGCACAGAGATCCGTGTTCACCAGAAAGGGCATACGCTAACATGAAACAGCTTAATTTCGAAGGCTGAAACTTCCCTGTGCTGAAACAAGAGACCCTTGAACATAACTTTTACAAGAAAAACTGCTGGTTCATGACTTACTTCATCTACTGAAATAAAATCTAAATCTCCTCCACATTGCTGCACACCTCCGCCTCCAGCACTCATAAAAGGAAGACAAAACTCTCATTCTGTAATCTTTAATGGACTTGGTTGGCTAAACCTCCTGGCACAGCACACCACAGCCAATTTAAGATCAGCCAAAAACAATTAAATATCTATACATTCATACTAATATCTACGCAGCTCAAGAGTACGCCTCGGTGTGTTGCTTTCAGAGGCAGAAAGATTTATGAAAACAGAAATGCTAAATACTGTGGCTGAGGTAAATCTCAGAATTATGCAATTCAAGCAGATAGAAATCCTTTCTATTCTAAATCGAGACGTTATCTTTCACCTTTCCTTTCCTGTCTCAACATGCATTTGATTGAGCCTGGACATCCGCCAAATCTCAAGCGTCCTATTTGTCACTATCTGCTGTTGTATTATCTCTTGCTGCCCTTGCTGGTGACTTTTATCACCTCCAGTCGGGGGAGGGTGAGACGATGAGGGGCGATGCAAGGTGAGTGGTGGAGACTAGATGAAGAGAGGAAAGTATTAAATTTGTCCTCTGAGTTGTGGTGACTTAATGAAAAAGAAATAAGGTACCCAGTGATGCGATGAATTTTTTTAAAAGCCCAGGAATCTCCACCTTCGGATTCACGTCTTTAGGAAGAAGAGATGGTAAAGAAAGTGGTGCTGCCAAAACCAAGGGCAAAGCATCACACAAATATTTGTGTGTGTGTGTGTTTGTGTAAAGGTAGGTCAATATGACTCAGCTCACTGAAGTGTAACCTCATATCACCTCCTCCTGACTGAGCAGCATATCTGCCGTGCAGAAGGGATGCTAAATCTCAGTGGTATTCTGTTTGAAAATGTAATTAAGCTGTTAGGTATGGCACCCTGAAAGGTCGTTCCAAGCCGAACCCCACAGTAGATTAACATGGCATCACTGAACATTACTCATTTGACTTCAAAGCGAGCGTCTACATTAGTCAACGCAAAGTCTTTTGCTGCGTAGGAATTTTTGGGTGAAGTTTCATTTTACATAACCTTGCCATCAACTTCAGAGCGCACAAGTTTTATTCCATCCTCTCACACACGGAGGATAAAGTTAGTGGTCTGGTTAATCCACCTTTTGCTGTGCACTGGAGAGAGGATGTGACGGTGTATTTCAAGAGACTGGTATTGGCATCAACTCCCTCCAGCACCTCCTATTTACCCCAATGATGAAATTTCTATTGTAGTCCAAGCTTTATATAAAAGTGGAAAAAACGGGAGAGAGAAAAAAAAAGGCAGATCACGGTCAACCTCATTCCTTTGTAATCTCTAAGTGAGTAAAACTTCATCATGCAGAGATTTCATGGCTGTGGAAAGCATTAAACCCTGAGTCCTAAATACAGGACTCTGGGTTTAATACAGTGATTTCACACCTGTATAATGCATTAAACCTGGAGTCCCAACTATAGCTAACAACCCAATGCAGCCCAGTCCACTGGTGCATTTACCACTGATCCTAATTTGTCGGCCCTATGGTATGTTGGGGGTGAAGCGAGGGGCTATTTACCACTCTTCAACTCCACCAGACCCAGTAGTAACCCCAGGAATGAGCCATGAAATTACTCTATTTGAAAAAGCAGGAGAAAGAAGAAGAAATGAAGAAAAAGACGAATGGGTGCAGCTTAAAAAAAAAAAAAAAAAATGTAAACTCTGCGACCCAAGGGGGTGGGGGTGCTTCCCATGATGCATTGCAGTCCATTTTCCACTGACATGAGACGTTGTTGCAGAAGCTGAGGCTGAGGCTTACCTTTCACAAACGATCAGTGTCATGGGAGCAAGCAAAGAGGGAAATGCTAAACACGCCACAGATCCAACTATCATCATGGCACAAGTGAAAGGAACGGCAGAAAAATCTGTGCTTACAATTTTGTGTGTGTGTGTGTGTTTCTAATATTGTCATAAATATATGGATGAGACACCACCCCAGTATGCAGACTCAAGTATTCACACATTTGTAGAATTCCATTCAGCATTTGTTGAGGCCACTGAACCAGAACAAAGCTGCAGAGAGGCAGCCACCTGGATGGAGCCCGGGCTCTGGATTCAAACCACAGGGCAGCTGTGGTTCACAGTGCAGCACAGCTCAGAGCACAGGTGGCGGTTCTGCTGTGATTCTAGGCTGGTATGATGAATGCCAGGCTGACCTTGGTTCCTCTGTGCAGACACCGCCATGAGAAAGGACAGCAGCACTTCCACAGAGACAGACAGAACTATTGATTCACCATTGATGTGTCAAAGAAGTACGATTACAGATCACTTAAGAGAGATCGACCAGAAAGTACACAGACACAGTCCCCCCGACTCCTCCACCGCTCACCCCTGGCTGTCATATCCACTCGTGTTCAAGAGACCTCACTTCATGTTTCACAGTAGTAGAAGAAAAGGAAGGATGACACTGAAGAGGAGAGTAGATTCAGGAGGGGCATGGTCTTTCACTTATGGAAAAGAGAGGAAATCAAGCTCAGCATGAATGCAGGAAGAGAAAGTCATGAAAACAGACAAGATGACACGTCAGAAAAATTTAAATAGACCGAAAATTAAGAGCATTAACATTAGCAGCATGACAAGAAGACTGGGGAGGAAAACTGAAGGAGATGGGACCACATGGGTTTCTCCATTTTGCAGCCAAGTCTTCACATGATGACAGATTAGATCTCAGTGGCCGTCAATAATCCAGAGTGAACCTCAGAGGAGGAAAGAGAAGGAAGGACGTGGAAAGGGAGGACAATATGAGTCGAAGTGTGATGTGATGAGGCTTGATAAAATCAGGAAAATGACACAATCACTGAGACAAATAACTTGATCTTCTGATGTTCCGGTTTGTGGGTTATTCCAGGCATACAGCCTAGCATATGAAAAATGCTTCCAAGGAAACCAGGAAGCACTGTTCAAGTATTACACACAGGGATGGGGAGTATTTATGAAATGTGTATTTAAAACATGCATTCAAAGCTAAGGGTGTATTCTGTCATTTGTATTTGAGTGTTTCAAAAAATCTTTAGGATCTTGTATCAGAATACTTCAGTGCTTTGTATTCTCTTTGAAAATAGTGTGATAATCTCAACCTGCAGCTGGAAACAAGCTCCCAACGTCAAGCACGTGATCTGCACGGCACCAATGGAAAAGGCGCCAGGCGGCGACGAAACAAATTCTGCTTTATTAATCATGTGCTGGTAAGACTTGGCTGAAAGAAACCTGCCATCATCTGCAAGCAGTCCACAATAATCAACTGCTTCACAGCAGCACCTCATATCCCTAAATTCTAAACTAGTGTGAGAAGTGAATGAAAGGTCGCTGCAAGGGCTGTACAAGAAATATCTTGACAGATTTTCCAATAAAGACTCAAATGCCGCAGTTTCAAGGAGCATTTAACATCTGTGACCATTTGCGTTTTCTTTTTAAAAAGGACCTTGAATTATTGTCTAATAAATCTCTAACCGCGGAGGCAATCACATGATCAAATCTGTCCATTTCCAGCTGCTCCACTGTTATCATTCACATCACAGAAAAATCTGACAAATTCATACAAATCAGTCTGGTTGGAGCACTCAGATGAATTAAAGGAAATGAGGCAAAGCACAAAATGTGGAGAATTACTTGAAAGGTCAAGCAGGCAGCTCACAATTTAATATAGATGTAAAGTAGGAGCTGGCTGTCCATGGAAGCAGACGAAGCTAAAGCTCAATTTTGGTTTTGTTTCAGACTTGCTTCCTGTCCTGCTTCTGTTCTCCTGTTTTAAATGTTGCTTGTTTGCTTTCATGTTGCGAGATTTTCTCCATGTTCTCATGTTTTCTCTGCATGCAGGCCGACGAGAGACCTAAGGAATACATACATCATCATTTTGCAATTCTTTCCAGCTACTTAGTGAGTATTGTTAAACCATATATAGTGTACTCAATGAATCCCACAATGCATCATGAATAGTACACAACCAGTCTGTTAAGTTTTATCTATGTGACAACAGTGACAGTTACAAAAATAATTCAGCACGGATTGAGGTGACTGGTGCTATAACTCCACCCCCAAAAATCAATAATCTCACTCTGAATGTTGGTAGTCCTGCTCCACTTTATGACGAATGAGTCATAGGCTGTAATATGTTCCAGTGCAGGCGTAATCACAGTATTAATCAAAACTGTGCTTGCCTAAAGTTTGTTTATCATTCAGACTCTCATCTTTACTGGAAATAAACCAGCGTGGTGCCGGGAATTAGACAACAAAACTTTTCATTTAAAAGAAGACTGGGGTTATTTAGGATTAATACACCACTGCTTCCCTGATTGGTGAAAGATTCGAGCGTGGATTGTCAGGTTCCTGCGTAAAAATCATTAAACGTCTGAAGTGCTCTTTCTTTTTTCAGCACCATGTCTTTGAGAAAGGCAGCAGGACATGAGTCATTTTAAGAGGTTATCACAAAACCAAAGTCTGCTTTCATGGCAATATCAAAATATTATCTTCCCATTTCAAGAGCAATTTAAGCCAATCAGTTGGAACCAAGAGCAATAAACCAGATGGTCTTCTAATGAACTCATAAGTGGTTTGCAAAATTAGACTATCAGGTTTTACCATTATCCTTTTTTCCCCCTGAACTAAAATCAAAGAAACTGTTTATAAAAGCAAAGTTTGGTATGCTAGTTCCCAGCTCCTGTCATTCTGTCTGCCAGCCACGGACTGTGGTCATCAATAACTTCACTCCTACACAGACTGGACTGCACAGACGACTGTGAAGCACGCCTATTTGTGAATGTTGCATGTGGTCTGGAATCAATGAAATACATTCACTATGTGGCCTGGTGAGGGAAAAAGGATGAAAAGGGAGTCCAGTACTCAGTACATAATCGAGTGTCCTTAAACCACAACGGTCATGCAATTTGCCTGCTGTGTTAGCTAATGCATGTCAACGCTCATGGATCATTGTAACACATTAGCGGGGAAACATCAGAGCAGCGTAGCGTGGCAAAAAATAACCAGTCGATAACAACACAGATTCACACACGTACATAAAAGACAGCGCACACATATTTGCATTATTGAACGCAGAGGTGTTTTCAAAGACTGGATTTAGTAAATGACTATCATGAGCATTAGCTGGTTGCAAATCAATTCTTTCACTTCATCTATACGGCCAGACTGGCAAACGCGTATGAAACACAATAAAAAGAAATTGGAAAAGTGGGGGAAATAAGATTTAAAGATATGTGGAACACAGGTGGGGAGAAAAAGACAAGCAGTAATAGTCAGAGAGCATGGAGGAGAGGAAAGGTAAATATACCAATGATTTTGGAAGCAAGACAGACATAAGAAAGCACACTGCAGACATGGGAGTTGGAGTGGAGCTTTGTAAGCAGTGTGCATGATATGAAACTGCAACTTGGCAGTAGAGCAAAATGTATTAAGACTAAATTAATCTAGACAGCATGCTAAATTTCTGCCATTTTAAATGTATTTTCAGGTCTATGCTGCAACTCCGACAGCATTACCATCCGCAGGAGTTAAATGTTACGGTCGTGTTGTGATTTTGGCTATGTTTACAAGTACAATGACCACTCAGAGAGAAAGTTGGAAGTGACAGAATGTCTCAAATGTTTTCTCACACTGTGCACAGGCTCCTTAAGCATCACAAAAACCAAAAAAAGATGCCACGTAGGAGCAGCTCACTGGTGCAGCTGATGCTTCTCTCTGCTCCTGGTTGAACAGGGTGGATGGTGAAGGAGACGAGGGAGAGACCTTTGTTTGGCAGTCTTAGCAATGTTTGGGCTAAAAGGCTTTCGAGACTTGTCAGTCAATGCTTGAAAAAAAAAAACATAAGACATAATAGAGGGGGAACCCCTCTTTTATGTCTCTATTAGAGGAACTAAAGATTGCTGTACAACTTAAATTTACCTAAGGAGAGCTCTTGCAACAGAACTACATGATCCATTAGCAATGCAACTATATGCATGGTCAGGTATTTGTAAGTGTACAACATTAGTCAAATGCATGACAACAGTCAAGTTATGGGAAAAAACTGCATTCAATTCTGGGGTTTTACATATCTGTACGCTCTTACTGGTTTCATAGAAATCAAGAGGGTGAGTAATCAAATGCACTTGATGCACTTGATTAACTGATAATCAGCTAGAGTGTCCTGCTCTATAAAAGCAGGACTTTTTCCATTTCACTGGTCCTGAGTGTTTAGCTGCATGATAGCGCTACGATGTTGAGGGAAGACATTGGCAATGACCTTGAAGAGGCAACTGCTGCTGGTCCTCAATTTGGAAATGGTTTATAAGGGCTTTTCTACAACAATTTGGCATCTGTTCTAACATGATCAAGATAATTAACAAGTGAAGGACAACCGACATAGATACTTCGCTTCCAAAGAGTAATCTTTTCAGTGTTAGAATAGTGTGAAAAGTTACTGAAGTGCTGCTGGTACAAAAATGTAATCTTAACATTTTGAGGACAAGGTTAGGTTTGAGGACCAATAAACTGGCATATGAATGAACACCACAACAGGGGGCAACAGAATAAGCAAGACTGACTAGATGATGACTAGAATGACAACAGACAAGAAAGCAAAACAGGTGACATATAGAAAGAACTACATGTACACACTGACAGACACTGAAAGGCTAATTAGACACAGGTGTTGACACACAGGATAGAGGATAGACACAAGGACTCACTGACAAGGACAAACACTTCCGAAATAAAACAGGAAGTGCCACAGACAAGCCAATCTCATGGACTATAAAAAACAATGGACAAAGTATTAGTCACGCAAGTCATTGGTTTTTGTGGAGCAGTTTTGAAGCCTCCTTTTCCTTGTACCGAGTGGAGCCATGTTGCTTGGTAAGCAGACATGAAGACGCCCACCTATTTCAATCAAAGTTAGCAGTGGCTACCAGCTCCTTCAGCAGATCCCAGATGAATTGCGGCGCTCAATTGAGCTCAGTGTAGGGCTCTCCCGTGGTTGGCAGAGGGAGCAATCCCCAGGACTGACTTAGGTAGGAGCACGGGGTGGTAAAAATGGGGGAAAAAAAAGAAATCGGGGATAAAAAGACAAAAAAAGAAATCATATGTTAAATTTGTTTTGTCAAAATATTAATATGTATCCAGTGACGATGTTTTCACAAAAGAACATCCCTTTCTGTCATCAGAGCATCTTTGGCGGTTCAGCACAGGCACTTCAATAGACGATGTGTGCAAACCAACTGGACAACCCAGCGAGCACCACCCAAGTAGACAGTGCAGCTTAACAGGATAGCCAGCTAAAAAGTATCTGGTGTCTTTTCAGATAGATGTGAATTGTATGGCTTGCCATATAAACTAGCCTAATAACACTAAGATTCAGTCTGCAGAAGGTGTTGCACAGAGGGAATGTGATTGGTTTACACAGACCAGTATCAGCACTTCTGGAGCGTGATTCTTTTCACTCTAGTGGCAATACAAATTATCTCACATCGGGGGACACTCGTCCATTCCCCTGTAAACACTCCATGTAGTCCCACCTGTCTCTGTAAGTCTCTGCACCCTGCTGTGCTGATTTGGGGTCTGTCTCTCCCAGCCCAATTATCGCTATCAGCACCACTCCTGCGCTGCTGCTGTGCGCAGACGTTTCAGTCCGATGGACATGCCAATTACCGCTCCTCTACACACACCAGTTCTCACTCTCACACAGTTTCCTCAGGCTGCACTGTCAGATGATAAAGTAGACAGAAGCTGGTACAAAGTGGAAAGTTTAAGATGAAACAAGGGGAAGTATCAAGGATTTTTGTTTCCTCTATGCACACCTGCAGGTAAATACACACATCAGTAGACATAAATCCTCGGCAGGAGCTTCTTGTCAAAGCCCAAAGATCCGAAAGGAACAGTTATTTTTCCTTCCCTATCAAATCTTTACCAAAACACACACAAACAGTGTTTTACTTTTCCCTATATTGCAAACTCCAACAGCTTCCTTTTCTTATTCCAGGTGGAGGAGGAAACCACGGACGTGTTTAGCAGTAAATCACAAATGTTGACTTAACAGAAGATTAAGAAGAACCTGATGTAATATACTGCATTTAGTGAGAAACAACAGGCCTGGCAGTGTCTAAAATCCCTGGTTAACAAAAAAATATTTGGATGAAGTGTAAAATGGATGTATAACTGAATAAAATTAGTTGCATCACTTTAGTTTGTGTGGCATCAATTACACCCCAAACCGATTCTTAAAGGGGTTTTCCATTCATGTGATGTAGGGTTAGGGGTTAGTGAAAATAACTCCTAATACATTAACCTTAGTCAATAAAACGTTTTAAAATCATCAGATTGTACATTATGATGATGATGAAACTATGATCCACAACTTTTGTGGAAAATCTCTTGAAAAAGAAATAGCTATAAAAGTAATGCTTTTACTCATTTTCTGTGGAAATACAGATATAAAAAGTCTGTACATGTCAATGACATTGCACATTTTAAAATATAAGGACAGACATAACAATGCATTACTCCAACACACAGAATTCCAGAAAATAAATACTTTTATATTATATATATATAATAAAGGCCCTTTTGTATCTGTAGGAGTTCTCGTTTATATTTTCCTCGTTATAAGAGTCGTGGTTGGTGTCATCGGACTCGGTATTGACTCCTTAATTGGTGCAAATTAGCCCCGCACCTTCTTCTGATTGGTCGATATGTGATAGTTCCCATTTTCTACCATAACTTTTGAATGGTTTGATATAGAGAGTCGTGGGTGGTGTCATCTGCTAAATGTCCAGTCCTGAAGAATCTACATGCAAGTCATACAAGCGCTTCCACTGCAGCACGCCTGAACGTGCACAAGGGTGCGAGGGCCCGTTCATCGCTGCTTGCAGCTTTAATTTTGACTGTAACTGTTAACTCTATGGACAGTTGCCTCCATTTTGCAGAGGTCCAACAGGTGTGACTCAACCAGCGGGTGCGCAGGAATTATTAAAAATGTATAAAACAAGACAAAATCAAAAGGTGTTCCCCTAAGAAGGGAATATAAAAAGATCTGACAAAAAAGTAGCTCATAAACAAGCAGAAATGTCATGGTGAAAAAAAGCAAGAATCCGGTAGAAATAAAGAAAACAAGGAACAAATTTAGGAGGAATGGCAAAGATTATGATTTGTGATTGGCAACTACTATAATCCTGCCGTGATGTAAGGGCAGAAGGTAATTCTCACTGAAATGAACAAGGGAGCCAAGTTCACAAAACAAAACAAGAAGTGACTAACCAAAGTTCACAACAAAAAGACAAAACAGAAATAAAAAGATTCGATTTTTTTGATTCAATGTTCCTTATTAGAGAAACAGTACCTTATCCAAACCCATGGAAATCCAAAAAGTCGATGATAAAGCATAGAAACAGAAATGAAAAAAATCCACAGGGCATGATAGAAAAGAGAATTTGAAAGAAGTGGTCCGATGAGATATTAGGTTTTAAGAACTTACACCCAGCTAAAGCCAAATATAAAAAAGGCCTAAGATTTCAAAGCTAGAACAGATCAAAACAAAAAAAAATTTTTTTCATCACACATGATCCGTAGATGTTGCAAAAGAGAATCTTTGACCTTGCAGCCCCAATCTCTTTTTGAGAATGAATAATTTAAAAGTGACTGTAACTGTTAACTCTATGGACAGTTGCCTCCATTTTGAAAAGGTGTGAAGATTTATGAAATTTGGTTTTCTTACTTAAAATGTAATAAAATCTTCATACTTTTTTTTCCTACATTTTTTATTTATTTATTTGTTTGAATGTTTTGCTGGACGATCACACTAGAAATGTGAGGATTCTGGCAATTATTGTTGTTTATTTCAATTTTTAAAATTTTAAAACCTGGAAAGTTATAAGGCTGTGTAGACTTTTTTTATCCACTGTAAATCACAGAGCTCCATCATTGTCAGGATTCCAAACTTATTGATAACTCACCGACTATACTCACCGATGCCAGATATTTCACTGTGAGCACAATGAACTACAGAGCACTTTGAGCATTTCTTGGACACTCACCAATTAAATCAGTCTGTGTGTGATGATTGTTGATGAGGACACAGGCACATCTAAAGCTGTGTTTTGTTACCACAGCATTTCAGTAATTCTGTCCTAACATAACAATGCCAAACCAGCTGTAGTTCCCAGTTTCTGCCACTCCACTGACAACCTTTTTATCATCACACGGCTGCTCAGACATCAGGGACCATCAAACAAATGTTGGGCCACACACAAGAACACAATCCAATTGTCCAACAAATCTATCATGTTAACAAATGGGGCATCAATAGCACCTGCATGCCTGGATTTCTGCAACATAATTTTCAGCTGTCAAGCTTTGTTCATTCTTGATCATTGCATGATTATTATGATAACGCACCAAAACAAGGTCTTCTTTATCTTAACCTGCAGCAATGATTATGTACTAAACCATGACTGTGTATTTATTTCATGCATTATGAGACACACAGATCTAGTCTCTGTGTGTGCGTGTGCGTGTGCGTGTGTGTGTGTGTGTGTGTGTGTGTGTGTGTGTGTGTGGAAAAAGGGCAGGGGTGTAAGGCTGAACAGCATGTCAGCTTTCAAGTAGTAAATCTCTATACTGTATTTAATAATGTAAAATATATATAAAATAAGTATGGAGGTGGGTATTAACATTGGATGAATCCTGCATAATTCTACCGGGAGAAAGATGATTCATTCACTTTCAAAGCATTCAGGACTGTTGCCATTCTTCCCAGAGATGGACTTTCCAGCAACTCCACCGTATGGTCAAATGGTGCAAAGTTCAGAGAAATACAAAAAAAAATTAAAGCTGCAAGCAGCGATGAACGGGCCCTCGCACTCATGGCCACCACCCCCCATAAGCATATGAGAAACGATACCACCCACGACTTCCTATGTCAAACCATTCAAAAGTTATAGCAGAAAAAAGGAACAACCAATTAGAAGAAGGGGCGGGGCTAATTCAGGCCAATGAAGGTCAAGGACTCCATACAGAATCTGATGACACCACCCACGACTCTCTATGTCAAACCATTCCAAAGTTATAGCAGAAAATCGGAACAACCAATCAGAAGAAGGGGCGGGGCTAATTAAGGCCAACAAAGCTTAAGAACTCATTACAGATTCCCATGACCCCACCCACGACTCCCTATGTCAAACCATTCCAAAGTTATAGCAGAAAATCGGGACAACCAATCAGAAGAAGGGGCGGGGCTAATTAAGGCCAACGAAGCTTAAGAACTCATTACAGATTCCCATGACACCACCCACGACTCCCTATGTCAAACCATTCCAAAGTTATAGCAGAAAAAAGGGACAACCAATCAGAAGAAGGGGCGGGGCTAATTCTGGCCAATGAAGGTCAATGACTCATTACAGAGTCCCATGACACCACCCAGGACTCTCTATGTCAAACCATTCCAATGTTATAGCAGAAAATCGGGACAACCAATCAGAAGAAGGGGCGGGGCTAATTAAGGCCAACGAAGCTTAAGGACTCATTACAGAGTCCCATGACACCACCCACAACTTCCTATGTCAAACCATTCAAAAGTTATGGCAGATAAAAGTATTCTAGGGGGCGCTGTTGAGCCGTTAGGCCACGCCCATTAATGCAAACCATGAAATATCAAATTTATCGCCAAGTCTGGCTTGCATGCAAAATTTTGTGACTTTTGGAGAACTATCAAATATGGACCAATCACATGAAGGGGGGGGCGCACCTTTTGGCGTCTAGCGTCGCCACGGTAACACTTTTGAAAGAGAAAAGTAATGCGTGTAGTCGCAGGATGTAGACGCACATTTTGATGTATAACACACCTGGGTGCACGTTACGGTTCGGGCTGAATTAACTGCCGAAGGAATGGCATAAATTTTGCCAAAATGACACAATTTATTCAAAATGGCCGACATCCTGTTCGGTTTCGGCCATGGCTCCAAGAGACTTTTCTTTAAGTTGTGCCATGATACAGGTGTGTAGCGATTTTCGTGCATGTACGTCAAACCGTATTGTGGGGCTTGAGGCACAAAGTTTTCCGGGGGGCGCTGTTGAGCCATTTTGCCACGCCCATTAATGCAAACCATGAAATATCAAATTTATCGCCAGGCCTGGCTTGCATGCCAAATTTGGTGCCTTTTGGGGAACTATCAAATATGGACCAATCAGATGAAGGGGGGGTGCGCTTTTTGGCTTCTAGCGTCGCCACGGTAACACTTTTGAAAGAGAAAAGTAATGCGTGTAGTCGCAGGATGGAGACGCACATTTTGATGTATAACACACCTGGGTTCACGATACGGTTCGGGCTGAATTAACTCTCGAAGGAATGGCATAAATTGCGCCAAAGTGACACGATTAATTCAAAATGGCCGACTTCCTGTTCGGTTTCGGGCATGACTCCAAGAGACTTTTCTTTAAGTTGTGCAATGATACAGGTGTGTACTGATTTTCGTGCATGTAGGTCAAACCGTATCGTGGGGCTTGAGGCACAAAGTTTTCCGGGGGGCGCTGTTGAGCCATTTTGCCCCGCCCATTAATGCAAACCATAAAATATCAAATTTTTCGCCACGCCTGGTTTGCGTGCAAAATTTGGTGACTTTTTGGGCACGTTTAGGGGGGCAAAAAGGCCCTCCTTTCGTCAGAAAAATAATAATAATAATAATAATAATAATAATAACGCGAAGAATTCCTACAGATACAATAGGGCCTTCGCACTGAAGGTGCTCGGGCCCTAAAAATCAAACCCTACATCTCTGAGTCCAGACGCTTGAGTTAGGTTAATGATAGTAGCAATCAGAAAAGATTAGATGATTCCAAAGTGGGGATGTTTTGACCATAATGTATGGCATTGTACTTGGTAATCTTCGAAAAAACTGGCCTTTTAGGCACAAAACATCAACACTTCATACCGGTTTTCAGGCAAAGTGGTGGATGATAAGTTGCATTTTTTTGGCAGCCAAAGTACCTGGCAGTTGTGCAGTTATTGTGTCAAATGTGAACTGCTCTGTATATAAAATGATTCTAAAGTCAAATGTGAGGCGTTAGATCAAATGTGAAATTGGTTCATGCAACAGAATAATGACCCCAAGCACACTAATAAATGGTAACTCTTCCAAACTTATACATTGCCTTTTTAACTTTGGCAAGGGTATAGAAAAACACTGCACAATGTGTTTTTTATTCACCCAAAGAGCTTTATTGAGACTAACTTAGAGACTTAAGTGTCTAGGTTCACCGTCTTATAAGACGTCAATATATGGCGATTCTTAAAACTGGGCCACCAACTTTCTGGTTGGAAAAAAAATGGTTTTCCAATCCCAATTAGCACATAACGATCACTTTTGCATACTTGTCTTGTGTGTTGGGAGCCGTTTTCCACGATGCTGTTCAGTGCTGCCCCTCAAAAAAAAGGATCATGATGATGGAGGCCTTATCACAAGCCTGAACTCTGCTACTTTCGGGAATCAAACTATACAGAACGTTGGAATAGAAAGAATGTACTTGATATTGTGATATTAATGCACCAGCTTATTGTGGACAACTTTGAAGTTGATTTTTATTATTCAACTCTTAATTATTTTGTTTCTGCCCAATGTGTGCACCTCAAACACATGCACTTGACGCCTCTCAGAATAGCCACTTTGCTTTTCACTATTCTCTCAATACGGACGACTTTATATCAGTTTCTAAGGAGCTGTCTCCTTTATAGGTCGGGTTTACAGATGAATTGTCTATCGTGTCAGAAAGATGTTGGGTTTTTTTTTCTAAATCTTCATGACTTGTGTCAGCTTTCATCCCCAGCGGAAAATCTTTCTTTGCGCTACAGTTGGTGACTCAGTCACCAAAGCAAACGTGTACATGTGTACACACAAGAGAATATATGCAGCTTAAGCTATGTGTGCAGAAGTATTCATGTTTGTTTCTGCCAAGACCAAAAGCCTGCAGTGCTCCAGTGCCCTGACATATACGGCGAGAATGAAACACTGTATGACAGCTTAGAGGCTGCCCCCAGTCACTCCGACTGACAAGCCTGTAACCTTTGCTGCCTCCCAAGACAATAGTATGGTCTTGGTTCCACTTTAACGTCTGTCGTTCCTGGTTTAAAACAACAATTATTTTGAGGACAAAGTCTTCTAAGAGCAGTAAAGTAAATACAGTACATGTTTTTAGGAATATCCAGGAAATCGATGGCTGTTAGCTCCTAAAGGCAAAACTCAGCTCCCGCAAAAGCCAGACAATGCCCTCGGTGCTTGTACAGAGTCCAAAACAACATTACTGGACATGTAGCACTCTGTCGTCTCGTTTTATAATCTCTGAGACTGATGCTTAAGCAATCCCATCCAGTCCCCTCTGTGTCACAGGACAAATCCATCCTAATCTGTTGATAGGGGGCAACAGTCACATTGCCCAGTGGATTCAACCAAATCAGGTCAAAAGGGTATAGTCTTCTTAAATGAGCATTATTGTTAACAAACAGCACCAAAGGTTAGAGCCAGTGGCCATCATTTGATGCAAAGGAAGGAAATGTTGTGTTTGCAGAGGTCCCAAAGGTGTGACTCAACCAGCGGGTGCGCAGGAATTATTAAAAATGTATAAAACAAGACAAAATCAAAAGGTGTTCCCCTAAGAAGGGAATATAAAAAGATCTGACAAAAAAGTAGCTCATAAACAAGCAGAAGTGTCATGGTGAAAAAAAGTAGAAATAAAGGTAGAAATAAAGAAAACAAGCAACAAATTTAGGAGGAATGGCAAAGATTGTGATTTGTGATTGGCAATTACTATTTAAATCCTGGCGTGATGTAAGGGCAGAAGGTAATTCTCACTGAAATGAACAAGGGAGCCAAGTTCACAAAACAAAACAAGAAGTGACTAACCAAAGTTCACAACAAAAAGACAAAACAGAAATAAAAAGATTCGATTTTTTTGATTCAATGTTCCTTATTTGAGAAACAGTACCTTATCCAAACCCATGGAAATCCAAAAAGTCGATGATAAAGCATAGAAACAGAAATGAAAAAAATCCACAGGGCATGATAGAAAAGAGAAAAGAGAATTTGAAAGAAGTGGTCCGATGAGATATTAGGTTTTAAGAACTTACACCCAGCTAAAGCCAGATATAAAAAAGGCCTAGGATTTCAAAGCTAGAACAGATCAAAACAAAATCTTTTTTTTTTTCATCACACATGATCCGTAGATGTTGCAAAAGAGACTATCTTTGACCTCGCAGCCCCAATCTCTTTTTGAGAATGAATAATTTAAAAGTGAGTCGGGAAGGGGCGCATTTACATGGGCCCTAAGAAGGATCTCTCCTTTTCAGCCTTCAGGACATCCTCAGGGCCGTGACATTAAAGTCAGAATGTGAGCGAGTTGCAGAACATCAGATTACATGTATGCACAAACAGAACACTGCATTTCATTTTCAGCCGCTCACAAATATCCATTTATCTCTTTGAGGATGTCATATCTTTGCAATATGTATTTCCCATGGCGTAAGACAGTTTTTGATAGTGCCATATGGTTTTTGCATCAGCCAGAGCTTCCCCTGGGATCAGTGAGCGTGGAGAGGAAAAAGGAAAAAGTTTGTGAAGTGAAAGTGTCACATGTTCAGTGAGCATGCAAAGAACTGTGGGATTGGTGTGATTCGAGAGGGACTTTTTTAACGCATCTCCAGAGATCTGAGCGGGAAAAAGAGAAAACAGACAAAATTGGGAGAAAAAAGGAACCAAGAACTGGGGAGGGGGGCCGTCATTTTAAATTGCTGCGTTTATCCACGATGCCTGAGTTATACTTTCATAAATAAAAGATGCAATTTGTGTCTGTGACTTTCACCCACAACACTAAGATTCATCGGTTTTTGTTATTTTATTTCAAAAGTAAGCATTGTTTTAAGTTATTTTTTACTTTGATTATTCAAATGATAAGTCCTCTTATGAAAAAAAACATTGCACAATTTTACAGCTAGTTATTGTAAAGGACACACATTTTGTGAAGAGGACCAATGTTCCTTGAAATCAGGCCGCTTAGGACAGTTTACAACAGACTAAGGACTCCTCCCTAGCCAGGTTGTAACATGACATACTCAAACACGACTGACAGTCCCTCCCTATTCTCCTGCCGGCTCACCCATCGCTCCAGTCACAAATATGTTTGTGCACTATTGCAAATATTGTAAATATGTCATCACCTTGTTACACAACACAGCTGCATGATATGCTCAAATAGCACTCAAGAGAACCAGCACAATGGAGAACAGCACAAAAAGACGTAATCTCTACAGATGATGACTTTTGTTTTTTTTGATAAGGAACCATCACCATTGAGCGGTGCAATGTATACACAAGCAATGCTAACGTGCCCAAGCACACCTTTTCCACCTGTGCCAGAGATCAGGAATCGTGCCATGCTTGAGCACGGACTGAATCGGTTACTCTGGCGAAACAAACCAGTGTCTAGGGGTCAATCACACTCGGGTAGAGTACAGATTTGCTAGTGTGAATCTCCCTCCAGGGTGCTTTCAGACTACACAGTTTCAGACGCAAACTGTCAGTCAAAACATTCAGACGGGTCAGTGGAATATCACTATTGGTTGGCCGTGTGAACAACTGAAAGACTCATTTAAGACACGAGGCAATGAGTCAAAGAGCTATTGGTGACAGTCAACTGATACTTAGCAAGATATATCTAGAAACATTGGGGGACTCCCTATTCAAGCTAAAGCCAATGAGAGAGCAAGGCATCGGATGAGGTCACTGTGAGGAAGAGAATTCCAAAGGAAAAATCTGCAAAGCAATGCAAAAAGCCAGTTACTTTTCCACTACCAAAATATTTTCTGTCACTAACTCTCTCTGTAGCAGACAAGTTTTACGACCTGTGTGTGCTGAGCCATTCCTTTACCCATGTCCTTTGTCTTATCTTTTTGCATGTGTTTAATGATCAAATCATCATTCAATCAGCTTGCACCGCCTGTCTGAATTGCATTTAAAGGACTCCTTAACACCTCTGTTGTAGAGATGACATTTGGGTCCCTGTTGATGAGGGAAATTGGGGGCCAATTCTAGCACTGTGACAGCATGATGAGGCCATGGACTCTGGCATGCCTGTATACAATAACAGTATGAAGACACAGCTGGGAAAAGGTGAGAAAAGCAACTGAATATGGTCACTGAAGATAAGAATGACTCGGGCTAAAAAAAGAAGGACCCACAAATGTCACGGTTTGTTTCGGTTCCGGTTTTATTTTGAAAACCGTGTCTTTGTGTTTGAGTTTTGTCTTGACTTCCCTGGTTCCCATCTGCCCTAATTGTCCGCACCTCTGTCTCGTCAACCCTTCTGTGTATATCTGGTCTTGTCTTTCTTGCCTTGCTCTTTGCTGGTCTGTACTGTTTCCACTCTCCGTGTGTCCTGTCAGGTTTTTGGATTTTGGCTCTTGTGGGTTTTTTTCAACCCTGCTCTGCAGCGCTTTTGGTTTTGTTTGGCATAATAGATCACAGTTTTTTGGAACTCCTGCCTCCCGGTCTCTCCTGCATTTGGGTCCTCATCCTCCACATCATGACAACAAACAGACTAAAAATCCTTAACAGGGAATAAAAGTTCTCAAGAAGTAAAACAAGAAGTAACACTAACTAAAGAGTACTGAGAAATCAGATTTCCAGAATAAGCAGAAATCAAGGAATCCAAAGAATATATATATACAAAATTAATAAAGAAGAAACATAGTAGGCTACAGTAAAACACCAAATAAAGGCCCCGGGTGGTTATTTGCTTAAATCGCTCAAATCAACAGGCATTTATTAGGGACTTGGCCATAAATTGAACTTGTACAGTATACATATTCTCTCAAAATAAAAACTCGTCAACAAAACAAAGTTTAAATAGATTGTAAAGATTAGGCTAAAAAAACAGAATGAAAAAATAGAAACCAAGAAGAGAGCAGTGAGAGATAGGAAACAGTTAAATGTCTGACAGGAGGGGATAGCAGTAAACAAATAATTTCTATTTTTGGAATAGTAAAAACCATTAAATGAAACGAATGTAAACATGTTCAATTTCATAGTGGCACACATACTTGGATTTATGCACATAAACTCACATGTAATCTGGACATTGTGATGAAACCTGTCACAGATCCCACTACTAGATTGCTTTCAGGAAAGTAATTGCTTTTTGAGCGCATGAACATGACTTGCATTCCTGACAGTGCGAGGATGTGTGCCTTGTTAGAGTGTAACTGGAGCCATCAGCCATTTGCTTTAATGGACAATCTGTGCCGAAGGGTTCAGTGACCCCCAGCACTTGGTAGGAGGAACCAGCCAACCTATTAACAAAGAGTGAAAAGCCCCAAGCTTGCCCTATCACACATAGCCACACTTAATTAGCCTGTTTGTTTAGCAGACTCTAATGGGACGAGTAGCAAGTGTGGGAAGAGGTTGACTGCTCTCCTTGAAACTGTGGGCTAAAAGGCATCTGGGCAAAGATGAGACGGAGGATGCATAGATATTAGCTTTGCATGGCTTTATCACGTGGTGGACCTCATTTTATTTTTCAGATGATAGCAAGCAACAACGGACAAAGAATTTGAAATGGTAAATTAAGAAATTTCTAACTCCCTTGCAATGATTACCCCCCCCCCCCCAAAAAAAAAAACAAAAACAAAACAAACAAACAAAAAAACGACAAATGCATTATCTAAATACCCAATTGACTTGACATACGTTGAATATATTAAGCATGAAAAAAAGCATTTGATTACATGTCACTGCATTTGATTACACAAGGTCACTAAGTAACAACAGTGTGATGCATGAGAGATACAACTAAATTAAATTATATTAAGTGAGTCCTTCATGAAAAATAAATTTCTTTACTCATTACTTCACCCCTTCAGCTCCTCTTCTTTGATCACTCTCTCTGTGTAGAAGGTGAATTAAGGTATAAAATTGGATATGGGCCTTTGTGCATTCTAATTCAGTAACACATGGTGGTGTAGAGTGGAAGGAAGGGAAATTTCAGACACTGAAAAAGGACGGGTTCAGGCAGGTGAGGCCTTGTCATTTGGTGAAGTCCTACATAGACAGAAAAAGGGGATATTCAGTGAGGCAGAAGGCAAGCTAAATGAGACAGTTGAAACGCGATGCCTCAGAACATATCCCAATTTCCGCCTTGCTCTTTTTTCTGATAATTCACCACTGATTTATCCCAAAATGGTCTTGTCTCCTTTTATCCCCTCATCAATCTTTGTAAGAGATTTAGGGAAGAGCAGAACCCTGCTGTGCCCATTCAAGTCCTGCAAGCTCGGTCAGAGGTCAACGCAGATGGCGATTGGTCTGACAGGACCATTTAGCAAATCCCTTGCATCAATAAATCCCTGAAAATGTTGTAAATCAATGGGAACTCACAACAATAGCTCAAATTAAAACCCCATTATCTGGCACTAATAGCTTGATTTCAAGAGCTCCAGTTTGGTTCAACTACAACCCGGCAAAAAACAATAGCAAAAAAACACTTTCGGTGTTCGGTGGAATAAGTGGGGAAAAAAACGAACAATTAATAACGGCATGTTTAGATGACGCAATCAAACAGCGACCAGCGTGGAGTCAGGGGCGTGCGGTGTTAAATGCAGCAAACATGTCAGCATGTCAGCTCATTACTTGGATGTGGGGAAAAAGCAGAGGACACGAGAAATGATCCAGGCTGAGTTGGATTTTGGAAAGCTGCTTGGTGATGGAGACGGTCATGGGACGCACAGCGCAGGAGATCGGGGAGAGAGAGCGCAGAGAAAAGGGCCCGTACTACAGATGCGGTGCGCGAACCCTCACTGTCAGATATGTTTGACGAAATCCTCCAAGAAAATAACCCAGATGCCAGGCAGACGCCAAGCGCAACTGCTTAGATGGTTAGATGGTTATCTGTCAGAAGTCCCCATCCCCAGGAGTGATGACCCTCTCGCACATGGGCGGACCAATTAAGGCCACTTTCCTGACTTGGCACAGATGGCACGCAGGTAATAATAATAATAATAATAATAATAATAATAATAAAGCTGTACAGTAATCCCTCGTTTTTAGCGGGGCTTACGTTCCAAAAAGAACCTGTGATAAGTGAAATCTGCGAAGTAGCAATCTTTTCTTTTTTTTTTTTAACAATTATTATACAATTATTATACAATTATAAATTGCGGCGATCAGCCCCTCCCCACCGCGACCCGAGTAATTGAATTTGAACGGGAGAAAATGAAAAATACAATAAGTACAGTAGGACAAATTGTGACTGTCGGGTATTTCACTGCACATTTATTTGATTTATGCAATGGTGAAAAAATTGGCAAAATAAATGAAAAACTGCGAAGAACCATTGTGTATGTTATTCGGTATTCGGCCAAGTGTTTATTATTATTTTCGGTTTCAGTTTCGGCCACAAATTTTCATTTCGGTGCATCACTAGTATACATGGCTTTTAAAACTTCTATATCAGGCGGCACTACTAAGGCAATAATTCGACTTCCTCTTAGTGCATGTAAATGCAGACTGACATGCGTCTCCAATACAAGGAGTGGTCAACAAGAGTTTTCCGGATGTCCATGGGGCTGAAAGAAGTCCCTGCTGTGGGTGAAGTAAAAAGAAAACACCCAAAAGCCTGAAACACAATCAGCTGGAACTCAGTCAGGAAGAGGAACAGCCAATCTATACTGTTGGATTATTTTGATTTAAAGGAAGATGCAATGTAACGTCAGGTGTTGAGAGCAAGCCGTGCTAACGTTGCTACTTCACAGAGTAAAACTACAAACTTGTTCTAGCATGGTAAAACAAACAAACACCAGAACCATGTATGACAGTTGTGTGGCTAAACTGTTGAGCGTTACTGCGCCAGAAAAGCCAAAGACGGGGATCATTGCCCGAAATGTTTGAAAGTTTTGTTACTTACGAGCGCAGTTTAAAACAGGAAAATCCTTCCATCAAAAACCGCGTCCTTTGCTAAAGTTGTGGCGCCAGCGCGGTGACCAATCCTGGGTTCAGGACATTGATAAATGCTACTGGGGATGCATTTGTCCGTGCTGAAGCCTGGTACATAACCGCTGCTGCATCATCTAAACAAAAGTCACTCTTGGTTTTCGGTTTTGAATAATTCTAATAATATTTTCAACCATTATGCCTATGATGTGATGTGATGTTTTTTTCTTGTAGTGGGATATTGATACAGTTTACTATCAGAGCTCTGATTAAAACTATTCATATTTTACCGCGTATTGCTGATTTACCTTTTTTTTTTCTCTTCGCATGAGTCAGAGACGTAGTCACTCATCACTCTCAGTTCACAGATTGGTATAAAGATATTGGTCATTTATGTGCCCTTGGAAAGAGGCGCTTAAATGAGTAACACCACCAGATTTGTTTCAAATGTTGTTGAGCCGTTAGAGTTTAACTATCCTACTTTGGAATGGAGCAAGAGCATCTCTGCTAACACGGAAGTTAGTTTCTGAATAACCACAAGAGTAAAAGACATGATGCTGAAGTTTGTTTCTGAATCACGACAAGACCAAAGAACCATTTCACAGCGTTTTAGAAAAACGAGGCCTTAGACCAGAACCAGTTCAGAAGCCACAATACAGAACTGCAGAAACTAGGATTGAAGTAACTCTGGGACACGTTCAATTTATTTTATTATTCGATTTGTGAAAATCTTAAATAGTTCAATTTCACTGTGTTTTCATTGGTCCCAATATTAAATATTTTGTAAAATTTTATTTAAAAAAAAACAAACATATTTTAAAAAAAGCACTCTTTGATGGAGTAGATCTGTTGGTTTGTGGTGTTGACGTTATCTAAACAAAGTTGCCTAGTCTTTGGAAGAACATTTTATACTAAATGTATATAATATGTTGTTAATATTAAAATCATCCATTAGGTTTTATTGAAGAAAAAAAATTGCATATTAAATCGCAATCGCAATATTGGGGAAAAAAAGAAGCAATTAGATTATTTTCCAAAATTGTTCAGCCCTAGCTCTTTTTTTCCTATTTCTTTTTAAGACCATATAACTGCAAAATATGTAGCTAAATCCCCCCCCACACACACACACTTCTGGCGCTTTTACACTAGTACCTACTCAGTGCGGCTCAACTCGCCTTGCCCCGGTTTTGCGCTTTTCCACTAGGGGTCGAGGCGGGTGGAGGTGTGCCTAGTAGATACTTTTTCTGTAACTACTCTGCCGAGGTTCTAAGCGGGCTGTGTCGGCCTGTGTCGGGCTGTGTTGGCCTGCGTCTGACGTCATCACACTACACCCCACCGATTTGTCAGGGGGCGGGGCCTTCAGACGTTTGATTCCGGAGGCGGAAATCAGCGGAAATCCGCGAAAGAGCGACTCGCGGCTTCTTCATTTTATTCGACCAGCAATGGCAGCGCAAAAGTCTGTTTCGTGATCCAACTCTGAGGTCCAGATTTTCATAAACCTGGTGGCAGAGGAAGAATTAAAAAGGGATCTAGACGGGGGATAAGAAACGACAAGATCCACCAGGAGCTCTGTCTCTTCATCGCTGCTCGCGGCTCCCAGCTGACTTTTCAGCAGGGCCAAGACAAAACAAAAAAAACAGCGTCGCCGCTTGAAGATTCTTTCACTCTCATTTTTTAACTTGATATTGAACACAAGTCACAGACCCAGCAGCACATATATCATCTCCTCCAGGTTCTACATCTTTAGTGTTGTCTTCTCAGTTTAGATCACACAATCAAATACGTCACAGCAGCTTCGCTCCAACCCGCCTACTTCTGATCTGCGTGTCCAAAGAGAAATGAGGGCAAGGCGAGTGGAGGCGAGATGAGGCGTGGCGAGTCGTGCTGAGTAGGTACTAGTATAAAAGCGCCATTCTAGAGACTCCTAGAGGAGTTTAGAGGACTCTTATATGCAAAATATTGATGCATAGCCTACTTGAAATTGAAGTGTTAATGTAACCAAAGTCATTTGTACTCTATATAACTGGATGAGAATCGATAAAAAAATCGATAAGGAACCGAATCAATTAGCGGTATCGATAATGGTACTGGAATCTGTAATTTCCTAACAATTCCCATCCCTAACACCTGCTTGTGTGTCATGTTTTCTTTGGAGCAGAATGGAGTTGCCCCTGAGAAATACCCCTGGTTACTGCACAGTCGTTTGACCTGTGTATTAATGCCAGTTGTATGTTTTCAACTTAAGGGAATGGTCAGATATTTTTTTTTGTCCTACAAACTTGGGTTATGACTAAAATAATTTGAGTTTGTACAGTCTTCCCCTGAGCTTCCCATTTCTGGTTCAACTTAAACCTACTGCACTTCCATATGTGTGATAGTTTGACGTTTTAACGCAATGAGAGCAATGACCCTTAACATTTCAGGGCCACTCCCTCCCAGTTTGACCCAGACGCTGCTGTTCGTGCATTTGAAATATTTTGCTACCATGCCAGTTTATATAAACACATCCCTCTCCATCTGCTCTTCTACGTTGTCTTTATTCAACCCTCTGAGGGTCTAAAATCCACAGGCCCAGGTCAGGTGCAGCAGCAGGGCAACAGTGGATCAGGGAGTTGATGATGGATGACGGGGAGCGTTTGTGTGCCTGTGCATGTGTGTGTATGCGTGTCAAGAGTTTCAAGAGGATTCTCTATGTATTATTCTGACACGCTCCCTGCTGTGAGGAAGCAGGGGATGATAATAGACAGGGAGAATGAGGTTAGCAGCTTGCATGCCTGCCATGCATGCACACATCAAATTGTGATATAACCCCCATCATCCCAATATAACAGCTAGGGTTAAAGCACTGTTATCATGTCATTTAACTACACAAGCACAAAACACATTGGCTCCAACACCAAATGCACCAAATGGATGCTGTTTCCAGCAGACAATATAGTGTGTGCCAGGGAAAAAAACAAAAGGGTGTGTTTGTCTGAGCAGAGCTAACACCCCCCCATCCCCCCTCCACTGGGACACTGGCACCCTTCATTTCAATGTTCACACACACAAACATGAACCAAAACACAGACATTCACAAACATACAGATTGTGTGTTATATAGAAAGAGGGATAGCACTGGGAAATGTATTTCTCGTTTGAACAAACAAGCGACCTGATCAGGAGAGAAGGAACGTCTATATGTGTGGGCACAGAAATCATATCAAATGTTCAAAGTGAGATATTTTACCACCAAATAAAAAAATATTAGCTCATTTTGAATTTGATGACAGCAACGTGCCTTAAAACAATTGTGATGTGGTCATGACACGGCTGAAAAAGTAAGTGGCACGAAAAAGAACCACCTGGAGGAACATCTTTTAAACAATTCGGTTAATTGGAAAAAGGTTGGTGACAGGTCGGGTATAAAAGGGATTTGCCAATAAGATTTTTTTTTATTTTTACAAATTATGAAACAATCTCAGAATAATATTCTTAAATTCAAAATTGTTTAGACTTCCCCATATAGAATACTTACAATCATCAAGAGATAAAGAGAACGCTTTGCACACGGGCGCATGGGTGAAAAACTATTCCGAATGCCTGTGATCTTCTGGCTCTCAGCGGCACTGCCTTAAAAACATGTTGTGGAAATGTAATGGAAATCGCTGCATGGGTTCAGTAGCATTTCAAGAAATCACTGTGAAAGAGCAGACAGTTGGTCATGCCATCCACAAATGCAGGTTAAAGTTCTATCAGGCAAAGAAGAAGCCATATTTGAACAGGATCCACACATACCGCCAACTTCTCTCGGCCAAAGCTCATTTAAAATGGGCTGAGGCAAAGTGTAAAATTGTCCTTTGGGCAAAGAAAAAAAAAGTTATTTTTGGAAACCATAGATGTTGCCGCCTTTAGACTAAAGAGGAAAGGACCAGTCGGCTTCTCAACAGTGCTCAATGCAACACCTGCATCTCTGACGGTATGGGTGCATTGTGGCTGTGGGAAGGGCAGTTTGCACATGTGAAAGGGAAGAATCGATCTTGACAAGGAATATACAGGTTTTAGAACTTCTCTTCAGACATCCAGACTTTTTCACGGAAGACTATAGAAGCTCAAATCCTTTGTCAACCAAGAAATGGAAAACATTACTCTCATAAAACTCCAGCAATTAGTCTCTTCAGGTCCCAGACTTTTAAGTTGTTAGAAGAGGATGGGATGCAACCTGATGGAAAACATCGTCCTGTGCCAACGATTTTGAGACATGTTGCCATCAAATTCTCATCACATATATTTCCTCATTTTAAACATTTGCTATGCTGTACTATTGTAAATAAAAGGTCTGTGAGATTTGTGAATCACTGCGTTCTGTTTGTAGTTACAGTTCAGACATTGTCCCAACTTTTACCATTTTTTTTTGTAAATCAGAGAGAACCATGTTTTTCAATTCATTGTTATCCAAAGAATAAAATCCTGCAGTCGTTAGTAGAGATTTATTTCAAACATATAATTTCATTTATTTACCCCCCCACACACACAACCACACATACACACATACAAAATAGACAAGAGCAACCCTCCTGTGGACTGTATATCGACAATGCCAGAGAGAAACATGAAGGGGTTGATTGTTAGATTCATATGCAGCTGTGTGCTTGCCTCCATGTGGGCTGTCAGGTTGGTGGTGAGCATGCCTTTTCTGCGATTTGTGCATGCATGTGTGTACACACTGTAGCTCTGGGAGGGCACGGATGGATGGAAGATATCCTTGAATTTTCCACATCAACCCTAATCTTTGGATAGCATGCTAAGCTTAGCTAGGCCTCTGCCTTGGAGTGCTCGCATACCGGGTCACCCTGATGAACCGTGCTGCTCTTTACACCGAAGCAAATCCCCACTAGTGGTCGATGTGTATCAGACTGTGTGCAATGGTGCCTGACCATCATTTCTACAACATGGTTGCTTATCCAAGATGTTGCAGTTTAGCCTGATGTCATGAGCTATTTCAGCAAATGTGTGAAGATATTCAAGTACTCAGAACTGCCAATCATGAAGGAGAGAGTAATTACAGAGGGTGTGTCCCTATGCAACAGGCAGAAATTGTAATTCCCTTCTAAATTACATGATGATGAGGAAAAGCTGATAATATACACTTTTTAAATACAGACAAGTCCTTGTAATTGACACACTCACGACTTTAGCTGACAGTCCACCAAACAATGCCACTGCAAGCTTATAACAAATGAAAACCAATGCAAACATTATCAGCAAGGCTGGTATTATATTGGACATGCCCCACCAATTATACTAGCCACAGGTCGCAAATTACTGTCCTGAGAGCCTCACGGAAAATTGACAGTTTTCAGCAACTGCTACAGCCTCTTAGTGTTGCATCAATGTGATCTCTCAGAAATAAGTACAACTTCTGTGTGTGTGTGTGTATATATATATATATATATATATATATATATATATATATATATATATATATATATATATATATATATATATATATACACACACAAACACACACATACATAAATACATACATATCACTGTTCTAAGTTGATACATTAACCACTTCTCCCCCATCCCTCCCTTTAAAAAAACAAAAAAACAAAGCTGTATAAGCTGTAATAAATACGTTGAGGTTTGCACAGTTTGATATTATCTAGCTGTCTGCATGGGTAGCCTTTTCGGACCTGTTCAAAAACGGTCATGCAGGGTCTTTCAGTTGTAAGGTCTGGACATGGAAGAGGGGTGTGAAGTTCATGGCAACTTTAACCATATCCCTAAATCTAACTGAGCTGACAGCCGCAGTGTAAAAAAATAAAATATAAAAAGACAGAAAAGCTGTGTGTATGTGTAAGGGAGAGCAGGCACAGCAAAACACAGTGCTTTTAATTCTGGCGCTGCCGGCATCACTCAGCTGATTCTGCAATGCTGCTTGAAAGCACACTCTGATCTGGCACTGCACTATCTCTATTTGGTCAGTATGAGTGAACGAAGGGAGGCATCAGCAGCATATGGATAGCATCATTGTTGCAGCACAATATGTGAGCGATAGTGTTCCAGTCACCTGTGAAAAACGGAGCACTCACAGACATATGTGAAATGTCCAAAACCTCTTGAAATCGGATGTTTAATGACTAAATGCATCCTTTTTTCACATGCTTCCACTATGTGATGCAGTAGTTAAGGATTGTGCATATTTACTGTATTTCACAAAGACTGACACTGGAAAAATAAACTTTTTCTGATGCATTAAACCTGATCTTTACCCCAAAGTCAGTGTGAAATTGAAATGAAAACGGTAAAATATTGATAAGCCCTGTAGGGAACCTGTCCAGGGTATACCCCACCTTTTGCCAGATGACGGCTTGCACCAACTCCAGCTAAACTGAAGGTAGCAGGTATGGAAAATGGGTCGACAAAACGAGAAATAAAAGCTTTACGAGGGTGAAGTAGTGACACTGATATCACAGTCTGTTCTACAAATTTTGGACTGCAGGTCCGATGAATTAAGTATTACGAGATCCTTCAATCTGGTTCTGATTGGAAGTGTATGAGAAAAAAAAAGGAAGTTATAAGATATCAGAAAGAAGTGTTAAACAGAATTGTGATGATGCTGAGTGTTTCTTAATGTTAGCGGTCTGGTGTCTTATGCTGCAGGTTACATAGAAGAAGCTCTTGGGTAATCTTTACATACTACAGTCGGTTTGGAACCAAACACATAAAAGTTTAAGTGGCACAGCGTGCGTCAGTGTAGCATCTACGCCCAGGGCTCTGAGTAAAACAAAGCTGCTTAAGTAAACTATGGATTAATTATAGATAATCCAATGGAGCACTGTAAGCATATATACATATCTGATTAAGTCTGTCACATGCCGCCACGCTAATGAAGAGCTAACCTGCTCCGGCAAACAGAGGACAGATGGAAAACACAGGGATGCTCTAAGTCACATTATTGTCCTTCAGCAAAGAGAGGATCTGATTAGACTTTACTTAAGTTAGATACCCTGGAGCAAAACGCAACCAACCATGTATACGATGGGGAGGAAGGGGTCAGGACGACAACAACAACAACTGTGCAAACAGTCAAAAAGGCAGCATTTTATGCACGCCATATTAGTGTCTAATTAGTTTTGTCCCTTCAGCTACGGATCTGGAGCTGAGGCTGCAAAAATATGACCTCATTGATTTATACTTTCTTTTTAAGATTTATTATACACAGTTTTCTTCATTCTTTTCCTCATAAAATTACAGTATGAGAGTTGTGAAAATATCCTAATACAAATATTATTATTTTAGTCATAACCCAAGTTTGTATTATTAACACAGACACGCTTCGTTGAGTAACTTTAGTGGAGGTGGTGAATTTCCTTACTTGTGTGCTCATATTTCATACTTTTTATTTTATAAAATAAAAAAAAAACGAAGAAAAAAAGGGGAGTAACAAAAATGATTTAATCCATAAAATGTGGACTGCCTGCTATTATTCCACGAGTCAGATCCGGTCTAAACCCTAAACTTCCAAAGACAAGGAGAGACAGTTCCAGCCATCTTCCTAAAACAAAACAACTAAAATGTTACCAGGTTACTGGCAGTCTAGCCACAGACGTGCTGCTTTTCACCCCTACTTCGTAACTGCATGGCTCATTCACAAGTTTTTGCGCAGATCTAAGCGATTTAACCGGACAAAGATGAGCGCACTGACATTTATTTTAATTAAAATCTTGCCACGTATGAAAACAAGTTAAAAACTTTGATTTGTTTTGGTGAGAACAAACGACATCCTGCATGCAATTACCCTCAAAAACGGAGACACGCGTTAAATATGAATAAATGCCTCTTTGTAATGATATTTGAGACTGTAAAAAAAAAAAAAAAAGAAATTGCTACAAGACCATTATGCTCACTATTTAAAGCCTTCAAAAGTGTGTGTGTGCTGGAAGCTGAGATGCGCTCTTACCGTCCACAGCCATGCTCGGTCTCAGCGTGTATCTCTCCGTGGTGTCAACAGGACTCTCTCATTCTGCCAGACGGATCAAATGTAATCTGCTCACACGGATGACAAAGAGCGCCTCTTGCCCCCTTCTAACCTGCCATGTGAGCGCGGAGACAGCTCTGGCTGTTTGTAGTATTGAGGAGGTACCAAAATAAATAAACAAACACAGAATAAAAAGAAGCCCCAGATCACACTCTTCCTCTTTGTCGGCTCACAGCCATTTGTCGTTGGGACGCGGGGACCGACCGGTCCCATATGAAGCCGCTCCGCCCGAGTCTCCGCCTCCCTCCCCGTACCTGACCGCGGTGACAAAAGGCTGATTTATGGTTCCGCGTTACACCAACGCACACCATACGGTGCGTGCGCCGTATGATAGGCGTAGGATAGGCGTAGGGTACGCCGTAACGTTCGGCGTAAGCTCTGCGTCGATTTAACGCAGAACCATAATTCAGGCTAAAAGGTCATCCATGCTGGTCTGGATGCAGCTGGAGACGGTCCCTGTGTCTTTCTGGCACTGCGCACACGCGCAGGCGTGCATGTAAGCATCATTTCCTCAGTATTTTGGTTTCTTATAGATTATAATGGAAATTTCACGAAAAAAGGCAAGGCAAGTTTATTTATATAGCCCAATTCAACACAAGGTAATTCAAAGTGCTATACATCAACATTAAAAGCGGCAAGACATAATTAGACAGTAAATAACAAATAAAATGAAATAATAATAATATTATTAATTAATAATAATGAGAAAAGGTAAAATAATAAAAAGCACAAGTTGCTGAAAACTAAGGGCAGTAGAGTACAGCAGGTACACATCTCATTCGCAGTTTTCAGAGAGTATTTAATTTAAGAGTATGCTTAAATACCAAATAAATGAAATAAAATGATAAGAAAAGAGGTGAAAATAATAAAAAGCACAAGTTGTTCAAAAGTAAGGGCAGTAGAGTCCAGCAGGTAAGTATTTAATTTAGGAGTACGCTTCAGTAAACAGTAATGTTTTTAGGCCTGATTTAAAGGAGCTGACAGTTGGAGCAGACCTCAGGTCTACAGGAAGTTTGTTCCACCGGTGAGGAGCAGAATAACTGAATGCTGCCTCACCTTGCTTGGTTCTGGTTCTTGGGAACCACAACAAACCAGATCCAGATGAACTCAGGGGTCTGGGAGCTTCATAAACTAACAGATTAAGCATTTTGGTCCAATACCATTCAGTGCTTTGTAGACTGGCAGTAAGATTTTAAACTCTATCCTTTGACTCACAAGCCAGTGTAGTGATTTCATGACTGGTGTGATATGGTCCAGTTTCCTTGTGTTTGTAAGGACTCTGGATGCATGCAAGCCTCATTTCCTCAGTATTTTGGTTTCTTATAGATTATAATGGAAATTTCACAAAAAAAGGAAAAACTTTTCAATTATGCTTGTATCTGGGTAACACACCACGGTTTGAGAGAGTTGCAAACATCTGCCAGCTTCTGTCTCTTTAAAGCAGCTTTACAGGCGCAGATGAAACCTGTCAAGTGTATTTATTTATCAGTGGCAACTGAAGTGGTCATTCAGAAGCTAAGGCTGTGTTCTATTTACCTCAGAAGTGGGAGATGAGATTGATGTTACACCTGAGCTCAAGCTGCAAAGTAAGAACAAATATGGATGGTTTACCTACACTATATCAAAATTAATAGATAAACCCTTCTATGACCCTGAGACCAGAGTGGTTTTGAAGACCCGTTTTTTCTGATTCTCTGGTCAGTGGCATCTTGGCCTGATCTCTATTAATCCAAAAATGGACTGAAATAAATACGCTTGGCAGTTAGCTAGAACATACTGAGGAAGGATTTCAGGACGAAGGTGGTTTAGCTGCTGCTGCTATAGCAACCAGCTTCTCTGGCTATTGTGGCCAATGGAGAGAGGTGGCTAACTACCAGAAGTGCACACAGCATTACAGTTTAAAGGTTGATGTGGGAACTCAGAATCCAACTTCGAGCACAAATGGAGTAATAGTTTATAATGGTGCATTCCCCTTACCTCAAAAGTCACATGTTGTAACTGGAAATGGCATAAAACCCAAGTTGATTGTATTCTAGTTGCACAATAAAAAACATGAATGTTCATATCCCATAAACCTTTCCATACATCTGATTAGTTCATAACAATGGAATGATTAGTACATTCAGACAGTGTGGCAACATATCCGTCAATAAAAAGCCAACAGTACCATTGATGACCTACTTAAAACAAAACAAAACAAAACAAAAAAATTAGTTGAGTGTTTACTTGGTGCAAGTACCATCTTTGTTGGATTCTGAACTCAGAGTGAGGTTTCTCCGACCACATTTCAGTCTCAGGGAGTGTTCCAGTTGACACTTCCGACTGGTACTCTGGTTTCAGTGAACTGTTGGAATTGACTATAAACACAAAACAAAAAAGAAATAAGAATCTATTCCTTTGCACATTAAAGACCTCAAGCCCAACTTCTTTTTTCACAATTTAGCACCTTTTTGATTCAAGGTTTAATTATGTATCAGGTTTTGTTAACCGTCTTCCTAAGGTGAGAAAATGCAGGTTGAGGAAGCTGAGGAGCTCCGGATTTTTATACCGAACAGCCATAGTATTCTATTGTGAAGAAGTTGTTGTTGTTTTTTTAATAGAAATAAATTGTGGTACTTGGTGTATTGGCAGGCAGCTATATAAGTTTTAGGTGTGACAACAGTCAGAGGAAAAGTTTTGTCTTTTAGTTGGCATCTTTAACACAACTAGAGCCGGTAATATGGGGCAGTTAAAGGATTTGGAATGAAACTGTCACAAACACATTTGTGGCCACTTGAAGATAGGAAATGTATAAACAAACAGACCATTCAAGTTGTATACTCCTAAAAAACTCTACACTTTTAAAAGTGTTGCATATAAGATTTTATACGGCTCTAGTTTGCAGTATAAAATATCCTTCTCATCATTGATATCTCTCACGCTCAGTGAGAGCCGTATGCTGTATGTCTGTCTTTGTTTTCTGTTTAATACCTGCCATCAGCGCCGAAACTGACAACAAAATTATGGACTTGTTTGCCAGATCAGCAGACTGCTTTCATTAGTGAAGGGGTGGAACATCCATCATACAACCGCCAACCGAAATTAAGATTATTTTTTCACTGAAAGATGAGCGAAGAGTACCTTATACGTGATTCTTAATGAGACTGGGCTGTATGCATTTAATCATCTTTTTATTCATCTTGTCAACAGTCACATTTTAATTGGCATCTAAAGCATGAATTTATGCTTGTTTGCATCCACTTCATTCACGTAACTTTAAAGGCTAAATTTTCAGAATCAGAATACTTTATTGATTGAAGGGAAATTGCTTTTTGTACTGTTCTGAAGTATTAAAAAAAGGGTTAACACCAGTCCCTCAACACAATATACTATCGTATGAATAAGAATAAATAAAAATAATTTAAAAAACTAAGAATATATACAATAATACTTTATACAGTTATTGCACTTATTGTATAGTAGTTTCAGGTTAATGTTTGGTTTCTTCCCCACTGTCTGATTGTCAGAGTGAGGAGTTGTACAGTTTCATTGCCACAGAAAGGAAGGATTTCCCGTGATGCTTAGTAGTGCATTTAGGAAGGGTCATCCTACTACTGAATGTACTGCTGTGTCCAATCAGTGTTGTACAGTGGGTGGTACTCATTGTTCAAGATGACCCTTAACTTGGACAGCGTCCTCTTCTCCAACACCACCATCAGAGAGTCCAGGTTTGGCCCAACAATTTCACCAGCCCTGCAGATCAGTCTGTTCAGTCTGTTGCTAAGTACCCTAAGACCACTGCCCCAGCACACCACAGCTTAGAAGAAAGCACTGGCCACCACAGACTGGTAAAACATTCTCAAGGACCTCCCCTCAGCCTGCCAACTCAGAGAAGGAGGAAAGCAACCAAATTCTGCAGTGTCTGTACAGCCTGCCCGGATGAGCCATCCAGTGTGATGTGGCTTCTACGAGCCGTTCAGATTCAGATTCAGGTTCAGATGCTCCCGTCGTTACGTAACCAAAATGCAATTTGCATCGGTTGGCCTCCGATGCGTGAAACCACGCCCACAACTAACTCCGCCGGCCGGAGCTTCCGCCATTTTTTCGTAGCGGTGTATCGCGTCATTCTGGCAGCCAATCAGCATAGTGCCTCATTGTTATAGCCGCCCCGCCCACTCAGAATCCCGCATAGAGAATGAGGTTAGAGAATGAGAAGATAACATGGCTCAGAGGCTGAATTTCTAATTTATTTAGCAAAAACAATCAAAAGCTTGTTTTTAAGACATTCAAGGCCTGTTTAAAATAGGTATTAGATGCCATAATAGGTCCCCTTTAAGTTCGAGGTGGTTTTTCTCACTCCACATGACAAAGTTGTCCACAGCAGTTCTGTAATTCTCATCTCATCACCCTTATTGATGCATCCAACCAACACAGCTTATTATTCAACATTGATAGAGGATAACAAAAGTAACCCACGTTTTCTGTTCAGCACTGTAGCCAGGCTGACAAAGAGTCACAACTCTGTGGAGCCGTGCATTCCTGCAGCTCTAAGTAGTGAAGACTTTATGAGCTTCTTTAACAGTAAAATCATGACAATTAGAGAAGAAATCAACCAGCCGATTGTGGGTGTTTCTTCAGCTTTAGCGACTTCCCTAGGCTCTGACTTGACTCTAGACTGTTTTGATCCTATAGACCTCCCTGAGCTGACCTCACTTGTCAATAGAGCTAAGTCAACCACATGTATGTTAGACCCCATCCCGACTCGACTATTCAAAAATGTTTTTTCTCTTATTGGTGCGACAATACTGGACCAAATCAACCTATCCCTAAATTTAGGATATGTACCACAGGTTTTCAAAGTTGCAGTAATTAAACCTTTACTTAAAAAACCTTCTCTGGACCCAGACACCTTAGCTAATTATAGACCAATTTCCAACCTTCCATTTGTATCTAAAATTCTGGAAAAGGCAGTGAGAAACCTTGGTGTTGTTTTGATCAGGATTTGTCATTTAAACCATATGTTAATCAGGTTTGTAAAATAGCATTTTTCCATCTCTGTAATATTGCAAAGATTAGGAAAATCCTCTAGCAGAGTGATGCATGATGAAAAACTAGTTCATGCGTTTGTATCTTCTAGACTAGATTACTGTAATGTGTTATTGGCAGGATGTCCAAGTAATTTGCTGAATAGGCTCCAGCTGATCCAAAATGCAGCAGCCGAGTGCTGACAGGAATCAGCAGGAGAGACCACGTCTCTCCAGTGTTAGAGTCGCTCCATTGGCTACCCTTAAAATTCAGAATCCAATTTAAAATTGTATTACTTGCGTATAAAGCCCAAAACGGCTTAGCTCCGCATTATTTGCAAGACCTGATAGTGCCTTATGTTCCTGGCAGAGCTCTCCTTTCTCGGAGTGCAGGATTACTCGTAGTTCCTAGAGTATCCAAATGTAGATTTGGAGGGCGGGCGTTCTGCTATCAGGCACCATTACTATGGAACCAACTTCCAATCTGGGTTAAGGAGGCTGACACCACCTCTACCTTTAAAACTAAACTTAAAACCTTTCTGTTTAGTAAAGCCTATAGTTAGTGTTTAGTAAACCTCTAGCTGGTGTTGGTAAATCTCTAGGTAGTGTAAACTCTAGTGTGTTAGAGTCAGTAGTCATAGTTGCAGCTATAGAACAAGACTATAATAGTTAGTATCGCTCCTGTAGTTTCTTGTGCTGGCCCCCCTTTTTTTTTTTTCACTTTTGTACATGGTGCAGCATCCTCTGCTGGTGGCGAAGAGCATCTCTGAATGCACAACACCGGAACCGGCAGCGTGGGAGTGAGAGAGGCAGGGTAAAGGCCCGGTCAGGCGGGGGAGAGATTTGTCCGTCAAGACACCTCTCCCTGGCCCTGCACCTTCTCAACCTTTCCCCGACCCTGAACCTAACCTGGGGCTTGCTGATTGGGCCGGAGCTTCAGGAGCTGCGTCCTGGCCTGCAGTCCCCACCCCGGTCATCCCGTTGCTGCTTCCACCTGCCTGCTGTGTGATGCTGACTTCCCCGACCCCCCAATCTGGCCCTCGGCAGGAGGGTCCCCCCTTATGAGCCTGGTCCTGCTCAAGGTTTCTTCCCTCCTAAAGGGGAGTTTTTCCTTGCCACTGTTTGGCTTAAGGCTTTTCTCCCACTATGGGAGTTTTTACCTGCCATTGTTTATGTAATAATTGCTCGGGGGTCATGTTCTGGGTCTCTGGAAAGCATCTGGAGACAACTTTTGTTGTATTAGACGCTATATAAATAAAATTGAATTGAATTGTGTCTTCTGAAAACTTCTGGAAATGACAGTCCCTTGTGGGGCCCCAGTGTTGCTGACCATACTGTCAGACACACAGCATTGCAGGCGTACGTACTGTTGTCTGAAGGTCAGGTTATCAACAATCCTGGACTCTGGGGGGGCTTAAATTCTTGTAGCCGTCACTTTTTCACTCAGAAGAGTTTGGGAAAAAAATAATTTCACAGTGCACACTTGTCCAGGCGAGTGTAGATACGATTCAGCAGGTAGATGATGGCGTTCTCAACTCCAATACAGGGCTGGTAGGCGAACTGTAGAGGGTCCAAGTGTGTTCAGACCAAGGCCAGAGCTTTCCAGTCTTTTCAGGGTCTTCATGATGTGGGAGGTCAGTGCCACAGGTCCTTGGCTCCACTGGTACGTTGTGTCTTAGGAACAGGAACTAGGCACGATGTCTTCCATAGCACAGGGACCCGCTGTAGACTCAGGCTCACGCTGAAGACATGTCGTAGTACTCCACAGAACTGAGGCCCCGTTTACACGGAGCAAAAACTGAGGCGTTTTCATGCATTTTGGCCGTTCGTTTACACGAAAACGGAGCTCAAAGTCACCAAAAACGATAATTTCTGAAAACTCCGGCCAAAGTGGAGATTTTCAAAAACTCAGTTTTCCCATTTGCGTCTAAACAGAGGAAAACGGAGATTTAGGCTTCAGAACGTCACATTATGCAACAGAAACGTCACCAGCGTCATGTGTGCGACCTGTGTTTACAATTAGTTTGGCCACCGTCAATATTTTCTTGTATTTTACCTGTTTTATATTCTAAAGTCACACTTAAAAGTAACTCCACTTCTCTGTCACTCCAAACGAAAGACTCTCGTTCCGTCTTGGAAGTAAAGCCTGAATTATGGTCCCGCGTTAAATCGACGCAGAGCCTATGGCGTAGGGTACGCGGCGATGCGCGCCGTACGGTGTGCGTCGCCGCGTACCCTACGCCGTAGGCTCTGCGTTGGTGTAACGTGGAACCATAAATCAGCCTTAACTGGAAGTTACACGTGTCATTTGTTGATGTTTTTTCCAGGATTCTGATTGGCTGGCATCACGTTAACAGCTTATTTATGCAGATTCGTGTAAACGAAGAGATTTTGAAAACGATCTCGTGTAAACGATGGAATTTTTCAAAACATAGAGGGGGAAATATCCGTTTTTGTAAATACCCAGCTATGTGTAAACGGGGCCTGAGAGGCACAGGCTTTAAGCACCCTGGGGCTGGCACCATCCGGACCTGCAGCCTTCCCAGAGTGGAGTTTTCTCAGCTGTCTTCTCACATCATCCGCTTTGATGTTACCCCCACTGTCGCAGCAGTGGGGGTAGCTGTAATGTCTGGGGTAGGGGAGGGGTAGAGGCGCAAAGAGGAGTGCTAAATGTCGCGAGTCCAGGATGAGCAGGGGGTGAGGGTGTCATCAAGTCAAATCTGTTAAAAAACAGATTAAGGCTATATCCATACGAAGGCGAAACACTTATAATTTCAAAAACATTCTTCATAAAGATGGAGATGTGTCAATAAATGTGTGCGTCCACATGAATGTACTCAATAGACCTGAAAACACTGTAAATTACATGCCAGGGCTGTTGGACAAGCAAAAACAGGCGGCAAAACACTGAACATGTGCACTTGCGCGGAAATCTGTAAACAGAGAGGTACGATTGACGTGTATGACGCAAGCATTTCCGAAAAGTTGTGGAGAGGCAGTAACAACGGAGGCACTTAAATAGCATCTTTAAATCTTTCCACTCTGGAACCCGGTTTCAAAAAGGATCATTTACAGACCCCCAAAAACCGGCTTCGTATGGATACGCTGGTTTTATATACGGTAATATTTTTGCCAGAGCTTGTCTTGGTGTGGATGAGCCCTAAGTTTGCCAAGAGTATTTACAAATCCTTGCACTGGTTTTGCGCTTCTGTCCGTCAATCAATGGATTTCTAGTGTGTGACGCCAGTAGCTCTGCCCTTAATGTACCGTGCCATTTTCCTATGGACCTACAAACAACGGGGTCCAAAAATGGAATGGTATAGTTCGGTTTAATGCGACAATTTTATAATAGAAACACACAAAATACCGCACTGGACTGTACCAGAGCATATGGAACCACTCAGTGGAAACGGGGCTTAAGTGAATCAGGTTGTGATCTGACCTACCCAGTGTTGGGAGGGGAGAGCAACTGAATGCTTCTTTAATATTAGCACAGAGTAGATCCAGAAATTTCCCCTCTCTGATTGGACAGTTCACATACTATGTGAAGTTAGTAAGTGCCTTTTCCCTGGGGGGCTACGGCTGAACCGATGATATGACACGCTGATGTAGGGTTAGCTGGAGAAGGAATGTAAACAGCCACCATCAAAACATATGAAGACTCAAGCAGAAGATGATATGGACGGAGACAAACAGTCAACAGTATCAAGTCCGTTCTACGGATGCTCGCTTTGAAGGTTATGTGAGCAGGATGGCACCACTTGTTGTTCACTAGAATGGCAAGACCCCTCCTCTCCTTTTACCTCTCCCAGTGCTATCTCTGTCAGCAGTAACAGTCTGGAAGCTTTCTATGGAGACGTTTTTATCCAGAATGTTGTTGTGTAACCACTGACTCCGGACTAGCCCTGTGGCTCCTCCATCTTGTTAGCCAGTGATCTTACCTTGCCCATGATAACTGTGGGGAGACACAGCTTTTTTTATTTCCTCCTCTCCATACTCATCCGCTTTCTCATCCTAGCTTATCTCCTTTGCTGGTTTCTATTTCCTCTGCAGCCACAATGTGTTTTTCTAGAGATCTCTTCCAAGATGTCTGTAGGTCTGGTCACCATGCCAGCTGGATCCCGGGTGTTTTGCTCCACCGATCAAAAGTGGAATACTTCCAGAGCAAACAAAAAAAGACTAAAAACCTCTCCACCTGCACATTATGTAGGGCAAACATTCAACAAGTAACCTAAAAAACAGTTATATAGAAATAAGTAATAGTAAAACGAGTGGAGCAACCGCAACAGGCAGCATGCACAGTATTATGGACGTGATGTTTGATGTCGCACTACTTCTTTTACCTGAGCTGCAGAAAAAAAGATGAAATGAAGTGATTATAACAGTGTTGATCATATCTCTGGGGATAACAGAAAATGGTAAATGAGCAAATATGATGAAAATCATGGGAGTTAACTTATTTTTGGTTTTTCAAATATCAACAAATGTGATGCCATTGAAAAATTGCTTACTCTACCTTTAAAAGCAGCTTTGTTACATTATAAAATCCATTGAAGTGACTACATTCAGTCTTTCATCAGTTAGTTTTTCTTTTTGACCATTTTCATTAATATTTCTTCCTCTTCATCAGCTTTCACTTAATCAATTTGTAGCATTCACAGCCTTCTAGAAATGGAAAGTTTAATACAAACTCACAGATACATTTCTTGATATAATGTGGTTTATCCTTGTAAGACTCCAGAGTGTTCCTTTAAAGACATCAAAAGATACAGCACATATGTTTTAGCAAGCTGAATTATACTATCCACTGATGGTTTTCATGTGTTTGCAATTGTTGGAGCGCTATCTATGCAAATACAGTGAAATTTCACATGCCAAAAATCAGAATACATGGCCAGCTAGAATCTCACATTACTTACTGTTTACTCATCAAAAAACAAAAACAGACTTCACAAAGCATAAAATCTGTGAGTAAGTTTGGAATGTGCCTTTGTTGATAGCCCCATATCTAATTGATTCTGCTGTCTCCCAGATACATGCAAACTGCTCTCCATCAATGATGTTTTTTCTTTCTTTTTTTTATAGAACACAGAAGCATCACTGACAGACTTGGCATAAGAAGCTGTGCGCTCTCCCTAAGGCCAAAGAACCGGATCATCAAAGGGGGAACAATCAGGAACAAAGAGCTGCCTGGTCCATCAGGGCCTCTCTAGACTGTTTGCTGATTGGGTATGAAAGTTTGACACTCACAAACACACTTACAGAGATTTATGCATAACATTGCAAATATGCACACAGAAACACACACCCATTTGCATACCAGTCACTTGTACACGCATAGGCAGAGCTTAATTTAGAAGTGTGCTTCTGGGTGCCTGTAAAGACATTTTGTCATGTAAAAAATTGAGCAGTGGAAGCCTGAATCTTTAATTTATAGGGTGGTCAGTGTGGTGAATAATGAATAGAATGGGACCTGGAGAGATAAAGGAGTAAGACTTGCCGAGCACCAGTCCTCAAGAGTTTCAGGTCACAGATAAACTGCAGTTTGAGCATAAAGAACTCTAGAAAGAAATGTTTGAAGGGTTGTGCATGAGTGCAGATTGATATCAGTGAGCGGGAGTTGAGGGGTATAAAAGATGTTATATTCAGTCTTTAACCTGCAGTGTTCAGTTTCTGTTGAGAGTTTTGTGAAAGCATCCTTACTGGGAGATACGTGGTATCACTGAAGAGATGGAGACTCAGAGTGTTGGAGTGTAACATTTCCAAGTATAACTGACAGACGATGCTATTAAATTTTCACTGACAGTGTTGTAACACCCAACATGGCATGTCCGTTTTGTGCTCTTTTGCTTACATCCAGAGATACCCATGCCAGACTGTGGCAGATGACACGCTGAAAAAACTTATGTCAGAGTCTTTTTACGGAGAAAAGAAAAATGAGAGCACTTCCTTCAGATGCACAGGCGGGCTGTTGATACTGGAGTCTGGCATCAGCTTTGCCAAAGATCATGTCTTGGTGAAATGCTGTCCTTCAGCTGGCAGCTCGGAGGAGTCGTACCAAACAGAATAAAACATGCCAATGGAAAGGAGTAGTCGAGGAAAGGTTGGATAAACCTTTGATGCATCAAAATGTTCCAAGAAGATTCAAAGAGCCTGGATTTTAATAAAACATAAGACTTCTGCCTCTCCTTAATCTGATCTGAAAGAATGCTCCTTCAGGTGGAAGGGAAAGCAGTCTAATGAATTCCCATAGGAGGCTATTTACTCCATTGAGATGAGTATAGATGATAAAGAGGAACTCACTTTATGGTGATAAGTTGTGTCCCAGAGCTGATTTCCTAATGAAAAACCTGGGGGAGTTTTTAGTCATTCTGTGTACATGTGGTAGAGGAGCCGACTTAAGAAAAAATAAAAATAAAAAAAAAACCTTTGTTGTCTCTCTGGATTTATTTTAGAGTGTGGAGCCAGAGATGACAAAATATGTTTGAGAGATATATTCCCCCTTCCACGCCCTGATCATCAACCTTTTGTCCACTGTTTTTTGCCTTGCATGCGCATGTGTATGTATGAAAACACGTGCATTGAGGAAGAGAAATGAAAGGGATGCAATTGTAATTCCACTCACTTTTTGTTTGTGACCTCACTCTTATGCAAATGCCCATGTGTGCAAGAGACTGCATCTGAGCATGAACTCTATCTATCTATCTATCTATCTATCTATCTATCTATCTATCTATCTATCTATCTATCTATCTATCTATCTATCTATCTATCTATCTATCTATCTATCTATCTATCTATCTATCTATCTATCTATCTATCTATCTATCTATCTATCTATCTATCTATCTATCTATCTATCTATCTATCTATCTATCTATCTATCTATCTATCTATCTATCTATCTATCATATAGAAACCGAATACCAGAATGCGTTCTTGTGCATGACTGTAACACAAGGATGAAAAAAATTACCTGAGACAGATTTGCGGAAAGCTGCACTCAAATGTGTGGAGAAACATAACAACTAGAAACTGAATTGGAAAAATTAAACCACTGACGTCGGACCGTGCATGCTGCCCATATGAGAGTTTAATCGTCCATGAAAGCAAAACACTGGGTGGAAATGCATTAATGCTTGAGTATTGGTGCAGGTTTGGGTCGTAACATTTTGTGGACTCCTCTGTGTGTTGTTAGTTACCAGGTAAATTGAACTAATACCAACCTGAACCATATTGATACGATGGTGCGTTAAATGACTCATTATCTGAAGCACATAACACCCGTAAAACTCATGGAGATAGTCGAAAGACATGGATATGCATGGTTTCCAGGGTTATGCGTCACTACTTCAGTGACGATATGACAGGAAAGAGTGGCAGATGAACTGTGAAGTGTGCGTCTGCTTCAGTCAAAATGTATCACGGCTGATTGGATGACTCTTTACTGTACAGATGGAAAATGAGGCAAAACATCTTGGAAAGCAATCCAGGAGTTATTTAATGCAAAGGAGTAGAATATTCTGCAGTTGCCCATCTGTCATTCATCAGTTGAAAGGAATAGACATGAATATGTTTTCATGCTGATATACATTTGAGCCTTTTAAAGATCTGCTATTCCCAACTACTCTTGTATTTGGCTGTGATTTTCCTCAGATTAGCAAAATCGTATGACTACCCATATGTTTCTGAATCTAACCGCGCATGATATTTAACTATTTAAAAATATTGTGCAATATATGTATTTAAATTGTGTTATATATTTTCTTCATGCTTTATTGAAACCTTACTGGTGTGTAGAGTGGATTCAAGATTGCAAAAGATGTTACGTAAATCAATGTTGAAGTATGGTCAAAAATGTAGATTTTTGGTTAAGGTCGACGATTGATGCTGGATCAACAATCAATCAATAATCCAATTCTAATGCCACCGTGGAATCAATGTTGAATCAACGTATTCTGTTTGTAGTGGACCAGTCTTCACATGGCTTCAACATGGATTGAATGTTTCTGCCTAACCGTATTTCAACGTTCATTCACTCATATTTTACTATCAGGATCATGATGGCCTGACCTGCTCAGTGTTGAACATTGTTTTGCTGTTTCAACATCAGTGCCAAGTTGAATAAAGAGAATTGCCTTCAATTGTCTCTTACCTCTGAATTGTTCTTGGTCATAATCTGGCAGGCCCCTGTTTGCTCCGCCCGGTTATCGCCCCTTTCATTTCTGTGTTCACCATTTTATGCATTTTTCTATAATGAACAATTATGCTTTCACACATAACTGTTGGTGATAGCTGGTTTCAGTATATTTAGAGCAACACGACTGGAACACGTATTTCTTTGTTTTTATCTCAGTAGATATAGTGATGGAGTTCTGGTCACTTTTGTGACTGTCAATGTCTTTTGCTTGCTTTATATCTCTTATTTTCTCTTCCCTCCTTACTTTCTTAAGCCCTAGTCGCCTTTGCCATAATGTCTGCTGTTGATTTGTGAGCAAGCTTCACCACTGTTAATGTGTGACATAGTGCTGTAAAGTGATACCATTATGTCCCAATATATGAAAAGGTTGGTTTATTTTCTCTCTAGTGGTAGGGACAGGAGAGCCTTAAAGTGAGCAAATACTGTATTCCTTCAACTGAAATAGAAACTGAAATTTTAGAATGAACAAAAAAAAAGAAAGAAAAAAAAGTCTATTAATGGAGAAATATTATTACTTTTTTCCCTCCAAATTTAATACAAATTCCTAAGGTGGTAAGAAATGTTTGCAATTTTCTTTGGTCAAAATACAAATACAGTACAAAACCCTCCTTTCCGTTTGTATTATTATTTTTTCTGCTCTGGTCATAGCAGCTGATTTTAGTAGGTGGAGTGAAGCCTTGCACTTCCTCCTCCCAAGTAGTGTTATGAATTTGAGATTAAATGAAAATAGGGATACTATGTAAACCTACTCTGATGTGGGCCTGTGATGCCATGGCAACCTCCAAATATCAGTGGATCAATGGATTTGAAATTGTCAGGTTCAAATCCCCCAAACAAAGTGATCAGGGTTCTGTTGTGACAGAGTTTTTAAATTGGTAGTTACAACAAACACTGATCACATGTGCTGTTTAAGCAACTACAGTAGTTCTTATATATTATATATTGCACACGCTATATTTTATATCTGAAGGGAGTAGTTCTCTGAACCCTAAAGTCAGATTGTTGGGCATGTGACCCGACAAGTAAAAGTCTTTGTCTTAGATCTGATAGGACAGAAGTTTCATCATCCTGAGAAATGTCTGGATGCTCAGACCATTTTTTAATATTTCATTCATCGCTCCCTGTCTCTTTCATTCTACCGCTTGACAAAGTGTGTGGAAGTCTCCCCTGATCTCCTCTCCTTTCTGGAACGAAAGCAAAAACAAACCCAACAAAAAACATGATCATAGCAAACCGAGTGCAGCACGATGTGTATCACTCTATCTAAATAATTTAGAACAGTTTGACAGCAGGTCAGGAGAACAGCTTCTGTCAATAAATATATGTGCTTGATCACCCATCAGCAAAGAAACAGGCAGAGGTGGAAAAAGTACTGAAAAATTGTAATTGAGTAAAAGTATCTTTACTTTGCTTAAATCCTACTCAAAGTAAAAGTAAAAGTACTCATCTAAAAATTTACTCGAGTAAAAGTACAAAAGTACTTCATTTAAAATGTAATTTGAGTAAAAGTTACCTTCAGTTATTTAATGCAAAAAAGGATGAGTCACGAATCAAATCCAGCACAAGTTGTTTTAATCAACTTGGAGGCATTTTAAAGTATTAATTTAATTAATTTAACATCCACACTTGTAAAAGCTCAGCTGAGCTCAGTAACATGATCCTTTTACTTCCGCATAACAGGACAAAAAGGACAGTCACAACCTTTTACTGTAAAGTGCAAACTATTTTCAGTCATATTGTCCAACCGACAACACTAAAACCAGAATCAAAGTATTCAAACACAAAATAAAGTGCCCAATGCCCGCAGGATCCTGCTATTCACAATAAACCAAAATCAAATGCCCACAAGATTTTCACCATAAATTTTGTACTCAGTAACGTGAGGGGTTTCAAATGTAGCAAAGTAAAATACTTGGGTCAAAATGTACTCGAGTAAAAGTAAAAATTACATATTTCAAAAACTACTTAGAAAATTACAAATTACACATAAAAAGTACTCAATTACAGTAACGTGAGTAAATGTAATTTGTTACTTTCCACCCCTGGAAACAGGTATGGATCTTATGAGCTTATCAAACCACTGGGAGTGGAATTCTTTACTTCTTTCAAACTAAGTGAAACTACTTAAAAGGAGATGTAGGACCTGAGGGATGCTGCAAGCATAAACTGCATGTTTTTAGGCTCACACCGATACATTTGTTGAATCATCCTCAGCACTTGTGTGTCATAAAAATGCTTTTCTTTAAAAAGAAATCTGGATTGATTTTAATCACATGCCGAAATATCTCTTAAGGACACTAACACATTGCCTCATTGAAAAAAAACAGCTATTCAGTGGTCACAACAACCATGCATTCATCTTCTACCTCTTATCCGTGGTTGAGGGGACAGTAGCCTAAGCAAGGAAGCCCAGACTTCCCTCTCCCCAGCACCTTCGTCTGGCTCATCTGGGGAGTATCCCAAAGTGTTCCCAGACCAGCTGAAAAACGTAGTTCCTCCAGCGTGTGCTGCATCGTCCCTTGGGTCTTCTTCCAGTGAGACATGCCCAGAAAACCTCAAACCGGACCCCCTACCATAGTGACCAACAACAACCACAATGCCATGCACTTTGCCTACCTCAGCTCTTCTTTCAATTTCTGAGACATTGATTTCTGTTTTGATCCTCTGAAGTATTTTGTTATTTTCATGCTTGAAGAAAAGTGGGAAAAAAACGATCTGAGAACACAGAGTAGTGCATTGGGCCTTCTGTAGGTAAAAAAACCCCAATGTTTTCAGTCTTTGAAGGTGGAATCACATTCCTGTTTATGAGCATAGGGAGCGAGGGGGTGGGAGGGGGAATCTCATTCAAGCTGCCACTCAGATGCGTGAGGAAACCTGTGGTAGCACCAAGTGTGAACAGATGCAATATAGCTGCCCATTTGTGATTGGATTATTAAAAGGAGATTTTAATGCCAGGTGTGAATAGGGCATATAGGCTGAATAACTGACTTTGTCAGGAAGGGCGTCTGATGTAAAAAAGCAACTTGCAGAAGAGATCATGTGGTGGCCCTTAGGGAGAGTCGAAAGGAGTTGCTTGTAATTATGTAAACCTTCAAAAGCCTTTAATCCTCATTCTATCTCCAAGAAGTCAAATTTGATGCCAGTGAGCATGCCATCAGTATAGTTTTGTTTTTTGTTGTTGGTGTTTTTCTTTTTTTTTTTACAAAGACAATAGTCAAAATAATTCATTGAATTGTCATTTTAATGACAAGCTCGTGACAATGACTAAAGATGCACAAGGTTACACCTTTCTTTGAGTGCCATCTGTGAATTTCAGGAGAAAATTCACAGCACTAGCGAGTTGATTTAAAATAAAAAATAGACAGCTTTTCTGTTTGTGGTGTGGTGCCACATTTTGCCACAAATTTAACCTGGATCAAGTCTCCAGTTTACAGTTCAAATGCATTAGTCCATGTGAGAACTTTAAAAGAGTACAGATTTCCCCATGGAAATAACTATAACTGAATACATTTGTAATGCACTTGTTTCCAAAGAACAAAAGCAAATCTGCATTTAGCAAATAAAAGATTATTTAATTTTTGCATTCAATATAAAAAAAATACATCCAAGCCAAAGTCATTGGCCATCTGATAATTCTTAATCGGTAGTGTAGTATATGATCCACAACTGTATTTTAGTTCCTAACCGAAACCAAACTGCTGTTTCAGGGATATTTTCCCCAGTTTCCATGTCGAATTATTCCAGGTCATCCAGATTATGTGGTTTCCATTGATGGACATTAATCTTGAGTTTCCTTGTCAGATTCTCAAAAGGATCAAGGTCTAGCCTCCGAGAGGGTCATTCCAGGATCCTGATTTTTGTGTCCTTCAGAGTGATTATTGAGATGTCTGTTTTGGCTCCTTGTCGTTGTTGTAAGACCCAAAAGTGACCTAAAGCTGGACTGGTAGTAGATCCCTTACCATTATTCCCCAGAGTATGAATATAATTATCTTTTTTTCATGAGGTTATCTGTGCCGGAAGCAACGAAACAGTCTCACAGCATCATGATTGTGCTCCCATCCTCTTATTTCGTCCTCATGTCTCAGATTTTCAGAAGCAAACTTCAATCTGGTTTTGACAAGGCACTCTGTGAGCAATGAAGTTCTTATCCTTGAAGTGACTTTAAGTGATGTCAAAATGTTGATTGATTGCTCAGGTTTGATTTGAAGGCAAAAGAAACACTGAGATCTCATGATTTTGACCATCTTGATTTAAACTACATTTTGCATTAAGAAAATCAAAATATACATTTCTTACATTCAAAAGTGAATCCACTGGTAGCCGTAACTTTGATAATCCATATAAGGATTATGAATAATGGAATTATTGTGATTTTGTGAAAATGTCCCACACTTCTTTGGGGGCTAATTATTTTGACCTCAACTGTATGTCCCTTGGGTTTCTTTTTGCCTTGTCTTCTGCTTTGCCTCACTAACTTTCCAATTTAGTTCTAATGCCTCTGCTTCTGCCTTTTTTCAGAGACTCTAACACAGTGTGCCAGATTTAACCTTCATGTAATACACCTGTAAGTTAATACACAGAAATGTCTGACTGTTTATGGGACACAGCTCCCTTAATAAGTGAAAAACCAAGATTCAGGAATGAAATCCTACAGCATCCGTCAAAATGTAAAATGTGATCGCTAGATCAGAACAATTGCTTCAGATGTTTTGCAATTTCTTATAAGCAAATGCTGGAAAGACTGTTCAGCAGAGGACGGGCATCATTTATTTTTATCAGGATGACACAAACAATGTATATTGTAGAAAAGTGTGTAGAGACAGTACATGTCGTCCTGTTCTCTGGTCTTGTCATCTTTGCAACGAGATCACAATACATTGTTTTGTTTATGGCATAGATAACATTTAATTAAATTCAGTAAGTCTTCATGTTTTACTAAAATTATAATCCTGTAAATGCAGCTTATTTAAAGATACTGCAGTGTCCCTTCAAAATACCAGAAAGGATATGTACATGCAGAGTTCAATTATCAGACAATTTTCAAATTTGACCCAAGAAAAAGAGGGTTTTGTCACTTCTAGGCCAACAAGTCTGTCTGGCTGGGGCATATTATCCATTGTTTGAAAGTGATAGAGACTGTCATGCTAATACTTTAACTTGCATCCAGCTTTATATAATTAGCTCTTCCTTTTTAAGAGCACAAGAAGCCATGTCATTTGTACAACAGGAATGGTCACAGTTCCAGAACCTTAAAGTGAAAACTAGCTATTTGACACAACAAATTTGACCATCTCAAAAGAAAACACAAATAATTATGAATACATTCATGGCTTTATATAATATTACCTGATGAGATGAGTAAGATCTCAACCCCTGTTACAGGTGCAGTGGATGTGAATCGTCAATGCGAAGACCAAAGCTGTGTTTTGAAACAGGCTATAATTAGTGTTTTTGACATTTGAAAGTGGACTTGGTTTGGATGCCAGCTCCTAGCGCTCAGTTGAGGAGCGGCATTTTTCTTCGCTTTTCCTTTTGAGTTTGACCAGCAGCCAGATGTCGCCCGAGTCACAGATTTTTGGAAACTAGTGAAGTACATAAGAGTTTATTTGATTTATTTATTTGCCACTTTGGTAAACACAAGCTATAACATTTTGAGGAACAGAGAGTAATTGATACATAACTATTGGAGTGAGACGTAAAGGAGATGAGTGGCGAAGGCCTTTTTTCTACGTAGCATTTAGCTTAATTAATCATTTTCATTGATCCACAATGCAAATATATTTTGTTCCTTACGTTTATCAATCCATTAGTATTCACAACACAAAATCGACTTTTTTTTTTGCATAGGATTGCAGATGGAAGCCATAAACTAATTATCAGCCGTCGTTATTCAAAGCTTTGTTGTTGCGCCAAGCTTGGGGATCAATAGAATTCCACTTAAACATCTGTTGCCTAAAATGACTCTGAATGGCTACTCCTGAAGGAAGGCCCTAATGGAAATTAAACGGTGTCCTTTCACAAGGACACTTCTCTTTGCTCCAGAATAATACACAGTTGGTAATCAGCACCAAATTAATCATTAATTCATATGTATGAAGTCAGACGCTGTGCGAGCAAAGTGTTTTCAGTTAAAGAGCCATAATTGAGCTTAGCGTGTGTGTGTAATTTAGAAAAATGATAATGTCCTTGTCCTTGTTTATGAGGTTTTTTTGCGTATTGTGAATATAATGAGCTAAATTTGACTCATAGTGCAGCCCTAACAAGAGTAGCGTGTCTCCGTCTCCTTGTGTGTGTATGCAGGTGATGCGCTGAGTACATCAATAAACCTGTCTTCTTGACATATCTCCTCCATTGCTTCTCACTAGCAAAAAACATCTTTCTCTCAGTAGTTCACACAAAATAGGAAATGATGCTGTTTACTGTGATATTTCACCTTTTCAAAGCCAGAGGATGGAGTGGAGGACCAGTGGATGATCCTCTGTCATTTCCAAGGAATAAACAGATTTAGTGCTATAATGCATCCATGCAAACCGGCACAAACATGAGTGAGTGAGCATTAGGATGATGTGAATACGATCAAGGGAGTGCTTCCATGCAAGTATGCTGCAATGATGTAATTTGCTCATAGCATGTTTCATTTTGACTAATTGCATATTTGCTTGTGCATCATTTTATCGTTAAAGCACAAATTAAAGTATCTTTTAACGAATATGAAGGATAACTTTGTGAATCGCCCTCATTCTATGTGCTTTTTTATATAAATGAAGTGATTCGTTTTTTTTTGTTTTTTAAAAAAAGGGCTGATTGATTATCCTTCAGCTTTGTTCTCATTGACAAATCACACTAATGGTTCTCTATTTAAAAAAAAGAAAGAAAGAGAGATCTCATTCTCTTTCCTTCAGCACGATAGAAAGTGTACGTGCCAATCAAGAGCAAAATGTCCATTATGACCAACTGCATATGCTAAGTAGAAAAGAAACTGAAATGTCAGTGCAGATTAAATGTAAAGGTTATATTAAGGCCTTTAAGGCTTCTGTGTTATTATGCCAAATGGTCTATGAAGCAGGTAAACTAGAAGGGGAAAAAACACACGTTTTTAGGGCCTATTAATTCTAGTCGGCTTCTGGCTCACAACTGCATTTACAGGAAGCGCTGCCAAATGTTTATGGCAGCACATCAGAGGAAATGGTGATAGTATGATCTCTGGCGAGACCACAATTGCTCAGTCAGCCTTCGCAACTACCCCATCACCCCCCAGCAGATATCTGCTATCTTCTGTTGCCACTGCCATCACGACTGCAGATTCAAATATCGGTAGGTCTGCGTCTGCATGTGTGATGGAAGTTGGTGGGGTCCTGCTGAGTTGTGCTCATGAAATCACACTTTTGTTGTCAAAACATAGTTTGAGGATGACGAAAACCTGTTCTAGTAATCTGGCTACTACTCATATTGCAGTGGAGATTAATTAATTTGTTTAAAAAAATAAATAAATAAAAAAAAATAATGAAGCAAGACAAAGGGAAATTCATCTGAACAGGCAGCCAATAATAGCACATTTCTTTGATACAAAACTCTTGCAGCAACAGACTCGTCTTCTGAAAAATAAACAAAATGCAGTCCCTGACACACATTTATGAGGAAGACATATTTGTGTTCCCGTCTGACTTTTAACCAGGCATCAAAACAAGTTTTCAATGGCTACTTGGTATTTCATCCAAAGAGGAGCTGCTGTAGCTCATACTGCTGCAAAACATAATGCTGACTATGAGGGAAAAAAAAAAAAAAAAAAAAAATGTAATTAATTTGTTCTTATGCTAATTAATGAAGGGTCAACATTCAATCAGGCTATGCTTGCATCAATTTCAAAGAGAAAAAAAAAGAGTTTTTCATCATTGCTGAGACTGACCTTGATCCGTAATGTATGGCTCAGCTATATACCAAAAATACCCACATGTAATTTGTGTGTGTGCTATTTTTTCTTTATTTCCTTCAGCACACAATAATTTCAGCCGCACATAATTGAACAATTATCCAATCACAATCATGTCACTATATGAATACTCATGAGGGAATAAAGTGAGATAATTAATTAATTAAATCAGGATTTGAGTTAAGCTTCATGTTTAAACGGGCCCTTGAATGTGTGAGCTATACATCTTCTAATGCCCCTGACAGCCCATTTTCATCATAGCATCTTCTCCCAGGAGTAAAATAATGTCTGCCCTTCAGGCGATGCAAATGAAAAAAAAAGAAGAAAGGCCATAGCCAAGGCTCAGCCTGAGGATGAGTGAAGTTAATGTGATTGAAACTAATTGATGAATAGCCTCCCTTCATCTCATAGAATGAAACCCAGAAATGTCATGTTCAACTGTAATTACTTATTGCAGTCTGGTGTCTCATGTTTGACCATAGTGTGTATCATTTCTGTAACACTCTAATATTCTTAACATGTGTAGGATAGAAATACACTGTAATCACTTGAACTTGATAGCTCAGTTAACTTTATCCACATGTATGACCTTTCTCAGGCGATGGCCTTAAGTATACTCAAGAAATGAGAGGCACTGTTTCTAAAAATGACTGTTGAGTACATACTGTCTATGTCCAGTAACATCTGGAAGTCCTGTTCAAGCAGAAATAAAACTCAACAGCGAAAAGTGAGGTTCTATTCATCCATCCATCCATTATCTATACCCGCTTTATCCTTTGCAGGGTCACGGGGTCTGCTGGAGCCTATCCCAGCTATTTTCAGGCGAGAGGCAGGGGTTACACCCTGGACAGGTCGCCAGTCCATCGCAGGTTCTATTCAATGGTTGCAAATCTACTCTTACAACATTTTAAAGCTTTTCAAAGATAATGAAAAGACTACTGTTTCTTTGTTTACTGTTTCTGGGTGTCATTGGGTGCCTTGACAGCACTCTTCATTTACGTCTCTTATCAATAACATCTCCTGCTGTGCTTACTTTGACCTTCAACATAGCAGCCGCTGTCACCTACAAATGCTGCTACTCTGGTTCATGCTCCAGTTACTTCTTGTCTTGATTACTGTAACTCTCTCCTCTCTGGCCTTCCTCTCAAATCCATCAACAAACTAACTAATCCAAAACTCAGCAGCCCGCATTATCACAAGAACACCCTCCGTCCATCATATCCCTCCCATCTTGCAGCAGCTTCTCTGGCTTCCGAGGAAATCTTGCATTGAATATAACATTTTGCTATTTATAAGACCATCCATGGCCTGGCTACGTATCAGAACTGTTATACATCAACGCACCATCTCGGAGTGTCAGGTCATCGTCCTCTATCCTGCTCGGATATGGTCACCACGGGCTCCAGATCCTCCAGCTGCTCTGCCCCACATCACTTTCGTAATACGGACTTTTTTCAGTGTTTTAAATCCCTACTGAAGATACATTGTTTAAAAAGGACTTATTCTTTGTAGTTTTCTGTTTCTGTTTTATTGTTTTGCTGCTTTATGTTGCATTGGCCTGCATGATTGTTGTTGTGTCTTCTTGCACGGTGACCCTGGGTACCTTGAAAGGTGCCTATAAATAACGCCAAGGGAATAAATAAACTGTTATGAAATGCTAAATAGTTCAACTGAAAAAATGATAACATATGATATTTTATTGTTTTTCTCATACACACAGTATTTTCTCAATCTGGATGTGATGCTAGCAATATTTTGAAAGAAAAATTAGGACTAGGGTATGTTTACTTCTGTTGTACATTTCTCTTCTTTCAAAAGTATTTTAAACTTTTTCTGTACTTCAAAAACAATTTGTCCATCTTTTGCTCATTTCTCCTGCCGTTGTCTAGGATCAGCGCAGGCATGAGAAGCAGAAATGCCACTGTTGTACTTGGGCTTTTTCCCACAGAGCTCTCCTCGGTAATGTGTTTAAAATGTGAGCGGCCAATGGCTTGACATTATAAAAAATAATCTTCCATAGAAGATTTAGGGTGCCTTCCAGCTTTCCTTCTTCTAAGACCTGTATATGTCATTTTGCTTTAATGGTGCATTCATACTCGTACTAGTTACCAATTTAATGTGCATCACTGCACCTCATATCACATGTACTGACTCTTGGTCTGTGTGCCGGACACAAACCAGATGGCTGGTCATCAATATTCCAATCCAATCCAATCCACTTTATTTATATAGCACATTCTTAAAACAACATGGTTACCAAAGTGCTGCACAATAAGTAAAGCAAGACATAATAAAATAGTAAAAATAAAATAAGATAAAAACAAAATAAAATAAATAAGAGCACATAAAGCATGAAATAAAAACACACCAGACAGACAACAACCAGTGATTCAGAAACATAAAAGACAAGACAGAGACCACACAACACTCATGCTGGATTAAAAGCCAAAGAATAAACATAAGTTTTAAAACAAGATTTAAAAATGTCAAGGGTGGGGGCCATTTTGATGTGGGGAGGAAGCTCGTTCCATAGTCTAGGGGCTATTGCTGAAAAAGCATGGTCGCCCCTGGTTTTTTGCCTGGTTTTGGGGACGACAAGACGTGACTGATCAGAGGATCTCAAAGACCTCGAGGGAGTGATCTTGAGTATTGACAGGAGGATGCAGCTTTCTAATCTCCAAACAGAATTTAAAATTGTGTTTCACACAAGCACAGGGCTTCTCACCCTATAGGTGTCGACTGAGATAGGGTGAGAAGTTCAGTCATTTGGACGGGTTGTAATAGAGTCCTGCTCCTCCACATCAAGAGCAGCCAACTGAGGTGGTTCAGACATCTGGTTAGGATGAGTCCTGGAAGGGAGGTTTGTTTCAGGTATGTTTATGTCCAGAGAAGGCTCTGTGGCAGACCTGTTATCCTCCTGGATGAGCTGGCTGAGGGGGTTGGGGAGAAGGAGCTCCAGGCGTCTCTGCTTAGGCTTCTGCCCTCATGACCTGAACCCAGATACGTGGATGGATGGTTGAATGGAGATCACACTTTCACATCACAATTTTTAGTTCAGGCTATTGATGTGGTTCCATCGAGAAGATCACACTCAAAATTAGTTAACAACCCTGAAGCCTTTAAATCTTGTAAAATCTCTTTGGGTTAAAGTGCTCAGGTTTGAATCCTGTAAATTCTATTATGTTTTATTTTATTGTATTTATTTATCTTATTATTATTGTTATTATTATTATTATTATTATTATTATTATTATTATTATTATTATTATTATTATTATTATTATTATTATTATTATCATCATTATTTTGTTTAAGCATTAAATCATGCTTTTTATGTATATTTTAATATCTTTGTAAAGCACTGTGACTCACCGTGTTTTTGAATGGTGCTATAAAAATAAACTGGCTTTGCTTTTAATATTTCTCCAAAGGCTTTGAAATTTTAGTGTATTAAACATTATTCTTAACTTAACTTAACTAACTTGCAATTTGTCACAGAGTTGTAACCCCCTCCTCATCTGTACTTATTAAAGGCTCTCTAGAATACTGTTTTTCATACCAAGTCATATTATTGCTCTGTTGCCAATTAATGTAATCAGCAGTGATATTAGATATTTTGGGGTGTTTAAGGGATTGAAAAATGTATTGGATTCTGGCTTTTTTTTAAATTCATATTTACACAACATCCCGGTTGTTTTTATGAACATATGGTTGTAATCCTATAAAACAAATAGGTGAAATAATCCCAACAGAACATTTTATATCTGTATAAGATTAAATGTGAATGAATTAAAAATATCAAAAAAACAATGATAATTTGAACTATATGGAACGTTTTAGACAATCACACAGTGTTTATCGCTTCAGTTTAATCTCATTTAGTCCCAAACTAAAGAACAACGTTAAAATAAAATCAACCACTTTTTTCCAGGATTTGGCGCCCTCTTGTGGTATTTATAGAAAATGCTCACATCGCTGTTGCACTTGATAAATATCCGGGAGAAATACCTAAAATCAAACATTCACAGTCAGACGTTGAAAATTAACATGTTACAGTCATCAAATCTTAGAAAACTCCAGTACTGGGGAGTGGGGTGGATGAGGCGTAGCTACTAGTGATCTTCTGCAGTGTTCTAAAGTAATTTCCTTTCTTTTGATACTTGATTTCTTTATTTTTTGTAAATTGTACATTTGAGTTTATACTTCTGAATTAAGCACAACGGTGAAATACTTTGGGCTAACCCTTGAAAAACAGAGAAACCTTTGTTGTTTTCATTTTTGTTACTTTTTTGTTTTGTTTGGGGTTTTATTTTTCTTTTTTTTTCTTTCTTTTCTTTTCTCATTTAAATTGAGTGTTGCTTTATGATATCTCATAAATATCTGAGTTGTAAGGAAATATGATTCGAATGCTGGACAATAATTCAGCTGTCCTTGATGTTTCCTTTTATGTAAGAGCACTCTTATTTTTGTGTGTCATTGGAAGGATTTTGAAAACCAAATAAAGATATTGTAAATCAAAAATATTGAAAATCAACAGTACCCCCCCTGCCCTGCGGGGGGCGCTGTAACAGGTACCAACGACATTTCACCGCAGACCGTTTCCGGGAGCGGAAGTGTGGCTGTTGTTCATCCGCCAGTAAACCCGTTGCAGCAACGATGGCTTCGTCTGGAGGAAAACAAACGTCCAAAATTGTCTCCAAGAACAACTCGGGAGGCGGCGGGGCCGCGGGCTCCGGCGGCGGGGCCCCGGTGATGCCCCTCGCCTCCCCGCTCATGGGGAAGAAGAAGAAGCCGTTCCTGGGGATGCCCGCACCGCTGGGCTACGTGCCGGGGCTGGGACGAGGGTGAGCCACGCTGCTGCTGCAGACACACACACACACGCTGCTTATTCATATTTAATTGGAGTGTAGAGCAAATATATAAGTAGGTCCGTCACTCACCACTAATTATCACCAAGTACATTATAAACATTGAAGGTTGGATCACAGAGACCGCCTCTCTATAGAGACTGTAGTTAGCTTTGAAACTAATGTGATTCATCAAACAAATGTCAATGGCAAGACAAGTTTATTTATACAGGACTGTCTCAGAAAATTTGAATATTGTGATTTTCTGTAATGCAATTACAAAAACAAAAATGTCATGCATTCTGGATTCATTACAAATCAACTGAAATATTCCAAGCCTTTTATTATTTTAATATTGCTGATCATGGCTTACAGTTTAAGAAAACTCAAATATCCTATCTAAAAAAAAAAAGAATATTCTTGGAATTTTAATCTTAAACTGTAAGCCATAATCAGCAATATTAAAATGATAAAAAGCTTGTAATGTTTCAGTTGATTTGTAATGAATCCAGAATGTATGACATTTTTGTTTTTTTTATTGCATTACAGAAAATAAAGGACTTTATCACAATATTCAAATTTTCTGAGACAGTCCTGTATAGCACAATTCAACACAGGGTAATTCAAAGTGCTTTACATCGACATTAAAAGCAGCAAACACAATTAAACAGTAAATAACAAATACAATGAGATACAATTATGAGAAAAGAAGGTAAAATAATAAAAAGCACAAGTTGCTGAAAACTAAGGGCATTAGAGTATACCGCAGGTACACATCTCATCTGCGGTTTTCAGAAAGTATTTAATTTAAGAGTAGGCTTAAATACCAAATAAATGAAATAAAATGATAAGAAAAGAGGTAAAATAATAAAAAGCACAAGTTGTCAAAAAGTAAGGGCAGTTGATTTAAGGGAGCTGACAGTTGGAGCAGACCTCAGGTCTACAGGAAGTTTGTTCCACCGGTGAGGAGCAGAATAACTGAACGCTGCCTCACCTTGCTTGGTTCTGGTTCTTGGGAACCACAACAAACCAGATCCAGATGAACCTCAGGGGTCTGGGAGCTTCATAGGAACTAACAGATCAAGCAGGTATTTTGGTCCAAGACCATTCAGTGCTTTGTAGACCAGCAGTAAGATTTTAAACTCTATCCTTTCTTTGACTCACTCATTAAAGGTTGGATCACAGAGACCGCCTCACTGGCTCTGTCTCTATGGAGTCACTGTAGTTAGCTTTGAAACTAATGGGATTCATCAAACAAATGTCAATGACATGATTAGTTTTGACTAACCACAAAACCTATCACGAGGCAGTAAAATAAGAGAAGTGAATGTGGAGAAAAAAGTGATTACGCTTTGCTAGCTTGCTTTGAGTATATTGCTATTTTAGAAATAGAAAAAGAAAGCCTTCATATCATTATACTGGTACAATGAGATTAGGCAGCAGCTCCGTAAAAAGTGCACACATGCAAAGACTATGTAAACAAAGACTGTGTAAACAACAAAATGAGAAACAGGAAACATAAATATATATACACTATGAAAATTAGTGAATGAGAGAATAATAATGCACATGAATGAGTTGAATAATATTGCACATAATGGATGAAGAATACTGCACAATATGAGGTAGCTTACTGGTTTAGAAAGTTCACAGCTTTGGGAAAGAAGCTGTCCCTGAGTCTGTTTGTTCGGGTCCGTATGGACCTGAAGCGCCTGCCAGAGGGCAACAGGTCAAAGAAGTGGAAACCCGGGTGGGTGTTGTCCTTTAACATGTTCCTTGCCCTGTTGAGGCAGCGGGAGCTGTAGATATCAGACAGGGAGGGCAGAGGGCAGCCGATGATCTTCTGTGCTGTGTTTGCCACCCTCTGCAGCCTCTTCCTGTCTGCTTCTGTGCAGCTGGAGTGCCACACTGTCACAGCATAGGTCACCAGCAGTCACCACCTTTTATTTTGTATAAAGTAAAATAATTTATCATTATAAATGCATTACAAATACTGTATCATTCTCTCATACTACCATACATTACTTACTGTGCGGAGATTTGGGGGAATTCATAAAAAACAATCATAAACCCAATTATTTTGCTTCAAAGAAAAGCATTCAGAGTTATCAACAGAGCTGATTATAGGGAACCAACAAATACATTATTTATTAATTGTCAGATGCTCAAATTTAATTAACTTGTTGATTTCAAAATATCACTGTTGATGTACAAGGCTTATAATAATCTGTTTCCACACTGTATCCAGAAGCTGTTTCAGCAAAGACAAAGTGTATATGAACTGAGAGGAAGCTGTATGTTCACAAAAACAAGGAACAGAACGGATGTCAAAAATACCAGTAGACGTGTTTCAGTTTATGGGGTTAATCTGTGGAATGTTTTGGAAATGGAAATAAGAGTGCAGTACATACCAAATATTAAAAAAATAATTGAAGAACAAGATGCTCATTAAGTATGATCATATTGTGTGAGTGTTTATGTAAGTGTCCGAACTTAAATAGATAATAGATCTATGCAGTATATTGCATTTTTTAAATATACAAAAAGTATATGAAATGTTTTTCTTTTAATTGATTTACTGCTCTGTATTGGTAAATGTAGGAGCTGACAGAAATTGATTATAAAAGGGTAGGCGTAATAAGCTAAGCTTCAGCCTACGGTCTTGTTTTATTTATATATTTTGGTCTAATGCAATATTAGCATTAAATTCATGTTTATTTGTTGTTTTCTTTTGTCATTTCTTTTGTATTTGAATTCTTATTTTGGAAAAGACCGAAATAATCAAAACAAACAAAACAATATTTAATAAAGAAACATCTGTACAATCATTGCATCCCTTTCCACTCTAGTTCGGGTGAGACAGTCAAAGTGGTTATTGAGTGGCTTGTTGGCATGTCCCTAAGAACCCATTATAACAGAAAGATATACACATCACTCCATCATGTGTTTATCTGCAGAAAGAAGTAATTCTGTCCATGCTCTTTGTGATGAGTATTTGATTGTATATTTATGTTTTAGTGCTACTGGCTTCACCACCCGTTCTGATATCGGTCCTGCTCGGGATGCCAATGATCCAGTGGATGACCGACATGCACCTCCTGGAAAAAGGACAGTTGGAGACCAAATGAAAAAGAATCAGGATGATGATGATGAAGATCTGAATGACACCAATTATGATGAGGTTTCTGAGTGGATAATTTCTATCTGTAGTCTCATTATTAAAATTTTTTTGCATAAATTGAAACGCAGTTTTACAAAAAATAAGTCTTTCCGACCATTTCTTTTTTTCTAATGATTTTGTTTTTTCTTTTAGTTTAACGGTTATGCAGGTAGCTTGTTTTCTAGCGGGCCCTACGAGAAAGATGACGAAGAAGCAGATGCTATATATGCAGCGTTGGACAAAAGAATGGATGAAAGGCGAAAAGAAAGGAGGTAACAAATTTAACAGTTTCTATTGACAAACTAAAAACAAACTTACGCCCTCATAACTAATCTTTGCACACTTTAGTTGTATTTGCATAATTTGGGCTTAATGTTACATTCATACCTCACATAAATTGTGTTCTGTGTATTTTTTAGGGAATTGCGAGAAAAGGAAGAAATTGAGAAATATCGTATGGAGCGACCAAAGATTCAGCAGCAGTTCTCAGACCTGAAGGTATCACATTTGTGTTCCAAGCTGCTGCTGTTTTTATAATCCTCTACTACAAGAAAAAAAACGTTTTTACACTCTTAAACAATTTGAATTCAGTATTTAAACATTTTTTTACAGGATAAGAAGTGACATTAAACTGTCATATTCTTATATTGTTGATTTTTTCCCCCCTAGATATACAGTATTTTAATGCGCCTTCAGAGACTATGTTTAAAGTTAACTCTGCGAACTTGATAATCTACAAAGCAGAGTGACATGTGTATACCAGACACAGCTGATTTGCAAGTCATTATATACATTGTTGGTTGTGTAACCTGTCATGGATTGTGTACATTGAAGAAGTGAAGCTATAGTAGTATGAAAAGCTTTGCTGAATGACTTATCTGGCTCATGTGGTTCCTAATGTTAAGAGGAGAGTTTGGGATAAAAGCAGTTTGGTTTTACTGGCTTTAGTTTAATAGCATTACAGTATGGGAGAAGAAAATATCCTGTAATCTTCAGCATTTCTATACATGAAGTGTTTCAGCTGTGATTTTGCTTTTTTAGACATTCCATTATTGGTTTAAACTGTTTCTAGAATCAGATGGCGAATTACAAGATCTGGTTTTGGTGTATTAAGAGACTGTTGTGTTGGGTGGGAAGAGAACACACACAAAAAAAAGTCCTCTAGCACTGGCATGGCAGCACCTGTGCTTAAACCATACCACTATAAACACGACCATAGCATACTTTTATCTTTCACAATCATTTTAATGTTTTGTGAGCACATCTGCACCCTTTAGAGAAATTGGATTTGGGGTATCGTCACCCTTTAGCCCCTTTTACATTGCCTGTGTTTATTGCCCTAACTTAGCGTGTTGCCTGTCCTTTTTACATTAATGATAGGGGTTAGGTCTCGAGCAGGCCCCGCCAATAACTCACCTTTGAGGGTGTATTAATCTCAGGTCAGGTGTGATGTAAACACAATGACGCAGGATGGTGGGCCCAGGGTGGGATTTATTGATAGCAAGACATGGAAGTCTACGAACTTGTCATTCTAGAGCACAGGACGCCATAAATCTGCCTTTTAAGGAACTGCAATGTGTAGCTGGCTGCTAAAATGACAGACTGTGGCTTTGCAAGAAACTAAACTGAGGTCATTAATAACTTGAAAAGCCTTAAAAAGAAATTATAAGCAATCAACGACTTCAGCTGCTTTTGACCTGTGCAACATGATTTTGTGGGGAAGCCACTTCGGAAATCCCTTTGTTGTTCAACATGGATCTGGGACCTGCTCCTTCACCAGCACCCAACAGTGCATCAGCCAGCTCTTCAGATGTTGGTGGAGCCAGCAAAACCTACCGAACACATAGCAGAGTTGTCATGTTATGTAATACCAACTCAGTAACACCTTGACTCCTCTTTCCTCCCCGCAACTTGGCTTCGGGCAACAGAGAGGCAATAACGCCTTGCATTTACACTGCTCAGCGCGCGTTAAACACAAGTTGTTTGTCCATGGAAAGTAATGGGATCTAATCTAAAAACATCTTTTGATTATCCTTAAGTACACAACAGACTGTGAGGAGTGGAAGTTGTTCTTAATTATACCTTTTGGCCATGTGGTTTGGAAATACAGTTGTTGATATACCATAGTAGTCAGTACTCGAGTTGTAAAAAAAAAAATCAGGGGGGGTGGTGGATTTTATCATATGGGGACAGATAATTTGTGCTCATTACAAATAATATAATATATTACAAATACTAGCACTGACCAAAACACCTGCAGGAATGACATAGCAGCAGTTAAATGCAGCATTCTGTAAGCTTTAAATATCCAGTGGGCTTACATCAAATACATCAAAACACAAAAATAAAAAACTGTTTTCTCAACTTATCAATATGACTCTGTCCTTCACAGGATAAGTAAAATGGTTCACTGCAAAAACTCAAAATAAGAATATTTGTCCTATTTCTAGTTAAAATGTCTCATTTTAGTAAAAAATCTTATTACACTTAAAACAAGACTCATCACTGGAAAAAATAACAATTTTCATCTGTTTCAAGTAGATTTTCACTTGAAATAAGTAGAAAAATCTGCCAGGGGAACAATATTTTTTTTGCTTGTAATGAGAAGATAAATCTTGTCACACTGGCAGATTTTTCTACTTATTTCAAGTGAAAATTTACTTGAAACAGGTGAAAGTTGTCAAATAAGTTATTTTTATGGTGTTATTTTTCGGGTGATGACTCTAAATGTTGAAATAGCAGTAAAACCACATTCATTGATGAAATGACATAAGGGATGGGAAGGGGGGATGGCAGTTTTACAGGGGGGATGATTTTTACTGTTTTTATTTCAGGGGGGATGCCATCCCCCCTCAACTCGAGTACTGATTATAGTTGTTTGGGTGGTATCTACAGTCAGTTACAGGTGATGTTGATGTAAAAAAACAGTTTTTTTTTTTTTTTGGTCATTTCTTGCTTTCTCAGCACATAATCTTGATCTTATGGCCAGACATTTCAACAAAACTGAACTGTTGAATTGAGGGTGATTCAGTTCTCAAAACTCTCATTAATCCCTCTATTTTCCTCCCATATCTTCACAGAGGAAGTTGGCAGAGGTGTCTGAGGAGGAATGGCTGAGCATCCCTGAAGTTGGAGATGCTAGGAACAAGCGCCAGAGAAATCCCCGCTACGAGAAGCTCACCCCTGTGCCTGACAGCTTCTTCTCCAAACACCTCCAAAGCGGAGAAAACCATACAAGCGTTGACCCTTTGCAAGGGGTTAGTCCTAATGCAACTACATGCACAGCCACCTCAGTCCACGTTACTGAACATCACACTGCAGTTTCAGCTTGTCCCAGCAGGAGTCAGGATGTCTCCCTGACTCCGCATCAAATCACTGCAACTGCACAGTTAACGCAGTTTTCTGTGGTCTTTGTTATGCATTCATGTGAACTCTTGACAACGGACTCGTATTACCGTTGACATGAGCCCTGGTTGGTGAATAAAACACAATTTTAAAAGGCACTGCATTGGTCAAGCTGGTGCGTGTGAATAGACTGCTTACATCGAAAACAATCAGAGGCACACTCAGCTGAGTAAAACGTTTTTAGCTTTTCTCTCACGTTGCCACTGTGAATTATTTCCACTCATTTTCAATTTGCGGCCTAAGAAAGCCAACAGACAGATTTTTTTGCATGTATCATTTACAATGATGAGAAAAGTGTCATGTGAGCTGTTTAAACATGCTGCAACAAAATGATCACAGAAACTTAAATACGCCTCTCAATTATCCTTGTCTCCCGTCTCCTCTAGCTGGGAGGTCTGAACACGTCTTACCCAGGAAGCATGACCCCTGGTCTGATGACACCTGGAACTGGAGAACTGGATATGAGGAAAATTGGTCAAGCCAGAAACACTCTCATGGATATGAGGCTAAGTCAGGTGACCTTTGCATAATCCTGAGCTACTTTTTCTTTTACCTCGTTCCGTTGCACTTACTATGCTAAAGTTTTTATATGTATCTATACTATATGCACAGGCTTACATATATATGTTGTTCTCTCCTCAGGTGTCCGACTCAGTTAGTGGACAGACAGTGGTGGATCCAAAAGGTTACCTGACAGATCTCAACTCAATGATCCCCACGTATGGAGGAGACATCAGGTACAGAAAAGCTGGCCACAGAGATGTTCAGAGTATCTGTGTATGAGCAGATGTTTTGCGTTTTTATTGACATTTCTTGCTCGGCTTTGTGTATTCAGTGACATTAAGAAGGCACGTCTGCTGCTGAAGTCTGTGAGGGAGACCAACCCCCATCATCCGCCTGCGTGGATTGCTTCTGCCAGGCTGGAGGAGGTGACTGGTAAACTGCAGGTGGCCAGGAACCTAATCATGAAAGGCACAGAAATGTGTCCAAAGGTAAAGGAAGATGAGTAGAAAACTAGACCTGCTTGTACAGTAAGCTCATAAAGTCATAATCATAAAGTCTGTTCATGAAACTCTGGATACCACATTGTAGCATTCCTATTAGTACGACATGACAAACATTTGAATACGCACCACTGGCTATTTCATAAAATGAATGGATAGTATTATTCAAGTCCAATTAAGCTGCAAAATTGGGAATATCACCATGCCTGGCTGTCTTCTTGATTCGTTTTTTTTTTTTTGAACCAGAGTGAGGATGTTTGGCTGGAAGCAGCCAGGCTCCAACCTGGCGATACAGCTAAAGCCGTAGTAGCCCAGGCTGTTCGCCACTTGCCAGGGTCCGTCCGCATCTACATCAGAGCCGCTGAGCTGGAGACGGACATCAGAGCTAAGAAACGGGTCCTCAGGAAAGGTAAGACTGTTATATATCAGTTTTGCCAAAATACATTATCTGTGATTTGAATTTTGCCTTTCATTTTTTTTCCTCCGTTGTCCACATTCATTGTCAGATTGTGAGGCAGTTGTTGAAAGGGCCCGTTGCTGTCATGTGGAGAAGTTGATATGCTTTCCCAGCAGTGCATTTGTGTAGGAGTATGATTCTCCTGCCAAAAATAAGATACTAGTTTCTCTGCAAAGCCAAAGTTTAAGTCCGGCTCAATCTCTTGATTGTCTCATAAAAGCCCTCAGACTTCCTCAGATCCTCCGCACTAAGATTTCATGAAAGATTTCATCAAGGCAATATTTGGCAACTGCTTCTGGCTTCTCATCAAGACTAGGCACTGTATTTAAGCATAGTGTCAATGCTCCAACACTGACACACACACACACACACACACACACACACACACACACACCGACACACACACTCTCTCTAATATTTCCCAGCTGCATACTCCACTGACAGAGATGGATCGGTGCTTCCACCAAAGTAGAGCTCTCACCGCCTCTACATGTTGAAATGCCTCCGCTCTTGTTTCATTCATTATAAACACAACCCTCTGCCTTCCGATTCAACACTAAACATTTACTGTTAATGCACTATATAAAAACGTCACAGCATTGCTACTAATCTGGTAGCTAACGAATGGGTTGCGGTGATGCCTGATTGATCTGTCTAGTGTTGGTTAGTAAAACGTTGTGGGGATGATTTACCAGGTCAGGCCTACATTTCACTTTTCATATAGTTTCAAGTGCCTGCAGTGACATTAACAGAGAGGCACACATCGTTGTGAGGAAATATTTCGGCATGTGATCTGATTTTTATCAAACAGATTATCTCATCGGGTCATTATTAGGAGCAGCACCCCAGGATTTTTTGTGTTATTTACTTGTTATTCTTTTGCACTTTGCTTGACCCAGGGGAGGGAGGAAAAACCTAACACTAATAGAATATGCAATTTTATTCAACACATCAGTCATCTCCAGGCCATGTGCTTTAACAAACTAGTACTAGAGATTTGGTTTATTGGAGGATGTGATCGGATTGACACGGTGAAGCTTGATGGCATTTTTAAAGACTCACACTAAGAGAGAAATTGGCTTTAACTCATGTGTATAATTATAGTCTCAGCTTGAACACATTGACAGTGCAATATTTGCTAATGGTTATAGCGCCAGCTGTTGGCAACAGGAAATGTCATTTCACATTATGTCAAAGGGATGTGATTTTGGTCACATTATGTCATGTGTTTCCTCGCTTCATCGGATCTCTTTGAGATTTGCTCTCAACTCTAGCGTAGCTACAAAGTTTGGTGGATGGATGTCAAACAGTCCTTCGGTTATTCAACCATGAAAAGGGATATGGATGGTTTTTTAGAATTGTTTTATACAGACAATAAACTAATCTATTCTTCCTAGATGGTACATCCTGAAAAAAAAACAAGTCATCTGTGTTTGCTGAAAAACTTATTTTTCATCTCCTCGTTGTTATTGTATAAAACTTGTAGTTTGGTCTATGATTTATCGCAATGAAAACCATGTACTGATTACACTGGACACTTGCAATAAACAGAGAATGCTATTTGCTAGGCGAAAGTTTCTGGTTTTTTGTTTTTCTTCTAATACCTGTGTGTCTGTTTAGCTTTAGAGAATGTATCCAAGTCAGTTCGGCTGTGGAAGACTGCTGTTGAGCTGGAGGAACCGGAGGACGCCAGAATCATGCTCAGCAGAGCTGTGGAGTGTTGCCCTACAAGTGTGGAGGTAGGTTTACAACATGTTTGTCACTTTAAACAGTATTTATTGGACTGGAAATCTCACAGTACAGTGCAACATATAAGACCATTCACATGAATCTTCATATCTACCCCCCACCAAAGCTGTGGCTGGCACTGGCCCGTTTGGAAACATATGAAAACGCCCGCCGTGTCCTGAACAAGGCTCGAGAAAACATCCCCACAGATCGCCATATCTGGATCACTGCTGCTAAGTTGGAGGAGGCCAATGGAAACACTCAGATGGTGGACAAGATCATTGACAGAGCCATCACTTCTCTGCGTGCCAATGGTGTGGAAATCAACAGAGAACAGTGGATACAGGTTTGTTAATATGGCTTTGTGCATTCGTGTTATTATCAAGGGAAAGAGCAGGATTTGCAGTACTTAGTAAAGCAGAGGGAAGCTTTGTCCTATGAATATTTGATAAAACTCTCTTCAAACATGAATAATTACACATGAAACACTTCTCAAAGATAGAAACACTAACAGTGATGTTGTTATGGAATGTTTGAAATAAAGTCACAGCAAGAAAGCAGAGGAAATGGACAAACTCATACCTTGACAAAAGATAGACGAAAGACTAATGAAAAAACAGTGATTTCATATAAAACAGCTGCCGACGTCACTGTCACTCAAAGGAAACATGTTGTGAGAACACTTTGCAACTGAACAATTTGTACTTTTCTACTGATCCTTTAGGAGAGCAGTGTGCATCTAGAGTAAAACGGAACAATTTGACTACAGCAATAAAGTGAAGAGCTAGTATTGACTTATAAACTTGTACTTCCACACTCCCCACTTGAAATCGCTTATTGATTTTAGAGTATATACAACAGCATTACAAGAAATCATACTTTTACATTTTGTGAACTGATTTAATCTAGGTCATCATAGTGTAGGTAAAAACCAAGTACCGTAGCTGTTTTGGCAAAATATAGGTGGGCGGAGAGAAACTCATTACCCCACTAAAGCTTGAAAATGTCAGCATTTATAGGTGGGGCCCATGTATATTTGCACTATATAGAAGCAGATCATAGATAATTAGTTCAGGTTGGGACAAGATATGATTGCTGAGGACGGATTTATTATGCAATTGTGGTTAATACATTTTTTCCCATCTACACTCCACGAAACAGGTCTACATGAAATGGAAAAAGTGTTGTCTTTTAAACATAAAAAAAAAGCTCAGACTGTATCTTGTCTTTGATAGCATGCCAGCGTCTTGGCAACGTAGTGCTCTTTTATTTCATCTTGAGTACAACAGAACACAAGCCAGCACTGTGACTGACGCATTGTTTAGTGTACTTCGGTTATTTTGAAATGATAGGCTTCCAAAGAAATCCCTCTTTTATAGTTTATTTTCTTTTCACTACCTGGCATTTTCTACCTCTGGCAAAATATGTATGAAGGTGCAGTGTGAAATGTCAAATTCTGCTAAGTATGATGTGTTGGTGCAGACAGACACAAGAGAAATATGTCAACAGGCTTTCAGACCATTTTTGCTATTTTAACCCTGGTCACCCCTGAGCCTATCCTTTGCTCTTCCCATAATCTTGGCTGGGATTATCCCTTGTTAAGATGATCTTTAAACTGCAAGTCATCTTCATGGATATCAATCAGTAACCCGGGTTCATTCAGGGATCATTGATTTTAGTTGTATAATGTATTTTCTTTGATGTAAGGTATGGAAATGTTTCCAAATTGCTCACTTTCTGCAGACTCCAGCAGTTCATGCATTCGTGTTTGGCTCTTTCCTCTGCACCCACAGTTTTTTTTCTTCCCATCTAAAGCCTTCTGATTTTCATGCAGGATGCAGAAGAGTGTGACAAAGCAGGCAGTGTGGCTACATGCCAGGCAGTGATAAGGGCGGTCATAGGGATTGGCATTGAGGAGGAAGACCGAAAACACACCTGGATGGAGGATGCAGAGAGTGTGAGTTTGGATGAATGTTTTTTTTTCTGGAAAATAAAGACAAATTTTCATACTAATTTGTTGTTTGCGTTAAACTTGTGTGCATATTATTTTATATTTTCGCTCCAGTGTGTTTCCCACGGAGCCCTGGAGTGCGCCAGGGCCATCTATGCCCATGCCCTGCAGGTGTTCCCTAGTAAGAAAAGTGTCTGGCTTAGAGCAGCATACTTTGAGAAGAACCACGGCACAAGGTGAGCCCCTTTGTTTGCACTACTTTTCTTTATAAGCATAACAGTCGTCCATTCATTTTTGTTTTGCTTATTATTAATGTTTCCTCTGACGTGTGTTTCATCAACTACCACTGTGTGCTGCAGAGAGTCTTTGGAGGCCCTGCTGCAGAGAGCAGTGGCTCACTGCCCAAAAGCAGAAGTCTTGTGGCTGATGGGTGCCAAGTCCAAGTGGCTGGCTGAAGATGTGCCTGCAGCTCGAAGTATCCTCGCTCTGGCCTTCCAGGTGCCAATGAACTCTTGAACCTTTGACTTGCAAACACTTTTTTTCCCCCGTACTGTAGTAGTCTATGTTTACCTGTGTTTAACACCCCCCCCCCCCCCCCCTTATTGTTGATTCCAGGCTAACCCTAACAGTGAAGAGATCTGGCTCGCTGCCGTCAAACTGGAGTCTGAGAATAATGAGTACGAGAGAGCTCGACGACTGCTGGCCAAGGCTCGCAGCAGTGCACCAACGGCCAGGGTGAGTGCATGGGTGTGAGCGTGTCTGTGTCTGTGTCTGAAAACAGTTATCATTTTCATAAGGTTTACTCTTATCAGTTGAATAAAAAACAATTAAAACCTATCTCCCTTTTCCAGTATTAAAGAATTTCAGCGTTTAGGTTTTGAATTTAAAATCATTGACAAGATGGAAAGATAAAAGCATGTTATTTTACTTAAATGTGTACAGTGGGATATTGCTTGTATGTTGAAATATCCCTGTGCTTTCACTTCCAACTGCCCTTTGGTGACCTACTGTACCAGCGAGCTGCTTTTTAGTCAGAAACGCCAGATTGATAGAACTCTTCTGACCCACATTTTAGGGTTGACTTGATCATCAAGTTTTATTCTTGTCTGTTAGAAAGTCAGTGTTTAGTCATCAAAGTGGTTTCTGCAAATGTTTTGTACTCATGTTTAAACTTGCAAGGTTTCTACACCATTAGGGTTGACAGCTGTGCTCTTCGAGTATTGATATTGTTTATCCCAAAATTAAATCCTTTTTTTTTTTTTAAGTATTCCTTTTTGAGTTACACCTGCTAAAACACGCCAAATGAATCCTTTAACATTGTGGGCTACAGAAACATGATCTGCCAAGGAACAATTCTGATCACCGTTCTGTTCGGAGAGGAAGATAAATAAATACCCGCATCTCCTGCTGAGTCATTTGATACAGGACTGACTGCCGAGTAAACAGTGTGCCATTGTACTTAGAGCCAGATGTTGGCATGTTTTGATTTCTGTCTGCAGTGACCTGGCTTCACTCCACTTTATTATTTGTATTGTACACCGACAGCAGTGAAAGTGGCATTTGGTCATTCTGATAGGACTGGGTTACAATACAAGTATGTTACTATATCAGAATAATTTTACTATCTTGTGTGCGGTTGTGATGTTCTCTCTCTGTCTGCACAGGGTTTCTCTTACGACCCACAAATCAATCAAGTTAGGTTGATTGGGATTCTAAACTGTCTGTTGGAATGTGTGTATGTGGTTGTGTGTCTCTGTATCTTCCTGTGTTAGACTTACCTTTCCAGGGTCCATCCTGGTGCTCACCCTATGCAGCGTTTCAAACACTCTCTTAATACTTGACAGATCACCCGGGTATATGTATCGCTGATGTAATATATTCGGCACCACGCTTACATTTTAAAAGATTATATCCTATCTTAATATTGACATATACTACTTGCACAGCAGCATCTTAATGCATACACAGAGGATCAATATGTGATAATACACAGAAGAAAAAGCAATTTATGCAATTCAGCCAAATACATTTAGCGACTTTACCCCGCTCCACACCTCCCGTAGAGCCTTTTAGAGAAAGGCATGCCTTGTTTTTGTGCACAGCTGTAAAGGCTGACTAGCTGACCGACTCAGTCAGATCAGTAGCACATCAAAGACAGCAGCTGACAAGGACGTGAATGTGGTGGGGAGAGGAAAATTAAAGTTTTATGATGTCGTCCCCCCCGCACTCCCCCAGTTTTTGAACCACCACTTGGGCTGACACAGACACCACCTTTGTGGCAGCTGGGATGGGCTTCAACCCCCCATAATCCTGAACAGGAGGAAGAGGGCATAGAAAATAAAGAATTATTGTTATTTTTTATAAAAATGAGTATATATTGTTCTATGTTGTTTATCATGAGGCCAATGGGATTCTGAAGGGGTTATATGGGTGACCATTTTCTCTGTTTTATCTCTCCAGGTGTTTATGAAGTCAGTGAAGCTGGAGTGGGTGTTGGGAAATATAGAAGCTGCCCAGGAGCTTTGCACCGAGGCCCTGAAACACTATGAGGATTTCCCCAAGCTTTGGATGATGCGAGGCCAGATTGAGGAGCAGTGTGAGAGTATGGACAGGGCCAGAGAAGCCTATAACCAAGGGGTGAGGCCGGGGAAATGTTTGTTTGGATGATAACATACACAAGGGGTCTTGGGAACTAAACCGTTTTTTTGGTAATGCGTGTTTGTTTCAGCTCAGATGTCTCAGACCAGTGAGTGATTATTTACTTTTCTTTTTGTGTAGCTGAAAAAGTGTCCCCACTCGGTGCCCCTGTGGTTGCTGCTGTCTCGTCTTGAAGAGAGAGTGGGACAGCTGACGAGAGCCAGAGCAATCCTGGAGAAGGCCCGACTCAAAAACCCACAGGGCCCTGAGCTGTGGTGAGAAAGGACAACAGTGAAAATGTGTTTTGTCGAGTTTTACTTGGGAGGAGTCAGTTCTGCAAGCTTTGTAATAAACATATCTACATACATTAAAAAAAAAAAAAATTCTGCAAGACTGACCTACGAAGAAAAAAATGTACATTGAGAAAACATTGTAGTCCGAAAGTATTTAAAAACAAAAATATTACCCAAGTTACCCATCAAAAAAACAAACCTGAAATGAAGTCTGTAGCTCTAAAATGATGTGTATTTATTAAACAGGCTGGAGTCTGTCAGGCTGGAGTTCAGGGGCGGACTGAAGAACATCGCCAACACGCTGATGGCCAAAGCCCTGCAGGAGTGCCCCAATTCAGGTCAGAATCTTGAACTTTAATGTAACAAAGATCTTTTTAATTTCAAAGACTTATAAAAACAGTCTGTTTTAGTTTGCTGAAAAAAAGAAATGTTAAATCTGTTTTTCCCCTAAATAACACACTGAATCTACACATCGGTAGAGAATTCTCACTTTCCTTCATTTGAAGCTTACAGACCTACCAAATTTTGTCTCATGTCCCCAGTGGGTGATTTCCTGCCAAATGACAATAAGATTGAACTTAATACAGATATGTCTCAGTCTAGGATTCAAATACTTCAATCTGCTAGAGATCTTTCAGTCAGAGTACAAATTTGTTTTCCATATTTCTATCGCAAAACCAGTTCTGTAAACAGACAATTTCTGTTGAAAAAGTAGAAAAAACGAATTCCCTTAAAGTTTTCAAGCTTAAGTTGAGAATGTTTGTATTACCCCAGTACTCCCGTCTGTCCCCTTGGTTCTAGATTGAATTTACAAAAAGAGATTTGTTTGATGTTTCTTCCGAATTTCAAATATTTCTTTCAAATACTTCTCTTTCTTTCCTGTGAAGGCATCCTTTGGGCGGAGGCCGTGTTCTTGGAGGCCCGACCTCAGAGGAAGACAAAGAGCGTGGATGCTTTGAAGAAGTGTGAACATGACCCCCATGTCTTGCTCGCTGTAGCAAAGTATGACTTTATCTTTTCACTGTTTTGTAATTTTTATTCTTAGTAATTAACTCAACTCTAATTGGTGATCTTATAATTCTAGTTTTACAATGTATTCACTAATCTTTTTTGTGCTCCTGGTATGCATCTTTCTGCCTCATCCTAGATTGTTCTGGAGTGAGCGTAAAATAACCAAAGCCCGAGAGTGGTTCCTCAGGACGGTAAAGATTGAACCAGACCTGGGAGATGCGTGGGCTCTCTTCTACAAGTTTGAGCTTCAGCATGGCACAGAGGTACTGATCTAGTGTCTGGGCTTGTGCTACATCTACATTTTAGCTACATTTTTTCCTTGTTTTGAACTAGACAATTGCTCCTTATCATTCACAAAAAACAGTGTTTCCCAAAAACTTGTGTTTGTATTTTAACCTTACTGATGTGCATCCACCAGGAACAGCAAGAAGAAGTAAGAAAGCGATGTGAGAATGCCGAGCCTCGCCATGGAGAGCTGTGGTGCGCCGAGTCCAAACACGTCCTGAACTGGCAGAAGAAAACAGGAGAGATCTTGGCGCAGGTAGCCGGAAAGATCAAGAACACATTCTGAGACTTGGGGAAACTAGGACTGAAAACGAGGACTCTGGCAGTGGCCGGTCAAACAGAGAATGGCTATGGACATGCTTGTTCTCTACCAGAACTCGCCATTCTCAATCACACACCCCACACTTTTCACCTTTTATTCTTTTACAAATTAATGTTTTGCGTAACAGAAAAAGGTGGTTTATTGTCAGTCTGAAAACAGCTCGGCACATTTGAAATCAAGTGCTAATATCAAATATCTGATTGAGTGAATATGTATGAACAACACATCCAACGGAAATTGCAACATGAAGTTTTGGACATGTTTTCTGAGCCTCAGTGGAATGATGTTGTGTAAGGTCTTTTGAGGAATGTCAACCCCCAGATGCATCAAGGTCTTGGTTGAGCCACTGATTTCTTTAACTATAAGGCTTTTGTCTTGTTAATTAAACTTCCTTCCATGTCTGATTAAAGATTGCTGGAGGGTGGCATTTATATATTTTGTTCTTCAGCAGTCAGTCATTTAATAGTCTTTTGCAAAAAGTCTCATGGTTCCTCCCTCATGATCCTGCCCTCGCCATGCATCAGGATTTTTTTCTTTTCTTTTGCCTGGCAATATTTCTATTTTGGTTTATCTTTAAAAGTTTAGTTTCATATAGTGGCCTCCTCATTCTCATTATTTTCCTAAATGTCATCTGACATTTTCTTCTGCAACTCTGTCATAATGCTGCATGTCTTTAGTTGTTAAAGAGAAAAAACAAAAACATTAAAGAGAAAAACACACCTACTCTAGTAAAATACTGATTTAATTTATTCATTTCCTGACCTTTTTTTCCTGACTTCAAAACACTGCTTTGGGAATGTAATTGCTGAATTTTTTGATTGTTGAGTGTATTACATTATATGTTGTAGGACTGGGTCTAACAACACATTTTCTTTCCACTTGATTTGAATGATCTGATATTTGTGAAAATGTAGCCCAGGTAATGTTTCTCAACAGCAGTATTAAGTAGGTTTCCCACCTTATATCCTTCCCAATTGTAATTGGAAGTTAATTCACATCTGTTCAACAAAAAAACATTGTGTAATTTTTTAGCACAAAAAATTCAGAAGCAACTACTTGATATGTAGAAGAACATGCTTATTTTAACTTTGTAATGTGTTTGAACTGAGCATTGAGGAAATTGAAAGAGGATACTTTTTAATAACGTGGAAAATAGACGTACACTGTTGATTGCGTTTATTAAATATCAGAGTGCATTTAATTTTGACTTTTACAGTTTCCCCTGCTACAGTTATTCATTTACTTATTTTCCCACATACAGTGCATCCGGAAAGTATTCACAGCGCTTCACTTTTCCACATTTTGCTATGTTACAGCCTTATTCTTAATTTGATTAAATTTATTTTTTTCCTCAAAATTCTACACACAACATCTCATAATGACAACGTGAAAAAGGTTTTTTGCGATTTTTGCAAATTTATTAAAAATTAAAAACAAAGAAATCATATGTACATAAGTATTCACAGCCTTTGCTCAATACTTTGGCAGCAATTACAGCCTCAAGTCTTTTTGAATATAACGCCACAAGCTTGGCACACCTATCTTTGGGCAGTTTTGCCCATTCCTCTTTGCAGCAGCTCTCAAGGTCCATCAGGTTGGATGGGAAGTGTCTGTTCACAGCCATTTTCAGATCTCTCCAGAGATGTTCAATGGGATTCAAGTCTGGGCTCTGGCTGGGCCACTCAAGGACATTCACAGAGTTGTCCTGAAGCCACTGCTTTGAAATCTTGGCTGTGTGCTTAGGGTCGTGGTCCTGCTGAAAGATGAACCATCGCCCCAGTCTGAGGTCAAGAGCGCTCTGGAGCAGGTTTTCATTCAGTACGTCTGTACATTGCTGCATTCATCTTTCCCTATATCCTGACTAGTCTCCCAGTTCCTGCTGATGAAAAACACCCCCACAGCATGATGCTGCCACCACCATGCTTCACTGTAGGGATGGTATTGGCCTGGTGATGAGCGGTGCCTGGTGTCCTCAAAACATGACGCCTGCTATTCACACCAAACAGTTCAATCTTCGTCTCATCAGACCAGAAAATGTTGTTTCTCATGGTCTGAGAGTCCTTCAGGTGCCTTTTGGCAAACTCCAGACGGGCTGCCATGTGCCTTTTACTAAGGAGTGGCTTCCGTCTGACCACTCTACCATACAGGCCTGATTGGTGAATTGCTGCAGAGATGGTTGTCCTGGAAGGTTCTCCACAGAGGAACGCTGGAGCTCTGACAGGGAGACCATAGTGTTTTTGGTCACCTCCCTGACTAGTGCCCCTCTCCCCCGATCACTCATTTTAGACGGCCAGCCAGCTCTAGGAAGAGTCCTGCTGGTTCCCAACTTCTTCCATTTAAGGATGATGCAGGCCACAGTGCTCACTGGGACCTTCAAAGCAGCAGAAATGTTTCTGTACCCTTCCCCAGATTTGTGCTTCGAGACAATCCTGTCTTGGAGGTCTACAGACAATTCCTTTGACTTCATGCTTGGCTTGTGCTCGGACATGCACTGTCAACTGTGGGACCTTATATAGACGGGTGAGCCTTTCCAAATCCTGTCCAATCAACTGAATTTACCAAAGGTGGACTCCAATTAAGCTGTAGAAACATCTCAAGAGTCTCTAGTTTTGTCCAAGACAAATTTCTCAAGGGAGACAATAAAAATTATCTTATCTTATCTTATCTTATCTTAAGGCTGATCAGTGGAAACAGCATGTGCTTTAGCTCAATTTTGAGCATTATGGCAAGGGCTGTGAATACTTATGTGCATGTGATTTCTTAGTTTTTTATTTTAAATAAATTTGCAAAACTTTCGAAAAAACTTTTTTCATATGGGGTGTTGTGTGTAGAATTTTGAGGAGAAAAATGAATTTAATCAATTTTGGAATAAGGCTGTAACATAACAAAATGTGGCAAAAGTGAAGCACTGTGAATACTTTCTGGATGCACTGTAGTTTGCTTGAAGCCCTGAAAACATATTATAGCCTTCCAGTAAGCAGATAAAGTTTATTGCACTATGGGTTGTTTTCCTCCAAGGCAAGTCATAAAGTTTGTTGTGATCCAAATGTCAAACTTCATTTGAGAGCACAATTACTTTTTTCTCTGTGTGTGACATGATATTCTGTCCCAGACCCCTCTTTGACCCTCCCAGGCGGTTCCCACACTTGTTCATTGTTGTAACTTCAGACATTTTTTATTTGGATTCATGTCAGGATCACTGCATTGTTTATTCTTCTAAGAAGATGAGGGTTGAGAGTTTCTGCATCTGCAGGTCCTGCAGGGCCTGCTCCACCTCAACCACCCACTGAGAGTCTGGACGTGTCTTCAATACTGTTTTGGGAGTGTTCTTTACGCTTCTTTGACATATTTTAAAACGAAACCGAAAGGATGCGGACGAGCTATTAATTGCAAAAGTTTCCTGGACAAGATCTGACTGGAGTTTGGTGAAAACCCAAATATCGAGTGTCAGCAGTCCATGAAGGGGAAGGAAATGGGGATGTTGGAGACGCAGCAGCGCAAACTCTGCCCTAGAGGAAGTGTCAAAGTGTAAAACTGTTAGGGGAGGAAAAAAAGTGGGTTTGGTTGCCCAGGACCGCAGCGAGATCAGGAGGGATTTCTTGGATCTTCCTGTCACTGCCACAGATGGGTTTACTCGTCTGAGGATCCTGCTGAAGATCATGATAAATGGTAAGTGAAGGGCTGCGTATCTTGCGCGCAAAAATGTCTTGGAAAGCTGTTGATGAAGAATCCTGCGTGCCGACAGAATGTGTATGTGTTGGTCGTGATGACATGTTGGCGCAGAGATGCTTTAAGCCTGAATTATGGTTCTGCGTTCAATCGACGTGTACCCTACGCCGTAGGCTCTGCGTTGGTGTAACGCGGAACCATAAATCAGCCTTTACGCAGCATGCGTCAGTGCCAATTGCGGCTCCCGCTGGATGTATTTCCCTTTTCATGTCCAAACTGAACTTTGGGCTGTTTTCTTCACATTTTCACACCCCTCTATTCCTTTCATGTAGTGTCTGACCGGATCTCTGCTCCGTAGTGTCTTGGTGGTTCTCTTGTTGGCCAACTCTTATGGTAAACGCAGATGCAACTATAACGCAATACTGGGCTCCTACAGAGAAGTCATCCACGTTGAGCTGCAGAATCTGGTACACAGTTGCACAGTAGTCTCTGCTGCAAAAGTGACTTTGTAAACAACTTCTTTTATTTCGCGCCATATAGCCTACTTTTATAATAGCCTATTGTAACTTTGATGTAACAAGCATATATTACTGAATAGTTGGTGATAGTCTGCCCTCCAGTGTTTGCCGCTGCAAAAACTCAAAATCTTACCAGCAATATTTGTCTTATTTCTAGTTAAAATGTCTCATTTTTAGTCAGAAAATCTCATTGCACTTAAAACAAGAGTCATTACCAGAAAAATAACTTATTTGACAATTTTCATTCATCATTACAAGCAAAAAAAATCTTGTTCCACTGGCAGATTTTTCTACTTATTTTAAGTGAAAATCTACTTGAAACAGGTGAAAGTTGTTGTTTTTTCCAGTGATGAGTGAGATTTTTTTTTTACTAAAAATGAGACATTTTAACTAGAAATAAGACAAATATTCTTGTTAAGATTTTGAGTTTTTGCAGTGGCCGTGGTTATTTTCTATTAAATGTATCTTAATTATTTCTGCATTTGCGTCCTCTTTTTGCAGAATTTGTCTGATTCACTTCAGAAATTCAAAGAGAGAGATCCTTGTCCCTCAGGAAAGGTAAGTGGCACAATATTAAGTATACTTAATCCAATCAAAACCAGAAACATTTTAGAAAAACAAAACTAGAAAAGCCAAGCAAATGAGAATGATCAGAAAACACAATAGCCAAGACTGTTGTCGTTTTCCTGCAGTTTTGTGACTTTTTTTTGTTTTTTTATCTGATATTTTTGAACCAGTGTTCATGATTTGATTGATTTCCAAGTCTGGGCCTCTCTTAGGATTTAGCTTCACTGACTGTGTCATTAATGTGTTCCACCTTCTCACATAATCTACTTGCACGGAAGATTTGACAAAAGCAAATGTGTGTCCCATTTGTTGTGCCTTATGGATAATTTTGAATGTTGTTTCCCTTCCTTTACTGTCTGGGCTGCTGTCTTTTGGCAGGCACATCGCATCCTTGTGTCTATCTATGGTCTGACTCAGCAGATACGGTGTCAGAGGAGCAGCAAGAAGCCATCTGACCTGGAAAAGCCAGTGGAGCACATGGAGCAGCTCATCATTCAAAACTGCAGTCCTGAAAATATGGTAAAGAAAAGGGACTCAAAACAAAAAAAAGATAAGCTTTGCTGCAGATCACCATGAATGAAGAAATAAAGGAAATGTATAAAATTATTATTTTTATTTATTGCTTGGTTTTAGGCAAAGAGAGCCAATTGTTCAGCTGTCCGGAAGATACGAGGAAAGAAGAGGAAGAGGTCTAGATTAATTAAAGTTATAAAGACACTGAAAACTTGTTGGGAAAAACTTCAGAGTGTATATGTACTCTATAAGTAGGAAATATAGTGTCTGTTTTGTTTTTCTAAAAGCTGTACTACTTTCTCATGAAGATACCAGTTCACTCCAGCAAGTGGCCAATAACTCACATTGTTTTTGTAATGCAATACCAGGAATGTTTACTGTTGTTCAAGTTTTCAGTGTTTTGTGGATCAAACCAGCCAGCCGTTTCTTGTCAGCATTGCTATTTACTATATGGAATTGTTTCATATTAACCAAAGATAAGCTAAAAATGTATACGCAACACATTCAAACACTTTCAGAATAAGCACATTGTTGAGGTCTGTCCCGTTCTATCAACTTTTATGTTTTATAAACCATCATATCCTGTCATGTTGTGAAGTTTATGCCATACAATAAAGTATTGAATGTATTGTGATTATTATTATTTAAAAGAGCAATGTACTGCGTTCCATTTACCTCGGAAGTCGGAACTCGCAACTGGGAATGACGTCACAGCCGAGTTATCAGCGTTCCAGTTACAAAGTAGGAAAACAAGTTTGTAGTTCGCATATACCACATGAAAAATGTAAATTACACTATAGCAGCTTATATAAGCCAAACAATACTTGTATACGACTGATTTAGTGTGACCAAAACTAGAATGAAGTGCTACGAATTTTTACAGAGCTCTCTTCGACTGTTTACAACCGGGGCAGCCATCTTGGAATGGTAACTCGGGGGTGGTGAAGAGTCTCCCACTTTCCCAGTGGGAAATCCCACTTCGAGGGGCGTTCCAGTTCAAAATTCCGACTGGGAACTACGAAATCCCCACTTCCGAGGACAAATGGAACGCGGCATTAGATTGCAGGAAGGAAGTTGTACTAAACCGCGGAACGTTTGTGTAACGACCGTGTTTCCGCCCGAGCCGAAATCTTTGTTGCGTTGCTTCAACCAAACGAATTCCCTACGTCCCCAAACAAAAGTGAGTTGTTTTTGTTTTCGATAAATACACCCACAAAAGTTTGGTGTTAGGTAATTGTTAACGCTTTATTGTAGTTAACTTTTCTTCTCGCCATGTTTTCAGGGACGGAGTAGACCGCATCATTTCCGAGCTCAAACGCAGCGTTTCTGTTTACATGTTTTAAGGAAATTATTTGTGAGTCCTAGACGTAGAACCTCGTCCTGGCCGGTGCAAAGGGAGTCTGCTTTATTTGTTGCCTGGCTAAAGTTCGTTTGTAGGAGCAAAGATGGCCAGCAGCAGCAGCAGGAACATCAGTGACCTGGATCCAGATGTTGCCCGCAGGCTGTTTGAGGAGGGAGCCACCCTGGTGCTGCTGGGTGTCCCTCAGGGCACACAGCTGGGCCTGGACTGCAAGAGCTGGCAGGTTGGTCCTCGCTTCCGGGGCGTTAAGATGATCCCCCCTGGCCTACACTTCCTCCACTACTGCTCTGTGAACTCGCCGGAGTGTGGAGGACAAATGGGCCCCAAATCAGGCCTCTTCCTCACTCTCAAACCCAGAGAGATCTTACTCGCAAACTGGGATCACAAAACAGAAGATCTGGACTTCTCAGCCTCCAAGAACGAGGAAGAGGTGAACAGGATCCGGGCAAACTTGCGAGACCTGGATCCTTACCTCGGCCCCTATCCTTATGAGGTGATGAGGAAGTGGGTGTCCCTCACCGACCGCCTCAGCGAGGAGCTGGCCATGAACTTGCAGCCTCTGACAGGTCGAATATGCGCCTTCAGCGACGTTATTCCTGAGATTGAGTTTAGACACACAAAAGACAGGGAAGATCAGCCAAGAAATGACACACCCTGTCAGAACATGAAAGAGGGGCTTGAAAGACTACCGAAGATGAAACAGAGGGAGGGCACGGAGTTGCGCTTCTCCGTTATCCCCAAGAAGACCTATCCGCCTGGAGCAACACCCGCTGAAATCACCCAGTTCAGCATGGACCTGACTTACACCCTGGAGACCGTGCTGGAGGAGAACCACAAGCAGCTACCTCTCAACCTGCTTGGTATGTGCTTAAAAGAAGAACGACAATATGTAATGTTACTTTTAATATGAAAATAATTACATATGTTTCTCTTTTCCAGGTGAGCTCCAGTTTGCCTTTGTGTGTTTCTTGGTTGGAGATGTGTATGAAGGCTTTGAGCACTGGAAGCGCCTCCTGGCTCTGCTGTGCCGCTCAGAGGAGGCCATGAGGAAGCGTAAGGAGCTCTACCTAGGACTCATTGGCGTGCTCTATCACCAGCTTGGAGAGATACCACCTGAATTCTTTGTTGACATTGTGTCACAAAGCAACTTCCTTACGACCACACTGCAGGTACGGCCTACGCACAAAATATGACTCCAAGGTGTGATAAAAATTCTCCCTGTATTTATTATTATTCACCCTTTTCATTTGAGTTTTGCATGCTAAGGAAATGTAGCTTTACTTAAAAAAAAATGAATGTAACGCCAATATGCATTTAGAGGACAAGATACATTTATTTATAATTCAATAAGATGACACAAAGCAATTCGTGAAAAACATAATGCATTAACACAAAATGTAAAAACAACAAAACATTCAGTTGCAAACAATACAAAAAAGTTCAGCTGGGATATAAAATAAGACAAAACAGTGGAGGAGGTACATTGTTGTGAAAGTTGTAAATCAAAGTCAAACACTCAATTTCTGTTTATTTGCATATCACCAGTTCACAACAAAAGTCATCTCAGTGGCAAACTAGATGTCAAAGTCAAAAAGTCAAGTCAAAGTAGCTTTATTGTCGATAAAGTATGTCAAGACATACAGAGATCGAGAGGTTTCCCACTTCCCACGGTAAAATGTAAACGTATAAACATATAGACATATAAACATAAAAAGGGCGCAGGCACAGCAGATGGACAGACATTCTTAAAAAGTTTAAAGATAAAAGATAAAATAAATACAACACGACACGACATGTACTATTTCTAGTATGAGTGCAAATGGCAATTATTTAAACAAACAGTAAACGGTGGGTAAAGTGACACAGATGGACATAGGAATTAATGTTTTTATTTTATTTTATTTATTTTTCTTTTAATCCCAGTGATGGACAGATTTTGGATTTTCCAAAAATACTCAAAGTAACTGCTAGTTAATAAATAAATAAATAAATATTCAAATGAATAATAGTCAGTAGATTAAGAAATGTCAACCGTAAGACTGGAGTTTGCGGAAGGAAAATGAAAACGGAAATAGGTTGGAAACCAGTAGTAAACATTCTTGACTGCTCAAATTAGATCAAGTGTCTTACTACAAACATTAAGAAAGGCTGTTTGTCTAGGAGACTGTAGGCTTTGGCGTTGAGCCAACATGAACAATTACTTGACCTAAAATCATGAATGGAGCTCAGCTGTTTTTTAGTCGATCATTTATGTCTGAACATCATGTTTCTAATGCCTGATATCAGTTTCTGTTTATTAGCAGATCTTAATTTTAAATGTGAAGTGCTTTTAAAATATGTTCTCTTAATGACTAACACTGTGTTTATGTAATTAATGACCTTTTTGCATTTCTTAGACGAGGTTCCCCCAAGGCCTGTCTGACTCTTCATCAGACTTGATCTATTCTTACATTTTATCCTTACTGCTGGCTAACACTTTGAACTTTTTATCCATTATGTTTTACCAATAAAGTCATCAGTGTCGTTCGGTTCTCTTCCCATGTACACTTGACACATGACGGGTTAAGCTGGAGTATAACTTTAACCAGTGAGCCATGGATTCGAGTTTCTATCAGATGACTTTAGCTAAACTTTTCAACGCTAGTTGCCACTGAAATGCCCCACCCATTACGACTAAGTACATCCCCGTGTGTGTTACAGATCTTCATATCCTTTCACTTATTTTCTAGGACTTTTTCCAGTTTGCTACCGGACCTGGAATGGACACCGCCCTGCGTAAGAGGGCAGAGAAATTCAAAGCCCACGTGACCAAGAAGTTCAGCTGGGACTTCGATGTGGACTTGGAAGACTGCACACCTGTGGTGGTGGAGCTTCCTGAAGGCGTTTCAGTAGACTGATCCGTCTCTCCTCTAGGTTCTACAAACTGCAACGCGGTAGTCTTATAAATCACCACACATTTGTATATTTCATCAGGGTGGGCTGAACAACACCAGACAGACATACACACCATTTGTATTCTGTTTTGAAGAAAGTTTGGAAACTTTGGTTGTGGTTTTCTGTCTCAAAAAGCATAATTTTTAACCTCACTTTAGTTGGAATAGTGTATTAAAAGGAAGTTTTACAAACCTTTTCTTGCCATGCGATTACTTAATTTTGAACTGTAAATTTACATTAGTACATGACATGTACATTGGTTAGTGAAAGAAAATAAGAGAATACTGATAATATTAGTTTAATTTGTCTCTGTTGTCCTGATGAACACAATAAGTCCATGGACATCAGTGGCTACATGTTTAATAAAGTTTAAGTACTTGGACATTCCTTTTTTTAACATGCTTATATTTCTTCAATCAATTCTCATGACAAAAGCTTCTTAAAATAAAGACAGCACTTTTAAAGCTACTGTATATGGCTGTATGGTGGTTTTGTTTAATAGTTGTGAAAAATGTTTCAGTTTCCGTCAGGAATTGTTGTGGCTTTCTCCTCCACTAGATGGCAGACATTGGCTATTTGTGAGGATCTTCTGACGTGCTCCTTAAATCAACATTGTAGATGTTTAGATTTCCACTCAGAAAGTAAAAGCGCTGTATTTAAGGGGGGGCAGGAGGAGTTTTATCTACATTTTTTCTCATGTGAACTAAAAGTATATTAAGAACATGTGCACCATACAATTGTGTTCACTTTATGAGGTCTGTCTGTGTGACGGATGGGACAGATCTAGTCTCTTCCTGTTAGTATATCGATCTGTTCACACGGGAATTTTCCTCTTCCCCTCTTTGGCCTTTTTCTTTCCAGCCGGACGTGTCTTCGTTGACACGCACTCACAAGACTCTGACCAGAAGGCTTCCTTGAAGAGCACAAAGGCCATTTAATGCAATTATTTAAATCAATAGATGGGGCTTGTTTATCAAGACCCAAATGTCAATACAAGAAATCCACTCTTCCCAGAAGACAGATGGTATTGTGAAATAGATTGCAGCTCTAGGCTTTGTGACAAAAACGCCCCTTTTGAAAATTTATGCACAACTTCAAATGAAATTGTTCCTTTATTTGTGGTCTACTGTGGAGCCACTGAAACCATGCACTAGTATCTTTTTTTTTTTTTTTTTCATTCATGATTTTAGGTCAAGTAATTGTTCATGTTGGCTCAACGCCAAAGCCTACAGTCTCCTAGACAAACAGCCTTTCTTAATGTTTGTAGTAAGACACTTGATCTAATTTGAGCAGTCAAGAATGTTTACTACTGGTTTCCAACCTATTTCCGTTTTCATTTTCCTTCCGCAAACTCCAGTCTTACGGTTGACATTTCTTAATCTACTGACTATTATTCATTTGAATATTTATTTATTTATTTATTAACTAGCAGTTACTTTGAGTATTTTTGGAAAATCCAAAATCTGTCCATCACTGGGATTAAAAGAAAAATAAATAAAATAAAATAAAAACATTAATTCCTATGTCCATCTGTGTCACTTTTTCTTTTGAAAATTTATGCACAACTTCAAATGAAATTGTTCCTTTATTTGTGGTCTACTGTGGAGCCACTGAAACCATGCACTAGTATCTTTTTTTTTTTTTTTTTTTTTGCTTTTTTAATGCAATTACATGCAGCAAAAACTTGGAACACATGGTGGAAACATCAGCAAAACATGAAGGGGAGTGTATGTCAAATATATGTTGATGCATTGTCCTCTCAGGGGATAGAATAATGTACATTTTCAAAGAAAACTGTCACACAAATGATTGTTTTGGGTGTTCTGATGTTCTTGGTATTCCAGCCCCTCCAGTGTTTCATTAGTTACAGCAGAATCATGCACAAAAGTGAGTCCCAGCTATGCCAGTCTTGTTTTTCTTTGCTTTTAAGCAATGCATACTATCAAAGTGGGTTGTAGTATTAGGCAAACATGACCTCATATAAACTATACCACTTTTTTCACTGTGCCATTATTTATTTTGCAAAAATTATGCCAAAAAAATAAAAAAACTAGATAAAATGAATTAATTCCCAGCAGGTGTGCATTTTTTAAATGTATTTATTTTTATTTTATCTTATTTATTTTACAAACAGACGAACAAAGCAGTACAAAAACAAATGTGTGGTGTGTATGAATATGATGGTTTTCTAGAATGATGGTTATTTTAGGAGAGAGACAGCAAAATAAATCAATAATATAAATAAAGGAAAAATTATAAATTAAGGTTAAAAGGGGGAGTCAGTATTAATGCAGGAAGATATGAGAGATTAAGGGATGAGGGAGGAGAGACGGAGAGAGACAGCATTTCTTTTGGTAGTTTGCTGGTCTGGAGCGTTAAGGTGTGTGTTAACACAATGCCACGAAGAAAGACATAAGCAATAAGCTTAAGAGAGGCAGCTATTGTTGCACATCAAATTGGAAAGGATTGTAAAACCAAGTTAAAAAAAAAGGAAGTTTAGTGTCCTGAAGAGAGAAAGATGGTGAAAACCGTTCAAGAGACTCTTTTAGTGAACATCCCAATAGACAATGCTCAAAGAAATATAGAAAAATCTCAAAAGCTACTTCTCAGACTCTACAGGCCTCACTGAGAATTTTCTTTTGTTTAAGTCTATTACAGGATAATTGGAAGGAGACTGAAACAGCATGGCTTCTTTGGGAGGATTGCCAAAAGACAGCCTCTTCATAGAAACATAGTGCTTTAGTAAGAAACACGTCACTGTCACGCACGTAGGTGGAAGGGGGGATTTGGGGCTGTTTTGGAGCAACAGAACCTGGACGCCTTGCCATTTATCCTTCTGCACGTACATTTTAGAGGCGAATGTGGGCGTGTCTGTCCCATAAGTGAAGGTTAGTCGAAGTTGTGTCATAGAACAAAATATGGGAAAGGTCCAGAGTCCAGCAGCAAAACAATATTGCAATGACTGAAAAATGAAAGGAACGTAACAGCTTGGTCAAAGTTCAGACCTCAATCTAAGTGAAATGCTGTGGCAGGAGAGGACACAGCGAATAGCTACTGCTAAAGGTAGCTCTACAAGCTATTGTATCCCGAGGGTACTTAGTTTTGAACACATACTTTGCTCTATTTGACTTCATTTTGTTAAGTAAATAATGACAGAGCCTGAAAAACAAAGGATGAAAGAAGAGGGCCATCAGTGTTTGTGCATGACTGCACAGCATACTGGCAGACAACCTGTTTCAGTGGACACTCTCCTGCCGTGTTTGCAGCATAGCATCCATTCTCCTAAGAGTGTCTCATATCTGTTTTGTTTGGTGCAGCCACCTCGGGATGTGAAGCGCACTGGGAAACACGCTGTGTTTACTGTGCAGAACCTCAAAGCCCCGCAGGCCTCATCCGTCACAGTGGGGCTTTCTCCACACTCGATGTGCGCTTGCTATTTCCGTGGAGTTTGCTGACTGCTCCCCGCGCCAGAGTACACACCAGCGCCTCTGTTTCTTTCTCAGTCACTTACTCACCACCCTCAGCTCTTTATGCAGCGAAGATGCAGGTTAGCATGCGCGTGTGTGTGTGTGCGCGCAACTTCTTTTGATATCAATATCTTGCTCAGTAAATCTGATTGTGTAAGCATTTTCACATCAGAGCCATTTTTTTGTAACATTGTCTTGGTTTGGTTTTTTTAATACAATATATTTGAGGATGTTTTAACACCTTTGCAGTCGTTTTAAGTAAAAAACAACAACAACAAAAAGTCCTGATGAAGGTTAAATAGCTTGGCGTCATACATTAAATTTCATATCAGGAAAAGTTTGAACGTCTGTGGCGTTGCTTCCCTCCTATCCACGCACAGCCATTCCCAGCTGCTGTTTCTCCCCCATTTCTCCTCGCTGTAAGCCTCCATGAGCGGCTCATAAATAAGAACGTGTTGATGGCCACATTTTTATTCCTCTGTAATCCTTTTCCTGCTACAGTACCAGCAGGGGCTTCACATGTTTGACTTGCATGACCCAAGTGTGACTCAGACACGTGTACATTTTCCCCGAGTGCGTGTGTGGCTGTACAAAGTTTTGAACTCCGTTGTCCAGACTTCTGGATGGGTCGGGCTGACGGGGTCTAAAGGCAGGGATGGACGAAGTGAGGAATCCCTCCTAGAAATTTGGGAGAGGGAGTGAGCGAGCGTGTGAACAATGTGCTCCGTTATGGTGATCTGCTGGAGTGATTAAAGGCAGGAGCTAAAAACAAGGCGGTAGACCCTTTGAGGTCTCGTTGCCAGGCATGTGTGTGCCTTTGTGATCGTGCACTACTTAAGGACGAAATAGCTGGCTAATAAATTTCCCTGCCTGAGCAACTAAATTGGTAGAGGTGACACAAGTACAAGCTTTGATTAGCGCATGCACACACTGCTGCTCTGCAGAGGAAAAGATCTGTCATGTCGCACTACTGCCACAGAGCTCACACACCTGTCTCTAAACATTGGGTGGTCATTTGGAATCGAGCACAGCTTAAACAAACCACAGTAAAAAAAACTTTTCCTACTTAGTGCTCTCAGACCATCAGATATCATTCTTACCCCCACCTGCCCATCAGATGACTGATCTCCAACTTCCATTTACAGTGGGCCTGTGTTGTCTTTGGCTGTGGCTCCGGGAGCATGAACTCTGGCAGACGTGGTCACAGCAGAAAGGGTTTGAATACCCTGCTCTCTAAACACACACCATCCTTCTTTCTGTTGCCCCCCCACCTCTTTAACCCTTATTTTTCTGGAACATTAGTGTGTTTGTGCGAGGGTTGCTGTGAGGTTGAAGCAGACCCCTCCCGGTAGCCCCACACCCAGGGGAGAACCCACTGAATGGTTGGAGCTTGGAGAGGAAGGGCAAGAGGGAAACCCTGCAGCAGGCCGGGGTCTTTCAGATTGCGAGAGGATAAATGCATTCATCACCCACTGTTTTCCGCTGGGTATTAAATTCATTCATGTTTTTCTTCTCCCTTTCTGCTTTATTTCAGTTTCCTGTGCTTTTTCTTTGCCTTGTTCCTCCTCGCCCTGCGCCACCCGCACTTCACCTTCTAAATAATTCAGTTTTCTAATGTATTATTCAGACCTTTTTCTTCTACACACTGCTTTTGCCTGCTTTGATTTTTCTACTCTTTTATGATTAAATATAGAAAACTGTTCTCCGTCTATGTCCTCTGTGGGACCGTCCCTCTGCCAGGCTTCTCTCCTGCACAACCACGTACGACATGTGACGTCGGCTTGGGGAAGTATTTCCACAGTAGAACAAAAGATGCAATCCAGTGATATTTTCTTGTGAAGCGGGTAATGTGAGAGCTGCTCTCTCCATCAGATGCAAGCACCAACAGAGCTGCATGTGTCATATTTTTGCACAAGACTTTATTGGCTGAACTTCTTCCTGCTGCTGTTATGTAGTTCAGGTTGCAGAGCAGGCTGACAGTTTTAAAGAAGAAATATGTTGTCCCTTTTTTTTAAAACTCAAAAGCACCATCCTGAGGTCTAAATGAAATGTGTAGGACACGCTTTGGTGAAAATAACACAGGAAAATCATGCAAAAGCTCACTTTTTATCCACGCTTTTACAACTTTGTGACTTTAGGAGAAGTCAGCCACTCAAATCCACTCTGGGCCGTCCCCCAGTGGGGTGTGCATCCTTTGATATTAGCATTACAATTTACGCTCTAAAACTGAGAAAGAGTAAATGTTTTTCTCTCATTTGTCTCCTTTAAGCTTGGGTATTTAACATCCAGATCTCCATTTGTTGGTTATTTTATTCTCATTTTCTTATGACATGATTGGATATGTGATTCATTAATTAGCAGGAAGTTCTCAAGAAAACGTGTCAGCAGCACAACATGATTCTGGACAATGCTGCTTCATTAATCCCCTTCACTTTTGGTTTGTTTTGGCACACAGGACAGTCATAAAAAGCTGAAGAAAAATCTCTCCAGTTTCACTCTCACATCGCTACTCTTTCCTCTCATCTCCTTTGCATATTCATACCCCCCCCCCAGGTCTTTCCAATTCCACTTCCTTCATCCATCTGGTTCTCCCTATTTGTGCCCAAGTTGAGTTGTGGGACCATCATCCAGAGCAGAGCAGGGAGAGTCGGGTCTCATCTGTTACATTTCTGCTCCAGGAATGTAAATCTCAGCAGCACAAAATTCCCCCATAATCAATAGCAGATGAGGGAAAAAAGAAGGAACGAAAGAAAGAAATGTCACCTCTCATCAAAACATTTATTGAATAAATAACTCTTAATTAGCATCTTCTTAAAAGTCTTTCCATCTGTCCTTCCAGATCTAATTCTTCAGTGTTACTGGCTAGAATTCGAGAACCGAGGGAGCTCATTGCCCCTAGTCTGGGCCCTGATTGTCTCCTCTCGGATCCAGCTGCTGTCACCACTACTATTAAGTCTGTCTAATAGGACAGACTTCTGTCAGTGTATGTGCGATTGTGTGTGTGTGTGTGTGTGTGTGTGTGCGTCCATGCTGTGGTAGGGGTCATCGGAGCCAGGTGGCCATGTGTTTGACTCACACTGGGGAGGTTGCAATCCCATCAATGTTAAACCACCAAACAATAAACACGGTCATGTGACAAACCCACTGCAAGGTCTGAGCCAAAGCCAAAGATTTGGCAGCAGATGCAGGCAAAGAGTTTAGAAACAGACGTAACCAAGAATAAAACATTTTATTGATACGGTATCTTCAGGATTTGTTGCCACTAAAGTGGTTTATGCTCATTCCAAATGTTAATAGAACTTTGAAAAAGATTTGGATCTGATGTTTGTCCCAGTGTCCCAATGGCTAAAAACTGACAAAGCTGATGATGAAAATCCAGTAGGAAAAGCAGGGTGAAAGAGGCAGAATCTTGAGGAGTCTAGGGGTAGTAATGTTTTGGTATGTCAGCTAATTAAGAGTTTTAGTTATATAACACAAGTAACAAACAAATAGCAGAAGCTGCTGATCTGCCATGATGTCATAAAGAGCTGCAAGTTCTTTATGCAATAAACACTTCACTACATCCAGCGAGAGTATAACTCATTGGTTTGCGAAAGCTTTCTCTGCATTCCCTTCACATTTCACTGTCTTGTTGTATTTCTCTGCTATGCTGCTTTGTCTGCTGCTGGTATTAACTTCTCTGACCCATGCCGGCCAATAAACAGACATTGGCCCCGTTCCCAGTCTGGACCTGCTCCAGGTTTGCGCTCTGGGTCTTCTCCATGTCCACATTAGCACTAATCCACAGCTGGTTAATGAAGGTCAGGCCCTGACTGGCCACAGAACGTCTTTACAAAGAGCGGCTGATATTACATTATCTAGCATGTCTGTCTCTTCGTTTTCATCCTCACTTATACTCCTCAGGTAAAATTAAACTGTGAATTTAAACTGCAGTTTGATCGGTGGGACAGATGGTTTACATTAGTGGCTTGTACATTCTAAATGTAAATGCATAAACAGCCTGTATGTTTTTCCAGGGGGCTGTTGGAGACTAACAGGAGTGTCCACCTTCCAGAAGATCTGCCTTATGGCTGATTATGTTCAAGTCTCACTGCCCTTTCTGCAGTCACAACACCACGGCTGGCAGGATTCCAAAGAAATCTCTGTATGCAGGAGGCAAGGCTGAAAAACAACAATGACTGTGCTTCCAATGATCAACCCACAGGATCACAATCACTTCACAAAAACCACCAAGTAAACACTTTTCAGGCACACTTATTTTGGACTGAAAAGAAGCAGAAAACTATCTCGTAGTCGTAGACAAATCACACTTTGACTTGTTTTGGGAAAAAAAGAACACCTTTGAGCTGAATAGGGAAAGGACCCTCAGACCTGTGATCAGACCATGGTTGAAAAACCAGCTTTTACCATGGTGTGGAGATGTCTCAGAGAATGGATTTTTGATTTCAGCAACACTTATTCTTTTCAGGTTCCCACACACTAGTAAACATATCTCTGCCCAACTTATTTTGAAAACATTGCCTGTATTTAAATTCGAAATGAGCAAATCTTATAGCTACTCTATATTGCAATGCCACCTCTGACCACATGTGGGCATATAGCGCTGCTGTGATGACAAGAACCACCTACAACATTATTCTAATGAGTGAGGACGGCACAGCAGGTGCTGTAGTACCACTCTGTCCCACTAGATGTACATGTAGCAAGGCTAGTGCTACGGGGGTCGACCGACAGGACAGAGGACATAGGGTTTAGTGCAGGAACTCTTTATTCTCTTCTTTCACCCAAGACACATGTGCCGTCACCTTCAGCAGCTTCCTCCAGCAGCCCTCTTGCTGGAGTGCAGCTGCTCTTTATGAAGGCAGGCAGGGTGGAGAGGCTGATCTGGCACATGTGTGCCCAATCAACTGAGTGGCTGCTCCTCCACCCTGCCACAGTACACTTCATTGTAGGCTTTAGCCACTCAATGGTCGACATCTTGTTCATGTAGCAGAAGTGGTGGGGTGCTCCTTTCCTAAGCTGAAAAGAGGAGGGCAGTCCATCTTTGGTGAAAAATACCCCAGCTTTAATCTCTAACGAAAAGGGGAGAGATTACACAGATAACTAGAAGAAACCGTCTTCATTTTAGTTTGGAATTAAAGATCCCAGAAAAGTCACTTCTTAGCGGTAACATGGCTCAGGTGAAACATCCAAAGAAGAAAGTTGACCACAGCACAGCAGCACTTATATTGTGTCACTCATTCCCGACTGTATGAACAAAAGCATGCCATTTAAAACACAACTATGAACCTTTGTGTGATATGCTGCCCCCCATGTGGCCAGAAATGGCATCGTCACATAGAGTGGCTTTAAAGGAATACATTTTCAACGTTTGACCAGATGTCATGGTGTTACTGGGTTTTAAATACAGGCTATAAAATAGAAATCATTGCATTGTTTTTGTTTAGTTTTAAATAGTTTTACAACTTTTTGAGAGGGAAATCCAAACCCTTTTTCCCAACTTGAACCCACTCAGAATGTTGTGTTTGTCAACTTTTAATACTTATTGACGAAACTAGTAATTTTCAGGCTCCTTTCGTTAATTCATTAATAGTAAAATGCAGTATAAAGCTGCAGTTTCTGTACTTTGCCTGTGTTTATATATTAATGTCCCTCGCGGCAGTCCTTGTGTCTTTCTGTGAAGCAGTCTTGTATTTTGAGGAAAAACCTGACAGGTTGTTTTGTTTAAAGACAAGTTTAAAGACAGGGAAATTGACCATAAAGTGAAATGTGTCACATTCATTGAGCCAAACCGCTATAATTCACAAGAGATGACAAGCTTTTCAAAGATTATTTAGCTAATGTTTCTGGTTCATGTCCTCGCCTTTTGTTTGTTACTGAATAAAACACACGCACATTTCACAGAGCCCTTGTCAACTGTTTCACTTCTGAGATTTCAAGAGAATGATCATGTTCTGTCCTGTCTGAATAAAGTCCATTGCTATTAGCCTTTCTACTTGGGTCCATCTGTATGCATGTACTCGTGTATTTCTCTGTTTTGTGTCAATTGAAAGGCAGTGCTTCACTCTCCTTTTCCTCTGAGAATGTTGTCAGTCTCAGGAAAGCAATGAAATGATTGGCAAATCAGTGGCCGTCACACCCAGTCAATTAGGAGTCCAGCTTTTCACACAGTTATTTCACACGCCCGGGAGAGACCTCAGTCTCCAGCAAGGACACGGGAAGAACAATGTAAATGCATTTGTTTTCATGTCAAAAAGAAAAGACCTCATCTTTTTATGAGTCAGGGGGGTTGTGAGTGTGATTTGTATGCAGTAGGGGGATATATTACCATACAACCCACACAAAGCAATGAATCTCAGTTCTCTGTTGGGTTGCATTGCTGGTGCCTGGATCCTATAGAGGGATTCAAGGCCGATATATCAGAATTCCTGACTGGTCTAACAGGGAATTCTTTCAGCCGTGGCTATCCCGCAGTTACACGACTGATGAAACTGGGGAATGTCACCACCAACTGTGGAACATTTTATCTTACATACTTCTTTTCCTATTCGCTGTTTCCTTCAAGGGTCGCCACAGCGGATCATCCACCTCCATCTAACCCTATCCTCTGCATCCTCGCATCGACTAACTTCATGTCCTCTTTTACTACATCTATACATCTCCTCTTTGGTCTTCCTCAGTTTTAACCTCATCAAGTAGTTGGACGCCTGACCATCTGTAATGATATTGTATTCAAATACATATTCTTAAATATTTTGTTGGTCCCTGTTTTGCACCTACAATGCTGTTCTTGGATGGTTTTCCTCAGGAATTTATCCCCATTCATTCTGTAGAGCATTTGTATGGTAATTCACTGACGGTGGATGAAAAAGGCCTGGCTTGTAATCTCTGTTCCATTTCATCGCAACGGTGTTCAATAAAGTTGAGGTCAGGGTTCTGTGCAGTCAAGTTCTTCCAGACCAAGCTCAAACCGTGTCTTCTTAGTCACTGCTATGTGTGCTGGGGCCCAGAGAGACTAAAATAGACAAGGACCTTTCCCAACCAACTGCCACAAAGAAGCTATAGCATTGTCCAAAATGTGTCTATATGCTGAAACATTAAGACTGCCCTTCACTGGAGGTAAAAGGTCTAGTAACTGAAATACAGTCCCATACCATTATCCCCCCTCCATCAAACCTCACAGTTGGCACAGTCCAGTCAGGCAGGTAATGTTCTCCTGGTATCCCTGGCTTAACTTACCTGTCTGACTGCCAAACAGAGAAGCTATCGCTGCACAGAATGTTTCCACAGCTCCGTAGTCCAGTGTCAGTGTGTCTTTATGTAATGTTTGTAAATAAACTTGGTGATGTGAGGCTTGCATGCAGCTGCTCAGCCACGGAAACCTGTTCCATGAGCAGTTTTTGTGGTTATGCAAATACAAAGTCTTCAGTGATGGAATCAGCAGATCTTTGGTCACTTTTACACAACTTTTACACTCCTGCTTTGTGACTGAACTGCCGCTGTCCCCCAAAACTTCCACTTTCAAATAATATCACTTACAGTTGACAGTGAAACTACCAACAGGGAGGAATTTCACAAATCGACTCATTGCAAAGGTGACATCCTATCACAGTACCACAGCAGAAGTCCCAGAGCTCTTCAGAACCGCCCCTTTTGTAGTTTACACACTTACGACTGAAATACCTGTATTCAGTAATTTACAGGAGTGGCCAAATGCGATTGTCCATATAATATAGATTATGAGGAGTATTAAAGTCAATTTCCTGTTTATGGCATAAATGTCAGTAACTGTCTGCTTAATAGTCACAATATCTTGTTGATTATGCAAGCACTAACCTCAATCACGGCTTATTTTCCAATCTGTACATCAGGTCTTCATATTTGGAAGCTAAACAGTATGTTTACAACATGCATTCCCTCCAGCTTCATAATGAAGCCAGTCTTGTGCAGTCTGGAGAATTCCTGTCTTTATTAAAATGTGAGATTTGTTTGGCTAGTATCGTCTGATATGAGGGATCATGCCGCTTAACAAAAAGAGTCTGTTTAAAATCCGGCGCTGGACTATACCATAGCTCTTCTTCTAACCAACATGCCCCGGCTCGTATGCTTTAAGCCCAACATTTCATTACTGATTTATTGACACTGATCCAGCAATTAAGCATAATTACATTCCAAACTATATTATGGCAACAGTCCCTCTGCACGCGGTCAAAGCCAAGTGTGAGACTCCCCGGCTCCTCTAAGAGTAATATATGCATACACATGCATAGGATTTTTCTAGGCTATGTTGAAGAGCATTATTGTATTGTAAATAGAGCAGACATATAGGCTGCAGCTGCTGCGTGTTTGGAATGTGTTCTCCCCATAAAATAGCACGTATGACCTTTACAGTGCCATTAAAACACTCAGGGAGAAGGACAACAGGAGGTCATCGATGGCAACCGCTACTGGAGGATTTTGTACATGCAGATGAACACAACTACACTGACAGATGACACTAATGTAGTGTCACACACTATCAGAGCAGCTTACCTGCTAATGTGTGGCACTTGCTCTTCATGGCTGTTCTGCAAATACACCCACCGTAGTGGAAAACTTTAAAGCTCATGGCCAAAACATTTAAAGCTTCCTTTTAGAGACCAAACAGACAGATTTGTCTCTAACTTTCTTTAGAAGCTATAGAACTATATCAGTTTATATAAAATGTAGTAAAAATGGCCCCAAACAAGAACTTTTCAGTGTTTTCCCTCACAGCTCACTCGCAGTATCATTGGTGACCCTTGTTGGGCTGCGAGGACTAGTGTTGCCTCTCAATACAACATACATGTTGAACTGATGCTGATTATGAACTGACTGCAGATGTGTATATAAGCTTCATGTATTTATGTGAATTTTTAAGAGAGTGTTGATTCTACAGCCTCCCTCAAATGGGGTGATGGCCCTGTATGGCCCTATGTTTTATACGTTCACAATTTTACCCCCACAACACGGGAAGAGGCAGCCAGGGATCCCGCGGCGGCGGCCCGCTACCCAGGCAAACCCCGGCCACTCGGTCCGGGCCAGACATGTGACCAGGAGGCCCTCACCCCCCAGGCCAACGACCCCCACCCGGCGAGGGGCCAGCCTGCCCGGAGAGACGGGGCCACCCCGGCCGCCGACACGGGCAGGCGCACCCGCCCCCTCCAGGACCAGAGGGGCGCTACCATTTATTCAAATACAGCAAATAAAAACAGAAAAACAGGGCCTGTGGTAACTGGGACATGGATAGAAAATCAATAAAACTGTTAAAAGATTCAGCTGAGACAATGCAACTCTCATCTATTAACCGAGAACAAGTGTCTATGAGAGTGCTTCCGCACCATATTTTATTATGCATAACTAGTATCCTGTTTTTCTTAGTTTCTGGTTTCATTCACCAGAAGAACACTGCTGCTGTGTTTTAGAGTACCATTCTTTCACCTTCTGCCGAATTTATCTTATGACTTACCAAGAAAAGACACATAATTCTTATTTTATCCCAGTTCGCCTGACTGGGCTAAAACACATCTATGGGTGTGTAAGAATACAAGACATCAATCTCACCTTTACACAATGATTGAAATAAGACCTGTTTTTGCACAAAAAAGTTGCATTTGTAAATGTGATTAATGACTGTTAGCTTGTTCATGTGGTATATCAACTGAAGAATAACAGTTCTTGATACAGGGACCAGAACTCACAAATATCCAGGTTGGGCTTGCACCCTTAACCTTTACACAAAGAAACTCCTCCAGAGTCATTAAATTGTTTAAAGGGGGTCTGCTATGCTCATTTTCTGCCATTTCATTTTAATCTCCAGTACTTCTAGACCAGCTCTACACCCAGCATTACTTCAAAAGCCTGTTAATTATTTAAGCCCCTCTACAGCGAGCATCAGCCTTTTACTGCAGTGCTACATACGTTGGCTGTGGTAAGGCATAATCACAGAGTCTTTAAAGTCTCAATTTTCTCTTCCGTAACCACAACGTTCACCAAAGGTCATTATTTAAAGGTTAATTTTTAAAAGATTTCTTCTGGGGGACCATTCCCCAACAACCCACTAGGAATGTTGTGATACACACTGAGCCAAGCCCTGAATGTTCACAGTGTCTACGCCTCGGCTGCCAACATAAGAGTCTTATTTACTTGCAATTCAGGCTTAAATTGTACTGGGTCTTGTTCTTAAACAATCTCTGTGAACATTTACATATTAACAGGCATATTTACATATTTACAGCCTGGTTCAAAAAGCAGTTTTGGTCTCCATGACATCTGTATCTAGGTTGAATGTGGGGGTGTAGTCTTTGACCAATGGCCGGCATAACCAGTAGGCCCTTTTTACATTGACGGATATCCTGTGTTTAACACTCGTATCAAAATATTGCTGCGACTGGTTGGCCTGGATGGGTTTGGGAATGAAGCTTAGCCTCAAGCAGCCATTTCTGATTCGCTTGGCAGCAGCTGGTTCCTGTGATTGAACAACTTTTGCCTCAGATCAGATTTACCACACCTGAAACAAGTGCAGCCAGAACTGAAATGAAATCTCACAAGCCTGCATGATGGCAGGTTCCTGTAGAGCCCTGCTAGCCATAATTTCAGCTCATCAGATATTCTTTTGGTCACAACATTTGGATTGCTGATATGCTGGTGTTTCCCTTATATCCTTTGAGAGTTGAAATGAGATGTTTGAATAGATTTTCTAACTTTTGGGTTGAGGCTCATGTAGAACTAAGATTTATTACATTTCCTCCACTGATTGCTAGAGGCTGGCTGCAAAAAGGAGTCAATCTCCATTGAATCCCATGTTTAAATGTTCACATTTAGAGTAGAAATAAACATATTCACAGCCTGGTTCAAAAAACTGTTTTGGTCTCATTCATTTGATTTCACACCCATAACAACTATTATACCACATCATTACAATTTATATAAACATTATATTTATTTTTAAAATTATTGATTGAAAGGCGGGTCAACCAGAGGCAAGGCATTAACACTTCCTCATCTGTAGTTGTCATGCTCCCACACTTAGGGAAGCAACCAGCTGCTTGTATGAACCCAGTATCAGCTAAATGTGACAGTAATTTTCGATTTCACTGCTGAGAAAATTCTGAGCTGTAAACGTCTGCCGGCAGCTCTGGAGATGTTTCAGCAGGGATCTGCTAAAGGAGCTGGTAGGCAAAGCTAACTTTGATTGCCATAAAGTGGGCATGTTCCGATCAGCTTCCCAAGCAACATGACTGCACCCTGTACAAAGAAAACGGGGCTTTGAAACTGCTGTTCATAAACCAATGGGTCACATTATCTAATGCTATCCATTGTATTATACAGTTTATGAGCAGTATTGCAATATTGTGATGGGGCTTCAAAAGCTGTCTTTAGAAAATCTGTGAGGTTACAGGGGGTCTGTCCAGTTCCCAGCATCCACACTGCAATATAAAGCAAAGTACATAGTGGTCTGTACACAGAAGTACAAACCAAGCTGTTTCGATTGCTCAGCTGCATTTTATGGCAAAAAAGCTAATTCTAATGGAACAGAATACCCAAACTGGACACACACACACACGCACGCATGCACGCACGCACGCACGCACGCACGCACGCACGCACGCACGCACGCACGCACGCACGCACGCACGCACGCACACACACACACACACGAACACGCACACATGCACATACAGCCAGCAGCATGTGACTGGACCTCTAGTTTTCTGAACTCACTGTGCTGCTCATCTGCTCTGACCCAGTGCCAAAGACTGTGAGATGAGATTATTACGTGAGAAATGGTAAGCCCACTCACTTCCTCCTCTGATGCAGACAGTAAAAATCGGAGTTAAACACAAACAGTAGTCAGTGCTGAGAAATATGGGCTTGCGAAAGTTGCATCTCCGGGGGATACAACTCTACACCAAATTCTTCTGCATCAAGACATATAACTTCTTTTGTATCCTGTAGCTTAAACCTCAGGTAGAAACAATGGCGGTACGACCATCTCATTTGGCATGGGCTACTTTCACTAATCATCTCAAGCTGAAAAAACATTCTGGTTGTGAAATATGGTTTTCACACCCTAATTAGGATTCCAATTCTTTGCAGCCTTTGACAGCATCTGTCTGACTTTACTACAGCAGCATTCCCTGCATACCTGTGCTCTCAAGTGATGGGACCATATGTACGGGTCACACGGCTACAACAGAGAATGGATGTATGCGCATTAACTCAAAAGTCTTCTGTGACAATCTATTTTTCCTGTTACTGCAGATTAATTTTTCCCAGACTGTGAATGTGGAAGGTATGTGAAGTTTTTTTTTTTTCATAGTATGTGAAGTTGACTGAGGCAGTGTAGGATGAAGAGTTTATTTTTTTTGTTTTTTTTGGAGAGAGAAGTTTTAACCTCGGTGAACTTGGACCACTGTAATCTTGATTCGATTTTGAGGCGTTCTCACTGGATACCAACCTCCTATGTTGGATTAATTAGCATGAACAATAACCCACAATTGGTTACAGTTGAATTAGCTTGAACTAATCTAATAGAGCATGCAATTCAGTAAGTGGCTCAGTGAACCGCTCAGTTTTGGAGGAATGATGCACTATCTTTGATGTTTTAATGAAAGATACCTCTCTCTTCTCAGTTCACTGCGTATCTGATGACCTAATACACAATAGACAGTGATACAAGTAGGAAGTGTGTATAGTAAAAGAGCAACCATGTATAAAATTATGCAAACAGAAATCTCTTTTCTGTAAATGTTACATTTCTGCAACCTAAATTATATTCTCGATTTACAAGCTTATTAACTGGTGTTTAATTTTCCGTCTCAGCAAGCATTGGGCCTAATTAATTAAATATTGGCAATCCATGAGTAGATTTGCGCATAAATCACCTAATTAATAAAAAACCTATACTGCAGATTCTTGGAGATTGTATAAAGCTTGCATTTGTTTGTATAAATATTTATACAATTCTTGCCCAGGTAGCCAACACATAAGGATGCGTAAAGGTGCACCGTAGCATATGTTTTAAAAAAAAAGTGAGAAAGAGAGGGAAGAACAATTATTCAGACAAGGCAAACTTAATCAGAAATTAAAGCTGCAGGCAGCGATGAACGGGCCCTCGCACCCTTGTGCACGTTCAGGCGTGCTGCAGTGGAAGCGCTTGTATGACTTACATGTAGATGTCTTCAGGCCTGGACATTTAGCAGATGACACCACCGACTCTCCATATCAAACCATTCAAAAATTATGCCAGAAAATAGGAACGATCACATATCGACCAATCAGAAGAAGGGGCGGGGCTAATTCATGCCAATGAAGGTCAAGTCCTCAAAACCGAGTCAGATGACACCACCAATGACTCTTTATGTCAAACCATTCAAAAGTCTTTTCAGAAAAAAGTAACTACCAAATATCGACAAATCAGAAGAAGGGGCGTAGCTAATTTGCACCAATTAAGGTGAAGGAGTCAAAACCGAGTCAGATGACACCAGCCACGACTCTCTATATCAAACCATTCAAAGGTTATGGCAGAAAGTAGGAACTATCAAATATGGACTAATCAGATGAAGGGAGGGCTGCGCTTTTTGGCGTCTATCGTTGCCACGGTAACGCTTTTGACTGAGAAAAGTAATGTGCATCGTCGCAGGATCGAGACACACATTTTGATGTATAACACACCTGGGTGCACGTTACGGTTCGGGCGAAGAAGCGGCCGAAGAAATGGCATAAATTGCACTAAAATTACACGATTAATTCAAAATGGCCGACTTCTTGTTCGGTTTCAGCCATGGCACCAAGAGACTTTTCTTTAAGTTGCGACATGATACAGGTTTGTACCGATTTTTGTGCATGTACGTCAAACCGTATTGTGGGGCTTGAGGCACAAACTTTTCTAGGGGGCGCTGTTGAGCCATTAGGCTACGCCCATTAATGCAAACCATTAAATATCACATTTTTCGCCAGGCCTCGCTTGCGTGCAAAATTTGGTGACTTTTGGGGCACGTTTAGGGGGGCAAAAAGGCCCTCATTTTGTGGAAAAAAACAAAAAAACAAAAACGATAAAAACGAGAAAAAAAAATCCTACAGATACAATAGGGCCTTCGCACTGTCAGTGCTTGGGCCCTAATAATATACTGAAAATTAACTAACGAAAATCCGACATTGCTTTAGAATTTAAGCTCAACAGAATCATTACAAACTGTGTTTCCATTAGAAAAGGGTTCCATACAACTGACCAAACCACATTGTTTCTGGGCTCCCTTCGGTTGTAGGTCCAATGGAAAATGATACGGTACAGTTAGGGCGGAGCTACTGGCATCACACGATGTGATCTATTGATTGGTGGACAGAAAAAACGTGACAAAAGCAAACGTTGAAAAACTTGATTTAAGACCCAAACAAGAGGTTTTCTTCTCTTTTGGGTTGTGTTTCTCTCATACACATAAAGAACCAAAAGCCATGCAGAGCAAAAACGACCTGCTGGATGACCTGCATTGTTCTTGTTTGTGCATCACATTTGTTGTCGTCGCACTAGTATGACACCATGCTAGGCATTTGGTCTAAAGCCCAGATGCTCAGTGCCGGTCCGACTGGCAGTGGGAACACTCACCTGAACTGGTTGGACCATTCTAACCATTCCAAACCTCACTGGCCCGGACCGAACCGCTCACTGTAATTGTTTGGTAAGCCGGAAACAAAGCTTTGAACTTGATGCGCGCTGCAACTGGAAGCCAGTGCAGAGAGATTAGCAGCTGAGTGAGCTCTCTTGGGTTGGTTGAAGTCCAGACGTGCTGCTTCATTCTGGATCATCTGCAGAGGTTTAACTGAGCATGGAGGAAGGCTGACCAACAAGGAATTACAGCAGTCAATACGTGACATGACCAGAGCCTGAACAGAGCCTGAAGAGCTGTGCCGTATGTTCTGTCAGGTACGGTCTGATTTTCCTCATGTTGTAAAGAGCAAATCGGCAGGACCGGGAAACCGAGGCAACATGGCCCTTAAAGGTCAGCTGGCTGTCTAATATGACACAAATATTCCTAGCAGTGGTGGAATCCAACTGCACACTTATCTGAGGAGGTAAGGAATGACTGGCTGGGAAGACAATAAACTCAGTCTTGGAAAGATTTAATCAACAGAAAAAGTGCTTTTCAAAAAAGGGCCTGAAAGGAATAACTTCTGCTCAGATTTTTGTTTGCATGCAAAGAAGAATGGATACTTTAGGGAAAAGAAGACTGAGTTGGTTGGATGATTGTCAAGAGATGGAGAAGGTACCAAGATGAATGCTCATCAGAGGCTGATTTTCAGAGGTCCGGAGACCACTTGAGTCTCTTAACAATGTTGGAATGAGCCTCACGGCAGTGAACACTGAGAGAGCTGTTATCAATCTCCACTTTAGTAAACAGACCAAATTACCACTGAAAGGCTCTGGAGAAGTGATTTTATGAGTATAGTCAGCTTGACTGCCTCATCATTTGTTTCTAAGCAATATGTGTAATGGAATGACCCTGAATGGCACAGCATTGCAAAGCGGTAACAAAATAAAATGCAGTGGTTTAGAAGATCAGAAGTCTCAGCAGGGAGTTGAGCTAGTTCCTTGAAAAAGTTGGATGAACAGCAAGATGATATTTCATTCCTTTGCTTTCTGACACTGAGCCTTTTAAATGTTAAATAGTAGAGGAATAAGGATTTCTGGTAAAGCCTTTAGGGAAAAAGACCACCACTGCATATACTTCTGTTCAATTGAGGGGATTACTGCTTTTCATTTCCACCAAATCAAAAGCAACTGCTCCAGCCTGTTGTCTGTGGGAAAAGGAATATGATTTGGGGAAAGTTTTGACATTTCTTTTATTAATACAGCATTTTGTGTGGCTTTTACTCATTCAATTTATGTACCTGATTCAGTCGCGTTCATGGGCATGGTGGGGTGGGGATGATTCATACCTATCTCAGATGTCATTGCACAGGAAACAGGGAACAGCCTATACAGGTCACCAGTCCACCACAGGACTACTCTTTGTGAGATCATAATCATCAAGCTGCTGACACATGAAGCAACACTGGCCTGAGTTTGAGAAGCAGAGACGGATAAATGCTCGAGTCTACCTATGTTAATAACCAGCAGAGATTGCAGTGTTTTGTTTTATTTAAAATTGTTATATTTTGACCAAATGTGAAGCATTAAAAAGAGACAAGACTGTTGCTCTCTGCACCATCTATCACTTTATGATTAATCCTACCAATAAACAAACTCCATCAACCACGCAACTTCCTGAGCAGAGGTAATAACTTATTACCACAAGTTAACGATGCATGCTAATGTAATTATGTTGCTGATTGAGTTATTGTTATTGAGTTACCATGAACACTTGGTCAAGAGCCATTTGTATCAGTTCTCAGAGCATGATGATTAAATCAATCATATGATATGCCAGAACTTGGATAGTCATAAAGCCTGCCAACGGCACCTGCCTGCAGAACTGGCTCACAACATCTTCAGTGAAGCTACTTGGACACGCCAGTGACTCACTGAATGATTCAAAGGTAAGTGACTGATTCAGCCAGCACTGGTAGGGTGCTGAAGAAGTGAAAAAAGAAGTGAAACATGTTTTCTCGCAAAAGAAAAGAGGAAAAAAATTGGTTTGTGAAAGTTACCTTTGTCTGCATTAACAGATCCAGTTAATGAAAATAATGTGCTATAAATCTCTATCTTCAAAGCAATACATCCCCTGGCTGCCACAGAGCATAGTCATACAACAGGCACCCTGTAATGATACTATAATGATACTGCTGTTGCATGTCACTGTCTTTTTAACTATAATTAGGGCACTGACAGTGCAAAGGCCCTATTGTATCTGCAGGAATTTTTTTTTTTTCCTTCTTCCGACGAAATGAGGGCCTTTTTGCCCCCCTAAACGTGCCCCAAAAGTCACCAAATTTTGCACGCAAGCCAGGGCTGGCGAAAGTTTGATATTTAATGGTTTGCATTAATGGGCGTGACAAAATGGCTCAACAGCGCCCCCTAGAAAACTTTGTGCCTCAAGCCCCACCATACGGTTTGACATACAGTACATGCACGAAAATCGGTACACACCTGTATCATGTCGCAACTTAAAGAAAAGTCTCTTGGTGCCATGGCCGAAACCAAACAGGAAGTTGGACATTTTTAATTAATCGTGTAATTTTGGCGCAATTTATGCCATTTCTTCGGCCGCTTCTTCGCCCAAACCGTAACGTACACCCAGGTGTGTTATACATCAAAATGTGTGTCTCCATCCTGCGACGATGCGCATTACTTTTCTCAGTCAAAAGCGTTACCGTGGCGATGATAGACGCCAAAAAGCGCGCCCCGCCTTCACCTAGTTGTTCCATATTTCCATATCCTATTTTCTGCAATAACTTTTGAATGGTTTGGCATAAAGACTCGTGGGTGGTGTCACCGGACATGGTTTTGAGTCCTTGAATACAATTGGTGCAAATTAGCTCCGCCCCTTCATCTGATTGGTCGATATCTGATAGTTCCTACTTTCTGCCATAACTTTTGAATGGTTTGATATAGAGAGTCGTGCCTGGTGTCATCTGCTAAATGTCCAGGCCTGAAGAATCTACATGCAAGTCATACAAGCGCTTCCACTGCAGCACGCCTGAACATGCACAAGGGTGCGAGGGCCCGTTCATCGCTGCTTACAGCTTTAATTATTTATTATTACCTTTCTCAGTTTCAGGTTATTGAAGTCACCCTTGTGGGTTTTTCTTTCATTAGAGGAAGGGTACCAGCAAATTTGTCCACATGTGAACAACATAGGAAGACAATAAAAATGCTACAGAGGACCTTTAAGTTATGTAAATGATAGTGAGGCATTTGGTAATATGAAAAGTAGTTGCTTTGATTACAGTAATTGCAGCCAGATATGCACAGATTATGTAGTATTAAATAAAGGTAAATCAAAGCTGGAGAGTGTCTACAGACAACATAATTAACCAACTCAACATTTAGAGCATATTTGTGAGTATTGATCAATCAGAACAGGCAAGGACTCGTCTCTGTTACCTCTCATTGGTGAGGCTCAAACTATTGCCAGTCCTTCATCAACCCAGTTTAGCGGTGGGGGGCCCATCTGTTTGTTGTTACATTGCCTGGTGAAAATTATATTATGAAGCCTGTCTTTTTTTTCTCTTTATTTTAGTGCAGACCTCGTTTGTGACCACAGCGCATTGCAATGCTTGCCTTAAATGATAAAATATTATCCAGTAGTGTAAGCATATTTAAGGGTGCTTATGTGTTGGTATGAGCTAACTCTTGTTTTTTTGCAGTTGGATAAACTTATCCAACAGCATGACATGAGATTTCAGTAGTAATTATGCTGTTTATGTCTGACTTTTTATAGAGAATTAAATACTTGACACCAACTATTTCATTTGAAAAAGGTTAATTAAATTTGGATTAGGCTCCTTTCAGACATGCAGCACTTTGAATAGTGAAGTAGCAACAGAACATGTTGGTGAATGACCCCCTGATTGTTTTCAGTAACATTCTGTGATGGCAGTATGAGAAGCTAAGTAAGTTATACCCTGGTGCAGATTCTTTATCACCCAGATGACTCTCACAGGCTTTAAACATATATACTGGACTTCCTTTTCTTGATTCTTGAAGACATATCACCTTCCATCTCCCTTTCTGGCTAGGAACTTTAGCGCATGTCCATAGACCACTTTGGGTCGGACTAGAAACATACATGGAAGGTTAAGTCAATTTATTTGACTTATCTTTAAATTAGCCTATCAGTTGGCCTCATCATCAAAATGGGTGAGGGTGGGGTCCCGACCCCCATCTTTAAGTGATGTTTGGCTTTTTAAGTGTATAAGTATACTAAATGAATTTTCATGTCCCTGTACAGCTCATCATATGGACAGAAAAAAAGTTGAATGGGTCCAGAATGCTGGGCGCTTTCACTAATTTCAAACATGTTTTGAATTTTTCGCAAGTGAGATGGCTTTCATATTTTAAATGTCAATAACATAACGTATCGTTGTGCGTCATCAGCTTGGCCTACAAGGGCGCTGGCTGTATAACTGGGAGTGTACTGCACTAAAAAACAAAACAGGACTTAGGGTTTTTTGCATTTGTATCATGGTATGCAGTTATTTCTGTGTAGTTTTTTATTTGCAAAGACATGCAAACAAAACTCAAAAATCCTAACAACTTGAACTTACACACATATATGATATATATATATATATATATGTATATACATATATATATATATATATATATATATGTATATATATATATATATATATATATATATATATATATATATATATATATATATATATATATATATATATATATATATATATATATATATATATATATATATATATATGTATATACATATATATATATATATATATATATGTATATATATATATTTAAGGTACATGGCGTCATATTACACCAGACTGCTTGGTCAATAGGAGTTGTCCTCAGGATTTAGGATTTCTGAAATGCCTCTACAACTTATATAACAACCTGGTCAACAGCTGCTGTTACAACAACAGGACAGCAATGTCCCTGGAGCTGTAAGCACAACTCATCACACTGCTCAACACGTGTTAGGGTATTACAAAGACCAAATGGTGTTTTTTTTTTTCAATCATCTGGCTGCATCATTGATAATTGGGACTTGTTTTATTGGGCTCCCATCTCCACTAGACCCAGAGGTTTGGCATAAACAAGAACAGGTTGGATTAGATAGGGTCTGGTTGTTGAGGCACTGAATACAGCACACTGGTGAAAAGTAAAATTTCTGGAAATCTATGGCAAAGGCCATAAATAACTTTAATAAATAATATGGAAATGTGATATGAAGCCAGGAAAGCATCTGGCTTTTGCGTGACCAGCGGGCCACAGAGTCAGTCGCTATGTCAGACTTCAAGTATCTCTGTTTATCCATTCTGCTTATATCTCTGTTACCCCATAAGCAGCCAGCTGAATCAATAGTTTTTATGTTTGGTTGTCATGGACGATATAATAAACTCAGATGAGCCAAAATGTTTGATATCAGATGCCAAAATGATACGGACTCCACTGAACGTCACTATAAACCACAAAAGGACAGTGGTCCAAATGGCCCAATCTTCACAATGATAAATTCAACGACTCTAAAAGACGTCATAGTTTTGCCTGCGAGGGCTCATCAATGGTGTTGATTTGTGACACGAGAGGACAAAATAATAGTTTGACAGTTTGAGAGTGAAAGCACCCTCTGCACGCACATGCTGGCAGAGCTCCCTAACTCCATTGAGGAAAATCCTGCTTAAATGATTAGATATTGCCTCTTGGCAAGAGACTATGTAGAGGCAATGTTGTATCTTCACCTCAATTGATTAGCTCAATTGACCTCGACCCCTCAAAAAGAGCTGTGCAGGTACAGGCAGTTATTAATTTCCAGCACTGATTGAGAACCATTCCCAAGCTTTTCTTTTTTTTTATTACAGCCAACCAAGAAGAAAGACCCACTTCAGAGCCAGGAAAACTAGAGCTACTCTGGCTACAAAACTTGGTTGGAATAGATGCGAGAACTGGCTCCATCAGGGGCTGGATGACCAACCAAAACACTGTGACTGCCAGTGATAAGCCACTTCTGTGTCCGTGTAATTAAGGAGGACTGAACAGTGAGATCATATGCAGTGCAAAACAAATGTGACAGTGCAACAAGGTTTCACAAAAACACTTCAAATCACTGTATTTAAAAAAAAAAAAATCAGCCACTGCAGCTTGAATCAAATGAATAGACTTAAAAAACTGGGGCCTCATTTATAAAAGAGTGCGTAGGATTCATACTAAAAGTGTACGTGCGCTCAAAAGCCGAAAATGGAGTGCGCACAAAAAAAAATCCTGATTTAAAAAACCGTGTGCACGCACATCTGCACGCAATGTTCCGTTTATAAATCACAGTCCACCTGGAAGGTTGCGCATGTGAATTCGCCTCATATCCTGCCCTCTACACGCCCACTTTATACCATGAATGGTCAATGCAAAGTACTTGATGACTGTATTTGCATATGAATGAGCCTGCTGAGCATGCGCAGCGCCTGCATGCAGTCTGTTTCTGCTGCGCGTCAGGATAAATGAGTCATGTGTGGAGCCAGGCCACCATGCCACTAATGGCCCTTTTCCACTAGTATCTACTCAGCTCGCTTCTACCCGCCACGCCCCCGTCTTGCGCTTTTCCACTACGCCGGGCTCAGGCGGGTGGAGCCGTGCCAAGCAGATACTTTTTCTGTAACCATTCTGCCGAGGTTCTAACCGGGCTGAGCCGGCACTATATCTGACGTCATCACCCTCCACACCACTGATTGGTCGGGGGGGGGTGTGAGGTTAAAATCAACCTTTGGATTTGTTCTGTAATTATGAAACTGTCACATGCTTGGCTGACAGAAGCCACATCAGCCACTTCCTGATCTATTCAGGTTTTGAACTGTCCTGGGGACAGCTGACCATTGTCCTGTGACAGTTGACCACTGTAATGTCAGAACTCAATCACACGTAATCACTTCCACACCATTGTCTACTGTCTAAACTGTTTACCGTTCTGTCATAATAAAAGCATAATGCAGAGCAGAGGACTTTGGAGAAGCATTCGTGTTCTCTCCCCTTCTGCAGAAGTGTGAAAAATTATTCCAACCAGTCTTTGTGTCTTCTTTTGGCTACGAACTTGTTTAATGCTGTTTTAAACCTAACAAGGGTGCCGTCAGACGTTTGAATCAGGAAGCGGGAGTCAGCGCGAGAGCGACTCGCGGCGATTTTATTATACAGCGGAAACGTCTGTTTGGTGATCCAACTCTGAGGTGCAGATGTTCATAAACCTGGTGGCTGACGAGAGAATTAAAAAGGGATGTAGACGGGCGATAAGGAATGATCAGATCCATAGGCGCTCTGTTTTACTCTCAGCCGCTCGCGGCTCCAGCTGATTTCTGATCTGCGCCGACACGAACAAAGGAGTTGCGCAATCGAGTACGTCACAGCAGCTTCACCCCAACCCGCCCACTTCTCACCTGGCTGTGGAAAAACAAACGGGGACAAAGCGGGTAGAGGCGAGACGAGCTGTCCCGAGGCGAGTCGGGCTGAGTAGGTGCTAGTGGAAAAGCGCCATAAATTTCATGGAGACCGAGATCAAGATGTTGTGGATGAGGTGGAGGCCAGGAAAACCACATTATTTGGTAGTCACAGAAGTGGCATCACTAACAAAAAGAAAGCAAATGAGTGGCAGCATGTCGTTGCTGCGCTCTAAACGCCGTGAGTGCCACGGACAGATCTGTGGCAGAAATAAAAAAGAAGTGGTGTGATTTGAAGGTGGAGGCCAAGAGGAGAGTGGCCCAGCACTTATTTGTTATGTCCTCAGTCACTCTACAGTTGGAAGCGGTGGGTGACGAGGAGGTTCCCGGCACGGCGTGTCCTGCACCGCGGCTGCAGCATCAGCAGCAGCAGCAGCAGCAGCACCAGAGCGTACTGACTGACGCTGTGCTTCAAACACAGAGGGACACGATCAGCGCTATTATATTATAAGTCTGATATGTGATGACATTAAAAGTATGACATGAATCTGGCTTCATTTCACCACCTCACCGTCTGCGTCGCCAGATCCCCATATCTTTAAAATGTTTTGTGCGCACGGAAGCTTTATAAATGAGGCCCCTGAACGTCAACATGGAGGGGAATTTGAAGCAGCAATGAATGGAACATTTTTTTGTGTGTGTGTTTTAGAATCATCACTGTCTGTGAATGTTGCTCAACGCACTGCTTACAGTATTATTTACAATTTCAGTTTTTCAGCCGAATTTAAAATAATGTTTGCTTCTTGCATCAGAAGTGGTACTGTTACATAGAGTGCCTTTAAGGCATTTGATTTTAGGGAAAATAAGAGACACTGATCTGTGTCCTTTGAATGTCCGTGGACCATGGTGTTCAGAGGACACTAAAAGAAGGGTCAAATGATTTTGGAAGCGGCATAATTATGTGGCTCAGTGTACAAAAATGTTCTAAAAATGTTCCATAAATATATATGTACATCTACATACACATATAACATTGAGAGTGATCAAGAACACAGAATAAGAGGCTCTAATGACTTAAAAGGTCAGCTTTGTTTGTGGAGGACACTTGCATTGATGGGAATGGTTGTTTGGCAGGTAGAAACAAAAACTGTTGAAGTTTTTTGTGACTCAGTGAGCCATTTTACAGTGAGACTAACAGCAGCTCTGCAGGACGGATCTCCATCTGTGACTTTGATATTACAGCGGTGTTGAGCTGGATGGTCTCAAAACAAGTTCTCTGACCCTCCAGAAACAAAGAGATGGGTGAGTAGAAAAACACAGAAGTGGAGATATTTCCTGGAAGGAAAAGAAATCCGCCAGGAATTCTTGAGTTCCAGGATTCCTAGACTCCCCACAGTGACTGGGAAGCTGCAGGAGTAAGATTGGCTCAAATTGACAGGATGGAGCAGAGTCGGTTTCCTGAGAGGATGTGCAGCTATGCAAATGAGGGAATGTGATTTGTGTCCACAACGTCCAGTGAAACAACCCTTTTCTCCCCTGCGCAGTTTGCCATTGTAATGCTGTAACTGAGCACACTCCTCAAAAGAGAACATGTTTGTGGAAAAAATACCTTACAATTGGGCTGGATATTGTTTGCTAGAATCTGATAATACAAACTGCCATAACTTGTCGGAGATGGAATTACCCGTATTTTCTGGACTATAAGCCACACCTGTATATAAGCCGCATCCGCTCTATTTTTAAAAAAACAATAAAAAAAGATATACAAGCCGCACCTGCATATAAGCCGCATCCGCTCTATTTAAAAAAAAAGAAGATATGCAAGCTGCAGATATTTATGTTGTTAGATTAGATATTTACTACATGTACAGAAGGATTTTGAACTGTAAATGATGTACATGTTTGTACCTAAATAGATCCTTTCCTAACAGTGTCTTTTAACACGGCAGCAACTTTGCTGATTAAAACGGGACAGAACCAAGAGAAAATAACCGGTATTTAGATATCTATTTATCTGTTTGAAATCTGATTCTACCTATTTCTATCTGCTAAAGAAGAAGTAGCGTATTCTTCTTTGCATTTATTTTGTCTTAGTTTTTATTCTAATTCTGGTTAGCACTCCCCCTAGCGGTGGAAGAAAAATCCACAGAATAGCCTCACCTTTGTATAAGCCGCATGGTTCAAAACCTATGAAAAAAGTAGCGGCTTATAGTCCAGAAAATACGGTATATATTTCATTAAGTCCTCTTGAAACCACCTAAATGTACAACAAACGTTCTGCAAGAAAGAATCTCTTTAATGTCACAGCTTCACTGTAAAATAACCAGAAATAACCTCATCCAAACAGAGTGCTGGTTTTTGAGTCACCCGGGCTTCATCGATGGCACTAACCTAGTGTTGAGTGCTCTTGTTATGACATTAACACACACAGACTTTAGTATAACCGTAAACATGCTTGTCCACTGCTGCCGCTCTGTCAGTGTCACAAGTGATTAATACAGTCTTTAACTGTGCTGTTTACACTCTGCAAACAATGAGTCGCCACACTGGATGACGTCTCGCCTGAGTGAGTTTTGATTATTTGCAGAGTGTGCTAAAACAAAAGCTGCAATTTGAGCATGATATAATGTGCTGCGAGTCGGTACAAATCGGTGTGGGAACGTTTGACAAAACACACAAAAAAGAAGCACAAGTGTTTCATCATCCTTACTAGCGGGAAGAAATGGCATTTATTCAACACATCTTCCTAATCAGGAAACCGATGTATGAGCAGTCATGGGCAAATTGTGTTACAGATTTTCCATGTTGTTGCAACTCGTAGTCCTTCCTGCTGAAAAAGTATGTATCTGTATGTAGTCTGCTGCCTGGATCTTAGCACATGTTACTATCTGCTCGGGGCACTTATCAAACATGTGGGAGCAGTATGTGAATAAAAGGCTTTTTGTGCATTGGCTAGACATGAGAGAAAGTACAATGTGAGGGATGAAATCTGAAACACTTAACTGGCTGTAAATTCAGAGTTTGGATTGCCTGGGTGGTGAAAGGTCGCAGGGTTTAGCACTGTCAACTTCCTGTGGAATTGCTGCGTCCTATTTCAAACATGAATCCTGCATGGGTCTGTGCAGATGAGATTTGTGAGAAGATATTACATTTCAAATAAACAGCAAAAAAAAAGAGGTGTAGCAAATGCCACGAGGGTCAGATCAGCGCTATGTGAGTGTGTGTTTATGTGTAGTCGTAAATGGGGAGGCGTTGTCATTTTAAATGTCTTTGTAAGTGTGAAAGAGTCGTTGTTGTTTTGCATCAGCATCTCTGGGTGGATCCGGATTTCTGGCAGCAGAAGTGACAATAAAAACCAACAACACAATCTCTAACTGCCCCAACTTAAATCCCTACAGATGAGTCTTGTCCACTTGTGCTGCATCTGTTTTTGTTGTTGTCTTGTGTTCACAGTGAGACATGCTTGAAGTTTCTCCGGCGTTGTACGCCAGAGTCATCTTCCCTGCTGACAAATAAGAGAACCTAAATCAAAATGGCTTGCATGTTGAGTTGAACACTTTAACGATCACATCTTCTTTGATGTTTGCTGTCAGTCTGTCATTTCGGTTTGGTGCTTCTGAGGCAGGTGCATTTTTAATTTAACAGCGGAGAAAAAAAAGAAAACTGCCTTTGGGGAAATATCTAAAAGAAAATTCTTGTGAGGTGATACATTTTTCACTAATTTCACTTCCCATCTAAAAAGACCACTCCAAAAAGGCTTTCAGGGTCCAAATACCGCCATCATCACCCGAGGCTCAGGGTGTCAGGCCGTGTTAGCATCGGCGACTCGCACCAAACACATCTGTCCCGTTGCATTAAGCTTCAGCTCTAACTCCAGGCTTCCCATGGCCGGTACAGGCCACACCTGGTTTAACCCGTCCACAGATGTTCGCTTTGTTTGGGTGAAGGATGACGGGAAATCTGCTAGGATTAGACTGATTCACTGGCCAAGTCCCAATGTTTGATTTCCACACTCTAGTATCCATTAGCCGGCGACTGAAGGAATCAAAGTGTTAAAGTGTTTCTGAAAAGCAAACCTTTAACTGTGACTCCTCCAAGCCTTTTAATATTTGTGTCTGAATTACAACATTGGAACTGCATTATGGATTAAAATGTGTTTACTGAAGAGTGAAATAATTCTTTGTCTCTCTTGGCATCTCTTTGGGACATGGAGTGTCACAAAAATGAGGAAACCAAAAGGCATGAAGGGACCTATATTTTTGTCAATGCATCTAATTAAACTACTGATGAGATTAATCTGCATGACTGGTTCCTTATCACTCCTTTTAAGGTTTTATGCCAACCTTGGCAGGCCGTTGAATGTAAAGGATTTTTAAGTGCAGGCCGTCTCATTAAATCAGCATGTGACATCTTATTTTATGTAAATAATTTTAGGTTTACAGTGGAGCTATAATTACAGTCTTACACTTCAGTTTGAGGCTAAAAGGTCCAACTCGTAAATCTCTGCACCCTGCTTTCACTCAGATTTTATTGTAAAAGTTTTGACTGGAAGTAGTGTTTGGTAATTTTATCCTGATTCTTTTAAGATTTCGCCAGTTTACAAAATTAGTGCCTTTAATTAGAGTCGTCCTGACAGTGCCACAACTAATAACGCTTTTGCTGAGTTCAGTTGGAGCAGGAAAGTCTTTAGAGCTCTGTTACTCATTTATCTAATGACACAATCTGTTTGTTTTATCGGGAAGAAAGGTTTCCAGGGGAAATTAAAATTCTCCACAATATAAGATCATCAGCTCGCCCACCCTTACTAGCAACATTAACGGAATGTGTACACTATCCTATCCTGGCCTAAGCACTCCTGGAAACGAATGTTTAGGTGGTGGAGAGAACTTCCCAGCAAGTTCACCTCAAGGTCAGAAAAAAATTACAAAAAACTGCAAGAGCTACATGTCACACTCTGTCAGACACTCTTAGGGTGTTACTGTAAATGTTAAAGTCCATACCAGTACACTTGGAAAGAAAACTCCTAACAAGTATGGCTTGTTTGGAGGAGTTGCTAGGAGAAAATCCTATCTCTCTTTAAAGAAGACAGACTCTTAAAGAGTCTGGAAAACGTTATGCAAACTATTATTTCATGTTAATACTGCTAAAGGTGGTTCCACAAGTAACTGAGTCAAGGCATACAAGTCATTTTCACACATGCTGCTCATTATTGTACAATAAATAATGACCAGTTGTGACGTTTCTTTGGTCTGATTTATCGCAGTCTGAGGTTAATAGTTGCTTCATTTTAGACCTCCTTACAAGGTGATTTCTTATTATTACGTCTAGATGTGTAAAGCTTTGGCCTTTAAACATAAATTATATATGACATCCACGGCCTTGGAACAGAGAGCGAACCTCCAGCTACTGTGGAGCTTTTTAATTCACTTAGCAACTTCAGCCCAACTAGGTTGGTGAATGCCCTTGATAATTTTCCTGGCCCTGCTCGTGCACCGCCTGGTGAAGATGTCCAGTACTTGGTATTGACCTTCTAGCTGCACAAGACAAGGAGGAGGAACAAAACATGGTCCATTCAGAGTTTTTGTCCTCCGGTGAGGGTTCACCAGGATGTGGCTGACGTTTATCAAAATGGTCTTCAGCACAGTATGAACCTTCCAGACCCATCAGGTCATCTGGATCCGTTTTTTTATCAGTTCCCAGAGTCAGAACCAGACATGGAGAAGCTGCCTTCAGCTTTTATGCTCCATATGTCTGGGAAAAACTCCCAGAAATCCTCAGATGAGCTGAAACACTCAGTGTATTCAAGTCCAGGTTGAAGACACACCTGTTTTCAGCTGCCCTTGAATAAAGCTCTAAATCTGAAATGGTACTTTTAAGCTTGAGTTTCAAAACATAATCATATTTTAACTACTGATTTTATTAGATTTTATCTATTGTTCTTCTTTCTTTCTTTTTTGTTTAAATTCTAAATCATGCTTTTTATTTCTACTATGTGATGTTTTAATGTCTCTGTACTGAATCTGCACTGAATCACCTTGTTGTCCAGCATTGTTGTCCAGCATCCTTCCCCACCACCCGATCCAACTTAACAAAAGGTGGTGTTCAGCTGACAGCTCAGCTCCTCCCTTCACCAAAATATCTAATTGACCTCAAGTCTGACGACGGAATTATGAGGTGAATAATTAAATGTGCACTTGTGGAAACACTTCTGTTTGAACACAACAGTCCTATTAAGAACAAGCTGTGATTAAAACACTGGAGTCTCCTTGAGGAGCACCTTCCAGTACCCCCAGTAGGAACTGGCTCCAGTTGCCAGGGGCCCTGGTAATCTATGTTCAGGGAAGGGGCACTGCATTCCTTGTTTTGAATTGTCTGTACGTGGACAGCTGAGTCATAGATGGATGGATGGAAAGTAAGTAATGGGATCAGACCGAACTGAATTTTACTGTTGTTGAAATGTGTTTTCCCTAAATTGAATTTATTCTGTAAATGAGTACATGTATAAAAGGAAGCTGCAACGTTCCAACAAAAAGAACAATTTACACAACATTCGGTTAAAAGGGATTATTTCAAGTCCAATCTTTCATTAATGCTCAGAAACATACAATTCCTGTCTTTAATATATGCATAGAAAAATTAAAAAAAAATACAAATATGGCAATACAGTCAAATTTAAGAGTAGACTGTTGTGGTGCTGTGTGTCTCCTGCTCAGCTGTAAATGGAGCTGTGGGCTGTGGTTAATGGATCAGTGCCAGTAGAGACTAATTATCACCAGTTGCACTATTTGTAACAGGTCTCTCTTTCTATATGCAGGTGTGTGTTGTGTGGTCTTAAATTAGAGTTAATAGATACAAAAAAAGAATAAATAAAAAATTTGGACTACATTTTGGTGAACTTCTGGGATTTTTTTATGCACTTTTTCTACTTGCGTTCACAACTTAAAGGTCTATGTAAAGAGTCAGCACAGGAGGGTGCAAAAACAGAACTATTTTGTCTGTTTATGATTAGACGCTGTATACTGTTTTTTCAGCAGTTTCATCACTGCTCCTTCTTACCTGGTCATCAGCCTGTGAACGAGTTAAGAGCTCAGGACAGGTCAGATGTTATACAAACAGAAGAGACTCTACTGATCTCCTGGGCTCTGATGGGTTCCAGCTGCCCTTTCTATCCTCACTCATGAGTCCAATGCTTCCCAGATGTCTCACGCTGGCTTGCAAGGCAGACTCGCATCTGGCTGGGAGCACAGGAGAAGAAAGAGTAAAAAAGACGAATAAAATAACCGGAGGTACCTGCCAAACCTGGAGAGCCCGGCTAATCTGTCACTCTGTGAAGACTTTAATGTATTTTTGCAATCAGAACAAACTGAATGAAAAACTAAAAATAGACAGTGGCCATCATTTATATCAAATGTCTTTCACGGGGAAAAGAAAGTATCGTAGGGCACATGTGATGCTTACGTAACTATACTGCTTTTAGAGATAACAACTTGCCAGGGATATAATCACAAGCACACCAGGCAGCGCTTTTTATCCTGTCCATTGCAGGTGCCTGCCTGTATTCTTAATAAACTGTGGAATGCCTTAAGTTTTAAATTTGTCTAAGTCAGAAAATGAAGGCATTAGTGTTTTAGGGTTTGCAGTGTTGGTAGTTATCAACGTCCAAACCCACGAGTCAGAAAGCGGCCTGCTTCTACCCCAAGATCCCTCCTGAACCCAGATTTGCCTCTCCTCTGAGTCACATTAACATAAAACTCCTGCAAATGCTGCACAGCCTGTGCATGCACACACATTCACAGGGGCGCAGGATTTCATTCAGCCTCTTTCCAAATGCTTTTGTCTGGAATGATATATTGCAGTGTGGAACACACCTCTAAATTGGTCTTTTGGGGATGATACCTTATGCACTTTTCATTAAATGTTTTGACATAATGTTGTTTTATTTATTACAGCAGTCATACTAAAGTGTCTGTCTGACAGCTTTTTCCATTAGAGAAGGCAATTTTGTGCACGCAGGAGGAGGGAGGATATGGTGTCAAAGAGAATGAATTTGGCTCTAAAGCACCTGCGCTCTGCATTTCTCTCTGAAACTTTTCTGTAGCGAGTAACTTCTCACATGATCAGGAGAAACAACTCAAGCTAAAAGAAAGCTAGGAAAACCAAAGCAAATAAAATGCTTCCTCTTCACTTGAGCTATTTCTTTATAGTATGAAACCAGAGCATTTGATGGAACCGAAATTGGATGTTTAGTGATGCTTAGGAGACTTGTCAAAACTTTGACTCATTGTTGGCAAAGCAAATCTCAGAAGAGCTATTGCTCATTATCATTTGCTGTGCAGTTTTAAGTGTCCCTCTGTGAATTTCTGATCATCATCGTTTTACAAAAATGCATGCATGTCTCACTGAATGATGTGGTTGGCTTCAGCTACATAGCAGTATTCATGTGAATCTAACCATGTAAGCCCTTCCTGGGATCTTTTGTGATGTCAGATGCCTTCTCAAACCAGATTGTCCTTGTTTTACATTTATCTTCAAGCCCAGAGTTGGAAACACATAAGGGCTTCTAATCACAAGCTGACATACATATAAGGACTGCATTTTTGCTGCATCGTTTTCTATGCAAAACAAAACTGGTTTTGGATACAAGATCTTTAGTTTTATTCGTTTTTTGTTCAATATAAAGCAAAAGCACAAGTGCAAAACATTTCCTACTTCACCAACCCTGCAAAAACTACCCTTCTAGAAATAAGCACAATATCCCCAAATCTACTAAAAATTGTTTTATTTTTAGCAAAAAGTCGTCTGCCAATAGTGTAAGAAAAAATTCTTGACTAAAATTCTTAAAGCTATCAAACTAGTCCAAAATAGTCTTCTAATTTTCTTGATACTTTTTTACTTTCTTAGAAGTGAGTTTTTGCAGTGAAGGCAAGATTCAGCACCGTGCAAATCTGAACAGCTGACTGAATGACTGTAGACTTTATTCAAGAGAACTGGACAAACCCTTAAGAGATGTCAGTCATAACTTTCGGAGGAGTGGTTTTGAAGCTCACTTTTTGGAGTTCTGAAAGTCGCCATCTTTGCAAGGCTGACTCAGCCCAATCCCTTGTCAATTTAAAAATTGGCAAGTAAGCCAAGTAAGCCTGGTAATTGGTGTGAACATGTCCAGCATACTTCAGTTACTCCAAGGTAGCTATATTTAGCAAAGTTTGGCTTATACAATGATGCTAACTTGCTTGACATTTCAGCTTAAACGCTTCAACGTCCGGGTTGAGGAAAGAAATTACAGTTCCATGACTGACAGCTGAGGTCTGACTCCAAAAGTGAACCCATTTCCATTGACTCTAAAGTTAATATGTTCAACTCTGCAGCAGAAACAAATATAGCTACTGTACAGCTGGGTTCAAATATTATTTTGGTATCCATAGCGAGATTTTACATCCACAGCACCTGGGCAACACAGGACAATTTTCAATTTTGCCTCAGACCATTTTTAAGTTAACTTTGGCACAAATAGAAAAACAACATTTCTAGATTGTGTTCACGTCTTGTTTTTGAAGACATGTAAACACTATGATAGAGCTATAAACTGCATTTGTGGGTTGCACAGTAATCTGTGTTTACAGACAGTGATCTCTGGAAGTGTTGGAGTCCTTCCAGTAAAGATTTACCAGTAAAGAATCATGTTTGGGATTGAAAAAAAAAGAAAAAGGGCCAAATTAGCATTAAATAACCAAACCTAGTTTTACGTGTTAAACAGATTTTTTTTAAATTTTCTATAAAATTTCCACCGCCTGCATCTTACCAGCTCTTGACTCTGTTTGCTTCTCAGATGTGCAGTCTTCCTGTATGTAGTAAAACGGCTGATTATCACAAGGATGCATTGACTTTAAACCTCTGCTCTTTATAATGACACTATCATGACACTACCATTTTTTAGGTTGTCAACAATAGCGTAAATCACTTGAAATACTGTGGGTCAAGCGTGAAAACATTCTTTAATCTGGGTGTGAGAACAGCCCTGCAGCCTCAACAATTTCAGTTATCCTGAACTTAATACCTGCATCTCAGCGGATTCTCCCTGGTGCTCTGCTATGCGGCCCTCCAGAATGTTGTAAAATAAACCATGTGGATTTGCAGAGATGCCTGGAATGTGGACTATTGATATGTTACAATACAACTATACTTAGAGCCAAATATATCATGCCATCATTCTAATGAGATGCATTGGTGCCAAAGTGCCGGTTGTACATTCAGTAAACATCTTTTAAATAAATACGTAAAACTACTGACTCTGATCCGGTGTCCTCATCATTGTCTCATATCCACAGATTATTAATAGCCTTTTCTAAGTGTCTTCTTGTGTCAGTTGCAGTACTGTCCAAACTCAAATTCAGTATTTAGTCCAGTACAGCTGAAATACCTGCATACCTGCGTGGGAAAGCTCACAATAGAAAGTTACAACTTTGTTGTTATGTAATGGAATGTTGTTTTAAGATGGTTTCATGTAATATTGTAGTCCTCCTTATTTTAGTTTGCGTTTTCTCAGGCGAGCCTCAGCTTCGCCTCTCCAGATCTGTAAAGCTTTCTGATGTTGTTCTAATTCAGCCCATAACGCTGGCGTCATGGCATTCCTTGCCTTTAAATCGCGTGCAATTTTTCCTCCACTTCACGCTCAGATTACCATTTTGGAGGGAAATTATACTTTTTTATCCACACACGCACACAATCTTCCCAGGACTCCCCATATCTTCATACAAAAAGTCAATTAAATGCGTCACAGAACTTTTACAATTAGTTTGTCCAGACACCATTACCACACAACAGTGCGCTACTGATTATAGAAGAGTTGTTGCCGTCAGCACAGGTTTGTTTCAGGCACAACCTTGAAAAAGCCCGCACTGGGTCTAGCAGCTCACCTTAAACCGCTCTTACACCAGTTCCACAACTGATCACGTCAGACTCACACGCGTGGATCTCCAAGGATCAGTCTACACCAATCAATACGAATTCTACCCCAGTCCTACTGATCCTACCAGGAAGCAGGGCCCAAACAAAAGAAGATAAAGATTAGAAAAAATATTCAGCAAACAGGCTCTATATGGTCAACCTCAAACTCAAAAGCAACCAAAACGCTCCAATGTTTCGTCACTGGACACAAAGCATCAGCCAAACCCTCTAAACAGTGAAAACACTCAATATAACATGAAACAATATACATTTATCAACCATTTATCAACTTGTCCATCCATCTTGTGTTGTTCCAAATTATTATTCATTCTAATTCTCTGTGTCAATTCTGCATTGAGGTTCCTGATGTACGTTTAGTAAAGATAGCAAAGTGGACTGACCCATTGTTTCTTAATTTCTACAAAATGCTCTTCTTTCAGATAATTTATACATAAGTGGGTAAAACTCAGTTGCTTATCAAATTCATTTTTGGACTCAGAGGAAAGGTTTTGTGATGCAAGGATTCTTGAGGTCACATGTTGCTGTAATCAGTATTTGTATGTGTGAAAGAGCTCTTTGTCTGCAGCCCAGGGGTTTGGGTTTTAGAAATCAAATGGATTAGTGATAGCTTTCAAAATCTGCCCACTGGAACCAGTCATCCACACAGAAAGCAAACACACTGCAAGCCCTACAGCTGTCCACTTTAAGTAAGGTGCCTGTTTGTATTTTTCCCATTGTTGTGGTATATGTCTGCCTGACAGTATACATGGACATATGACTCTTTGTGTCTTGGTTCTGGTCTGTGGGCTATAAATGTGGGTGCATATGAGGGTTAATTACCATATTTTATCAGGAGTGTATGGGTTTAAAATTGAGAGCAGGCCCACTTATTTTCAACCTTCAAAACTTGGCTTTCACCCTCAAAAAAGTCCCTTTTTGTGTGTAAATATGACCTGCTTCATCTCAAATGTATGTTTTCTGCAGCCAGATTCAGTTTCACGTGTCACTGTATGGCATTTGTCAGTTGTTTTGCCTTCCAATTTGAGCTTTTCTCTTCATACTCAGGCTCCTTAGTTGTGCATGCAGAGCTTTTGCTCTTAGATTTTTGCTTTTCACCCTCGGACTGCCATGAAACATCCGTATCAAAAATCACCTTCCAGATGAATACTAGTTGACAGGATTCAACAGTTAGCAGATGAAGAACGAGACCCCCCAGGTGACATCTCATCTGACCTCGCTATACTAGACCTGGAGTTTGCAGGTGTTCCACCTCTGGGCTATCCCCGAGTCAGTAGGCATTCCACCAATCCTGACCACACCTACTTCCTGCATGACTTCGGAAAGGTTCTCTCCCAAAGTGCCCAACATGAGGAATCACCCACCAGGCTACTCTGTACTAAGTGACCTCACATACAGTTGGTCTCCAGAGAGCTCCATGAACAGCTTTGTTTGGTTGGTTGACTTCCAGGTAATCCTCCTGGGTTGTTGTACCTGTTTGCAATCCTATCTTTTTTTGTTTCATGTTTAAAAAGGGTGTGATCTGACATAATTACCCAATAAAGTGTGCTTGAAGTGGAGGGCTTTCGTCTGTCTTTACAGCACTGTAGCAGTCTCTTTCAATCTTGTGTATGAGAAACGTTCCATAATGAAATCAGATCTTCATCTGGTCCATAACAACAAAAATATATTAGTTTAGGGAGTTTAGGGACTTAAAACAACATTCTATAAACATTCCTTTAAACATGTTAATATTTCCAGAAATGTCTTCATACCACATGAAAAACAGAAATGCACTGAAAATGGAGAAAAGGGCATGGAGTAACATACACAGCTATGTACTGTAAATGATCATATATATTGTTTACCTTTTTTTTGTGACAATGTGTTTCAGGACAAAGGCTACCAAAACTTTCTGTGAACCAAAAGATCAAATACATCAAATATATCAAATCAAATATAGGCTGTGACTTATCAGTGAGGATACAGACTTGTCAGACTACGCAGGCTTTATTACTCAATTCTCAGAAAACAGGGAAACACCAGGATTTTTCCCTCCATCTCCTTTACAAACACATGGGAGTGTGCTTGTGTTTTCCTTCCATATGTTAAGAAGTTTCCTTGGAGGGTTTGCTTTAGTGAAGAAAAGGTCATAATTTGAAGTACTCAATTTACGCATTTCTCTCAGTCACAGAATCACAGATGTCCACGTCTCTGCTTGAATTGAAATATTGTGTTTTTATTGTCTGGAAACTCACTGGCGAGCATGTATGCATGTGCCACAAAGCAAGGAAGAGACTCTTTTTTTTGTGTGTGTGATTCACTGGTGTTATTTTTCACTTTTATTGTGTGATTTCATTTATGAGTTTCTCCTCACTGCTCAGAAGGACCTCCCCGTCACACCTGCAGCGAGTTGCATATTCCTGTGCCATGCAATGATCAGCAGGAGGCTGAAAGGAGTTCAGGGCAGCACCGGGGAGTTATCTCTTGCTTTTGGTTTTTTGCTTGCAGGGAAATGGAGCGGGGGAGCAGACACTGGACGGCAGAACAGACAGAGGAAAAAAGAAAGGTGCCAGGGGCCCGCCGCTTCCCACGGAACAGGCATACAGTCACGCTGTGGGTCAGGACCGGATCCAGGACCAGATCTCCCTACACGATCTCCACTACACGTCGCTTCGCTTCCCTTTCCTTCTCCATCTCCTTCCACTGCCCAAGCCTATCATTTAGGGGAAGTAAGGACTCCTCCAAAAGACTTTATGGACTCCTTAATCCCCCTTGCCACCAGTGTCCCTATTGGAAGTGGAATCATTTTTCTGTTAAAAAATAAACTTCCTTTACCTGGAACTTAACTGTCTCTGTCTGTTCATCTGTGTGCCGGAGAAAAAGATTATCTGTGACATGTACGCGTGAGTGATGGACGTTGAGAGGGTTATGAAAAAATGAGAATGAAGGAAACTGAGTTTTTTTCAACCCTTCATATGATTTGATGCAGAATTGCACCATCAAGGGCTCAGTGAAGATCAAACCTAAATTAAAGCTGCAAGCAGTGATGAACAGGCCCCTCGCACCCTTACGCACGTTCAGGCGTGCTGCAGTGGAAGCGCTTGTATGACTTGCATGTAGATGTCTTCAGGCCTGGACATTTAGCGGATGACACCAGCTACGACTCTCTATATCAAACCATTCAAAAGTTATGGCAGAAAGTAGGAACTATCAGATATCGACCAATCAGATGAAGGGGCTGGGGTAATTTGCAGCAATTATGTTCAAGGACTCAAAATCATGTCCGATGACACCACCCACGAGTTTTTATGTCAAAGCATTCAAAAGTTATTACAGAAAATCGGAACTATCACATATCGACCAAACAGAAGAAGGAGCAGGGCTAATTTGCACCATTAAGGTGAAGGAGTCAAAACCGAATCAGATAACACCACCCACGACTCTCTATGGGAAACCATTCAAAAGTTATGCCAGAAGATAGGGACTATCAAATATTGACCAATCAGAAGAAGGGGCAGGGCTAATTCAGGCCAATGAAGGTCAAGTACTCAATACCGAGTCCGATGACACCACCCACATGTCTTTATCACAACCCTTTCAAAAGTTATGGCAGAAAGTAGGAACTATTAAATATGGACAAATCAGATGAAGAGGGGTCGCGCTTTTTGGCGTCTATCGTCGCCACGGTAACGCTTTTGACTGAGAAAAGTTATGCCCATCATCGCAGGATCTATACGCACATTTTGATGTATACACCTGGGTGCACATTATGTTTGAGCCGTATTAACGGCCGAAGAAGTGGCATAAATTGCGCCAAAATTACACAATTAATTCAAAATGGCTGACTTCCTGTTCGGTTTCGGCCATGGCACCAAGAGACTTTTCTTTAAGTTGCGACATGATACAGGTGTGTACCGATTTTCGTGCATGTACGTCAAACCTTATTGTGGGGCTTGAGGCACAAAGTCTTCTAGGGGGCGCTGTTCAGCCATTTTGCCACGCCCATTAATGCAAACCATCAAATATCAAATTTTTCGCCAGGCCTGGCTTACATGCAAAATTTGGTGACTTTTGGGGAACTATCCAATATGGGCCAATCAGATGAAGGGGGGGGGCGCGCTTTTTGGAATCTATCGTCGCCACGGTAATGCTTTTGAATGAGAAAAGTAATGCGCGTCGTCGAAAGATGGAGACGCACATTTTGATGTCTAACACACCTGGGTGCACGTTACGGTTCGGGCCGTATTAACTGCCGAAGGAATGGCATAAATTGCACGAAAATTACACGATTAATTCAAAATGGCTGACTTCCTGTTCAGCTTCGGCCATGGCACCAGGAGACTTTTCTTTAAGTTGTGACATGATACAGGTCTGTACCAATTTTCGTGCATGTACGTCAAATCGTACTGTGGGGCTTGAGGCACAAAGTTTTCTAGGGGGCGCTGTTGAGCCATTTTGCCACGCCCATTAATGCAAACCATTAAATATCAGATTTTTCGCCAGGCCTGGCTTGCGTGCAAAATCTGGTGACTTTTAGGGCACGTTTAGGGGGGCAAAAAGGCCCTCCTTTCGTCGGAAAAATAAAGAAAGAAGAAAAAGAAAAAAAAATTCCTACAGATACAATAGGGCCTTCGCACTGTAAGTGCTCGGGCCCTAATAATGAACATCTCTCGAAGGTGCCATGCTTACTAACACAGCAGGGGATAAAAGCTGGATGCAATGAAGACAAATGCAAAAACAAAAGGGAACATAAATGTAGTCCTGAGGTATAATAAGCTAACTAAACTTTCATCCTCAGTGCTGTGTAGACAGTGAATTCCTTTATGAAGAGGAATAGTAACAGTTTTTTGACACGTTTGCTCAAAGTAGGATAAGCCAGACTGTGATAATGAAACCCAGCAACTTGCACTAGATACAACTTTTACGTATGTTCTCAATTTTGTGCTTTCCCTCTATCTCTCCATCAGGAAATGGAAACGTGTCATTCTCACTTTTGCCATAATCATCTTTTTTTTGTCTAGCTTACGTGTATGTATCTCTGGTTTGCAGATGTGCAGAGTTTGTTGTGAAAATTTATGTACACAGCTCTCTAACCTTTCAAAATGTAAACAACCAAATCTGAGTCAACTACTATCAAATAGAGGTTGCGGTGGAAGCAACAGGCGTCTTTCACTGGCTGAGCGGAGCTGTCGAGAAGGGGTGTAGTTCTGGATGAAGCAGTGAAGATAGGCAGGAGCCGTTTGGGTAATTGTTTGGTAAGCCAAAAGCAGAGCTTTGAACTTGATGCGCGCTGCAACTGGAAGCCAATGCAGGGTGATTAGCAGCGGAGTGACATGAGCTCTCTTGGGTTGGTTGAAGACCAGACATGCTGCTGCATTCTGGATCATCTGCAGAGGTTTAACTGAGCATGCAGGGAGGCCGACCACCAAGGAATTACAGTAGTCAATACGTGACATGACCAAAGCCTGAACCAAGAGCTGTGTCATATGTTCTGTGAGGTAGGGTCTGATTTTCCTGATGTTGTAAAGAGCAAAACGGCAACAACGGGAGGCCGAGGCAACATGCTCATTGAAGGTCAGCTGGTTGTCTAACATGACACCAAGATTCCTAGCAAAAAATGTGGGCACAAGTGTGGTGGAATCCAGCTGCACGCTTATCTGAGGATGTAAGGACTGACTGGCTGGACCGACAATAGGCTCAGTCAGAGACGTTCTATAAACGAGACAACCCACTACGGTTCGGTTTCCTGTATCTGTGTCACGTGACTGCCACGCCCCTTTAGGAGACAGGAAGTAGGTCCTGAGTCCTATGGGAAAAGTGAACGTGAGCATAGATTATTACCAATTCCTTCGCCCCATAGTAACCTAAGTAAATATGGGACCCATTTTTCAAAAGCCACAAACCTTCTGAACATTCTGACACCAAAATGGCAATTTTCAGACCGACAGATTAGGAGAAAATGAACTTTTTTGAGACCTGTCTCTGTCTGAGCAACACACTCTCGCGAGATTTGGCTCTCATCGTTTTCCCATCGGATAAAATGAAGTTTAAAACTAAAATAAAACTTGCTTCTTTGCTTAATAATACTGTTATTTTTATTATTTAAGTATTTTTGGAAGAAAGTTGTACTGTATCTAGTGTTGTATGTTCCAAAATGATGTGGGGAGAGGGGCGGCCACGCCCACTTAGGAGACAGGATGTGAGGTCAGAGGGGCGACCACGCCCACTTAGGAGACCGGAAGTGTATACCATTTCAAACCCTTGCCAGTAACGGCAATGCGCTTTCTTGTGTATAGAGGATCTTTGGCTCAGTCTGGGACAGATTTAGCTGAAGGTGACGGCCCTTCATCCATGCAAAGATATCAGAAAAACAGCCCGATATTCGCATCGAGACAGCCGTGTTGCCAGGTGGGAAGGAAAGGAAGAGCTGGGTGTCATCAGCATAGCAGTGGTAGGAGAAGCCATGAAAGCTGATGATTTCAACTAGTGAAGAGGTGTATGGTGAAAAAAAGGAGAGGGCCCAGCACTGATCCATGTGGCACACCCATTGGCAGCTCATGCGATCTGGACACTCGTCCTTGCCATGATGTAAGACGAGGTAAGACATGAACCACAAGAGGACAGATCCTGAAATGCAAAGTGTTGCATCTGCAGCCATGCTGTGACACTGTGTATCCTTTCACAGGTAGTGGCTGCTTCCGCCCTCAGAGGGATATAAACACAAAGGGAGATCACGAGACTGAACTCTCGGGGAAGATAAGGCTAACAGCTAACAGCTCCAAGTTAGGGCAACACGACATTGCCTTGACTGTGACAGGGTTACACCAACGGTTGTTGACGTAGATGAGTGCCCCACCTTTAGTTTTCCCACATGCCTTTGTGGCTTTGTAAATCCCTGCAGGTCCACGTTAGCATCCGGTATGCTATCGGTTAGCCATGTCTCCGTCAGGATGAACAAGCTGCACTCCGGATAAATCCATTGGCTTTCCAGAGTGGACAGCTCGTCCATCTTATTCGGGAGCGAGGTAACGTTCCCCATAATCACGGAGGCAAGCGAGGGTTTATAATGGCTCCGGTTGTCAGCTAGCCTAGCCTTTAAGTTAGCCCCAGCCTTGCAGCCTCGGTATCTCCTCCGCAGCTCCGCTGGGGTGTTTTGCCTTTGTCCGTGTGTGCTCTTCCTGAGAGCCAGCAACTCCTCTCTAGAATAAACGAGAGAGCTGGCTCTTGTCTGAAAGTCTGCTGTATCCATGGGATACATAGTGAAGAAAAAACTAAAAGCAAAAAAGTTATAGGTAAGAAAAATAGATAAATAAGGGTAAAAAACAACGACAGTGCTACGAAGCGACTAGAGTGGCTGCCGTCTCCTACAGCGCTGGAAGCAGCTTCTCAGACTTCCAGCTAAAGCATCAATAGATACAGCAAAAAACTGCACAGAAATGACAAAGAGAACATGTCTTTGTTCCTCTTACTTTGGAAAGCAAAAGATTGATTGGCCAAATAATTTTCTCTGCATGGGTCAGTCCACAGTGCACAAAGTGGAGAGGATACACACTCAAGTGTGCATGTAGTGACAGACAAATAGAGGTGAGATTTTGGGCCTTTTGGGTCCTTGCATGTCACAATGAGCTGCAGTTGAGGTCATCTTTGGAAGCGTTAATAGGTTCTGATGTGCCACGAATCCAAAAGTCAAAGCAATGAGGTATCAGAAAGTCTGTCACTGGAGATATTTCGGCCTGTATTCCCAATGGAATCCTTTAAGCCCCATATCCTTGTCTCATCCATCTCACACCGTATCGTCTTCCTTTTATTTTTGTTCCACACATGAAAATAGTGCCAAGACCTTCAGTTAAAAGTGGCTTTGTCCCCAGTCATTACTATCAAAGATGTCACTAATCCATTGGATGTTCTGAATCATGCCACTTCTGTCACTAATTCAGCCAGTGATTCCAGGAACTCTGTACCCCATCGGCTTGGCTCATGTCCCTGTGGTCCCAGTGGCTCCCAGGAGCCTGCTGGATCCAGCTGGCATAGTTCACAAAACAGGGACAGCTGCGATCCTTGACCACCCTGATTACAGCAATCCAGTCCTGCAGGACAAAATGTTTTCCAATTCAAACCTTATGGAAAGCCCTCCAATCCTCTTGTCATCACTCCATTTGTTGTTTCATACTTGGACAGAAAAGAAAGCGTTTCTCAAAAACTTAACAACTTTCACTGAGTGGTTTGGCTACTAAAACTTATAACTGTCCATAAAAGTAAAGACAAGAATTATGCTAATCAGTATGAGAATGTTTAGACTGAGAGAAAGGTTTTGGCATCCAGGCTATGCATCCTTAGAGGATATGTTTCCCCACAGCAACCCTGTGATCAGAGGGTTGCTGTGGATCTAGGAGTCATACACAGGAAAAGAGTTTCAGCAGTAACACACCATTCCAAATCTGAGAAGCATGAGAAAGAAAAAAAATAAGAGAGTCATCCATTGACTCCAATGGAGTTGAGCTGGGAAGTAAAACTATCCAATCTGCAGGAGTTGTCTTTTCAAAGTGTAAAATCAGACATAAAATGTCAAGGTAATGTTTTTTTAGGTTGAAAAACTTGGCTGTGATCGTTGACATCTTCTATGCAAGAATTAGTTGTGAACTCGGACATCAACAAAGAAAAGATCTTCGTCTCTTAAAGGCTGCAACAAGCTCCAGTTTTTGCACGTTTTTGTTATGCAGCATGAGAGCTCAGTCAATGATCACAGGAATACTTATTCCTGTTTGTCACAAATAAATTCCTTATTTTGTTCAGATCCACATGTACAATGAGGGAAAACAAAAGCAAAAAGACATAAAACACAATTTTTATGGACTGAATCTAACTTCAAAGTTCATTTTAATTGCTTCATGACATTAATAAATGCCAAGTGTTAGACCATAAATAAAATAGTTAATTAATCCAATTAGTTATGAATCCAAAACACAGATGTTCATTGTTGACTCGATGACTGTGAGATGCTGAGGTCCTGCAGCTGCAAAACAACCCTGAATCATGATGCCTCCACTGCTGTGCTTGACAGTAAGTATGAGCTGTTTCTGCTGAAATGTTTTTTTTCTTCTTCTGTAAACATTGCACTGCACATTTACAGTAGTCCAATCATCTCCACTTTGGTCTCATCTGTTCATCAAGCTTTGTTCCAGAAGTATTGTGGTTTGTTCAGATGCTGTCTTGTGAGCCTCAATCGTGCTTACATGTTGCTTTTAGACAACAGAAGCTTTCTCTTGGCAACCCTTCCTTGCAAAACATCCTTGTTTAATCCTTTTCTATATGTGTTGTCATGGTATTTAACATATAACATGCTAAGTGAGGCCTGTTCGGACTGATATGCTGACATTGCATTGAGCAATCTTACCAAAAGGTAAATTTGCGGCGATGCCTACTCTTACAAGACGAGCAACAATTTGGAATGTTTTCCACATGTGAAAGTTCTTTCTATCTATAGAAAGTTTGATTCAAAATAGTCTGGATATATTTGTATATACCTTTCTGATGTGCAGCATGGTTTTGACATACACTTGAATGTTGCAGGTCAGAAAAATATCTGCTTTCATATATCAAATATCTGCACACCTGCTAATGATAACTCCATTGAGGGCTGATGATTTCAACAACTTACCCTGTTAAATCTAATTGAAGCAGTCAAGGGCGAGTTAGTATTATCAACGTGATGTATTTATTTATTTATTTTTACTTTTTCAAGCTATCACTCGATGCAACAACAATGACTTTGGAAATAATTTCATGGAGGGACTTTGTCGAACCAGTGGACAAAAGTGGAAAAATGCTCTCTTCAGACTGCACCCTTAGACAGCTAATGCAAACGTATATACATTATTGCACATCCCAAACTGAAGTTAAACTCCAAAATGAGATTTTCAACACAGTAGCAGTAAGAGAAAGGTGATGAGAATAATAATAATCAATATTCACTGAATGACACAGCTATCAAAGTTACCTTTGATTACTGGCAGTAGTACTGGTTTGAAAATATTTCATATTTCAAGTTGGACAGGAAGTTATAGAAAATTAAGCTATAGTTCAAACTGGTTCAAATTGTCTTGAAATTTGGTTGATATTCACATTAATTTGGTTGCCATTCTTTGATGCATTGTACATGAAAAACTGGAATTTTAGTAGCACTGTTTCCAACGGCCACATTTCCCCCTCTTGATAGTCATAGAAATTATTCGGTGTTCACTAGGATCACATATTTGCTCTAGTTTGTCGTCATGACCACACATGGGCAGAGGACAGATTAATTGACCTCAGGGCCCCCGTTTGGCACGGCTGGGAGGCCTCCCTGTCCAGACTAGCAGTCTCCTGCTTTTGTTGTGAGCTTCCCTGTGAGAAAGCGCAACAGTCAGGGTCTGAATGTTGACCCTCTGCGGTAATGGTAAACACCAGCCAAATGCCAAACAAACAAAAGCAAAATAGGCAAAGAATGTCCATCTGTCTCTGTAATGAGCCTATTTTACTCTACCTCCCTCTTACCTCCTTCATTCCATCCCTTCGTGCTGCCTGTAAAGCCTCACTGGCTAGTGAGCTAATTGTAGCAAGAGGCCAGCAACAGCAGTAACCCGGAGTTCATTCAGATATCTGATGGAAGCCCAGCTCAGCTTTGTTTACATATTCATTCAAGATCATTTGGTTCAAAAGCATTTGATTTTTTTCTTTATGTTGGGTTTTGTTCACCATTACCTCTCCATTCATTGTTTTTCTTAGAGTTCTGGGAGGGATTGAGGCTTGAGCCCTCTTAGGACGCCCATGCACACATTCACACAGAAATACACGGGGTCATAATTTAACACAGCCACACTGTGATGGACGCATAGCTCCATGAGTGCCAGCGCAGCTGCTACGTTTAATAGACTGTGTCTTTTTCTTGTATACTTGCTCTGTCCCTTAAATGCTCAACAAAACAAACAAATAAATAAATAAATAATCCAGGGCCAGAGTAACTCAGCCAAGTGCTGGTTATGAGGTAGTCTATGGCAGGACTCCATTATCTCTTGGCCAAAATAGAGCCACAGCCTTCCAGCTTAGAACAGCAGCACCAGCTCACCAACCCCTGGATCTGTAAGCAGACTAATGCCTTGGTGATTTGCACTAATTGACCAAAGCAATCACACTCTTTCTGCATTCCAGTGTTTGGCTGTATCCAATACTAATCCTGTCAGCCCTAACAGATATTATCACTTTGCTCCATAGATCACACACCATTTACTGAATCCTTGCTGCTCTGATCCTGCAGGCATAAAGTCTCTTGGTTCAAGACCAGTGCCATTTAGTTTCAGTTATCAATGTTAACTAAATAGGGAATAATTCTGTTCGGTCTCTCTGTGGTTCTTACGTTCTCTCCCTTTCAGTGTCCATTGAGAACTTCTGACTGGCTCTCATCTTTCCTTCTCTCAGTGTTTGCCTTTTGGATGACTACGCCTGCTGTTTAAGAATTTTGCTTTTCGCTGGCTTCATGAAACCAACTGTAAATTCCTGAGCGTGTTGTGTCTCTCAGTGGACTCTACCCAGTTTTTGCTTTACTCCACCGAACTGGGCCTCCCCCAGCTTAATGACTGGCACACACTTGCTCTGGCACACACTTTAAACGGTTGTATTAGGCTTGAGAAAACTCTGGGCACTAAATAAGAGGTGATAATTATTCATTACAGCTAATGACTGATGTACTGGTCATGAGAAATAATGCTTGATGTTTATTTCCCCTAAGAAGGTGTTAGGCCAAGTAATTACATAAAGACATAATGTTTAACATGAACAATGGAAAGACAACAAAGATCATTCATGTTTTTACCAGTTTCCTCCTAAAGTAATGTTTTTTTTAAATCTAAAATACCTTTCATCCAGTGGAAAGAAAATAACTGCTGCAGAAAAAGAGCACATTTGCAGCAATGGGATAATCCTCTCAAAGGCATAATATCCTGAGAGCAGCACTGAGAATGAATGAGTTTGCAAGTTTTTCCGCAAGTTTATGTTATCGTCTCCGAGTATCTGCACGTGTTTATGGCCTGAGAGTTTCAGTATGCGAGCAGAAGAGGTGAGAAAAATGGAGCCAGACATGGTGACAGAGAAAAACAGAGCAATATTTGGAGGTAAAGAGCGTGTTTATGATATGTTGGCTGAAGAAGGCTCTTCAGACATCTGCTAATGATTTCACAGATGGGTGTTGGGGACAGAGAGGGGCGAGTTTCTCTTGAACAACAGAAGCTGCATTGTGCTTTGTCTAATCGAAGTTCATTGCATTCTTCTTAGTGACGCAGGAGATGTATTGGCTCCCAATGGTTACCATTACAGAGTGAAATGTCACAACACTTAAATCAGCACACAAAGTGAGCACATGCACATAAAGTTGCTATGTAAAAACACAATAAGGAAGACAAAACAATCAAATAATAATCCATCAGAGTGATAATGCCAATAATTCCCCAGGTATGTGAACCTTTGAACTTGAATCCAAAGCCTCCATGTTATAATTAGAAGCCAAAGGTCAGAGCCAAAGTTCTTAAGAGGATATGACATTTAATACATTTTGAAAATCCACAGCAAGTATGCAACATGTTTAACTTGTAAATTGACTGGACCTTGGCTGAAGAATCTAAATTAAAGTTATTTGTTTCAACGTCATGTTTACCTGACAACTACTTGTGATCTACTAAATGTGCACTGGTGACATGAAATATGCCAGCAGTGCGTGGGAGCTCATATGCTGTCATATAGCAGTCACAGTGTATCATGTCCCATAGACATAATGCCTGTTAAAACCAGCAAGGATCATGGATCAGACAAGCATCTTTTCCAGCTTATGGTTACCAGGGTGACGGGTTATATCCCAGGAAATGGCAGTGACGCAAGTGCTTCTGGCCACTGTTGTTTTCATATTCTGACTCTTTTCAATCATTATAGTCTTTGTAAAAAAAATGGCTATTATGTGGTTTTATCTAGAAGACACAGGGAAAACTTCAGATTTTATCCTAAACTACACATTAAACTAAACATTTTTTTTCTGCAAAACTGACAACATTCATTCACCAGTATTCCGACTCCACTGCAGGGCATATTTTGGAAGTCTTTTGTTGATACTTGGCTGGCTGTTGTTCCACCGATGTCAAATGCTTTGTTTCTTTGATTGATTTTATACCTGCGATGGCTTCCAGAGGCAGTTTGTTCTGCACCCGTTGGCAGTGCTTCCTGGAAATCAAATCCAGACGAGCCTGCCTGAATTGTTGCACTGAAGAGGAACAGAATTTGGATGACTGGACAGGCTAAGAAAAACGTTCCGTGGCTAAAACCACCAAAAAACACCATAAAGACATAAAACCAAAGCAAAAGTCTAGAGAAGCCAAGTTTATTTGTATAGCACATATAATTTACAAAACAATTCAAAGTGAATACAAGAAATAAAGGTTACAATACACTGTGGTAGATTACTGAAATGCAGCAGTAAATAAAAAGGTTGTCACCCTTCACTCAAAGCCACTGAGTTTCAGCATCCCTGATGCATTCTGGGAGTTTGTTTCACAGGTGAGGAGCATTAACGCTTCTTCACCGTGTTTGGTTCTAAATCTGGTTATAGAAAGTAGAAAACCTGACAAGCTGAGGATTCTCATTGGTTCATAATGGACCAGGAGATCAGACATTTATTTTAGTCCTAGACTATTCAGAGATTTATAAACCAATAACAGGACTTTAAAATCTATTTTGTGATAAACAGGAAGCCTGTGTAAAGATCTCAGAACTGGAGTTATATGGTCCACTCCCTTGGTCTTAGTGAGGATTGGGGCAGCAGTGTTCTGTACTAACTGCAGCTGTTTGATGGATTATTTTACTGAGACTTGTGAGAACAGCGTTAAATAGTCTAGTCTACTGAAAATAAAAGCATGGACACATTTTCCTTAGTTGTGCTGAGACATAAGTCATTTATTAATATGTTATTTAGGTGATAATAGCCTGACTTCTCTACTGTCTTAATGTGGCTGTTAAAATTCAGGTCTATGTCCAGAACCCCTCCCAGATTTTTGGCTTGGCTATTGGTTTTCAGTTTCACTGCTTGAAAATGAGTGCTGACTTTTAATCTTACTTCCGTAGCTCCAAACACTATCATTTATGTTTTGTCTTCATTTAACTGAAAAGATTTCTGGAACATCCTCTCTTTTTTTTCATTGACATGCGGTGGGCATGTTGCTGTCGCCATGCTGAGCAACATGGCTGCACCCCGTACAAAGAAAAACAGGGTTCAGATTTGGTCTTCAGAAACGAATGGGTCATGTGACTGAATGCTTCTTCCATTGTTATATAGAGTTTATGGGTACATATGCTATGCTTAGCATAGTATAGTTTAAACAAACATGGATGAATTAAATAAGAAAAGTAAAAAGAATCAACGCAGAGCCAGTTGATTGAGATGTTTTATGCTGACCTGTACGTGAACTGCAAAAAATAATTTCTAAGAAAGTAAAGTGTTAACGTTTTTATGCTCTATACAATGTGTAGCACTGCGAGTTGCTACGGGGGTCACTAAGACAGCAGATACCGGGATTTCGTTTAGAAATATATTTATTTCTTTTTAGTTTGCTTCTTTCAAGGTTTGTGCTTCTGCACCGTCCGCAGAGCTGCACCTCTGCTCCGCTCTGCGTCCGTCCTCTCCCGTCTCCAGGGCCCGCACACCTACTGAAATACACAGAGAATGATTAGATTCACCTGTGTACCGTCAGCTGTTCCAGCCGCGTCACCGCACTCCCTCTCTCCCCTGCAGACCACGCCCCAATCCTGCACCCTGCCACATACCCCCATCGCCCGACTCAGGCCGGGGACCGTCCGGCCTAGCCAACTCCCCCCCCCCCCCCTCCCTCGGAGCGGGAGAGGAAGTCAGGGACCGCCATCTGAGCCCCCGGCCTGTGAACCACTCTGAAATTAAAGGGCTGTAAAGCCAGATACCAACGTGTGATCCGCCCATTGGTATCTTTCATGCGATGGAGCCACTGGAGGGGAGCATGATCCGACCAGAGGGTGAATGGGCGTCCCAGGAGGTAGTAGCGCAGGGACCCGACCGCCCACCGAATGGCGAGGCACTCCTTCTCCACCGTGCTATACCGCCCCTCCCTCTCCGACAGCTTGCGGCTGATGTATAGCACGGGGCGGTCCATCCCCTCCACCTGCTGGGACAAAACGGCCCCCAGCCCTCTGTTCGAGGCATCAGTCTGCAGAACAAAAGGGAGAGAAAAGTCAGGAGTATAAAGGAGCGGCTCCCCACAGAGGGCCTGTTTCACCCTCTCAAACACCTGCTGGCACTGCTCCGTCCACTGGACCGGATCTGAGGCACCCTTTCGGGTCAGGTCAGTCAGGGGGCTGGACAGGTCAGCGAAGTCCGGAATGAACCGCCGGTAATACCCCGCCAGCCCCAAGAACTGCCTAACCTCCTTTTTGGTCTTGGGTCTTGGGCAGGCCGCAATCGCAGCTGTCTTATCTACCTGGGGACGCACCTGCCCGCCTCCCAAGTGGTACCCCAGATACCGTACCTCCCTCCGTCCAACCACACACTTCTTCGGGTTGGCCGTGAGCCCCGCCTGTCTCAGTGAACTGAGCACCGCACCCACCTGCCGCACATGCTCCGCCCAGCTGTCGCTGTAGATGATGACATCATCCAGATAGGCGGCAGCATACGCAGCATGCGGGCGCAGCACTCTGTCCATGAGACGCTGGAACGTGGCAGGGGCCCCGAACAAGCCGAACGGAAGTGTGCGAAATTGGTACAAACCGTACGGAGTGGAGAAAGCCGTAATCTCCTTAGACTCTGGAGACATGGGAATCTGCCAGTAGCCCTTGGTCAAATCCAGTGTCGTGAAAAAGCGAGCTGTGCCCAGCCGATCCAGGAGCTCGTCGACCCGAGGCATCGGGTACGCGTCAAAACGTGACACCTCATTCACCTTGCGGTAGTCCACACAGAAGCGTATAGACCCGTCCTTCTTCCGCACCAGAACGATGGGACTAGACCAGCCACTGTGGGACTCTTCTATTACCCCCATTGCCAGCATGGCGTCCAATTCGGCCTTCACCACTTTGCGTTTGTGTTCAGGCAGACGATAGGGACGTGAGCGCACCGTCACCCCTGGGCGCGTCACAATCTTGTGCTCTATGAGGTTCGTGCGTCCTGGTAAGGGAGAGAACACATCAGCAAACTGCTGCTGCAACGAGGCCAGGTCGGCCCTCTGGGACCCGGAGAGCTGGTCCCCACAAGCGAGCGAGGCTGGATTCGCCGATTTTGGCACCTCAGGCCCCAACTCATCTCTCTCTCTTACCTGCGTCACCAGAGCGACCGGCACCGCCTCCCTCCAGGCTTTAAGGAGATTGACGTGATATAACTGTGTCGCTCCACCCCTGTCAGGACGCACCACCTCATAGTCCACGTCCCCCACTCGCCGTGTGACCACGAAGGGCCCTTGCCACTTGGCGAGTAATTTGGAGCTAGAAGTGGGCAGCAATACAAGCACTTTATCTCCCGGAGTGAAATTTCTCAGCCTGGCTCCTCTGTTGTACAGCCGTTGTTGCCGCTCCTGGGCTGAGAGCAAATTCTCCCGTGATAGCCTCCCCAGTGTATGGAGTTTTGCTCTCAGCTCCAAGACGTGCTGAACCTCATTTTTACTGGGGCTTGGACCATCCTCCCAGTTTTCTTTAACCAGGTCCAAAACCCCACGCGGTGTTCTGCCAAACAGCAGCTCAAAAGGGGAAAACCCTGTCGAGGCCTGGGGAACCTCACGCACTGCAAACAGCAGAGGATCAAGCCACCTATCCCAATTCCGAGCGTCCTCGTGAATGAACTTACGGATCATGGCCTTCAGCGTCCGGTTAAAACGCTCACATAAACCATCCGTCTGGGGATGATAAACGGAGGTCCTAACCGACGTAATGCCCAGTAATCCGTAAAGTTCCCTCAGTGTTCGTGACATAAACTGAGTGCCCTGGTCCGTCAGAATCTCTTTCGGGATCCCGACGCGGGAGATGACCTGAAGCAGCGCCCGCGCCACACTCGTTGCCGAGATGGTGCGCAACGGCACTGCCTCTGGATAACGTGTTGCATAATCCGTCAGGACTAGTACAAAACGATATCCCCGTGCGCTCCGCTGAAATGGACCGATGAGGTCCATGGCGACACGCTCAAATGGAACCTCCATTAATGGCAACGGCTGCAAAGGTGCTTTTGGCACAGCCGGGGAGTTAACTAGCTGGCATTCGGGACAGGAGGCGCACCAGCGGCGCACCTCCCCCCAAATGCCCGGCCAATAAAATCGGTCCATTATGCAGGCCAGTGTTTTGTCGCACCCCATGTGACCAGCCATCGGGTTATAATGAGCCGCCTGGAAAACCATTTCCCGGCGGTTCTTTGGTACCAACAACTGGGTAATAATCCGGCCAGATTTAGTGTCACGGCTCACTCGATATAACCTGTCCCTATTCAATGCAAAGTGCGGATATGTGAGCGCTGCATCAGGGCGCACCTTGTGACCATCAATTTGTATCACTTGGTCGAAGGCTGAGCGTAGAGTATCATCACGAGACTGCTCGAGTGGAAAATCTTCCATAGAGTGCAGCGGGTCCCGCCGAGCCTCCACCGGAGCCTCCGCCGGAGCCTCCGCGGGTCCCTCTCCCTCTCCGTCTGCAGCGTCGGACAACCTCGCGTCACCGCTGAGCACAGCGCACATACCGCATGTCCCTGTCTGCCGTGATTGCATCCCCACACACTGACTCACCAAATTTCTAAACCCCGGCCAATCGTGTCCTAGAATCAGAGGATGCAAAAGGCGGGAGCTAACCGCGGCCTTTATTCTATGATTTTTCCCCTTGTGTCGAATTTCCACTGGTACCACGGGGTACTTATGCACATCACCGTGAACACACACCACCTCCACCCAGGACGACACATTCATCAAAGCCTCGGGTCGCACCAGGCTTTGGTGAATTACCGACTGCATGCAGCCAGAATCCACCAAGGCCGAGAGTATACCCCCACGGATCCTTACCGGAACCCGGTATGTCCCTCCTGAGTCCGGGGAGGATGCTGGCGGACCGGCCACCCGGATCACCTGGCCCACCTCCATCAGCGGGCAGTCCCGCCTGATGTGTCCGGGCTGGGCGCACCGCCAGCAGCCCTGCCCAGGCGTTTGAGGGGCCCCCGCAGGGTCAGTTGGCGCGGGCGGAACCGTGTGCGAGCTCTGGGGAGGGGAAAAAGGAAAGGTGTTAGTGGTCGTTGGTGGACCCCCTGCAGCGGCGAACCTCCGGCGCGGCGCAGGAATGGGACGCGCTGCGGGTCCCGCCGCTGCTGCGGCCGCCGGATGGACCGCCAGATGGTCCTCGGCCAGGGTGATGGCCTCCTGCAGGGTCCCCGGGCGATGGCAGCGGACCCACGCCGCCGTCCGGGTGGGGAGCCCCTGCACAAATTGCTCCAGGACGATCTGCTGTACGAGCCGCTTCTCCCCCCCTGTGTCGTCCGGTCGCAGCCACCGCACCGCCGCGTCGTGGAGCTGGTGAGCGAAAGTGTAGGGGCGGTCCGTCGGCCCCAGCTTGAGCTCCCTGAACCGGCGGCGGTAGTCTTCCGGGGATCGCCCCAGCCGGTCCATCACCGCCCGCCGCACCTGGGCGTAGGTGGCGCGTGCTGCCGCTGGGAGGGCGAGAGCCGCCATCTGCGCCTCCCCTGACAGGAGCGGCAGGAGGCGCACCGCCCACTCCGCCGCCGGCCAATCGCAGGCCTCCGCCACCGCCTCAAAGGTGTCCAGGAATGCGAGAGGGTCGTCCGCCTCCGTCATCTTCTGTAGGGACACCCCCGCAAAAGGAGCGGGCGGGCGACCCCCCCTGCCTGCCTGCTGCTGCGCCGCCAGCGCATCCAGGGTGGCCGTCTGCCGCTCGCCCTGGCTCCGGAGCGCGGCCGACATCTCGGTCATCGCCTGGGCGAGGGCCGCCACCGTCTGCTCCATCTCTCCTCCGCGTTCTGCTGTCATTGGTGCCCCACGTTGGGCGCCACTGTAGCACTGCGAGTTGCTACGGGGGTCACTAAGACAGCAGATACCGGGATTTCGTTTAGAAATATATTTATTTCTTTTTAGTTTGCTTCTTTCAAGGTTTGTGCTTCTGCACCGTCCGCAGAGCTGCACCTCTGCTCCGCTCTGCGTCCGTCCTCTCCCGTCTCCAGGGCCCGCACACCTACTGAAATACACAGAGAATGATTAGATTCACCTGTGTACCGTCAGCTGTTCCAGCCGCGTCACCTGTGCGCCACTCCCCCGCACTCCCTCTCTCCCCTGCAGACCACGCCCCAATCCTGCACCCTGCCACACAATGGTTTTGACATGTCTGAAATGATGAATCAATAAATGAATTGAAATGAAATAATTTCTAAGAAAGTAAAAAAGCCACGTTTCAAGAAGATTTGAAAACCATTTTGGACTATTTGCTAGTTTTAAGAATTCTAGTGAAGGATTTTTTTCTTGCCCCATTGGCAAAGACAGTTTTGCCTAAAATAAGGAAAGTTTGATTAGTTTTATGGAATAAAGTTGCTAACTTTCATTTCACATCTATATTTATTTGTGATGAAAAAACATCTTGAAAATAGAACTTTTTCTGGAAGTTGGCACTTGTTGATTGGGTGGTGCACTAAAAAACAAATTTTAGCCTTCACAATCAAAGGTTTTACAGCATTTATAGTCAAATGTACAGTTATATTCACGAGAAAAAAAACAACTTTCGCTTCACTGCCTTTTATTGTCAGCTGTGTATTAAAGAATTAAGTCTTGTTTGAAAGGCACCATCACTTTTACACAGATAGCACCATAAATGAAGTTAAATTAAACTTGAATGCAATTTTAAGATATACAGTATAAGTCATACAGTATCTTTACCTGTCCTTTCATACTAGTAACACAACTGCATACAAAGATAACAGCTACTCTTTCTGGCATGAAGCTGGTACATTCACTTGCTGGCAGATTAATCAGGAGAGGGGTTTTAGAGGAGAATGCTCTAAATGGCTGAAATAAGACCCTTTCTTTACCATATGACCCAGATTGGTGAAGACTGTCAAAGCATAAATGACAGACACATAGAAAGAGTCGGGTGGAATTTGAAAGAATGTTGTGGATAGATGTGGTAGTGGGAGGAGACCAGGGGTTTAGAAATCAATGGACTGAGTGGTTGACCAGCTGAAGGGGGTTTCGGTCTGACAACTCAATAGGTATCAATGATCCCAGTCTGCTCTGAGCCCATACACACTTGTCTCTCTATTCTGACTCCAGCATTCAGAGATGCTTTTACAATGGGAGGTTCAGAGCCCTATTAGGAGAGTATGTTTTACTGTGTTGTTTGTTGTGGGGAAAATGGGTGGAAAAGGTAGTCTGGTAATAGAGTTTGCTTCTGCTTCCTCCCTTTATTGTATCATACTTCACTATGTCAGCTGCTACCATTCAGGCTTTGAATCCCCATCAGAGACAGTATGTGTGAGAGAAATGAATTCACCAAAACGTGGCAAGCCATATTTTTATAATGATTCAAATTTTTTTACATTTAAAGCAAACAAAACGTACTCATGGCTCCATTTTTAAATCCTAAATGTGCTTTAATTTCCATGTAACAGTGCTACCATGCATAAATATGCACTAATTTCACCCCTTTTACTTTTATTAGCATACCTGTACTTGCCAGATTGGGAAGCCAAGAGAAATGGGAGGCGTTCTGATGAAAGAGAAGCAAGCAATAGTTAAAAGAAGAGATTAATCTTTTGCTAACACCAGAGGCCTGTTTAGAGAGCAGGTTTTGTGAAAACTTTGATCTTGTTAACCCTGAAATATTAGAAACTCACTTAAAACTGAGAAAAAAAAGCAGTGACTCAACTCCATTAGCATCCAGTCTTGTAAAGTTTTTTTTTTTTAGCCCATTAACAAAGAGACTTCACTGGTGAGAACAGAGCTGTATTTTTGCCTAACTCAGAGTGTACTGTATATACTTGGAGTTGGTTGAACTAATTTCTAAACCACTGCTTTGAAACTGCAAACTCTTTCCCAACCCAGGGGTTTGACTCTGAGTTAGCATCTTACAGATTTTTTTTTTAACCTCATTTCTGACGGCACCTGCAAGTCATAAATATGGCTGAGCCTAAATGTCACCTGTTTGAGCAGTAATAAGGTAAACACTAGAATCAAATGGAGACATCAAACTGCAGGTCTTACAGGTCTATAGTCATTAGTCTGTAGTCATATTTCCATTACCCCTAAATTTGCACGAAACCTAAATATCGCAAAAAACAAACCTGGGACGGAAATGCCTATAATTCGAAAATCATCAAAATCTAGTTTTCAGCTGTTTTTAGCCTCAGATGTTGCGCTGTAACACCACTTAATCATTATGCATTACTGCATTACATAACGGCTTTGCCTTTTAATCATTTGAATGGTCATCTGCTGCCTTCTTTTCCTGTTGACTATTTTCACAACAACTGTGCCAGCAGTTGCAATAATTGGTATAAAACTTAAGATGTTTTTGTCCATCTTCTTTAAAGTTGAGATCTTCTTTTTCTTTGTTTTGAAGAGAAGTCAGAACGAGACACAGAGAGTTACTGAGCTACAGAGCGAGAACTACGAGAGTTACGCTCATAAAAAGAAAAACACAGTTGAATGGAAACACCGACCCCCCCGCAGCAGTACCTTTGTCGCAAAGTTTTGCTTTTGTTTTGCAAGAAAGTGTACTGGAAATCCACCGTCTGTTGAGCCGATAGCTGTTTTACTCTCATACTCTAAAACTGCTTAATTGTGGTCAAACTGCAAAACATAACAGAAGCAGTAATTAGACTGATTTATGTTTTAAGTTGGAAGAAATATCTGGAAGAAGAAAGCTCTTTTTTCTTAAATCCATGTCTACAAACTTTGAATTACTTGAAAGCTCTAACAGAATGCGTAGAACGTTAGTAATAAAAATCTCTGAGTCTCTGAGATTTAGTTTAACTCTCATCAAGTTTGTATTTTTAGAGTACTAAATGTGTCCCACACAAAAGGAGAAATGGCACACATAAACTTTGGGTGTATTCTGCAGCATGGTGACTGGCACCAGGAAGCCACTATTTCAGTGTTTTTACTTAACCTTAGGCAACGCTCTGAGAGGACAGAAATACATTGAGCTCAGAAGACCATTGGCAGGAAATGCTGCACAATGACCACATAAATTAGTTGTTTTTATCAGTGAATGTCTACTGTTGGATTGCAAGCTCACACACTCATTGCCCCCTTGTGTGCTGGTTTGAGCTTGTTTATGTCAGTAATTTAACAGCATATATGCATCTGTTTTAGATGCTGTTGTACAGATAACATCCCCAGATTGTGAGATCCACATATGATTCTTGATTGCAATCTGAGGTCAGCCTGAAACACTTTCGAACCTGTGGTGAACATAAACAAGAGGAATGCTGTAGCTCAAGTCACATAGTTCACTAGAAAACAATGGAGTCATTGGCAAAGCTCTTGTACTTTTTTTTGGTCATTCTTCTTTCTTCTTCTCAACCTCCATCTGTAGGGAGGTTTCTTTGTGGGGGCCGTTTAACATTGTAATGGATGTGGGCAACAGCCAGTGTGGTCTCTGCTGGGTTTCCTGGTTTTCTTTTATACCTAATTGCTCACCACATATGTGACAAATGATGCCAGATGCCACAATTGAGAGAAATCCAGCTCCCCGAGATTTATGAGGTACAGTCTTATTAATAGAAAGCTTTTTTTTTTTTTTTTTTACAAGAACTGGCCCCAGGGAGTGGAGTGGACCACGTGCCAAATTAGACTATGGCACATGTAAATCATTAACCATGCTGGGGTAATTCAGTCAGGTATGTATAACTGTGTGTTTGGGTCTGTAAAGAGAAAGGACATGAGGAATCAAAATCAGAACATGTTAACTCAAAATTTAATGATTGAATGCAAATGAAAATAATGTAGATCAGTTGCTGCTTCTTTCCCTTTTAGTTGTAATGAAGGCTGTAAGGTTCACTTTCTGGCCCACATGTGTGAGGTTTTCAGCCTTCTCTACAATACTGTATGTTCGTAAGCTTCATGAAATTAAAATCAAAATCATCGTAGATCTGTGATCTATTAACAAGTCACAGATATGCTAGTTCTAAAATGAGGAAAAAAACATGTGGAAACAAAACTAAAGTCCTGCTAATAGATGATGCACTGCAAAAAACTAATTTCTTAGAAAGTTTTAGAAAGACAGTTTTCAGACTGTTTTGCTTGTTTTAAGAGTTCTCGTCAAGAAAATCTTTCTTACTCCATTGGCTGAGATATCTTTGCTCATAATAAGACAAATTTGACTAGATTAGGAAATATTAGGCTTATTTCTAGCAGGGCTGTTTTTGCAGTGTAATATACCTTGGAGGTGCAACATTTCTGTGAATTCAGGTTGTTAATTGTGGTGATCCATGTCTATACACTTTAGGCCAGTTCTATTTCAATAGGTTCAACTATAATCCCCTCAAGCATGTGCAGTCCTTAATAATTCTTTTGCGCCTTGTCCATTGCACCTGCACAACTTAGGTCTACCTGTCTATCTTTGGTCTACCTCTGTCTTTTAGGCTGTTTAATCCTAAAGAGCAAAGACTGACTAAAAAAGATGTCTACCCACCAGTCTCAGTCCTTTTCTATCATCCTAATTTGTCCATTCTGACAGCTTTGGCCATATCATGGACTTTGACCTCCACCGCTCCTGCGAGCCATGTCTTAGCTTTGACCACATCAAATTTACCCTCACACCAAAGGCCACGTGCCCTCAATGTGTACGTTTACCTCAGGCAGAGAAGCAGCGCTGTGTAGCCGCTGTTGCAGCTTTGCTGGAGGACAGTGACAATGATGACCCCTGGGCTGGGCAAGAAGCTTCTCAGGTGAGAGGTGCTAGATGTTGTACACACCCTCCTGGCAGTGGCGCCACCAGGGGGTGGCCAGGGGTGGCCACGCCCCCCCCCCCCCCCCCCTACAAATTTGCTGGCCACCCAACTTGCCTCAATTAAAAAAAAAAAATTGAAAAACACTTCCTGGTCACATAGATTTTATCGGCAGTTATGCGTTTCATTCCAAATCATTTGGGCCAAATGCATATGAGTAGGTTTCTTTCGTGCTTCTGAGCCTGTATACTACAACAGTATAATAAAATCGTGTAATGATGGCTTTAAGTTTTGGTGTCCACCCCAAGAATTTAATGGCACTTTTCCACTAGTACCTACTCAGCGCGCCCCGGCTCGGGACGGCTCGTCATGCCTCGTACCGCCTCTACCCGCTTTGTCCTCGTTTGTTTTTCCACAGCCAGGTGAGAAGTGGGCGGGTTGGGGTGAAGCTGCTGTGACGTACTTGATTGCGCAACCCCTTTGTTTGTGTCGGTGCAGATGAGAAATCAGCTGGAGCCACGAGCAGCTGAGAGTAAAACAGAGCTTCTGGTGGATCTGATCGTTCCTTATCGCCCGTCTACATCCCTTTTTTAATTCTCTCGTCAGCCACCAGGTTTATGAACATCTGCACCTCAGAGTTGGCTCACCAAACAGTTTGTGCTGTATAATAAAATCGCTGTGAGCCGCGAGTCGCTCTCGCGCAGACTCCCCGCTTCCTGATTCAAACGTCTGACGGCGCCGCCCCCCGACCAATCGGTGGCTTGTTGTGTGATGACGTCAGATCCAGGGCCGACTCTGCACATTAAGAAACCTCGGCAAAATAGGTACAGAAAAGTATCTGCTTGGCACGGCTCCACCCGCCTCGGCCCGTAATGGAAAAGCGCAAGACGGGGCGTGGCGAGTAGAAGCGCGCTGAGTAGGTACTAGTGGAAAAGGGCCATAAGTGGCCCCATATCTGGCCACCCCACATTTTTGGAGGCGCCCCTGCCTCCTGGTCTGGATGGTGAGGGTGATGCAGGGCAGGAAGACGGAGAATCCACTCGCTCCATTGCTGGCTTTTCTCCTGGATCTCGTCTCTCTCCCATGAGACATCTGGAGCTAACTGGCGAGGTTGATGCTCATTTATTGGTGCCCTGGCCCTGAGACTTCCTGGATATCATCGAGCGAGGGGCTCAATGAAAAAACATTCTGCTAGTTTTTCTTCTTCAACATTTTTTTTTTTTTTTTTAAAGATTTTTTTGGGCTCTAGTGGCCCTTTATTGAAGTTGCAGACTGGAAAGGGGTAGAGAGAGAGAATGGGGATGACATGCAGCAAAGGTGCACAGGCCGGGATTCGAACCTGCGACTGCTGCAGGAGGAGGACTGTAGCCTCAGTATATGAGCCGCTGCTTAACCCATTGCGCCACCAAGCGGCCCCTTCTTCAACATTTTTTATCTAAAACATTCTCTTTTATGTAAAGTAGCATATGAAACATATATAAAACAGGTAATGTTAGTGAAATTAAAAAAAACTGATCCATCCATCTATCCATCCATGACAAGGGTATAGAGCTGATCCAGTGTTTTACAGAATCCACATTGATTCCCCTGCATAGACCATACGAGCGAGGCTGAGGAGTGTCATTTGCTCTTAAATATTGCCTTTAACCGTGAGGGAAGGCAGTGAACGGTAGTTTAGGCTGCTTCTGACTGGTTCCTCCTCAAGAGGAACCTTTGGTATGCATCTTGGTCTCGTGGGTCTGTTAAGCATCTTCCTTCGTCATCTGATCCAACTTACATCGAGGCAGTGATCAGTTGACAGCTCAACACCTCTCTTCATCTGAGTTTTCAAAACATTTCCTTGCAATCTTTGGCTGTCACTGGAGTGGTTTGCAGATGATTTTGAAGCAGCAGAGATGAATATCAGCACCTTGAACTCTGAGACCATCATTCTCATTCAGAACATGGGGGAATGCCGTCTCCAGGTTGGAAGTGATCTGGTTCTACCGCCAATGAAGGACTTGTGTGCCTTTCAGTCTTGTTCACAGACGTTAGAAAAAAATTGTGTGACACTAAAAAGCAGATAAGAGTAGCAAACACTGTACCAGTTGATTTATGTTTCTATCCTTATTTATGTTGACAGACTGTGAGTAATGACTAAATAAAATCATGGATACAAGTGGCAAGAATGAGAAGTTCTTAGAAGTTCAATCATATGGAGAGAAGTAATCGGAGGTGGTGGGGCATCTAGTCAGGAGGCCTCTTGGATGCTTCCCTAAGGATGTGTTTCAAGCATTTTCGAACAGGGAGGAGGCCATGAGGCAGACCCAGGACATGCTCTTGAGATGATGTCTCTTGGCTGACCTGGAAATGCTCCAGTATCTCCCAGAGGAGCTTGGAGGGGTGGAGAAAGGGAGGTCTAGGCCTCTCTACTTAGTCTGCTACAGAAATGACCATATGCATGGATAATAGTATTCTTTTAAGACTTATAATTGCCCTTTTTTAAATATTAAATGACAAGTTTAAGAAAAAAAAAATCAGAAACCTGTAAATTTAGGAAAACATATTGACATAATTGACCTGGTTAATTTCCTTTTTTTCTTTTGTGTATCATCTAACAGGATACAAACATTCCCTCACATGAAACTGCAATGTCTTAAGTATCAAACGCTTGTGCAGTAATTTAATTGTCACAGCCAAGAAGTGGACATCTTTATTGCTCGGTGTGTCTGGGGCTTTTGTTTTAGCCTCTTCATACTTTATCTTAAGTGTAGCCTGATTATACCCTCAGTGTCCAGTGAAAGAGGACAACACATCACAACATTGTTAACAAAGAGTGTATTATTCTAGCTCAGAGGCAACTGAAGTCCCTCATCATAGCACAACATTTGTACAGAGAGGCGGCATATTTGATGCTGCTCTTTTGACTTCTCGATCGTCTCTCAGATCTTTAAGGTATGCACGACAGTGGTTATTGGCACCCACATCATTAGACTGCAGTCCAGATGAGCCTTGCTGTACAGCATGTCCCCTGTGCTCAGATTAGTTAAGATGACTGAAGCTGGATAGACAGACAGCTGACAGATGAAACAGAAAATAAGCGATTCCACCCTTTCTTTCCCCTGACTTTTAAGACGGTAATTCATGAAAGTTATACATTTTGAAGACAGTGGTGTCGTCAGCTCAACAATGTTAACCGACGCTTGTATGTCTGTGTCCTGAGAATGCTGCGTGGGTGGCAAGGGTCAAATAAATACATTAAAAGCTGTGCCAATTCCACCAAAGTGATAAAAGCCTTCATCACGGTCATAACAGCATGGTAAATGGTCCCTCTTGGCTTGCAGCTCCTGCCAAATACTCTTCTTTACCTCATTCCTTTCTCCATTAGAGCTGTTTATAAATCATAAACTCAACACACAAGTAGAGAAGTAGAGAAGCAAGAGAGCAGAGCTGTATGAGCACTTATCTATTTGGCTTCCTCAGCACGCTCATGTGGAGAGAACAAAATCACTTGCCTAAACGTTCCTGAATGGAGCTGAAGCCCACGACTTTAAGTACCGTGTTCAAAATCATGCCTTTTCTGTAATGAACCATAGGTTAATTAACTTCATTAATGAGCTCCAAACACTAGAGGCAAAATTCATGAGAATCTATTTTTGAGAGCTTGATTAAGAGCTCAGCTGCTAAAGCCAAGAACTACATCACTGGTGTGATTAAAATTAATCAAGTAAACACAAACAGATAAAACAACAGCAGACCATTAATGGGAAAGTGGACACCAGTCATCTGAACCTTGTTCTACAACCCTTGAACAAAGTCCCTGTAGTTGATTAGTGATTTATGTTTTAATCACCAGATGTCATCTTCATATACAATTAGGTAAGTTTTTGATCTTGTGCAAACAATGATATGTGTAAAGACTGCATACACTTATTCATTTTGATTAAAATTCTTGATCTAACACACGACACATGTTTTTGTTGTTGTGTTTTGCAATCGCACACTTCACAGCCCTTCACTTTGTGCTGACATCATGAACCAAATCTTACTATTACTGGCTAGTGGAGTTTCACAAAAATAGTACCTCTGCAATTACATTTGCAGAAGGAGCTGTCCTTATTAATTTGTACTATTTCTAGTAATATAATGTTGTATCATGAACAGTCTCTCTCAGTCTGGGCTCAAAACCCACAGCAGATTAATGCAGCACGACTGTGGAAAGGAGATCAAGTAAAATTATGAATTATACACGCCAAGTTTGGTTAAGTCAGAGTTAGTTAGGTAGTTAAGCATCAATTCTGTCAATCCATTCTGAATGTATATGACGCCACCAAAATGTTTAAAACGAGTAATATAGGAGTTAAAAAGAGGACGGCAGGAGTGGAAGATGTTGACAGTACATGGTGTCAGCCTTGCTTCAGGGCTTCATCACAGTTGGCTTCTGATTCCTTCAGCCAAGCCACAGTGGAGGAATTGTGAAGCTCCTGGCTGACATCAGTGGAAGAGCTCCAGTTTCAAATGTTGCTTTGGTAGCAACATCAGAAATGACTGCTGTGTTGGCTCGCTGATTGTCTCACTACTGACCAGGAGGCAGCGGTCCCATTGTGAACATCCTGTTTGAAAAGCTGTTTTGGTGGCTTTGTCACAACTGGGTCTCAGCAGATGTCCCAGTAAAGTTAATTCATCCAGCTGGAGGGTGTCTCGGCTCCAGGAACTGGGACCCAGCAGTGATTAAGGCCCCGTTTACACGTAGCAAAAACGGTGGTGTTTTCGTGTGTTTTGGACGTTTATTTACACGAAAGTCACCAAAAACGATAATTTCTGAAAACTCCGGCCAAAGTGGAGATTTGCAAAAATTCGTCTTCACGTTTGCTTGTAAACAGAGGGAAACGGACATTTAGGCACATTATCCGACAGAAACGTCACCAGTGTCATGTGTGCGACCTGTGTTTTGTGCAACCTGTTACAATTTGTTTGGCCACTGTAGTTACTTGTGTCATTTTGTTGATGTTTTTTCCAGGATTCTGATTGGCTAGCTTGACTTTATACTTCTCATTACACTGCCACCTGTAGGTTTGGCATGCTCATAGCACCCTTAACAGCGTATTTATGCAAGTTCGTGTAAATTATGATATTTTTCAAAACGTAGATGGGGAAATATCCGTTTTTGTAAGTACCCAGCTATGTGTAAACGTGGCCTAAGTCATGGGCGGGCTATGATCGTTTTGCTGACACACAGTTAGCACAAGCGGGCTGCTGCTTATCTAAGGTTTGCCTTCTGACTCTACCAACCCATAGTTAGTTGTGATGGTCTTGATTAACAGCTCAGGAGTCAAGAAAATGCTAATCACTAAGTACTAAAAGCAAGGGCAGCTAGCCACTGCCCATGGCCACCGTACATAAAAAAAAAAAAATACTCCTAACTGTACATAAATTTGTTGCTTTCTATAATTTTACCTTATGTGATAGAAACAAAAGAAAATCACGTACAATTGCCATGGATGCGAAATCTAGCTAAATTGTTTTCTCAACCAGGCTGAAAATTTCTGCTGCAAAAAGGGCATTTTAACATGGGGATCAATGGGAACTCCAGAAGTTGCTCTCTGATATGTCCTGACTTCAAAGGACACATCTCGATATTGTTGAATACTTTCCTGTTTCGAGACAGTTGAACTGCATGTCAGCTGAATTGCTACTTGTTGTGTCACTAATAACATTGAACTTTGAGCACTTTGCAGGTTAAAGTCGAGGTGTTTTGGTTTAGGTAGTACCCTGAAAAAGCACAGCTTTCAGTTAGCCACTTGTCAACCAATAATACAGTTGGTCCCTTTGCTTTAAAATAGATATTTATGCCTCACAAAGCTACTACCATAACAGCACATACAACCCCAATTAGCTGGGACCATGTGTAAATAAAGATACGAACAGAATGCAAATGTCATAACCCCATTCTTCCCAATAGAACATAAACAACATCAGATGTTGAGACATTTGACCATTTTATGGAAAATATTAGTTAATTTTGAATTTGATGGCAGCAAGACCTCTCAAAAAAGTTGGAACTGGGCGATGTGTTTCATAAATGTGTGTATAAGCTTTATCCATCTGGAACCCATGAGCTTCATTTTGCAAAAAAAAAAACCCATGCAAAATAAGTGGCAAGGAGTTTAGTTGCATTTGACAGTCTAAAGGATTTTTTCCAGTTAAAGCCTTTTCACACAGAGAGGGCCGGGAGAAACCAGTCGGTGCCAGTCGGCGATACAGTTGAAAAACTAAAAAGCTTTTTGAGGCTCCTGGCACAGTCTTATTATGAAAGATGTTTGTGAACAGCATGAGTACTTAAGAGAGTTGTTACGATGATACAGTAAAGAAACTTGCAAAATAAATAAAAAAATAAAAAATGATTCAAGCGGCTACAGAGAAACATCGCTCTGCCTCGAGACTAAAATTCCTTCATTATGCTGAAGCGATTAAAAGATTAGACATAATACATTTTACATACAGATTCAAGGATATGGGCAAGGAAAAGCAATGAGGGCTTTATTATTGTGAGTTTACAAGCTCTTCAAGTGTTAACCTTATGTGAACCATTAACAACCCCCCAGTGTGCGTGGGAAAAACACGCACCCTCACCAGTTTACAAAAGAAGGGTACATACAGCATCTTTACAACATTGTAAGACTGATTGGCCCTTTTCTGTTGTTGTTCCTAAATAAGAAAACACAGGAATGGAGAGCAAACACAAGAACACGAGGCTGCCACAGTGAACTCCAGCCTCCACTAGAGATAAGGAGAGGTTAACGGAAGAAGTTATCTGCAGAAAACAACTGAGCCCTATTACTTTGAGTTCCTTTTGTGTGGTAATCTCACTTGAAATAATAGTAGTACTTTTCATACATCATCCACTTAAACCACAGCAAGATTCCCACACCCACTGACTCCAAGTGAGATTCCTGTTTCAAGGTTCTCCAAGTAACAACAAACTGTCTTAGTCGTGTTTGTCTATTTTGCAGTTAGGAGATTTTGGAGGTAGGGAAAAAGGTGTAGAACATATCTGTTATACGTGGAGAAGGTTATGCCTGTTCCCACACCCTGCAGTGTTATCATTTGACAAATCACCCCGGTGTGGTGGTCTGGCCGTGAAAACACACAACCTCTACAGTCCTTACCTTCATGAGCCGTGGATACCGGCTGAGAAGTAATAATATTTTACCAAAAAATACACTCAGTAACGGGCTCGTTTTCAAACTGATCATAACAATACCTTATTGTTAATCATAAGTAAAGAAAAACATGATCTTGATTTTAATTAAAATGCTTGCCAGAAAAAAGAAACAAACAAAAATCTGAAAAATGACTTTAGTGAAGAGCAAATAAGGTATATCAGCAAAGCTATAACACTTTTATATCTAATTTATCATGAATGGAGACAGGCGTTTCTCATTGCTTTCTGCAGCCCACACTCCAGAAAAGGTTGATACGACGTAAAATGTGATACAAAGCAAGGAAATGGGTGTGATTTAATATGTCTGGAAAAACCCTATCCTTATTTGAAAGAAGCAGGAAGTCAGTATGTCAAATATTAAAATTAATATCACACTCCACTGTGATAGTTGGTGATGTGGTAAGACGCACTAAGTGCTTATTTGTGAGTGAGGAGCCTCGACCAATGGCGTGCGTCGCTGGCCTATTTAAGGGGAGGTGATGGGGAACCCGGAAACAAAGCGCGACTCTTCGCCCCCGCCCACTGCGGGTCCCGGTCGGTTTCCTGTCTCGTTCCTCATCCACCTGTGGCTTTGGCCGGCTCATGTCAGAAGCGGATCTTGCAGCAAGATTCCGTGCTTAATTGCAACTGCACGTTCCGGCGTCCAGTTTCCTTCGAGTCTGCGCAGCGCGCATTCTGTGAGTTTTTGGGGCTCGTTCCGAGCGTCTGTTAATCAGGCGACTTGTGGAATTGGGCGAGCCTCACTAGGATTAATTAAGACGCCTGGCATCATCTGGGGTTGCCGGATTTGGTCCCGCTGCCGTTCTTGTCAACCTGAAATTACCAAGCAGTGTCCTGGTTGGACTGACGCTGTCGCCCGTGTGAAGAGTCTGCAAGACCACCAAGCATCAAAACATTTTAATAGGCTTAGTTTTAGTAATTGTGCGCGTGTGAGAGAGGGTGTGCGTGCGAGTGAGTGGTTGTGAGACTAGTTGGTGTGTGTGTCTGGAGTGTGGTGTGGGGGATGCTCCTTTTGGGTTAATTTGGGGTAACTTGGGTTTTGTCGCCCTTGTTACCTTGTGTAACTGATATATTGTGCGTGGTCAGCAACCACAGTGGTCAATCTTTGGTTTTGTCCCCTCCCATTACTTTTGAGCTGTTTATATTGGTTTCGTATGTTTGTGTACTTATTTTGTTTTCCTCCTTAAACCCCTTTTTGTTTCTTTGCTTTTCAGGTGCTGAGCGTTTCACGGCAGGGTGGCAGCCAACCCTTTCGGTGGTGGTGTCCTACTTCTGTGTGTGTGCATTCCACGTATGCTCAGTTTTTGGTTTATTTAATTTACTTCTTTGGTTTGCAGTGAGTGTGACACGTGTGTTCGCATGCTATTGTTCGGACTCTGGCTTCATCCCTTGGTGGCTTGCCTCCCCCCTGCTGGTGGGCCTCAGCCCTGTCAAGCGCGAAAAACCCTTCATCCCTGCCCCAAAAATATTGTCGAAGTGTGACTCCATTTTTATTGACCTCCGGGTAAAGTATTTCAAAAGAAACTGATTTTATTGAAACTAAAATAATAAAATTATATTTTCATAACAGTCAGTCTCTGGTGTATCAGTCAATCGAAATTTCACGTGCGCCCTTAACAAAGAAGTGTTGACGATCGGGCCACAGTGACAGTGTACGCTTTCAGATTGTTATATGCATTATCAAAGTACAATATCAGTAGGAACAGTGCAATAATTCATTTTGTTAATTAAATGTTCTGACTGTCAGTGGTTTCCAGACGTGTATGAAGGGATTTTTGTTTCTTTATTATGCAAGCAAAGAAAAATGAACTTTCAATCAAAAATCAGATTGAGAGCACGTATCTAGTCAAGAGCCATTCCAGAGCTATCATCTTCCTCCTGGCTTCATTCATGACATTGCACCTTTTGCTGTCAGAGTCAGCTTCATCGCAGTCTTCTTACCTCCACGCGCCAACTCGTCTTTTCTACCCACAAGTAAATAATCCCATTCACCATAAAATGTCCTCAAACTCTGTCCTTGATTTTCTGAAAGCCATTTTGATTGGTAAACTCTTCTTTTCTTCAATTTCTGAGGTGAGACAGGAAATGCCCAGGTCTGCAAACCCCCTTGTGCTGCTCCCTCACGTGATGTTTTGCGGGTTCTTGGGTAACGTGTATTGTTCTTAAAAAAAAACATCCATCCATTTTCTATACTAGGTATACTCACATTCACACCTACGGGCAATTTCGAAACATCAATTAACCTACTACGCATGTGGGAGGAAGCCGGAGTATCCGGAGGGAACCCACGCAAGCATGGGAAGAACATGCAAACTCTACAGAAAGACCCCCGCCGGGCCAGGGAGTTGAACTAGGAACCTTCTTGCTGTGAGGCAACAAAAGTCAAATGGAAGTCAAAAGTTAAATGGAAAAAGGAGTTAAAAAAAGAATATACACAGCTAGAGGGAGCAACTGCAGCAACTTTTTTGCAATTTCTTCTAAATCCAAAAATTCTCCCAAACAGTTGGTCACCACTTCTTTTTGAAATATTACATAGTTTTTAAAGTCTTCCTTGACCCCTGTTTAAACTTTTTCAAACATATTGACGATTTTCTTCTTTTACAGTCCTCTTTAAGCCAATTGGCCAAATCAAATTTGAACACGAAATGAGGGGATTATTTTCAAAAACAAATTGTGTTTATTGGTTACAGTAATGTTAATGTTTTTGTTCGATTTACATTCATACTTACGGCTTCAAACTATTGTTTTAATTTAAATGTAACTTCTCATAAAAGAAAAGGTGAAAGCTGACATCACCAGAAAACTACTCCACTCTCGTATTATAACGTTCGCTGTGTCATTAAAGGTTTAAAAACCTGCGTCCTGTTAATGACTTCTTGTAAAATTCCTGTCACACATCTGAATTAATCGCCATTGGAAGGTTGTTAATGTACGAGCCCCATACAGGGCAGGCCTTGTGCTGCAGTGTTGTGGAGCGTTTTCCTCCTGCCAAGTTTGGCAAAGCTGAAATGATGCGTGCATGTGGACCGTATGTACACGTATACGAGCGTGATTACACGTGTGTGCATGTCCATCACTCAGTTTTCAGCTGGGCAAACCTGGAGGATTGCGTCACATATGCGGAGAAAAGAGCAGCCCCTTGCCAGTAAACTACTCCTTTAATTGCTCTGCAACTGAGAACACATTGCAGAGGAAACAAGGGGCTCATTGTGAGTGCATGTTCATCTCAACACACCTCATATTTTCTACAGACCACTGACCCCCACAAGCATTTACAATAAAACACAAAGCCGGCAATTAAAGTGTTTGCATGCACACTCACATGCAGACACTTAACATGTGTGTCTGCCCTTCCATATGCTGATTTATTCCAACAGTAGGCCAAGATGATGTATGTTATCGCTTTTAAACACCAGGGATTAAAGTGAGGTCGGTTTGCTTGTTGGAGCATGTTCAATATTGTGCCTCTGTGATTCAGTCTGAAAGCTCTGTATGATGTGCTTATTAAACATGAGTAATATAGAAGTGTGCGTGCGCGTGTGCGTGCGTGTGTGTGTGGGTGCGTGTGTGTGTGTGTGTATGTGTGTGTGTGTGTGCCTTGCATGATGGATCTGGGTTGGGTGGCGGTGGTGGTCTGAATATGATGTAAACCAGATGTGGACTGGGATGCAGACTTTCGTACCCACTGGAGGGAGAATGAACCCTGTGTGCAAATGTATATATTTGGTTCATGGAGAGCGCCAGCGCTGATTACAAATCCAATGTAATTTTGCTTTTCACCAACCACATTTGGCAGATTGCGGATGCTGTGCTGACTGAAATGAGCTCATGCTTCATGTGAGTGACCCATAAATCACACGGACGTCATGCAACCACTGCTGCAGCGATACTTACCATTACTTACTGGATTTAAAAACTGCGGTCAACAAACTATGTGAAATTATGATGATTTTGTTAAAACCTGGAAAAATCGAACGTTATATGTTAACCCTTTTTCTCAGAAAGACCCCCTAACAAATGTCTCACTAAATGTAATTTCATAGAAAGGCTGAAAGGAATGAAGCTAGAGTTCATTTTTATGGCTTGGGGAAATGTAATAATCCTATCTACTGGACGAGGAACACTGGCTTCATCTGTGTTTGACGCAACAGACATCGGTGTGTACAATATATACTGTGTTTGCTGCAGTCCTGGTGCCACTTCTTTCAAATTTATTTTAGTGAGCCTTTCAGGAAACATAGTTGAAAGAGCCTCTTTCAAATGATCAAGTGTTTTTAGCTGGTGTAAGGACAAGGCTGCCGTAAAACAAAGTGGCAGTCAGGTTCTGTTTGGTGCTTGAATCGCCTTGAGTTTGTCATACTAGAATAAATGGCCATTCCTCAAAAAAAAAAAAAAAAAAAAAAAAAAAAAAAAATATATATATATATATATATATATATATATATATATATATACATAACAACAAGAATGTCTCTTTGTGTGCTTTTCCTTAACATGATAACACAGAGAAATATTTATGTGACTTGCTGTGTTCTAAAGTTAAGTTTACATTGCAATTTATCAACATATAGCACGTCATAAATGTGTATCAAAGCCAACAACTCAAAACTCCTTCAACAGCTTTGTATGGCAATTTCAATTTAGCCTGTAAACATAAATATTGTCACTCACATTTCAATACTTCAGAAATAAGCAGCGTGGAAGTATTATGAGTGAGACTGTGTTGAATTATTTTGGTCTGGTGCTCAGAGGAGCCCCTGGATATGTGACTTGGGGCTCCGAAAACGCGGTGACCCGTCTCGCCGGATCGATAAAAGAGGGATGCAGGAATAAGTTATAGGCAAATGATATTTATTCACTTATAAAGATGAATTAACAAATTTTGGTGCGTGTTAGTCTGTAGAGTCAGTATAAAAGTTACAGTTTTTATCGGCCAGATTGGGATGCTCACGGCATATTTTGCACCTAGGGTTGCCACCTTTCAGAAATAGAAATAAAGGACGCCTCCATTTCAGCAGCGCAGGAGCCAAAAAAAAGCCCCAAAACTTCTAAACTGCATAAAAATGTGTTTATTTTATATGAAAAAACGTGTTCTTTAATAGCATTGAACTTGCATGACTGTACAGACAGCCAACCATATAGCAGCTGAAATAGCCTCCTATGCTATGTATGTCCACATCAGCCAAGGTGTAGAATATTGCTTCAGGTGAAGAATATGGTGTAAAAGTTAACTTATTTCAATAATTCAACTAGAATATGGTGTAAAAGTTAACTTATTTCAATAATTCAACTAGAATATGGTGTAAAAGTTAACTTATTTCAATAATTCAAGTAGAATTTGGTGTAAAAGTTAACTTATTTCAATAATTCAACTAGAATATTGTGTAAAAGTTAATTTATTTCAATAATTCAACTAGAATATGGTGTAAAAGTTAATCTATTTCAATAATTCAACTTAAATGACCTAGTCTTATTACATGCAAAGCAAGATATGTTGAACCTTTATTTGTTATAATTTTGATTTTTTGATAATTTTGATCATTTTTGACTTTGAGCCATAATCAGAGAGCAGCGTCTTGCTGGTGCAGGAAACTGCTGCATGCAGTGACGGACACTGGCTGATTTATGGTTCCGCGTTGCACCAACGCAGAGCTTACGGGGTAGGATACGCGGGAACGCGAACGTACGGTACGCGTCGCCGCGTAACATCATGCAGCCACTTCTCGGCGAACACACGTTTTCTGTTCGATTCGGGTAGTGGTTCAGTTTGGCGTCTCTTTGTAGTTGGTGGTGGTGGAACGCCAAAATAATTACTTAATGGCGCTTGCTTCTTGGACATATTGACGAGACGTGTCGGGGTTTGTTCAGTAAAGCTGTTTGTGATGATAGATCCTTCCATCTCTTCCTGCCCAACAACCCACCACCGCAACGAGCATGGAGGGGGAGTAAGGACACGCTGTGATTGGCCAGTACCAACTTGTGGCAATTCTGGGGAAAAGCTCTCGCAATAGATTTTTTAATATTAGTATTCTGGTCTGGCCACAACCAATAATATGAGCCCCAGCTGTTGGTACGCAAAAGCGCTTCGCAGCACAAGATTGACAGCACACTGTGGATTTTGACGGCGCATGCGCTCTGGCGGCCCACTTATGTGCAGCCCTGATTATAATGTTTTTTGAAGCACCTGTCAAACAACGTCCAGAAGAAAAAACTGACCTCGGCTACTACCAGGGACACAGTGGAAATTAAAACTCATCTGGAGTTCTGACTCACCTCATTCAGCTCTATGTTTTTCTCTCTGGAAACCCTGTTTTGCTTTTAGGTGTGTGGCATTGAGCTTTAATGTTGCTGTAAAGGTCCCTCATCATCCTTCCTAGACTTACCTTTTCTCATCCACACTGGACCAAACACACCAGGTATAATGATGCTGCAAAATGTGCTTTCAGATAGTATACCAGCTTTCCAGTATCAGATGAAGGAGCGGTGGTGAATAACAGTACAGGTTATATCAGTTCTTGCTGACTGAACTCTGCTGACTGGAGTGTTTCCAAACCTGGACAAGTTCAATGCATGACTTGCAATGACAGGGCTCTCAAGTTTTGCTTGCAGTGAGATTTTCTTTCTTTTTTGGTGGTGGTGGTGGTGGTGGGGTATCTCCCTCCCAGTGTCACATTGACCCGACTTCTTCAGAAGGAACAAATTAGACTATATCCAATACACTGTTTTATTTATTCTATAACAAAGGGAAACACTGTAGTGGCCATTGTCTTAGTGTTGTATAATAATAACAAAAAGTTGGTCTCATATGCTCTTAACAAACAAACCAAAATATTAAATTAAATGTCGGGTCCACATTTAGCCCCAAATGGGCCCCTTGAACAGTGGTGGTTATCCTGTCCCAGTGTGTGTGCGTGTGTGTCTATGTTTGTTTAAGAGTGATGTGTGTTGAAACTTAGGTTACCTCTGCTAACCATTCATTGAACACTTGAAGCTGTAACTCAGACCTTACATAGCAACAAAAAAATTCTATTTTCTGATTGGCTGATCACCAGAACTCTCACATGAACTTAAATCATATGACCACAAATCATTTAAGCATTTTGACCAGAGACATTTTTCTACGAATAGGCCTACATTTGATGAAGTTGGAGATTACATGAAAAAAGCGATGGATGGACCGTTGAGTTGGTTCAGGTCTTGCTGTCATAATACACCAATATAGAGGTCCGTTGGGGGGGGGTTCTTTTAATCTCAATCGCTAAGACCGCGGTGTATGTTTAAAAAGATCAGCAAGTAGCAGCCGTTGTTTACGTGTTTATTCTTCTTTTAATTTTTTTGCTGGACGTTGCAAACTGCAAAAAATCTGCATTACTGCCACCTGGTGGTTGGCGGCACAATTTTTTTCCATCAAAGGTTCTTGTGTGGCTACAGTGTAATGGAAACCCGGCAGCTGAAGGGGCCGAAGAGACGGTCAGCCCTGTTAGGGTTCCCGGAACTCCCGCTAGCGGCTAGTGGAAACACACCTAAAGAAGGTCCAATATCTGGCCGTGGCCAAGCTACACACAAGCAAAATCTAAATGTTTGGGAATATTGGTGCCTTGTATTTTCCTCAGAAGTCAGAATTCAGAAGTTGGAAGGATGTCGCAGCTGATCAGAGCACATTCAGTCAGAACATTGGACAAGCCAGTGTCGCTGCTAGTGCAGTTAGCATAACTGCTTCACTGTTTACTACTTTGTATGCTGCATTTGGCGCATACAGTGTAGCAAAACGTGCACTGATAAAAAGCAAAGCATATACAGGTGTCGGTCATATGATTAGAACATCATGAAAAAGTTGATTTATTTGAGTAATTCCATTCCAAAAGTGAAACGTGTTATATTCATTCATTACACACAGAATTATATATTTCAGGTGTTTATTTATTTTAATGTTGATGATTATAACTGACAACTAATGAAAATCCCAAATTCAGTATCTCAGAAGATTTGAATATTACTTAAGACCAAAAGAAAAAAAGGATTTTTACAAATGTTGGCCAACTGAAAAATATGAACATGAAAAGTATGAGCAAGTACAGCAGTCAATTCTTAGTTGGGGCTCCTTTTGCCTAGATTACTGCAGCAATGCAATGTGGCATGAAGCCGGTCAGTCTGTGGCACTGCTCAGGTGTTATGAGAACCCAGGTTTTTCTGATAGTGGCTTTCAGCTCTTCTGCATTGTTAGGTCTGGTCAGTGTTGTGCATGTACGCGTTCAAATGAACACGTTCATTTCTTTGAGAACGTTGAACTGAACGCAACTTATTTGCAAATAAGGAACTAGAATGTGAACTTCTGCAAATCACAAACTGGAATTTTACTGTTCAGATTATGTGAGTTTCAGCTTCAGTGTTTAGGTCCAATTATTACGGAATAATCGTTCTCATTTCACCAGCGGGCGGCGCGCACATTTAAAATACTCGACGAGACGACGACTTCACACTACATTACCCACAATGCAGTGCACACACTAGCATAACAACGGGCACCAGCTCCATGGCAACGGTGGCCCGAGCCCGGTGCAGTCTTTACATGACCAGTGAAGAGAGAGACGATGCGGACGCAGCGTCAGATGATCCCTCTGCTTATGATTATTTGCGGGAATTTTACACATTGTCTAACAAAGAGTCCGACGGTAAAAATCTAACCTTTCTATGCAAATTATGTCCACCTGCGCTGAGAAAACAACTCCGAGCGTCTGCCTCATCCGTCGGCCTACTAAATTCGAAACGTCATGTGGAGCTAAAGCATCCGTCCAGTGTGAGAAAATATCTGCATATCCTTGACAATCAAAAAAAAAGTCATCAGGAAAGACCAAGAAGACCCAACAGCCCCAAACGACCCCAGTCCCACCTGCAGCCTTCAGGGGTTTGATTTCCCAGCAACAGGTAGAAACATTGTTAATGGACTACATTGTTGGAGATTTACAGCCTGACTGACGGACAATACATGATTGTATACAGTAGTGGTCTTCAACCCTGGTCCTCGGGACCCCCTGTCCTGCCTGTTTTAGATGTTTCCTTGCATCATCACACCTGATTCTAATTAATGGTCATCATCAGCTTGTCATCCAGGTCTGCAAAAGTCTGTTAATGACAGTCATTTTTATCAAGGTGCTGAAGCAGGGAAATATCTAAAACATGCAGGACAGGGATCCTGAGGACCAGGGTTGAAGACCACTACAACAGTTTAGTTCACATAGTTCATTTTTAAACTATGTGAACTGAACTTTGAACTAGTTCATGAAAAGTATGAACTTGCACAACACTGGGTCTGGTGTATCACATCTTCCCCTTCACAATACCCCATAATTTTTCTATGGGGTAAGGTCAGGCGAGTTTGCTGGCCAATGCCTTGCTACCAGTGCCTTAAACCAGGTATTGGTAGCTTTGGCACTGTCGGAAGGAAGGTCCTTCAGAGTATCCAGATCGCATGAGCTGGCAACAGGGGTGCCACAGGGATTGATGCTTGGCCCTCTTCTCTTTTCACTATACACCATCTCACAAGGTGAAATCATCAGCTCTCATGGCTTCTCCTACCACTTCTATGCTGATGACACCCAGTTTTTCCTTCCCACCTGAAGAAACTGCCGTCTCAATGATATTATCAGCCTGTCTTTCTGATATCCCTGCATGGATGAAGGACCGCCATCTTCAGCTAAATCCAAGGCTGTGGGAAGATTATTTGGGTTGGGGGTGCTGAAGAGAGGTTTCCCAGTAAAAGACAGTGATATACACCCACAATGTTTAAACACCCAAATGTATGTAGGCTAATGTAAACAAGATATTGTGGTCAGGTACATCACACCTTAAAATAACGCACTTGAAAATTCTGCTTCAAACACATTCATTTATGAATTTACCACAACAAACAAGAACATTCATAGCATTAAAGCGTTTGCTTGGTCTAGAACCTTTGAGAAATATAAAACAATGTTAGCATACTGTACGATCTTTACCAGCCTAACGTTGTTAGACTAATAAATCCCACCGCACGGGGTGTGCTTGACCGGCGTAACAGTGTCACCCTCAGCTCCAACACACAACCGTTGTCTTTTCCTCTGGTTTATTTTCGTCGTTAGCAACTCCACACATAGTAACTAAAACAATATAAACAGTAGAAGGCAAAACAACATGCCTGAAAATAAGAAAACTTCATACACATACAAATAACTATCATACCTTTAAAGACATCTTTTAAAGGTATGATACCTTTAAAGACCAAACTTTCTCTGTTCTGTGTTTCTGCGTGGGTTTGTTTTTTTGTTTTTATTTTTTTTTTTTGGGGGGGGGTCAACCTACTTATCTCAACTGATGACATAAACAACAGCTCGTATTTGTAGAAAGAAACACAAGCGTGGACCTAACAGCACTGCTTGGCTCAGCTGATAATAAACCGAGCACTTACCGAGGAGATGCAGTTACATTCAGCCTCCTACAGAACTCCAAACACGGGTGACTCTTAGGTCTTTCATGAAAGTGTTCTTGTTTATAGCTGCAGGATGTCCTTGTGGACATTCATCAATTAAAGTTATGTCTCATCTGTGTCATAGTGGACCGTAACCATGTTTTTAATCTCCTCAGACTGGACAACAAGTGCTCCGATGAGGCCGCTGATGTTGGCAGTCAGACACAACTGTATTAGTTAACTTTGAGTGAAATTCGCGACTCTGCCGCTGTTATCTCAAGGATTCTGACTAGCAGGTGGGGCTTAAACATGTGTGGCTACTTTGTATGTCTGATAACCACAATGCACAGCGTAACCAAACACGTTTTGAAAACTGTATTAAACCATCTACATTGTGTATATATCCAAATTCAACATTTTTGAAAAAAATTTTAAGATGTTTATTATTGCATTTATTTAGTTTTTTTGTCAACTGGCGGCGGTGCTATGACACTAATCCAGCAGGGGTCGATCCAGCACCCCCTCTTTCCATGGCTATGGCTAAATCTGTTCATACTGAGCTTATTGTCTGCCCAGCCAGTCATTCCTTACCTCCTCAGACAAGTGTGCAGTTGGATTCCATCACACTTGTGCTCACGTCTTCTGCTAGGAATCTTGGTGTCATGTTATACAGTCAGCTGACCTTTAAGGACCATGTTGCCTCTGTTTCCCGGTCTTGTCAATTTGTTCTTTACAACATGAGGAAAATCAGACCCTAGCTGACAGAACATACGGCACAGCTCTTCAGGCTCTGTTCAAGCTCTGGTCATTCACACATTGACTACTGTAATTCCTTGTTGGTCGGTCTCCCTGCATGCTCAGTTAAACCTCTGCAGATCATCCAGAATGCAGTAGGACATCTGGTCTCCAACCAGCCCAAAAGAGCTCAGGTCACTCCGCTGCTAATCTCTCTGCACTGGCTTCCAGTTGCAGCGCACATCAAGTTCAAAGCTCTGCTTTTGGGTTACCAAACAATTATGCATATGGCTCACCCCTTCATCACTAGCTCCTCTCGACAGTATATTAATACCCCTAGGGGAGCTCGAGAGGGGGGGAGGATGAGAACCCCAATCTGACGGATTACCGACCAATGGCGACGGACAAATGACGACGACCGCAGTATGCATATGAGGGAGAATCTGTAAAAACAGCCCGAGGCCTCAAGATTCACCAGAGCAGGATAAAGTGTTTGGTGGAGGAGGATGTGTGACCACCCACAGATACCACATCTGGTGGGAGGAGGCGGGAGGAGCCGGGCCAGAAACAACCCCACAGAGCCCAGAGCCTCCAAGTGGCAGTACCTGTTCCCCCAACTTCGCCACTTCAGTGTGAGTTCCTTGTAGACCCACCACCTCCTACCAAGGAGTTTGACACCAGGAAGCCACTTTTGAAAGAGGTTCAGGAAGTCGTGAAGAAGGCAAGGGCTAGCTCAGCCCCAGGACCTAGTGGAGTGCCCTACAAGGTCTACAAGAACTGTCCATTGCTACTGAAGAGACTTTGGAAGATCCTCAAAGTCATATGTAAGAGGAGAAATGTTGCTCAGCAGTGAAGATTTGCTGAAGGAGTCTGGATCCCCAAAGAGAAAGATTCATATGATGTCCTCCCAAGTCCAGCAAACCTCTTCACCTGGGGGAAGGTGGAGACCCAAAACTGTTTGCTGTGCTCAGGAAGAGGAACGCTGGAACACGTCCTGAGCTCCTGCCCAACAGCACTCGGCCAGGGCACTCGGCCAGAGCAGCGGCAGCCAGGTGCGCAACACCACCAACACCATCGCTTTTATCAAAGCAGGAGTTCAGCCAAAGGCAGGTGGCAAGAAGGCACCAGCAGGGATCCTGGCAACTACCCAAGACTGGCAGTTCTCGGTAGATCTGGAGAAGCAGCTACGGTTCCCACAGCACATCGTCAGCACCATCCTGAGGCCAGACATCCTCCTGGTCTCAGAGAGCACCAAGAACATCGTAATCATGGAGCTGACGGTGCCATGGGAGGACAGCTTGGGGGAGGCCCATGAAAGGAAGAGGACCAAGTACGCACATCCGGTCATTGAATGTTGTCAACAGGGCTGGAAGGCACGATGTATGCCCATTGAAGTTGGCAGCAGGGGATTTGTGGGGCACTCATTCCACGAAACCCTGAGTGCGTCGGGCATTACGGGAACAACAAGGAGCAGAGCCATCAACAACACCACCGAGGCAGCTGAGAAAGCCTCGCGATTGGCTCTGGCTCCGGCGAGGAGAACCATGGGGACAAGTGAGTGCCACCTGAACACAAGCCGCAGATTGATCAACCACGGCTGGGTCGCCTGGGCGAGGGTGTTTAATGTTGTAAGACCCGAAACAATATAAACCCAGGATACATTACTGCTGATGTGTTCAGGTTGCATCACTAGATGTATTCTAAGAACTACTATTTATAGTCACACGGTGGGGTGTGAGGATGTGGATAAGTGTCTGCTAAATGACAATAGTAGTAGTAGTAGTGTGCAGGTACTGCAAGTGCTGTTGGAAAATTAAATCTGGGTAAAATTGGTCAGCAGCAGGAAGCATGAAGTGCTTTACTTACTGGTAGGCAGGTACGTTGACCTTGGACCTCAGAAAACACAGTGGACCAACACCAACAGAAGACATGGCACCGTGAACCATCACTGACTGTGGAGATTTTATACTAGGTGTTTTAGATTGGATCCTGCTAATTTGGCTGGATGATTAACGCGTGTTTAATGCACCTTGGTAATGTAAACGCAAAGAGTATTATTTGTCACCTCAGGAGTTGAAGGGAAGGGAGTTGGGAGGCGTTATCGGCGTAACATAACATAACCTGTGTGGGCGTGTAGAATGACGTATTGTCCCTACATCAGCAAGATTTATTCACCAATGTAAAATGGGCTACTGCCTCTCCTCTCCTCCTCCAGACTCTGGGACCTTGATTTCCAATGGAAATACAAAATTTACTTTGATCAGAGAACATAGCTTTGAACCACTCAGCAGCAGTCCAGTCCCTTTTGTCTTTAGCCAAGACGAGGTGCTTCTGACGCTGTCTCTTGTTCAAGAATGGCTTGACACTAGGAATGCGACAGCTGAAACCCATGTCTTACATATGTCTGTGTGTGGTGGTTATTGAAGCAGTGACTCCAGCTGCAGTCCACTCTTTGTGAATCTCCCTCACATTTTTGAAAGATTTTTGTTTCAAAATTCTCTCCATGGTGTGATTATCCCTATTGCTTGTACACTTTTTTCTATCACATCTTTTCCTTCCCTTCGCCTCTCTATTAATGTGCTGTGGCACAGAGCTCTGTGAACAGCCAGCCTCTTTGGCAATGACCTTTTGCATCTTGCCCTCCTTGTGCAAGGTGTCAATGATTGTCTTTTGGACAACTATCAAGTCAGCAGTCTTCCCCATGATTGTGTAGCCTACCTACCTAATCAGCTGATTAGAGAGTGGGAGCAGGTGTCTTCAATAGATTTTCTGAGATATGGAATTTGAGTTTTCACTTGTTGTCAGTTATAATTATCAAAATTAAAAGAAATAAACACTTGAAATATATCTGTCTGCGTGTAATGAATGAATATAATATTTCACTTTTGGAATGGAATTACTGAAATAAATCAAGTTTTTCATGATATTCTAATTATATCACCAACACCTGTATGTCTGACTTAATGTGAAAAAAAGACATAATTATAATAGACTGTAAAATTAACTGAGTTTTCACTTTGTTGATGTGAATAGCAACCATGTTGGATTCTGAGTACCTTCCCTTCATTTTTGCAAATTTCAACTACAAACCTGGAATTTAGGACTTTTGAGTAAAAAATAGAATGTGCCATAAAATTACCAATAAAGTTCTCAATCCATTTGGTGTGTCTTTGTGAGCACTCACGCTGAGTAATGAATGTTCTCTTACATGTTCTACAAGGATCACTGATGTAAAAGACTGCCACTTATACTCTTGTTTTATCAGAGTTTTAATTACATCCATATTTATTTTCCAGTGCCTTTAAGATACAAAAATAAAATTGCAGAACCCTGGCTCTGTTAATCCTAAATCAACAGTAGCCTAATTAACATAATTAAAACATATGTATAGGACAATCTCTTCAAAGTGTTACATCTGGGCTTAGTCAACAGCAAGTCACCTTAGAAATTAGTTTCACATAATACAGACTTTTGTTGGGTTTTGTTGGGTGTACATATTATCTGAAAGTTGACCGACAAGGACTTTTTCTAAATCTGATAGTAATTGTTAAACATAGCCAACAATAACTTGACTGACTAACAGGTCTACCTCTAAAAATGTCACTGCATTTTCTGTTCGTATAACTAAGAATAAAGATTAAATATTGACGGCCATTTGAACTTTTAAAAAACAACAAGACTAGGGATGCATAAAATCCATGCACATCAATGTAGTTTGTGTCAAACATTTTCCACATGGTAGACCAAACCTGCAGAGCAGATCTCAGATAATGCAGAACCTTCTGTAGAAGGGGATGGATTTGGGTAGTTTTCTCCAACGTCTGAAACTTGGTGTTATGAAAAGACGGCCAAAAATTATGGTTGAAAAGAAAACTGTGCTTCTGGGTGAAAGAAAAAAAATTATGGAATAGTTATATTGACCAAGATCCACGATAGAATAGAAATGCAAAAGATGTTAATTCAATGTTGAATTATGGTCAAAAAGTTAGATTTTTGATTAAGGTCGACGATTGATGGTGGATCAACCATCAAACAATCATCCAGTTCTAGCCAATCAACCAGTGTTGAAAAGAAGTCATTGAATCAATGTTATTTTGTGGTCCAATTTGAATGCCAACGCGTAATCAATGTTGAATCAATGTATGCTGTTTGTCGCCAGCCAGGCTTCAACGTGGCTTCAATATTTCTGCCTAACCATATTTAGACGTTGAGTCACTCGCATTGTGCTATCTGGGGACCAACCCAGGAAATGATTGTGGAAAAAAGGTTAAAATATGGCTCCTTGAAAAGTTAAAAAAATAATCTGAATCTGTAATTGTGTTTTAATTTGAATGAGTTCCTGCACAACTATTTCTAATTTTGCAGTGTATCAGTGGGATTATTTCTTTTTCAGCAGTGCCAACCACTATTTAGGATAAAGACATCAGTGAGTGGAAAAAGCCTCAAGCCCAGTTATAATTTTTTATATTTGTGTACTCATAATTAGCTGGCATGAAGACAGATATGTCAAGCTTAATCAACTCAATATGCTTCATTACTCTCTCTGGTTGCCTTTCTAACATGACTAGTGTTTGAGGAAAAAGAAAACAAAAAAAAGTGAGTTGTCCAGTGAGTTTTCTGTATATGACAGTTTTGTCCTTCCTGCACTTTTATGTGTAACACAAACACTAACTTTCTCAGGCAGGCTAGATATCATTATCTCTGTCAAATTCTGGCTCATCGAGATCCATGCTTGCAGTATTAGTGCCCTGAGCCAATCACATTTTGTAAGTTTCTCCTTGTCTCCCACATTTCCGAACTGTTCGGGGTTCTCGAAGGGATTAGATGTGAGGAGTTTACTGACCACAGGTCCAAAATTTCAATGACATGAACTCTGAGCCACTTTCTCATCACTTTTGCCTTGCAATATGGTGCCCTATTAAAAAAAGGTAGATCATCAAATTTCTCTTAGGTTCTCAGGAGAGGTTGATCTTGCAGAACATTTAATACCAGTCTTTCTTCATGGCACTTTCAATTTTACCTAAAAACACTGCCAAGGATAAAAAAGCCAAGTGAACTCAATCTCCTGGATGAGAAGCAACTCCAAACATAGGGATTTGTTTCATTGCAGCCATGATAACAGGGACCATGGTAACGTTCATCTTTACTTCTGTGAGCAATTGATTTGTTAGCTTTCCCAAACATCTGGAAGGTGACTTCATAACTGTTCATCAGAACTGTGGTTCCCAACTGTTGTATTTTCTGCAGAATTTCAATCTGTCCTGAAATTCTGAAGAATTAAAAAAACAAAACAAAACAAAACAATTAGTCCTGGGTGTTTTTACTTGGAGAGAATTGACCTTTGTGCTGTCCTTCTTGATGTCACTAGGCCATTTTCCAAAACTCTTTGCTTTGCAGATGCATTCACACCCACCAGCTGCCTTTGTTGAGCAAGCTCTAAACTGGCAGCAACATGATTAGATGAATCCTCAAAAGGAAACGGTGCTGGCACTTCCTGAACGCTCTTACATGTCATGCACCTTTCTTCACTCTATTTTTAACCTGACAAGACAAAGGTGGTTGCACACACTTCTTTAGAGGTAACAATCTGTAATATGAGCAAACAATGGCTTCTTGACTGGCTTTCTTTTGTAACAATCAGTCTGCTGTCATTATTCAATCAGAATGAAAGGGAGGTTTCAGACGGCTTCTACCTTTTAACAATGACCTCTATGTGGATCATTTGATAACTGAAGGATGTTAATTGGTCGTGTTTTGCACACGTGTGCAGTGCATGTGTTTTGTTGTGCACTGAATCGCGTAAAGAGATGCAGACAAAAACAAACTCTTTTGTCTCTCACTGATGAGACCTTTGGGACATGTATGGGTCAGCTCCTGCTCACCCGACACAAGATGCTGCCGCTGATTTAAGAGTCTAACTGAGGTACCACTTTGATTCAAATACACATGGTCTTTCTGTTGGTGCCACATTCAGTCCATTTTGCTCTTATTTAAATACCTGGACTCACAGTTAACACCGTCACATACCTAACATGGAGAAACAGCTTTATTAAGAAGTGCGGTGGGATTTGAAAATGCCACTCCATTCCCATAACTTCATCTTTATGGCTTCATATCCTCCAGGTCCTATTGTGGAAAAAATAGCTGTTTCAATCACAGGAAGGCCCTTTGACCTTATGAAAACAGTGAGCTTGACCCCTTATTTGAGGATCTCAAATGGCTTAGTCCACAATGTACTGGCCCATGAAGAAAATGAAGCTTATGGTTTTTTATATGAAAATTATAACTTTGTCCCTCATCTGAACATTTGTGGGTGACTGTTGGTCACTCCATCTAACACTGAACTATCTCAACTATAGACAGTGTAGTCGACTAGAGTGCAATACCACAAATATTTTCACAGCTCTGTTCATAGCAGTTAGTTTTAAGGGGTAGAGTCACTCCCTCAACTTGACTCAACCCACTGCTTTTACAGAGTGTTCCTCCTTTGAAATTGGTGTTAAGGGGCGGATATACTTGCTGTTTGAGCCTTCATTCACGTCTGTTCACAATCAACTGCAACGTCGCTCGCGTAGTACGCGAGGAGAGCATGTCGTACTGGGGTAACCGATTGGGGGCAGTATGCAGAGCCAGAGCTAGAAAAGTAATAAAATATTTGGTAGTAGTATAATAAACCAGCTGGTGGACTAATGGATGAATAAACAAAACAGCAACACGGGATGAAGAGGAGATCACTGCACTGCGTTTCTTGTGATCTTGGTGAAGAAAACGGAGATCGGCGATCGGAGATGGTTTGTCGGGCCGTTCAACCAAAGCAACTGATGATGAGAAACAGCGGCAATATTTCTGCATTTCCTCCATTTCGTTGGAGCGATGACTGAAGAGCCTCTGTATCCAGCTCAGACGTTTGATGATCGGTGGATAAACAGCCCACCAGCACCATCACCGCTGCATCTTCTGACGAGCACGGACACGAGCACGACTCTATCTGCACCCAAGACTGTGTTGATCTGCCACCCACTGTTTTGACACGCATGTTTGTCACTGTGCAGCGGCAATGTCACATAATAACGTGAGGATAACAGTTGCTCAGCCTCTCTTCAAAACAGTCCGCAAGTTTCCAACCTCCGCGTCAAGTCACTCGAGGTCAGCTGGTGCTCGGACCGGGACCAGCACCACTCGCGGGCAGAGTGAGAACTGCAGGTTGCGTACGTGTTCAGTGTCTTTTGGAGAACCTGCCTGTCGACGCGTCAAACGAATGCAGGATACGCGTGTCGGCCATGATGCGTAGGTGTTCTGAACAGCAAGTATATTCGCCCCGTTAGAGTTTAGTATTACCCACTTAAAAAGAACAATTAAAGCAGTAGGTGGAGATGGGTGAAAGAAAAGATGGAGATGATGCATCATTCAATGCAGAAGTGGGTCTGTGATGTCACAGTACCCTACAAATCTAAACCACTTATTGGCTAACCTCATTTCAAATTCAGGGTGCCCCAAATTAGGTGATAGGGCCATGTCATGTTAGAGTCATATTAGTTCAATGAGTTTACTCCTTTTTTTAAAAACAAAAAAAACAAGGACTTAGCATTAGCAATTGAGAAGATCTAACACAGAAACTCAGCTGCACAATAACACTGGCCAATACCAATGGTGAAACTGCATATTTTACTGAATACATATACATAAGATTGCAAAATCAATTAAAGCTGCAAGCAGCGATGAACGGGCCCTCGCACTCACGGCCACCGCCCCCCATAAGCATATCAGACATGACACCACCCACGACTTCCTATGTCAAACCATTCAAAAGTTATAGCAGTAAAAAGGGACAACCAATCAGAAGAAGGGGCGGGGCTAATTCAAGCCAATGAAGGTCAAGGACTCCATACAGAGTCTGATGACACCACCCACAACTCTTTATGTCAAACCATTCAAAAGTTATAGCAGGAAATAGGGACAACCAATCAAAAGAAGGGGCGGGGCTAATTTTCACTAATTATGGTCAAGGACTCAATACCGAGTGCCATGACACCACCCACGACTCTTTATGTCAAACCATTCAAAAGTTATGGCAGAGAAAAGTATTCTAGGGGGCGCTGTTGAGCCGTTAGGCCACGCCCATTCATGCATTTTGATGTATAACACACCTGGGTGCACGTTACGATTTGGGCAGTATTAATTGCTGAAGGAATGGCATAAATTGCGCCAAAATTACACAATTAATTCAAAATGGCCGACATCCTGTTCGGTTTCGGCCATGGCGCCAAGAGACGTTTCTTTAAGTTGCGCCATGATACAGGTGTGTACCAATTTTCGTGCATGTACATCAAACCGTATTGTGGGGCTTGAGGCACAAAGTTTTCCGGGGGGCGCCGTTGAGCCATTTTGCCACGCCCATTCATGCAAACCATGAAATATCAAATTTATCGCCAGGCCTGGCTTGCATGCCAAATTTGGTGACTTTTTGGGCACGTTTAGGGGGGCAAAAAGGCCCTCCTTTCGTCAGAAGAAAAAAGAAAGAAAAAAAATTCCTACAGATACAATAGGGCCTTCGCACTGAAGGTGCTCGGGCCCTAATTAGATTTTATTTTGTTTTATGGAACTCTTGCAGTGCATTAGTGCAGCTGTTGTCAAGATCACTTTTGGTGCAGCAGGGTCTTACTACACCCAAAGCAATACAGAATACTTCCCTTCCCCTCTCTTTTGGTCAAAAACCACTAGTGGGTCTTAAATGCCTGCGGAGTGGAGAAAGTGGGTAATTTATCACTGTCCATCGCAAAGTGTTGTAGATGGAGGCCTGGTTTTATTGCCGGTGTCACATGTTAACGAGCACATTTTATGGTGAAAGTGATGGAAGGTCACGCAGTCAAGGAATTATCACACCATGTGGCTTTGGGTGGTTTGAAATGCAGCTTAATTTTACTTATCTGCACTAATGAATGAAATAAGGTGGTCGACTGGTGAGCAGTTTGTCTCCCAGTTTGGCAAATAAATGACCATCTCCTGGTCTTTATTCATTGATGAAGATTTACTTATCTTATTTACTTATTTACTTATAGGTTTACTTATCAAGTCACCACTGTAAGAAAAGATAGTTTTAGTCATTGCTAAACGGATGCTGTAATTAAACTGGATTCCATCCAATTTCTTTACATTTTCATAATTACAGTATATCCGTGCCCATGTGTCTAAACCTTTTAAAAACTTTGCATGTAGAAATCCTGGAGAGGAATGACACCAAACAATGGGTATGGTTCATGGAAGGGTCAGGGGAATGAAACTAATTGAGTGGTGTCCTGTTTCGGTAAAGTGGATTCATTAACTTTGTCTCTCATCACTGCAGGACAATGTGCAAAGACTTTGCGCAAAGACTTTGCGCAGTGTACTGATTTCTCCAATGAGAAAGTAGAGGCTAAGGAAAAAGCTGGACCCATGCTGTCCTGTGGAACAATGACACTCTGTTAGCCTGAGAAAGACATGGATCCAAGATTGGCAGAATGACCATTTATGTAGACAACTTTTATATAAAATGCCAAGTAAACACTATTTGATTTTCTAAAGATACAATGAACCTGGTAACGTATGTTGGATTCACTGATATTGCTCTCTTTTCTCCACACATCTGGACAATGTGTTTGAACAGACATCTGTTCAAAACTGTGCCAGACATTTCTTTGAAAAATGGCATTTTACTGCATCACTCTCTGCCGGCGCAGACAGGTTTCCAATAGTCTCCTTTTCTCTGTCTCACGGCATTCGTGAGGTGACAGTCTCTGCATTGACCAGACAGATTCTCTGCACTAAGCATAACATTTGAGCTGTACAAGCTGTAGTTCTCTGAATGTCTGCAGCATAAACAGATGACTGCAACAGTTCAGCACAATTTCACACTGCAGCACATACCTTGGAATTAGATGAAGGGATTTACAGAAACATAACTCAAAACTGCTTTTCAAGGGTTTTCTTGAACCCCTTATCAGTGATCCAGCCCAGATTTCCGGATCCATCACCGTTAGGACTGTTTGATTGCTGTTGTGTTTGCCATGCATGTAGGAACTCTTCCACGTGTGTGATGAGTATTTTGAGGGTAAATGATGCGTAGTCCACACACACAGGTGAGAGGGATGCTGTAAACCAACAGTCCAAACAAAAAGGAAAAGCAGATGCCTGCCATATGCAAAGTGCAAAGGATTTCCAAGAGGAAGGACTTAGGGAACATTTTTACATAACCCAGTCTGGAGAGTAGGAAGTTCCTGTATCACATTTACACATTTTACACATTTTAGCAAGTTTTTTGTTTGTTTGTTTGGTTGGTTTTACTTTGACCACCACAGCTCTAGTCTGTTGAAAAACGTTATTTTTATTCTCAAAGTTGGATTTCAGCATCAAAACCTTGGCGTCAGGATTAGGAAAGGATTCATTTTTCACATTAAATTGAACTTTTCATGATCATTTCCTTTCAAAGAGTCAACATGTGGTACATGGAGACGTTCTCACACTTTGTGGATACAAATGTTCTGTCATTTTATTCTGTCAACAAGCTGCTTAATGATAACATGTGGCTTAACAAACCCTCATTCATTCACTGATCAAAAACTGATGCTCACTTATTATGGAAACTGAATTGAATTGAGTCATTCCCGTGGAAATCCCACTGACAGGCACAGGAGGCAGTTATGCATGAATTCAAGAATCAAATGGAAGAGCAGTAAGACAGAAGTGGGGGGTCGGGGCGTTGATATTAACTGAAGCTGTTGTTGGGATGTTTAATGACTGACCGCTTGAAGCAAGGAGGAGGTCCATTGTGTCCAGCTCTGGAGCGACTTGCACTTGGAATTGCAAACTGGGTCATTGCTTTGATGTAAAGCTGTTATGGAGCAGATGGCAGCAAAAAAGACTTTAAGAGACGAAAAAAATGAGAAAAAACACTTGTTACAAGAGCAAAGAGCAGGAAAGGCAGTGAAGAGCAGAGTTAAAGCATAACTAAACTGTTTCATTATGATTTAATGGTAGGTTTTCACACGTGTGCATCACATGCAGAAGAAAAAGAGAGTCGTGTAATAATATTTCTAACCGTTCCCCTCCTCATGCACAGCACTTAGGCTTAAGTTGGGGTGGGACATGCAAATGCAGCCTTTCTGTCCGCCTGCCCCTTCAGAGGCAGCAGAGCAGCACGCTGCTTCTTGCACACACACTCACACACACACCCTCAGTCATGCAGAGATGAGATTGCTTGGAGGGTAGAGCCTCGTCGGCTGGGTCTCATACGCGCTTGCACGTGTGCATATGGAGCTGAAACTTTAGACACGCTCACAGTCTTCCCTCATTCTCTCCTCTGTCCTGCTCTCCTCTTTCTCCTCTCCCCTCCTCCAGCACACCTTTGTGTTGTTTTTCTTACCCTCATTCTTTCTCCTCCCTCCGCACCCTCACTAGCTCTCCCTCTACTCTGTCCTGTGCATTCAGATTTTTGGGTGAGTGTGAAAACTGGAAGTGAAGAGAACAAGATGCTGATGGTGCCACAGATGTCCACGCTACATGTCTCCTCCAGGGTCCACTGAAGAAACCTTCAAGACCTCAAGTGTGACGGAGAACAGAGGAACCTAAAACTTTTTATTCTAACACTTTTTTATCAGCGGGCACTTGCATTTTGGAGACTGGAATTAGTCAACCTTTTTCAAAAGGGACAGAAACAAAAAGAAAAGAAAAAATGAAGACCAGGTTGTGCCAGCTTGCTGCACAGTTCTTTCTCCTGGGAGTACTGCTCCCAGCAGTGGACAGTAAAGGAACTTTGTATGGAGGCCATGTCAACCCTTTCTATGGAAACAGATACCACCTCTACAGGGCTGGACTCAACCCACCAAACAAGCCTATGACCCGTCACAAGTAAGTGTCTTGGGCATTATCACTGACACAAATGCGCCATTTCTCTCCCTTGCCAAGATTTCTAAACATTAGGGACTTGAGGGCAACCAGAAGCCAGCTCATACTGTAAGCTCCCCAGGGAAACCCATATGACCAGTGAGTCGCAGAAATGTGGTTTTACTTTGGGAATACATTTGGTAACAGATCCTTGAATTGACGCCCTGTTTCTCTTTCGCTCCAAATCAGCCCTGTTCATGCGGTTCACACCTAAAACCATCTGTGGCTGCGGATAAACACGATTGAGCAATAACAGCATGCTGAAATACTAAAACAACGCCACTGATATTTATGGTGCAGCAAGGTTAATGACAAGGGTATTGGTCCTCTCACAGTCATCGTAAATTTGGTAGGAGTGGTGGTCCATGTAGATGGAAGACTGACAGTCCAGCTGGACACCCGCTGGCCGAAGGGAGTGGCACAACACACATCCAATCAATGAAAAAAAAAACAAATAAAAACTATTCTGCAGTATTGAAATTGTTTTTTTCCCTACCTAACTTTCCCTGTAACAACACAGGGAGGCAATATGTTTTCAATCAGTCAGATGTGATGTATAGAAAAAACAAAGTAGTCAAACCACTATCAGTTCCAGTACTATCAGCTGTGTGCATGATATCAAAAGACATAAAGCTGTGAGATTAAACATAGCCATGAGGATGTATTTTTCCTGGATGAAGATGGCAGCGTGGCCCGCAGGGCTCTTTCAATTTTTCTTCCCTTTTTCTTCTCCCCTTCTCTTTTGCTTGGCTTCCCATGAGAGCTGTTATGTCTTTGGACAGCTCCCCAGCTACCTGCTGCTCTGCTCAAACTCCCACAGGAGACCTCTGATTGCCCAGCCCGCTCACTCAACAATGTACGCTCAGCAACCCAAATTCGTCTTTTCATATTGCTCATATTGAAATGTGATTTAATTTTCTCACGTTTTTTTTTTTTACACCCTATGTTAAAACACTTCATACTGCTGCACTCACTCTATGTTAAGAACAGTTACTTACAAACTGAATATTACTCGTTGAAAAATTAAACAAGTGACTTTATTTTGAGAGCATATCTCTATCAAAGGTGCATTATTTTTACAGCAACACACACACACACACACATTCATATATATATACATACATATACATATATATATACACATACATACATACACATATACACACATATATATATATATGTGTGTCTTTGCAAACCTTCTGAATGTTACTAGGTGTGGAAACAATCATCCAATTATTGAAATTGTTATGTTCCACGGTGCAATCCCCATCATCACTCAGTACTGAATGAAGTGAGGACTCCCAGGACTTAATTCTCCTGACTACATCTTACTTTTCATCAGATCATACACAGCTGGCTTCCAGTGCTGTAGTGACCCATGCATGACCTGTAATGATAATATTTGCCCGACCAAAGGTTGTATCACCAGGTGACCAAAATTCCCTGTAAGGGAAACCTTCAATGTCAACATCAACACAGTGTAGAGAAAAACAGTTTAAAACTCACTGATTTGAAATTCTGACATCACCAACATTGGATTGTTTTGTTGTTTTTATTGTGGGGTCTTAATGACCCAAGATGAAGTTTGCCTTCCAGAGTTACTTTACTTTGTCTTTCTTTGGTTTAATTGCCACACGGTGGGAGCTACGTGCTTTCGAACATTACTGCACATAAACCCTGCTGGTGGCAAACACTTTGTGGCATGTACAGTAGGTTACCAGATCAGAAAAGCTGGTAACATTTCAAAATTAAACAATCCAATGAATATGAAAAATATTGCAGTGCTTTAAAGCCAAGAACACAAGCTTATTCTCCGGTCTGTCAGACTCCACTGCATCAAAAACGATCATTCGTCTAGAGTTGATATATGAGCAAGAATTTTTTGGGGGGAAAATCTCGGGGCATTATGTCAACCTTATCCAGAGACAGCATCATCATCTCTGTGCTTGGAGGCATCTGGGGTACGTCATGGCAAATGGCTCAGGTCAATCCAGATCATTTCTGGAAGAGATGGACCAAAATAATCACCTGGGGCCTCATTTATAAAAGAGTGTGTAGGATCCATACTAAAAGTGCACGTCCTGGATTTATAAAACCGTTTGCACGCACATCTGCATGCAATGTTCGCTTTATAAATCACAGTACAGCTGGAAGGTTGCGCACATGAATTTGCCTCATACCACGCCCTCTACACGCCCACTTTCTACCATAAATGGTCAATGCAAACTACATTATGTAGTATTTGTATTGTATTTGCATATAAATGAGCCTGCTGAGCATGCGCAGCGGCCTCCTGCAGCCTGTTTCTGCTGTGCGTCAGGATGAATGAGACGTGTCGAGCCACCGTGCCACTAAATTTCACGGAGACTGAGATCGAGATGTTGTGGATGAGGTGGAGACCAGGAACACCACATTATTTGGTGGTCACAGTAAAAGTATAAATAGTATATAAATAGTATAAAATAAAGCGAGTGAGTGGCAGCACGTTGTTGCTGCGCTAAACGCCGTGAGTGCCACGGACAGATCTGTTGCAGAAAAAAAAGAAGTGGTGTGATTTGAAGGTGGAGGCCAAGAGGTAAGGAGCCCCTAAAGCAGGGGTGGCCAATCCTGGTCCTCGAGAACCCCTATCCAGCATGTTTTAGATGTTTCCCTGCTTCCTCACACCTGATTCTAATTACTCGTCATCATTAGCTTGTCATAAAGGTCTGGACAGTTCTGTTGTTGAAACAGCTACTTTTATCACGGTGTGCTGAAGCAGGGAAACATCTAAAACATGCTGGATAGGGGCTCTCGAGGACCAGGATTGGGCAACCCTGCCCTAAAGGGACACGGATTTTTTTAATATGTATATAATGAGTTTTACGTACGCGCGTGAAACCTTTAAGGCTGATTTATGGTTCTGCGATACACCAACGCAGAGCCTACGGCGTAGGTGCGCGTCGATTTAACGCAGAACCATAACTTAGGTTTTACGCGCGCGCGTAAAGGTTTCACGTGTCGGTAAAACTCATTATATATATAAAAAAAATCTGAGTCCCGCCTGCGTCGCCAGTTCCCCATATCTTCAAAATGTTCGTGCGCGACAGTTAGGGTTGGCGTAGAGATACACACATTTTTCGGTTAGTTTTTTTTTCTAAATCCCAACCTTTGCGTAGAAGGTGGCGTGCGCATCATTCAAGCACTGTTTTGTGCGCAAGCAAGCTTTATAAATGAGGCCCCTGGGCTGTTATCAATACAGTCCCAATATCTTCTGGTTAGGACTTGTATTCATTTTCTAACAGAAGATCTAAACTTATCTTTGGTCATAGGAGCAAATCCATGTACACCATTACGCAATGACAAAAAGTCAGGGGCTGTAACACCATGTTAGGTATATTTCCACCCCTGAACCTGTAGATCACCAAGACATTACAGTTAGTTTTGTTCAAAACAACCCGAATAATGACAGACAGACAGACAATAATTTCGTGTTGTTTATTGATAGTATTCCTGCACATGTGCATATGAGTCTGCTGTTCTGTCTTGAACTCAACAGGCCCTGGGGATGCACGATTGCCAGACCACCACTACAGTTATATGAGCTCAGTTGTTGTCAGTCTGACTGGTCAGTGGAAACAGGGGTATTAAAAATAACACGTGCTATGCTCCGTGTACGAACGAGTGTGTCCCAGAGTGTGCATACGGGTTGGTTTATAGGTTTTATGGAGAATTTCGCTCAAGTGAAACTCTTTACCTTGCTGACCACATTCAAATGGACCAAACATGCTGTTTTTTGTTGAGATATTTAAAATTCTCAGTTGCTGATGCACCACAGACATTTTGTTGTTATATTCCATAATCATCTAAGCTTTGGCTGCAAATCAATTCGATTTCACTGTAATTTAATTCCCTCAATTTGGTGCTGCAAAAAATATATTACCCTCCAGACTGTGACATCTTCGACAGTTGCAATGCTGTACCTGCCAAAGTTTTATTACATAGAACTTTATACGCGTTTTGAGTCAAACTGTGCTTTAGGGGCTTCAGACTTTCTAAAGTGAACTTTGGCAGACAGGCAAAAATAATCAAAAGAAATTTGCATGTAAAAGTTCCACTTGCGTCAACACATGCCAAACAGAAAAGTTTAAGTAATAATAAAAGAATAATAATAATAGTATAATAATATAATAGTATAAGTAAGTATTTGTTGCATCTAGAAGCTTATCTCGCTTAAATATACTATTGTGCAAAACATAAAAGAGATATAAAGCTGAATCTAGTAGCTACACGCTCCTAATTGGGAAGTAGGTTTTGTTTAAATCATCAAGGATTCCAGTGGATGACACATGTCACCAATGATCAGATTAGAAATGTATCTGAAGGCTTCTCTGTGATGTATGGGACAGAGTTCAAGGGGGAAAGGTCAGCAAGTTGATAGAGGTTAGAGGTTATGGGTTGCTCTTGTAAGTTTGCGATGACTGTCCAGTGGAGGACAGGAATAGAGCCAGACTCCTGCTAAGAGTTACAAAGACTCAAAAGTAAACTCCCAAACTTCCTGTAACAAAGTTATCTATCAATCTAAATACATTAACTATGTCTGCAAAGCAGATTTATGAACTTGAGTTGAGAATCGCCAGTGAGGAGAAAGTTAATAGAGTGTTCACACAGGAGTGTTGCAGCAATACTTTCATCATAAAATCATTAAAAAAAAAAAAACACTCACTGGGTGCTTTGAAACAGTCCCACCCCCATGTAGCTGCAGTTTGATTGGCCGATGCTTTCGGCAACGCCTGAAAAGTTTAACTTCTGATGCGAACAATGTTTCAACCGCCACGCAAAGGACCCACAATTCAGTTCAGCAATGCTTGAAGTCACTCAGTACTGCGTAATCAATACTTGAGGCAAGCATTGAAGATTGTTTTAACATAAGACATGCATTCAGAAGACAGAAGACTACCTGTGTGCCTTTTAGTTCCAGAATCTGTAGACCTATGCCTAACACCTTTACAGATCTTTGGAGAACGTCCTGCACAAATGCAGCAAATACAACGCTTACTTAAAAGGAGGATGAGCTGCTGTTGAGTACATTTGCAAGAATGTGACATATTTTAAAACCAATAAAAATCTAAGGTGCTTTTCTCAGATCATTGTATACCTGAGTAAGTAAATATGTAAATGTACAAAGCGGCTGCTAGATAACTGCTGTGGGCTACAATCTAGTCTACATAAGCACTCAAAGGTGCTTATGTAGGCAGGCAACTGAAAGCCAGAATTAAGAGTTTTTTGCTCGTGCTTAATCCAAGTGACAGGCAGCAAACAACCTGAAGTGCATGTATAACATGAAAAGATAAAGGGATGATTACCTGTCTAACAGAAAAACAGCCATTATGGCATCATTCTTTTGTAACTTCTGTTCTCTCAACTGTCACCATTAAGGAAATGTCAAATCTTATAAACTCTTGTTTAATTTCTTCTTTAATAATGATAATAACTTGCATTTATATAGCCTTTCATGGAACCCAAGGTCACATATTATTCACTCCATTCATACTGGGTGATGGTAAACTACATATGTTGCCATAGCTGCCCAGGGGCGGACTGACAGAAATGTGGCAGCCGATCATTGGACGACCTGCTTTACCACCTGAGCCACTGCTGCCCCTTTGGCTGCAGTTGTGTCAAATACACTTTCTTTTTTGACCCACACCGATTTCTTTCGCTATGCAAATGCAACTTGCTGGTGTCACTAACAACTAATGGCAGCCCTACCTCTACCCGCTTTCCTACAACATCTGACACACACACAGATTATGCCTTAGATGAGTGCACTTAACGACCCCAGACACAGGCAGAATGTCAGGTTCACTGGCGGAGAAGGGCGAGACTCTTTTCCCCTGGCCTGAGCAAAATAATTGGGCATGGTTTTTACAATGCCCCTGCATCCACAGATGGCATACACTTCATATTAATCTCCATCCATCCATTATTTATAACAGCTTCTTCTTATTCACGGAAACAGGGATCTGCTCGAGCCTATCCCAGGTCTCTTCGAGCAAAAGGCAGATTGTTTACCAGTCCATCACGAGCTACATATAGACAAACAGTTCCACGCACCCACTTTCATGGACAACTTAAAATCACCAATTAGGTGTACGTGTTTTTTTATACGATGGGAGGAAGCCAGAGTACCCGAAAAAAAAAAACAACTAAGCACAGAGAGAACATGTAAACCCAACACAGAAAGGCCCCAGTCAGGATTCAAAGTAGCAACTTTTTTGTTGTGAGGCAGAGGTTCTAACCACCAAACCACCACCAATGCTGCTCCACAGTCATTTCATTACACGTAATCATTTATTATCTGGAATTATTTTCACCAAACCCATTAAAAGAGTTTTTTGAAATGATCAATCTGGACTGTACAGATGCACGACTGACCTCTAAACCTGGTTTGTTTGGCTAGCATCAGCGCTTGGCAGAGGTGGACAGAGTACTCGACCCCAGTACTTGAGTAAGAGTACAAAAACTACTGGTCAAAATTTACTCCGTTACAAGTAAAAGTAGCTCAGTCAAAATATTACTCGAGTAAGAGTAGAAAAGTACTTGCTTTTAAAGGTACTTAAGTATCCAAAAGTAAATGCTTTTAAATTTACTTTAAGTAAAAGTAAGAGTAAGAGTAAGAGTAAATTTCTTATTTTCCACATCAGTAAATTACTATATTTTTTCTAAATTAATTTAAGGATCTTTTAACTCTTGTTTTTGAGAATTAACTCTTTGAAACCAGCTGCACTGATGTGCTGCTTTTAGAACCACAATGTTATATAAAACCTGCAGAAACACCAAAAACAAATCAAATGAATGGGATCATAAGAGGACAGCAGATGATGCAGAGTTTATTAACAATCATGAACTGAAACCAAATGAACCTGCACCATCCAACTAAGTCTGGATCCCCCTCAAAGACCACTGCTTTACAAAAAACTGTGCCCTCGTTTTTTACTCGGTCGAACTCAAACATTGAGTTAAGATACGGCCAAGGATTTTGTGAAAGTCCCTGCTGCAAGTCCGGCTCATTATCAGACTCAGACGACTCAGCGGATTGTCTTTCTTCTCCTGACGCAGGCGTAGCCATTGTTGCGGCTCTGTCTTGACTTGTTGCGGCTCTGTCTTGACAAACGCAGGCTACTTTGGCGGTATCGTTTTGAGGAGGCTTGACGTATTTCCGCTTTACGTACGTCCCAGTGGAAAGCGTGCACTGTGATAGGTCTCCTCCTTTGACAAAAACAGCTTGTGTCCAATAGGATTTTAGGGAAGAAGAAAAAAGAGCAGACCTGAAAGTAACGAGTACTTTTCAGCCTTCCTAGAAATTTACTCGAGTAAAAGTAAAAATATTTGTCTTGGAAATGTATTCAAGTAAAAGTAATAAGTACCAAAGAAATCTAATACTCAAGTAAAGTACAAATCCTCTGGATATGTACTTAAGTACAGTACTCAAGTAAATTTACTCCGTTACTGTCCACCACTGGCGCTTGGTTTCATGTTCAAGCCCAGCATGGTTCCTTGTCTCTGGCATGGTCGGAAGAGGTGTTCTTGCAGACAGTACGGTGGCTCTTGTATGTGGATAAGTGCATGTATACAACGTATGCATGACTGGTAATATGTACCACACCTTTATTGATCCGGTTCCTGATTCAGCAGTCTGTCACATGGCTTTAAAAACAAACCCTGTACTTATGTATTCATACCAACTTACAGCCCATTTATGGTCATTGCTATGGTCTCTTTGCATTGCAATATATATGAAAAGCTGAGTATATATGCGTGAGAATTATTTCTGTAGAAGTAGTTGATTAGCTTGGCACAGAAGATTTGATTTTTTTTTTTTTTTGCATTTTGACTTTAATGAATAGTCAGAGTGAAAGAAAGAAAGTATTGACCAGAGATGTGGCGGCTGAGTGAGCTTCTATCTGAAATGGACAAAAACTAAATTGGTCATGTCTTTAATGAGTGACTAAGTTAGGATTGCTGCACCTTCCGTTTTCAATCTTTGTACTCTTAATGGGTTTCAGCTATTTTGATAACCAGGTTATTTGGATTAGCTGAGCAGTGCTAACTAGCTGCTTAGCACTCTTCTAATTAGCTAGAATACCAAGCAATATCGATGAATTTATTTTATGTTTTACCCATGAAGAGCTACTTGATATAAAAAAAATTGAGTTTACTGCTATTTACATCCGAATACTGTAAAATTACTGCACAGTCTGCGTGACATTATCTGTAGGTTTTTCTGAAGAATAGTTTTGACGTCTCTTTTTCCTGTCATTGACGAGGAAGCGATGAAGGCTCGTTGCTGGTTAAGCTTACAGTGTGGAGATTGACAAACTTTTGGAGGTAGACCCCAGTGGTCAGTCAATTAAATACAGTTTTTGTTGCAAGTAGGTTGGCTTCAACATGGCAGTTGAATTGTTGGCGCTTGTTCACGCCATTTTGGAGAGGTTTGAAGACATTTTTCAGGTTATCCACATCTGCTTTACAAGCAGAATGACATTTTAAACCATAGTGCCCAGCACTGTCTTTATGCCTAACTAAAAGTAACGCAGCCATTGCTGTTCAGTTCCTCTGATTATTTCCACGGTACACAGTAGCAGCAGTGAGTCCAACTAATCTAATAATACTGTTTGAAAACTCTTACATTTCAAAAGCGTAGAGAGCAAAGCAGATTATGTGCTCGGGAAATGCCGAAGGATAAGTGAGGTTTTATTATTTTGCTGCAGGTATTTTAGTCTCCTGCCATTTAACATGAATAAACAACCAAACAAAGAGTGCCACAAGCGCTCATGAATTTGTTTTGAAGTTATAATTACTAATATATATTTTTTTCTATTACAAAAAATAGTAACTTCTCCATACACAGATTTGAACCAAAATAATGAATACTCGCATATAAGTTACAGACTTTTTGAGCTACAATAATGAGAGGTGGCTTGGCTGACCTTTTCACTCAAATGACAGAGTTATCCCCTTGTGTTACAGCTGGGAGTATCTTTAACCCCAGTCCACAGCCAAGAGCAGCCTTTTGTCAACCGGTCCTTGGAGCCCTAACATATGCCAGCTGGCTGGAAATAGACTTCATTAAAGGCATATATGGAAAGAGATGGGCCCTGGAGAGTATTTGTTAGCCTATAGATATGGCTGTTAAAGGTCTTATAAAGGATTTTGTGGTTTTCTATGTGGCCCACACCAGGCATAAATCTGCCAGAGCTGACGGTGGTGGCCTGGGTTCAAACAGTCAGGGACCCCTGCAGGTGAGAGTGTGGTTGGTAGTGAGGAGGGAGAGCCATTTAATGTCATGGTGTCAAAACAAGCGAGGGGGTCGAGGGAAGGGACAGTGAGAAAGCAACACAGAGAGGCTTCGAGAAACATGAAGAGTGGAAGGCAAATCGCATTATTTGAAATAGAGGTGAAAGCACGACTGGCATGTTTAGATAATTAAACAGAGATTACCTGCAGTTTTCACATCTGAACGTACAAGAGAAAGAAAATGGTGGGGGAGTTTATGACTGAAAGGTAGGTATTGGACCCAGAAGTGGGTGGAGGTGTCATTTTAGATCAAATACCTTTCCACATTAAAATCATTAAAGCAAACCTATCCTGCAGAAGAGGTTAAAGATTTGGGTGTGGGTGGTCCACTGAGCGTGTGGAGCAACTACAGACAACTTTTTTTTGTTTTGTTTTAGGTCGTTCTGTTCAGTTTTCAGCAGGGCACATAGAGCTTCTTATAGCACTCCACTAAGAAGTGCTCAAGATTACAAGGTGCAATAGCATCAGAAATAACAAAAAAATCAATTTGTGGATAATTTTTCTTTTTTGTCTAAAACTACTGACGTTTCCATGAATTGTTTATTATTGTTCGAAGACAATAATCCGCAAAAAACCGAGTAAGCTTTCAGACAAGACCACCGTTTTAGACAAGTACACTGGGGTTAAAGGTGACAATTGGCGTGCGTTGACTGTACAGCAGAGAAGCCTTGCCTTCATAGTCGATGGTCAAATCCTCTTAGAGCTAAGAAAAGGAAGGGAAGAGCACAGAATCTCAATTGTTACATCCAGAGCCCTGTTTCATTGTGTTATACTGTAAGTCACATACAAACTCTCGGTCAGGAACCCCAGAATGTCCTTCAGCAACATTCTTCAAGGTATTTAAAGGGTGTTTACTTTGAGCCAAACAACAGAATTTCCTTCTTCTTTTTTTTCTGAACTATGGTCAAGTTTAGTGCTTAAAATTATATTGCTATATTGCAAACCTGCTGCCTTCTCGCCATAACATGGACAACCACCTTGCATCTTTCCCTCTTCAATACAAAGAGTTAATCTGGTTCCTCTGGATTCACCTATATTTCCAGCGCTCAGCGCCAACAGACGCAGAAGAAACTGTTGCTCTGATTTTGAATAGTAGCTCTTAGACATTCTTTCACGAGTCATCGTGTAGAGCCCGCCCCTGCGCAGCTGTGATTGGTTTGGCACATTCGGTATCTCTGGAAATGGTCGTGAATGGGAGTTGTACCAGAGAGATAACTTTTGTGAAGTTAGTGGGAATGACTGGCCAGGCTATGACCACAACAGCGGATGAGAAGAAAAAAAAGGGGGGAGGGGCAAAAACACATAAGTACTGCTCTAAAGTCCATGTTTGGTTGATCTGTTCTGTTTGATTGTGGAAATGTGGCAGTTCATGGTGGAGTTTGAGGAAGAGGAAGCAGTGCCTTTTGCCTCCAACATCAACACAACAGATGTATCAGTGTAACATCCATTCCTTATCTACTCTTGCTTCTTCCTGTTCAGGGTGAAGGAGTCTGCTGGAGCTCCACCCTGGACAGGCCAGTGGTGCTGAAGGGGTGATTGAACCCCCCAAAACAATCTTTCTGGCTTTCATACATGATCATCCACTGCAGTGGTCTGCTTTAACTGTCATTGCTAACGCTTTTAATCTGTGCACCATACATAAAATAGACCTGACCTTGGTGACTTTTATTAGCTTGTTGTCCTCTGTGGCTGACCCTTCATACCTGTCATGCAGAGGTGCTTCGACATTTACTTACTGTATATTTTTCAACACCATTCTCTTGTGACATGGCGGTGAGGTCTCAGGTCCCCCCTGTCCTCCTTCCTCTCCATATTCCTCTGATCTCAGATCACATGGCTCAGGACTTTTCTCAGTCGTTTTTCTCAGAGAGCTTAGATTAGCGCAGCCGTCTTGCAGCTCAAGATCCAGAAAGCGAGTTCTCACCCACCCTGCGGCCGTTGGAAATGTCTGTGACAATATCAAAAGCCAAATATAGTACTCACATGTCAGCTGTCACATCCGGGAATCATAGTTTTTGGCTTGAGTTATGTAGTTTGTACAACTTTAAACAGATTTCATTTCAACTGGAAGGTAAACATGAAATCTGTTCTTACACAGCTAATGAGTTGAACTGCTGTTGCCTAAACCGCCACGGTTGGAGAGGGCTTAAGCCGGCACTCGACCTTGTCTGTGAGGGACCCCGAGGATTAAATATCACTCATGGACAGAAATGACACAGAGATCTGTAAAAACAGGCAGAGCTGGGAGAGAGTGTGAGAGACAGAAACAGAAACCCATGAACGGACAACGTTTTTCTTTTCCGTCTTTTCATGTACATCTGGATTCCTGCACTTTTTTTTAGCCTTTGTAAGTCTCAAGGTCTCGAGCTGCCCCCCAGATGTGCACCTGACAAACAAATCGGTGGACATGATTGCTTTTTGCTTCACTGATTAGCTCTGAGTAAGTGTGTGAGGAGGGTCACACACACACACACACACACACACACACACACACACACACACACACACACACACACACACACACACACACACACACACACACACACACACACACACACACACACACACACACACACACACACACACACACACACACGCTGCTGGAAGTACTTGTGTGCCTTGAAGGGCTTCAACCCTTCTAAACTCTCAAAAAAACAAGTTGTTGAGCTCTTCAATCCTTCTGATGAATCTGTAATCATGAAAGGAGGAAACCATTGCTTTCGATCTGATTTAGATTATACTCACTACACTCACTGCAAAAATGTCTTTGCATGACAACAACAACAGGAAAAAAAGAAAAAGAAAAGAAAAGGCTCTGGTTCTGTGTATTCTCTACACTGAGCACCAGATGACAGCTCAGGGAGTGATAATTGTTAAACTCTCTCTGGGATAGTAAAGAAAAGAACCTGCACCTGGATTCCAGAGGAAAAAAGATAAAATAAAGCAGCATGAAGGGACATTATTACCTGCTTTCTAACATTACACATGTCATCCTATTTGTTAGAGGATTTCATGAGGGGAAAAATGTGGCAAATAAAGGAAGGCTGGGAGAGCTGTCACGTTAAGCTTGCATTTTTCATTTTATACAGTAAGCCCCGTCTCATATGTCCTTCCAGGAGGTTCCACTTTTTGTTTCTAGTAAGAAAGCCATCTACATCTACCAGCTGCAATTACACATGTGATGTTTTTTTCAAAGCGCTTCGATCATACCGTGTCAGTTCAGGTCATAACTGCTGCCTGCCTGACGACCCATGACTTGGCAGAGGGTTGTCAGGTTGGTATGAAAGGAGCTCTGTGATTCTGACTCCTGCCCTCTTCCTCCCACTGCAGTTTAACATATGTCAACACGCGCTGAGTGGTGGCAAACACACAAACTCTGTCAACACAGTCAGCGATTTGTTTTCTCACAAACTCCAACTGGCTGTCCTCCCCGTTAGCACTCCAAACCTGTTAACTTGACCCTCCTCAGCCACATGTCCCTCCCTGCTGCATCCAACACTACTATTTGTCCTGTGAAACAGCTGCGGAGCAATGCTGAGTATCGCATGTGGTGCTAAACGCTCCCCTTTGAAAGTTAGAAATGTTTCAAATGGAAGCTTAAAGAGCTCAGATCATCATTTCCTGTGCTGCAGAGTCCAGTGGAATATTTGGGGAGTCGCTACGGCCAACATGAAAGTGAAGAGAGGAAGAGAGAAGTAACAAATTCAGCATGATGTAACAAGTAGTTATATTGAAGTTATTATGTGTTGGATTCGGGGCACACATGAATATTTTTTAGTTTAAAAAACCTGACATTTCATAGTGTTGAATATGACTTAAAGTAATTGTTTCCTAAGTGTGTGGTTTTGGTCAAACCTCAAGTCATTACATAATGTAATTAGATCCTTTTTGATAAGCCTCTTAAGGCCTCTGTCATCTGCTACATCTCTGAAGACTCAAAAGCATGACTTTCTGGAAGAGAGAGAGAAGAACTCACATAGCATAAAGCACGATAGAAAACATTAACAAAGGTGCAATCCAAACAATGACGGACAAGATAAGACAACAGTAAACATGGAGACGAACACAGGAAAAACCCAGGAAACTCTTTATATTCGTCCTGCATATTTGCCAGGAAGAGATAATCTCATCACTCAGCTGTGGCTGCAAATGAAGCTTCACGGGAACATCTTCCGGAAAGTGAATGAGGCTTGGAGAATCCACGTCCTCTTTCAGAGAGACGGAAATTTGTTAAAGATGAAATCATCCTCAGGAGTCCAAATTCCTGTGTGCGAGATTACTTGACAAAACGTACAACTCAATAAGGAAATATTATGTAATGAAACAAAACTAAGCTGACAGATTAGCTCTGTGTTGGTGTGTGTGTGTATGTGTGTGTGTTTGTTGCATTAACTGCATTAGCAGCTGAATATTTGTAGTTTGCTTCTGCAATGCAATCAGTTTACAACAACTGGAGCACTTCTTTCAGTGTAATAACACATTATTTTAGTTGTACATATAAACTTAACACAAAATATTTGTTTTTGATGGATAATTTCTTTGTTGTAACAATGCTTCTCGGCCAATGAGGCACCTGATTGGCAGCACCTATGAGCATAGGCCCTGCTGCAGGGTCAGTAGGTGTCTGCTCCAAGAATCGGCATGCCACATTTGACTGATCTGGATAGGGCCCGTGTCATAGGGCAGCTTCTAGCTGTTCCTCAGAACCAAGTTGTGGCATTGTTTGGAGTGAGCCCTAGTACCATCTCCAAACTCAAGGCCAAGTTCCATATAACGGGGAATGTCAGTGACAGGCAAAAAGTGGGCATCTCAAGAAGAATGTTTCCTCGTCTTGTCAGCACTTAGGCTGTCTTCTAAAGATTTGCAGTCAAGGTTTGCAGGATGATATGGCCGATTGCCCGGACAATCTGGAACAGATTGTCTGGGCAATCTCTGGTCTCATGGGGCTGCCAGGAGGCCTGTCGTGACTGCCCTTCACCATCAGGCCCGTTTGCAACGGTGGCAGCAACACGTGCACTGGAACCTGTATGTTTGGAGGAACATTATAATCCCAGATTCCGCCCACAGCAGTTGGATCATAGAGTTAAAGTGTGGAAAAAAAGGGGAGAACGGTATGCTGACTGCTGCACAATAGAGTGACATCTTTTGGGTGAGGCAGTCTGATGTTGTGGGGAGGCATCTCCCTCACTGGACAAAGGAAGCTCGTCATCAAGACAAAATTATATGAGACTCTGCAGCCAGTGGCAGTCCCATATCTCCACAGTCTGGGACCAAACTCTGGCCTCCAGGATGACAAAGCTCGCCCCCACATAGCAGGGTTCATCAGAGACTAAGTACCTTCAGAATTTGGGAGTGGAGAGGATGGGATGGCCTGCCAGCAGTCCTGACCTAAACCCCATTGAACACTTGTGGGATCACCTTGGGTGTGCTGTTTGTGCAAGAGTGACCAACACAACCACGCTGGCTGACATCCCACAGCAGTGTGTGACCAGCATGAGTAGGAGGTGCCAGGCTGTTGTGGCTGCGGATGATTCTTCCACACACTTTTAAATTGTTAAATGGCCAATATGTGTAGTTGGATTTGATGACTGAATGCCAATACTGAAATACTTTTGATAAAGTAATTGAACAAATATTTAGTCTCTGTTCATGGATGAAATCTAACATCAGCAATCATTGCTTGAGATGTGCTCAAGTGCTTTCCATTTCAGGAAAGCATTTGGACTAAATACTTGTGTTTGACAACACTTAAATATTGTTCCATTCTAATTTTACTCTCTGTAATATAATTTGGGAAAGGGTGAGGTTGAGGGCGGTACTTTTTGGAGTCAATTTAAATCCCCAGCTCTGAAAATAACCTCCTCGTGAGCAGGTTATTTATTCAGCGTGTGTTACCTTAGCTGTAGGCAGATTTGAGAAGCAGAGTGTCATCTTTGTGACATCCATCCATCCATCCATCCATAGCTATATCCCCTTCAATCCTATTAAGGGTCATGGGGGTCTGCTGGAGTCTATCCCAGTTGCCAGTTGGTGAAAGATAGAGGCTCTCACACACACACACACACACACACACACACACACAGTGACGGCACATGTTCAGATTTCAGAATGTGTATCAATGGGTTCAGCTGTATGATTACTCATTCTTTCTTGCCAACAGAAACCATTGTGCCTACATGGTCCAGAAGAATGTCACATGCACCATGCAGGACGGCGTGGAAACTTACGTGAAGGCCGAGTATACTACCAAGTGCATCTGGGGTCAGAAATGTCCTGTTGTCATGTAAGTCAGTGGAACATAACAAAAAAAAAAAAAAAAAAAAAAGCAAATACAAGTCCTGTGAGTTTAACTGTGAAGATGTGAATAGTAATGATGACTTTACATTCAGCAAACTACAGCCTGGAGACATCGGCAAGAATACTTTAAGTGAGTGCTGCCCTCTAGTGGCCTGAGAATTTCCTGATTTTATTTTGTAGGTCCTCGGTTGTCCTTGGAGTTTACAAGAAGGACTTCCTGCTTACTGGGCTTACCTTTTCTGCATCACAAATGCTAAAACACCATCTCTTTATTTAACTCTTTTCCAGTTTCAATGAGGTCCTGCTTGCTTCCCCACTATTGTTATTTATGTATTAACATTCAGAACATTCAGCTCACCACAGTTTATGTCAGTCTACACTTTTACAAATTGAAGTCATAATAGTTCAGTGTAACCACGTACAAACAGATGGAGTTCTATTAAATACTTGATTTAACGGAGCATTCTTTTAGCTTCCTTCACACAGGAGGAAGCTAAAAGATGTTTTGTGCGTGCGTGCGTGCGTGCATGCGTGCGTGCGTGCGTGCGTGCGTGCGTGTGTGCGTGTGTGCATGCGTGGAGAGAGTAAGACAGAGAGAGGAAATTTGATTTCAAGAGCTAATACAGAAGTTGGGTTGCTGACCTAAGTCCAAATCTTTGATGTCTCACCATTTATGCCACACTTTATCTTAATCTCCTAATCTTCCACTAATCCTTCTTTAATCCCACTGAAAACAACTTCATCCCCTTTTCTCTGCTCTGCACCATCTTCCTATCTTGCCTCTGTGCTCCTAGAGGAATAAGTACAAGACAAAAGGCATTCAGACGGCTGACATTTCAAGCCTTTTTATCTTATTCCCTTCAGGTACAGGACCGTCTATAAACCGACCTACAAGGTGGGCTTTAAAACAGTGACCGAGCTCGAGTGGAGATGTTGCCCAGGCTACTCTGGAGAAGCTTGCCATGACGGATCCCCATTGCAGCCTGACGGAAGTTTGCCTCATGGCCCGGGTGTGACGGGCTTCCCCCATGGGCCTAGACCATCAACGGACCCAAAGCCTGGAGGGGGACAGATAGAAGCAGGCAAACCCTTCCCCGGTGTAGCCACAGGCCAAGTACCTGGTGGGAGTGAAAAACCCAACTACGGTGAGAACAGATTCCATCTAGGTTACCGTCAAGGCATGAGGCATGATCGTAAACTGATTAATCCATATGCAACCTACTTTTAAGGCTATTGTTTTAAAGCATCCTCTGTTTTTTTTTGTGTTTTTTTTTGGTTTTTATATCCAGGAGACAAATACGGCATTTCAGGAGTTACTGGGGAACGCTTGGACCGTATGGAGGAAAACATGCGTCGCCTCACCCAGGGTCTGGACACCCTCAATGGGGTTGTAGCCACCCTTGAAGAACGTCTTCGGACATCCCTCCAAGAAGGGATGAATAAATTTGTGGAATCGCTGCTGCCCAAAGCCGTGCCTGTATCCTGCTCCACCATGACAGATGTGTGCATTCATTTGGAAACCACATCTCACAATCTGGAGGAGGTTAAGGTACTGCGGGTTCATCCTTGTGCAAATATCACTTTTCCAATTATCACAATTCAAGCTACAGTCCTCTTGTTCCCTTGTTTATCAAATATTACTTTCATCTTCTTTTCCACTCTGTGTCCTCAGGATATGGTCATTGACCACGATGGTCAGCTTAAGAGGCTGTTGGGGGAAGCCACAGGCAGACCCATCCCAGCACCTGACTCCAGCTCTCACCTGGATAAGATCTTGAGTGCCAAGCTCACGGGGTTGAGGACTGAGATCATTGATGGCTTTGATCACAATCTGACTAATGTGAGGAACCACTGCAATGACATGTCGGGGAAAATGCAGAAGCAGTGCCACAAGGAGCATGTGGATACCCAGGAAAACATGCAGGAGTCTCTGGATGGCATGGAAACCAAGTTCAGAAACGAGATGGGCTCTTTGCAGGTTCAGATTCAAGCTCTAACTCAGACGGAAAACTGCTGTGGACAGGTATGACACAAGCTGTATAATTTCAGTTACCAAAAAATACATTATATACATATATTTATGTTTGATTTCTGTATTGATACTTGCAGGCGAACAGCCTGTCTCAGCGGATGCTGCGGCTGGAAGAGTCCGTAAAAAAACTGACAGAATCTCAGAGTCATCTCCAGACAGACCTAAGTGAAAAAAGCACCCGTATAGAGACCCTCATTCAGGAGAGAGTGTCTATGGCTGTAGAACAACTGAGCAACGTCACCATTCCAGCCCTTCTGGAGGGTCAGGCTGTACCTGAACACAAGCCTGAGTCTGTTCGGAAGATGGAGGGAGACTTGAGTGGGATTCAGAAACAATTAATAGACCTGGAGCTTCTCTGTACCTCTTCTTGTGCGCCATCCATCCCACCAGCCGGCAGTATTATTGATACAAAAGGAGAAGAGGACTGTGCAGAAGTAGAGAAGAAGGTAACGGACCGCTTGGACTTGCACTCGAACCAGCTGGGCTACCTTAACCACACCCTGAACACCCTGCTCCTCCGGAGTGAAAAGAAGGAGACTGAAGGCTCCGTCCAGGGAGAGATCACACTGATAAATGTCAAAATCAACACCGTGAACCGCACCTTGAAGGATCTTAAGGACTCCATAGGTTTTATTTCAACAGAAGTGGACCAGGCCACCTCATCACAGGAACAGAGGGAGCATCAGCTAGTCAACCAAGTGCAAGGAATCACCAGACTCATGGGCCACCAGGCCTCTCTCCTCGGAGCCAGTGAGAGGCGACTGGCTCAGCTGAAAGGAGAACTGGCATCTTTGAAGAGGCGGCTGACTGGGGGCCTGCAGGACTGCCACAGCACAGCACTGGAAGTCCAGAAGGAGGTGAAGAGCGTTGACAGCAGGGTGAACCGGGTGGCAGGGCAATGCAGCAACATGGAGGAGCTGGCGGAGCACCTGGAGCGGATCAGGGCTGAGCTGGAGAGATACTCTGACTCTTACCTGGCTCAGGTGAACGGCACCCTGACCAGTCATACAGAACAGCTAGCCGAGCTGAAAGAGGAGGTTAAAGATTGTGTTGCCAAGGATTCTGCCAACCAAAAATGAGACCAGTAGCACTTGAGTTACAGTTTTCAAAGAGAGACTTGATGTGTATGTTATTAAGCTTGTGTCTTCCCCTGCCTCTATCCTCCGTTTATCATTTCAAATCCCATTTGCACAGAGGCAAATTAACCCGACTCTCGAAAGTCATCTCCAATATGCTACTTGCCCCAGTGCCTCTAGATATGCCGGGTATTTACTTAGTTTAGTGGTGTGAGGAGAGCTAGGATACAATAGGATACAAAGACCCACTTATAGTTATAACCCAGCAATAGTTCCCATGAGATTTATTTTAAAGGTTTTTTTTTATTATGATTGTTTGATCAATTTATCTTTTTTTAACTTATAAGAAGTGACTGTATTATAATGATTGTAAATTTGTTTGAAAAACAAAACAAACAAAATGCTGCTACGGGTTTCTGCTGAGAAGTATGCTCGACATCATCTGTGTGACATCATCTCTTGAGTCTCGTCTGGCCTTTTTAACAAATACTGTATGTCCACTTGGTGCTATTTACACTTCTGAAAACATCTTTTTTTAACATATGTTTAAAGAATGGCTTCTATTATTTCCGCTTCACCAGTTGTTTGTATTCCCCCCTCCCCAAATTGTAGAGGATCTTCATCCTTGACCACTGGGGGGTAGTGATGAAACATTACAGGGCACGATTTATGGCAGAAATAAAATTTGAAATACTAAAGACTAGTATGATTACAACTTTGTGCCTCTTATGTAATAGAATAGAATAGAATAGAATAATTCTTTATTGCCCACCAGAGTGGAAAACTGTCTCCGGCTCACCAACATATAAGACAAGCAGCTCTAAAATCAGAAGTTTAACTCCAAAGCATGGAAAAAAGACATTTTTAAAAGTAAGATAAAACAAGGGCAAAGCAGTTCAGTTGAAGGTTGTGGATTGTTTACTTTGTTGCATTCAGTATGCAAGTTGCTGCTGACATTTTTTAAAGATAAAATGTGTGTTTTCAGAGAAGCTCAAATGGCTATTTAGAACAGTACCAAGATATTTAAAGCTTTCTACAGATTCAGCAAGCTGGCCATCGAGAGAAACTGGCTCCATCTTCATTTCCTGTTCAGTGTTGATGCAAAGCTCCTTCGTTTTGGTTACATTTATGTCTAAAATGCTATCAAAACACCATGTTTCAAGGGCCTTTGTGTGGGCAATATAAGAGGCCTCACCAAGAGAGTCCATCTTCATCAAAAGACCAACTAGAGCCATATCATCCGCATATTTAATTAATTTAAAATTCTCATTATTGAGTGCAAACTCATTAGTAAACAGCTAAAAGAGCATCGGAGCAAGAACGCTACCCTGTGGGCACATAGTGCTTCTGATGCGCTCCTCTGACAGAGGTTCTTTACTACAAACCCTTTGAGGGCAACAAAACATATGGGATTAATTAATTGACACTTTATCCGAATACAGTCTGAAAGGCAATTTGTTCAGTTGAACTCCAGTTTATTTGTCCCAGAAAGAGGAAGTATTCATACCATCGTGTCTGTAGAGTTAACCAGTAGGGTTTTTTGATGCTATTATGGTCAGTTAGTGACACTTTACATACAGTAATAGTGTTTATTAATTCAGAATACTCACTCATACTACTTCAATTGTTTGTATGTCAAAGGACCAAATACAAGAGAAAAAAGAGACAAGTTGGCACAGTCTGTAACTGCAATAATATATTCATGGGAAATGTGAATTTCCAGAAATATGTCAAAAGATGCAAATAATTAAGCTGCCTTCAGTGAGTGGGGTGTATTTGGGCATGAGGACTGTGGCTTTAACACAAAAACTTTTAACCATCTGATTGAACACTGCGATAAAAGAGTTTTCTGCTAGAAATGCTGATGGAATATGATACACCCAAAAAGAGAAGAAAAACACCGTCAGTGATTCAGGGAGGGTTGTAGGGGCCGATGCAGAAAGGTGGGCTCACATTTTGTACACATACATAGTGTTTTTACACAACAGTGTACAAAAGGGACTGTTGGAACAGTAATCTACATGCAGCTACAGGAAGGAGGTACCTGTACCACACACTTTTTACACACCTACAAAGTTAAAATCTGTTGTCTTGTTAGAGACTTAAAATATACCGTATTTTCTGGACTATAAGCTGCTACTTTCTTCATAGGTTTTGAACCATGCAGCTTATACATCCACTATTCTGTAGAATTTTCTTCCACCACTCGGGGCGCTCTAACCGGAATTAAAATCAAAACTAAGACAAAATAAATGCAAAGAAGAATACGCTACTTCTTCTTTAGGAGATAGAAGTAGGTAGAAGCAGATTTCAAACAGATAAATAGATACATAAATACTGGTTATTTTCTCTTGGTTCTGTCCCGTTTTAATCAGCAAAGTTGCTGCCGTGTTAAAAGACACTGTTAGGAAAGGATCTATTTAGGTACAAACATGTACATCATTTACAGTTCAAAATCGTTCTGTACATGTAGTAAATATCTGATCTAACAACATAAATATCTGCGGCTTGCATATCTTTTTTTTTTTTTAAAAAGAGCGGATGAGGTTTATATGCTTATAGTCCAGAAAATACGGTATATATTTTACTTTTTTTAATCCCTGAATGGAAATGAATTATGAAAAAATAATGATTAAGTAGCTGCATTGGGCTCACACTAACATCAGCCATTTTACTGCAAACACATCCTTTTCTAACTCAAAACCACTTTGGTTCAGGCTGTTTTGGTCCCTGATGAAAGTTTACAGTCTTTACCATCTAAGAATACACCTTGGGTTGTTTTAACACTACAATGTTAATGTGTTAAATCTGTTAATGTTAAACTATTTAACAAGGTCTCAGTTTTTGGCTTTTATCAGTAAATTATTCCACAAGATAATTCCACAAGTGCAACAGTCTTTACCCCCATATTTGGTTTTGATTGACATGGATATGCATACATACGGACACATTATATATACATATACACACACACACACACATATATATATATATATTTATATATATATTTATATATATATATATATATATATATATATATATATATATACACACACACACACACACACACACACACAGCGGGGAAAATAAGTATTGAACACGTCAACATTTCTCTCAAAAAACATATTTCTAATCGAGCTATTGACATGACATTTTCACCAGATGTCGGCATCAACCCAATTAATGCACACATACAAAGAAATCCAAACATTTATGTCCATAAATTAAGTTATGTGTAATAAAGTGAAATGGCACAGGGAATAAGTATTGAACACGCTTACTGAAACGTATTTAATACTTAGTGCAAAAACCTTTGTTGGTGATTACAGTCTCAAGACGCCTCATGTATGGAGAAACCAGTCGAATACATTGCTCAGGTGTGATTTTGGCCCATTCATCCACACAAACTGCCTTCAAATCTTCAAGGTTCCGGGGGTCTCTTCTGTGAACCCGGATCTTCAATTCTTTCCAAAGATTTTCAATTGGATTCAAGTCTGGGGATTGACTGGGCCATTCTAGCAGCTTTATTTTCTTTTTCTTCAACCAGTTGAGTGTTACCTTGGCTGTGTGTTTGCTTGGGATCGTTGTCTTGCTGAAAGATCCACCCTCTTTTCATCTTCAGCAGCCTGGCAGATGACAGCAGATTCTGATCAAGAATGTCTCGATACTTTTCTCCAGTCATTATTCCTTCAATGATATGAAGTCTACCAGTACCACATGCTGAAAAACAGCCCCACGCCATGATGCTCCCACCTCCAAACTGGACTGTTGGTACGGTGTTTTTGGGGTGATGTGCGGTGCCATTTTTCCTCCAAACATGTTGTCTCTTATGACATCCGAAGAGTTCAATTTTGGTCTCATCTGACCAGAGTATGTTCTCCAAGAATGTCATGGGTTTATCCAAATGTTGTGTCGCAAACTACAAACGAGCTTCAACATGCTTCTTCTTCAAAAATGGAGTCTTGCGTGGTGTGCGTGCATGGAGGCCATGGCGGTTGAGTGCATTACTTATTGTTTTCTTTGAAACAACGGTACCTGCTGATTCCAGGTCTTTCTGCAGCTCTCCACGAGTGGTCCTGGGCTGTTGGAGAACCCTAACGATGATTGTTTTGACTCCTCTGTCTGAAATCTTGCGAGGAGCACCTGGCCGTGGCTGGTTTATGATAATGCCGTGTTCTTTCCACTTCCGGACGATGGCCCCAATGGTACTCACTGGAACTTTCAGAGGTTTAGAAATGCGCCTGTAACCAATGCCTTCAGTGTGTTTTGCAACAATAATAATAATGACTTGGATTTATATAGCGCCCTTCTAGGCACCCAGAGCGCTTTACAGAGATCATTATTCATTCATACACATTCTCTCTGGTGGTGGTAAGCTACGTTTGTAGCCACAGCTGCCCTGGGGCAGACTGACGGAAGCGTGGCTGCCATATCGCGCCAAACGGCCCCTCCGACCACCACCAACATTCATACACATTCATACACATTCACACAGGGCAAGGTGGGTAAGGTGTCTTGCCCAAGGACACTACGACAGCAAACTGGGACAGAGCGGGATTCGAACCGCCGACCTTCGGATCATTGGACGACCCGCTCTACCACCTGAGCTACTGCCGCCCCTAATAAGGTTGCGTAGGTCTTTGCGTAGGTCTTTGGACAGCTCTTTTACCCATCATGCAATGCTTCTTGTCTAACACCTTGCTGGTGAGAAATCTTTTTAAAAGGCATCAATCAGGACTAAACCAGCTGATATTACTTTGCACTAATAGGGGACAGGTTAACTTTCTAAATACTGACAAACTCCAGCTGTTTTCTTGGCTTTCCAGACTTTTTTACCCCTCCTTTTCTTCATGTGTACTTATTCCCTGTGCCATTTCACTTTATTACACATAACTTAATTTATGGACATAAATGTTTGGATTTCTTTGTATGTGTGCATTACTTGGGTTGATGCTGACATCTGGTGAAAATGTCATGTCAATAACTCGATTAGAAATATGTTTTTTGAGAGAAATGTTGACGTGTTCAATACTTATTTTCCCCGCTGTATATGGCACAGGGCAACAGAATGCAGTTAGCATCTAACTGAAAGTGCTTGTGCAGTGAAATAAACACAATGTACAGCATATACACACATATATATATAAGTATGTACAGTATGTACACAGTGCAGATTAATAAATACTGTTGTTACAAGGTGCAGGTCAAACATGAATGAGTGAATGAGTGATGATATATATTATATATATATATATATATATAAACAGATGAGGTGTGATTATATGATTTACAACAGATTTGAGTTACAGTATGTACATGGGTGATTGTGTGTATATATATACATATACATATACATATATACACATATATACATATATATATATATATACATATATATATACATATATATACACATATATATATACATATACACATACATATATATATACACATACATATATATATACACATACATATATATATATATATATATATATACATACATATATACATACATATATATACATACATATATATATATATATATATATACATACATACATATACATATATATTTACATATATGTGTATATATATATATATATATATATATATATATACACATACATACATACATACACATACACTTCACTGATTAGCTCTGAGTAAGTGTGTGAGGAGGGTCACACACACACACACACACACACACACACACACACACACACACACACACACACACACACACACACACACACACACACACACACACACACACACACACACACACACACACACACACACACACACCACTCCCTGCAACTGACCTCACTGGGGTGTTGAGCCCCAAGTGGTGTACCTCCTCTTTAGCCACATCCATTAGCCTTCTCTGCCCACTCTTTGATGGCCCTCCTCAGACCAGAACCGGTCATTCCTGCGGCACGGAGGAGCCGGGTCGCCGACCCTCCCACGAAGCCCCTGCATCCAACCGGGGTAAATGGATGCACACCAGCCTCCCCCCTTGCAGTCCTCTGCCAGGTCGCTGTACTTTGACCGCTTGAACTCGTGTTTTACTGGTATTCCCTCCTCCCAGGGCACAGTTAGTTCAATGATGAGGACTTTCCTGGCAGCTGAGGACCCCATCACAACATCTGTTCTTAGTGTGGTCTGTGTTACCTCGGTTGGGAAGATCAGGTGCTTGTCCAGGTCCACACGCATCTCCCATCCCTTACCAGGGGTAAGCAGCGGCGATTTTCCCGCCTCTGTCTTCTGTCCTACCTCTCCTGGTTTGACAAATGCAATGTTTGACTGATGGTGATCCGTGGAGTTGTTTGCCTCGACTCTGCATCTCTCCAACACCTCTGCTAACTTCCTCAGAACCTGATTGTGTTGCCACCGGAACCGCCCCTGCTTCAGCGCAAGATTGCACCCTGACTGGATAGGATTTGCTTGAGTCCTGCATTATTTTTGCTGCACAGGGAGCACTTGCCTTCGCTTCTGAACCATTGGGCGAGGTTTCACGGGCATGGCAGGCTGTCATACGCTGCCCTTACGAGGAAGCTGAGCCGGGATTGAGGAGTTCGCCAGATGTCGGCCCAGGTATTGACTCTTTCGATGGTATCTTCCCAGCGAGTCCATGCTCCCCGTTTCTGCCGTCGATTCTTGCAAGCCCCTTTTTCAGTTGTTTCTAGACCACCCTCCCCATCTGCCTGTCCGAGAGCTCTGACGTATACTCCCTTCCGAGGCTTCGAATGGGCTGCCCTGCTAGGAGCGGAATAATCTCTCCTCCTGCCGTGATGACTGTCCTGTTGTCCCTCACACCCTTCCTCATTGACAGGCTACTGGACTTAGTGGGCTTTATCTTCATCCTCGCCCAGACGGTCAGTACGTCAAAACGCTTGAGGAGCCGTACTGTGCATGGGGCGGTTTGTAGGATGCTTGTCACATCATCCATGAACCCTCTCAGAGAGGGGAGTCTTCCTCCTGATGGTGTTTTCAGGCCCCTGCCATTTGCCTTGCTCCAATGAGTAGAAGCTCAAATGCAGCCACAAAGAGGATTGGTGATATGGAGCAGCCCATGGCAATTCCAACTTCCAACCGCTGCCATCCCGTCTACTGAGAAAATCCCGATTTTTTTTCTCTGAAAACGCGATTTTCGATTTCGATTTCGATTTTTTTTGGTAAAACTACAAAAGACAATGGAATAAATTGTTTCAAATATTTTATCTTAATTTTTAAAGAAAAATGGCAAACAAATTTCCCTATTGGGAATGAAGTGCAATTGAAAGATACTGTAAATTCTCCTTGAGTTTAGTAAAGTGACAACATTTACAATTTTCTTGACCAAACAAAGATGACTAGACGGGCTACGTCTGTAATGCAGCCAGCTGCAAAAAAGGAAAATCGATTTTCCTTTTTTTAACATCGATTGTGATTAATAAATCCGATTTAGATTTAAAATCGATTAATCGCACAGCCCTAATATATATATACACACACACACACACACACACACACACACACACACACACACACACACTCTATATATACTGTATGTGTGTGTGTGCGTGCGTGTGCGTGTGTTACCACAGCTCAACAACCTTTACATTTTGACACAGACGGTGTTCGACTGCATTGTCTGGAGGTTTACGTAACATCGGGATTCAGTTTAAAACGGCAGCATCTTTTATTATAGACCTGCCTGTCAGCATATAAGAGGGACCAGAAATGTATAATATCTTTAATATATTCCGCTTGTCATATGAGCTACAGGAAAATGAGCACAGCTGACTCGGACTTAACCAAAATGAAGCACAAGAGTGCTGTGATCACCTGATTAAATGTTCCTGAAAACAGCTGGAGAGCATTTGGCTAAAAGTCACCAGCTCACAAGAGGATGGTCACATGAAGCAGTTGGCTGAATAAGGTCATTAAGTGAAAGTGTGTTATATATTAAAGTATTTGCAGAATCAGACATTATTTGAGACTAATGACAGAGAATGACGCTGAGGGAAATGAGCTGCAAAATGTGGTTGAACTTGTGTGCCGGAAGCTCTGTCAGCAGGTCTTCTGAGTATCAACACATATGCAAAAAGAAAATCTCACAGAAAGCAGAACGTGATGAAACAGTTTCAATGAAAGCTAGACGTTTCGATAAAATAAAATAAAAGTGCTATAAGGAAAACACTGAGTGGAGGGACAAAGCAGAGGTCACAGGCAAATGAAATATGAATATCCTTTTAGAGGACATGGAGGGCTGAGAAGGGAAATGGAAGGAATGATAGTGAGATGAACGTAAGATTGGGACAGGAAATATTTCCCAGAAGTAGTACAGAGATAAACAGTCAGAAGGGTGCTGTGAACAGAGTTGAAAAAGGCAGAGTTGTGACAGTCAGTTGACGAAGAGGCGAACTGAGGGAAGGAACCACGGCTGCAGAAGAGGGCTACTCGAGCTGATAGACACGGATGAGACAAGAAGGAGCAGAAAGGGCCGCAAAACACGGACACCGAGACGGAAAGCACAACAGTGTCAGGGAGGATAAATAACGTGGGAGGTGGCACTACATGTGTTTGGCTCCTCAATCTTCAGCTGTTTACCTTGCGTCCCGACAGGCTGGCCACAGTAGGAGCCTGAGAAAATACATTCTTGCTAAAAGGTACACAAGTAAGTGGGCTAAAGGAGACCAAAACAGGAGTGTATGTTCAGAGCCCGGCAGCTGGATTGTCTGCCATCCATTGAGAAGTATAGTGGGACACAAAGGACTGTCCTGTTGGTGACCTGGAGAAGATGCAGCAGAGAGGGGGGAGGGCAGTCTCTGAGAGGAAAGTGCGTCAAAGAGCCGGAGGCTGCGTGAATTCTGGGCAATGGTGCTTCCTGTGAATTTGATAAATGGTTACAGCTAACCAAAGTTTGTCACTGATTCATATGACTTCTGCATATTGGCTAAGTTGTTGTGACAACCCCACTTTTTGTTTTTGCACAAGCACACCCTTGTACACGCAACCATGCTCCCATGAGGCACTGCTGGACCGTGCACTCAAACATGTGATTTAACACAAAAGTTACTTTTAAATTATTCTAAATGTTTCACAAATGTGTGTGCACCAGTGTTGTGTGAAAGATTGTGTTATTTATTAAGAGGGCTCATACATGAAAGGTGAGGGCAAAGGGGAATTCTTGACATTCTGTTTTGTAGCCTCTTCCTTATGCAGATTCCAATTTAAGAAGTCATGCAGAAAGTAGTGCACCACAGGTGACATCAGTGCCTTCCTGGAACACTAAAGAGATCCGTGTGAATGCTTCAGAGCAGACATGCATGCACGTGTGCGCTGGCGTGTGTGATACACCTACAGCCAAGGGCACTCTTGAGATGTTAAGAGCAGCCCTCTGTTTGCATCCGGCAGCTAAGTGACACTGGCCTGAGTGAACCAAAGCCTTGTGTTTCCCAGACTTCATTGAGATGTGGCGGCACCAGCTGGGCCCCCGTGTCTCTGCCAACCCTCTCAGACACACAACAGCCACTGTCACACAGCGGGAAGGCCAGACTTTTCAACATTATCCAGGTTCTATGAAGTGCTTTATTCGGCTTGTCATTTAACCATTCATACAGGCCTTGGATTGTGCTCATGCATATGGAGCTGGGTTTTATATTTTTTATTTTTATTAATTCCTTGCCCAAGGACATCCCTTCAAGTGGTGGAGCTGGTGATCAAACCAGAAATATTCCAACTGGAAGATGGCTTTTCCTTCACCTCAGCCACATTTAAATATTCATCACGTCTTTGATATTTTGTTGATTTCATCCAGTATGGGAAATCATGCACGAATTCCATACAAAACATTTTCAAGCCCTTTACACAATCTGTCCCATCCCTGCCACTCAGCATTTCCTTTTCCAAGAGCGTAATTAAATCATGAGCTGTCACTTCTGTCCAGCGGAGATGTGCATCTAATGTGTTAAATGCCACAGGGCTGGAGCCAGACTGATTCAATGACTCTTAAGTGAAGTCCTCGTCAAAGCATCTTTCCTTTTTTTTCCCCTTCACAGAGTGACAGGGCTTCACAAGCAGAACAAGCATCATCTTTGTTTTGGAGTCCAGATGTGCATGAGGCACACAGTAAGTGATGAGTGGGGAATGTGACTACTGAAAGTTTACTAAAAAATCAGAGGAATGTGGTACAATGCAGCAATTTAATTAGTTGGTGTGGATCACAAGAGCCACAAGGCCGATGTTTGAGCCAAAAACATGTTCAATAAACCTCTGTTTGTAAGAATTTTTAAGAAGAGACGTGATGCTGTTTATATCCCTGGTAAAGCCCTTTTCCATTTAAGAGCCCAAGAACTGATATTTTTAAAGACTCAAAAACAGTCTTAAAATGGACTCAAGTTTCCCCTTTCATCTAGGGTTAAGGGTTAGGGAGCCGTCTCTGACGGCTTACAGTACATGTTAAATTGCAAACGTCTACGCTCTGCATTTTGTCGGAGTAATGAAGTGTAAACTAAATATCTCCTAACAGGAAGCAGCACAGCATGTGCGTGCTCTATTCACACTGTGAGCCGCAGTGGTAGCATAGAATCCAACCACATGATCATTTGCAGAATTTAAAACAGGTTGACTGACCACACAGTGAAAGGCAGTGTTAGAGAACATGTATGCAACACAGACAAACCATGTGCAACAAGACATCCATCTTTACAAGTTTCATTTTATTGGTGTACTCTGACAATAACAATGATGGTATAAAAGAAAATGTCCATCATAAAAATTTCAATAATCAAAAGATAATATGCCAGTACACAAACAGATCCACATAAGGCTGACATCAAGATTTGATAAGTGGCTTCAAATGGCTTCAATTCAAGGAGAATTTTTCTCCTTAACATCAGACAAGATAATCATTTAAATTTATCTGTTTACTTTTCTCTTCCTTTCTCTCTCTCTCTTTTTTTCCCCCAAGTTACGTAGCTTTCATACAAAAAAATAATCTGTGGATTTTGGAGTGGGTGGCGTCATTGGTTTGGGTGCCTGTGTAATATTAGTGCAGGGCATAAGATTAGTTTTGGCTGGAAAATAGATATCCTGCAAAACTTTCCTGTGGCCTCCACCCTCAGAAGTGACACCACAGGCGGAAGCAAGCACACTGAAATAGTTTTTCAATAATTTTCAGATGGAAAAACTATTTCAAAACTGTTTCTTCCATGATACGTCTCTCCTGCTGCCACGGCAGAGTCAGGGGGAGGCCGGCAGAAATGCAGCTCAGAGATGATGAGAATCTCAATCTTTATGGGGTAAGAATTCTTTTTTTTCTTCTTTTTGAGATATATAAAAAAAAGAAAGACTTGTGCTTGGAAGCAGTGATGTAAAAACATTGATGTCACTGTGTAAGCTCCGCGAGCACTTAAATGGCACCGTACAAACCCCGAGCCGAACCCCCTCCTGAAGCCTTGTTCTTTAATCTAGCATCTGTAGTGATTTAAGACCTTAAAGAATTTCTAAGACACTACACACAATAATATTTACAATGATAGTTACCTTGATATGCAATTTTTTTTCAATTTAAATATTTTTGCTTATAAAAAAATAAAAACTCGAATGAAAAAAAAAAAAAAATCAATCAAGAAAAAATAAACAACAACACTGGAATATAATAAGAAGCTTTAAGGCTGCCAGTCTTGTCAGACACCTGGAAAATGGCCCCTTCATTTAAACTGGCGGAGAATGAATCACAACAGGTGAGATTTTGAAAAGATGAAGCTTTTTTTTTGTGAGCAGCAGTCTTTATCCGGATTATGACCATGCACATTACATATTTTATTTATTTATTTATATATATATATATATATATATATATATATATATATATATATATATATATATATATATATATATATATTCTCATTTATAAATATTTATGACAGGAGCAAGACTTAGCCACTATACTCCTTTCAGTGACCGTTATCAAATAATTTATCATTTAAAACAAAAGTGAGTGCACAGACAGATTTTCCATTTAGTCATTTAGTGACTAAAACCGTCTATTTGAAAAAGAGCATCTTATTAAATGTGGTGTGGGCCGATGAGGCTGCTCATTATATATTGTTGAATATACTGTCGAGCCTAATGCCGGCTCTGAGGGTACAGTCTGAATTCACCTGAACACTCACTAAAACTAAAACAGTTTGGCTGTTACTATGACTTCATTTAGCATTTAATTTAAAGCAAATTGTTAAGGTATTATGCAGTATATCATGTATTATGAGGAAGTAGATAGAGAACCTGCCAGTTGTTCACAGACATGTAAATCGTGTTCTTATCCGTGCTGCTCAGCAAAATACAAAAACTTTGAAATTTAGTTGCTGGACTGTTAGGCCTTTGAGAGGTTTAGCCATTTCTATCAAACACACATGGAAAATGAAAAGAACTGCTGCTACCGTCCTTAACTTTCACTGAGCACCTCCAGAGTGGCTGGTTAGAAAATAAACTTGTTAACAAGTTCCATATACAGAGATTAGTTGAATCTGGCATGGAAGAAAGGGTCATGTACCCCTCCCATTCACCGGTATAGAACGTACCAAACCGATCAGAACTGGGAGAGGGCAGGCTGTATAGGATGACCCATACAGGAGCATCTACGAGACAGTATTCAAAACAACCAAGATGGATGCAGAATTCCTAACACAAGCTTAGATCAACCATGTTTTTACTGCAGGATTCACTGCAAGCCATCTTGGATGTCTTTCGTTGATTCTACATAAGCTTGTTTATCACTCTGCCTACGTCACATGCTTAGTTTCTCTGACTGTATGCCTGTTCAGTGGCGTTCAGAGACAGTTTTCTTCTTCGTCTGTTGGGACTGATCCCTGAAAAATAAATGCTAAACCCAGAGAAACCAGACTAATGGATAGCTAGCTAGGCTAGGCTGAGGTGAAAAGGCAGCAGGTTTGATGTCACACTTAACCTACTTGTTATATGACACAAAATGAAAGAGCTTTAAAAAGCTGGAGGATGTTTTGCCAGCAGATATCTGTCTCAATAACCCTAATATAAATCAGCTCCTGTAAGCATGTACAGCACATCCCTCAAAAACAAAAGAAGCCCTTGAGGGTCAGCACCAGTGATTATCAGTTAGTAGAATGGAGGTGATCAGTGAACGACAGTAACGACCAGCATTTTTCTAACTGGGAGTTTTGCTTTTCCTTGTGGTTGTCACACAAAATGGCCTCCTTCAAAGCGCCTGCACGGAAGATTAATAACACCAGGAAACGGCATGAGTCTCATTCCATTTCATTTCCGCTGGCTATTCTCGTCACTTCTAGAGAGGAAACCTGCATTTGAATGAAATGGAAGCGCGCCGTTTAAACAAACCTCACAGGCCCACACAAATACACACAACTATGTTTCAGTGCATCTAACACAGTCTGCCATGTCACTTCTTAAGTCATCACATCGACCGCGAGAACATTTTGTTAAAAAAAAACGGAACAGTTAAGAAAATGAACCCATCAAATAAATAGAGCGAGGACCAGCCTCTTTAGGGTTTGTTTCTTTGTGGGAACACAGTAGTTTTCTAACCACCCACACGTCTCTTAAAAGATACATCTCAATAAACGCATACAAGGCGATTTGTGTGAAATGAACCAGCTGCATGACTAGAGGACAGACAGTGAGGAGAGTTTGGCCACAATATTAAAAAAAAATTAAATAAAAAATTACTAGTTACAGTTTTGGGATATTCCAACCAAAATCAACACTTTCAAATGCACAGCTGAGTGTAGAGCTTCTGTATACGACCAGAGTCTCTGTGAATGCATGCAGCTCCTGAAAATAAAACTATTTTGATCAACACCTTAAGTGTGATTTACAAAGGGAAAGTTCGAAGCCAAAGCCTGGCAACGAGTTCACACAGCTAATCAGTGGTTAATACCCAACGTCAGATCCGCTTTTATCTGTAAAGAAGTACCAATTAAAAGAAAAATAAAACAGTAAAAAATAGAACACACGTGGATGTGGGCTAGCTGACAGTATTACAAACACTAATCTGAAAAATAAAGCAGAAGATTCTGTAAACTCCAGCGACAGTGGTAGCAATCAAGTGTACTCTACCTCAAATAATCTTCAGTAAAAATGAAGGTGAGTAAACTTTAAGGATGTGGAATCTAAAAATAGACCTGCGACTTTTAATTTTTTCCTCTCCCTGGCCTGAATTTACACGCTGCACACAAAGTGAGGTCTGAAGTCAGACGGTCAGAGTTTCAGAGAGCAAGTCTCCTACAGGTCACCCCGATAACCTTGAGCTGACGACGAGATACATGCAGGCTATTTGCATAGCTCATCCTCACTTGCACACAGACACGCACACAGACACACAAGTCCTGAAAAGGGCGGCATGTTTGCTTAGGCAAAGTTGGGCTGAATGTGAAGTTTGCATACGCAGTCACTCCTCTGTAATCCAATAAGGGTATGCTAGCACCCGTGCTATTGCATCTGTACAGTAAGGAAGTTAGGGCTAATTTCTGCTGTCTTATATTACAGCTTATTGCTAACAGGATGAGCATTGCACTCCGATATACAGCCATTTACAGAGAGCCAGAACATTCAACGCACTGATGCAAACACAAACGTCACAGTCTTTAAATGGTATGTCCAAAAGACAAAACACATACAAAGAGATGAGTAACGGATTAATATTCTCTTGACTTAGAATAAACTATTTCACATACAATATATCTTTTTTTTTCTTACCATCTTCACTTGTAGATTTGGCATACCTCATTGTGCAGAACCTGCTGCAAAAGTCCACTCGGTTGAAGTTTCTGTGTGGTGTTGTGTGTGTGCATGCAAAGGTTTTCACAAGTTTACTGCATTCATGAAAAAAATAAGGAGCGCAAGAGAAAACTGTAAATCAAAGCCTCGGGGTCAAGTGGAAGTCATACTCTTGTGTGCGTGCATGTGTGACGTGGTGTGTGTGTGCACTTGAATGTACATGTTTGTCATAGACTATTTTAGTAATCAAACACAACAGTGCAGGGCGGCGCTTATCACAGACAGAATAAGGAAACAACTCGATGAACTGATCTTGAAGGCCAAAATGGTGCAAAAGGCATGTGGACATTAAGTGTCGATAAGCTCAGATGAGAGGAGTAATGGACTGTGGCACAAACAAGTGCAGCATTTATCCCTATTTTCATACATATACACACACACACACACACATATATATATATATATATATATATATATATACATACATACATATATATATATATATACATACATACATATATATTCATATACACACACACACACACATATATATATATATATATATATATATATATATATATATATATATATATATATATATATATATATATATATATATATATATATATATATATATATATATATTCATATACACATATACGTATATGATGTATCAAACAGTAATTTGAGTCTCCATTTTTTTTTTTTTGCATACAAACATAAAAAAAGAAAAAACAACAAAACAAAGCAAAAAAAAAGTCAACTAAAAAGTCCTAAGCAGTGCTGCAACTGGTGAGATATGGCTCATGTCCCAAAGGACTTTGATTCCCAGGTGTTTTGCAGTCCAGCGCTGCCTACGTCAGTAGTCAGCTATGGGCGCAAGATTTTTGCTCAAGCTGACTGTGATGTTGGTGTAGAGAGGCCTCCTGGAGATTAGGGGGGAATAGTTTAGGTTGTTAAGACCATCCAGTTTTTGTCTCTCCTTTGAGTGGCGTAATAGACTATACCTGGAAATACAAACAGTGAGAAGAGAAGAGAAATGAGAAACGGCATTGAGAAAAAATGAGACAATATGAGTAGTAAGTTTTATCACCCTAAAGGCCAAAAGACTTGGTGCTGCTGTCCATGGCTGAGACAGCAGGAGCTCACCTGCTATATTTTATTCCTCCTTACCACAATAAATTATGACAAGTGTAAATAAGAAATTTTCAGTCAATTTGCAGAAACCCTTTAGTATGTGATGGGTAGAAAATTACATTCTTTTTACATTTAATCAAAGAAACATAAAGTCCTTGAGTTGTTTTAACCACATAAGAATCTGGTCCTGAAGCACATCACATGCAAAGTCTTTAAAAGAGTCAAAATTCTTTTAAAGTCACAACTCTGGCTTTTCATGTGACTGGCTTACATCACATGAGCTTAAGCCACGTTGCAATTATCAGCTCTCTCTTTTAACCACAAGCTTTGTGGGTGTGTTTTGTCTTTGAGAATGAGCTGCGCATACAAGAACACTAACCTTCCCAGGAACTGGACTTCCCCACGATGGTGGTGTGGAATGGACATGTAGCGTCCCTGCTCTCCGTGCGGTCTACTCACTGTGTAATTAGCAAACTGCACCCTGTACAAACATGTTTAATGCGTTTTAATCCACAGTTTACACAAAAGAGCAATTGCATCGATGACTCTTATTGTGTGATTTCCATAGAAAGCTGCACGATTCTATAACAAACTGCCAAGAAAATATTTGCACATACAATCACAGTAACTGCATACGAAAGGGTTTCGGTACTAGGGATGGAAACAAATCTATAAATCAATCATTGAGTCAGAGAGCATACTATAAGGTCTGTATGTGTTCAGCTGTGTAGATGAGGAAAACACGGTGAGATGAAGGCAAATGAGGGGAAACAAAAGCCTGCTATGTGCCAACTGGCCTCTCTCATCTCATGGGTACATCATAAAGTCAACACTACAGCCTCACGTTGAAGCTCTGTCACACAGGCCAGTGTGTGTGTGTGTGTGTGTGTGTGTGTGTGTGTGTGCTCCTCTCACCTGTTCCAGAGGTCATCGTCCTCTCCTCCCCAGCCCCAGAATGCATTAGGAAATCCATTAATCTTTTTGAACTGCTCCACCGCCAGGCCACTGACACCACCAAAGAACTCATTATACGGAAGCCTTGGAGGGACAATTTCATACATCAGAGTCATTTTCAATAAAACTATGTTCACTACATATCTCCATGGACAGAATAAGGACTCACATGTAGGAGTACTTGTCAAGTTTGACAGCAAAATGTCGGGGCATGTCTGTACAGCCGTAGTAGTTCCTGTCGTTCTCCATGAGGTGGTCCACATCATGGAAGACCAAACAGTCCCAGTCCAGGTCTTTCATAGCCTCCTTGTAGCCCACGTTAAACAACATGGCCCGATTAAATGGTTCTGTGCCCACCTTAAAAAGACAAAAGAAAAAAGGCATTTTGTTTGTGCTATTTTTGTAGGTTGTTCATCTTATTTCAAACTCTCAGCCCATGATCTAGGTTAAAACTGATGATACAATCAGGAGAAAAAGTTCACGCTCTTGAATATTTTCTTCATCAGGACACAGTTAAAAAAAAAAAAAACTAAATGAAACATCTGGTCCTTGATTATATAATGAATTAAGTTGTAAAGAAATAAACTGCAAAAGCAGTGTGAAGAAAACTAAATACATGATAGTTCGTCAATGATTTCATTTCAAGTTATAGAACCATCTTTTGCAGTAATAAATTGAAGTTATAGCTTTCTATATGACATTATCAGTCCCTCACGTCACTGGGGAAGAACTCTTGTTTACAAAGTTGCTTCGGTTCATTGAGGTTTGTGGTCATTCATTTGTTCACAGCACTTTTAAAGTCCCAGACCATTTTGTTGTAGATTTGTTGGTGTGTTCTCGGGAATGATTAGCTGACACAAAACCGAAGCTGTACTGCCATGTTCTTTTTAGAAGAAAACTTTCTCATGGGACCCTTCCAAAGAAGCCATGGATGTTTAGTCTTTTTCTAAATGGGTTGTCATGAACTTTGATAAATGGGCCTTTACCAGTTAAACAACCATATTTGGTAACTTCAATAAAAAAACGTACTATGAAAATTCCCCCCTAAAAGTTACAAAGTTTATTAAAATAAAGTCTCAATATTCTCTAATGACCCTCTGGAGTTGAAAATGTAAAATTGCAAAGATTTTATTGACTGCTCTACAAAGGGTTTACGTGCTAACTGAGGCTTGTAGCTCATAGAGTTTCTTTTTTTATATTTCTCTCTGATCTTCTGAATGTGTGCCCATTTTTGTTAATGGTTTCCAGATGTGAATAATTTTTCTCACCGTAGATTGATTAATTCAAATTATTTAAAAATGGCTTTTTAACTCTTTCTGGATCAACGTGCAACAAGAATTGCTCCTCTAAGCTCATTGCTGATGTCTTCCCTTCTTGGCATCTTGTTAACATATATTTGAAAGCTCCAGGCAGGCACACTGCCAAACTTCTGCTCTTACAGAGATGGTCACAATTGAAGGTAATCTAGTTGTTTTGGCTTAGTGTAAATGTTATTGTGCTGTTGTCCATCTACCAAGTTATAAACCAGATGAGTTTTGATAATGTACAAATAAAAACAGCCCCACCCCCCAGGTTATACTTCTGCAAGATTCTGGATTTATAGGGCAACTCTGGATCCCTGTGAACAGCTGATTGTACATGTGAGCAGCATACCTGTTCTACGACATAAAAGGCAAACTGGAGTCTCTGCTTTTGCAGCACGGGCACCAGGTGTCTCAGGAGGATGGGCAGGTGTTCATGTCGGTTCCTGAATGGAACTAGGATTGCCACCTAAGAACATGAAATGGAAAAAAATACAACAGCCGTAAAAAAGAAATGTTGACATTATGAGACAGACTGCACATATAAAGGTTACACGCAAACTCTCAGAGTTGTGTGATATTTACAACTTAGTTTATGATTTGTTCCCATTGTGTATTATTTCTGAAAGTTGAGAATTCAGAGCAAGTTAAACAGAAAAAAAGAGGGGTAAAGGAAGGAAATTTGACATGCATCAATCAAGCAAGCAAACTAACTGTTGGTGGGAGCTATTTATTTTTACCCATGTAAAGGTTACTATAATAGAGGCAAAAAAACAACAACAAGGAAGAATAGCTGGGAGGAAGAGAGAGTTGGGTGTAATAGATGACAAACATGACCTCTGGCAAATGACAAAGAAAAATAAAGCATAAATATTTCCATAACGGATGCTAATTAATCAACACAACATAATCTAATGGATAACAAATGAATTTAAGATGGACATGACTGAAGGCAATATTGTCTGCTGGATAGAAAAAAAAGTGTACAGCATTGTAAAGCACTGAAAATTGCTAGACTGCTTGGCTTGCTTCCTGTACTTTATGATGTGCTGAGGAATGATGTGGCTGTTATGTCGACCATACAAAACAATGCACACAACCCATACCCACACACAGGCAGGAAAGGTCGTAAAAACCTACATCGAATATCGACCTCTCTCGTGTGATGATAAAGGGATAGCTCACATGCCATAGCTCAGAGATGTGTTTTTGTAATTTAGTATCTCAGAGAAAGACCAGGAAAAACCTGTTAGTTTGTTCTGATGCAGTTTAACAGCACTACAAACTGCTGTGTCCAAACCGATCACAACGTAGTTGAGTCAACCCCCCTTTAACGCAGTGGACATTATAACCCTCAAAGCGGAAAGCAAAGCCCCACCACATTGAATTCACAGGAGAGATAAACATCACTCAATTTTATCTAAAATGCCGCAACAAAATCTTCCAGAGGACTTCTGTTACCCTCTGTGCAACATATAGCGTAATAATGCATTTGTTACTAAACCAATGCGTCTGTTTATGGTTGTCGGTGAGATGGACCCTTGACAGCGTCTCATCCACATTTACCTTCCAGCGAGGTAAACAGTCTTCGGGCTTCCAGTAGCCCCCTGGGGCCATGCTGGGTTCCCGTTCCAGCAAGGATCTTTCCACCTCTTCCAGCAATACTTCACTCATGTTCACCCGCAATCTGCCATCTGAGTGTGGAATAAAAAGCGAGTGGGAGAACGAGGGGTCAGAGATTACATGAGACAGAAAAACACAACAAGAACGAGGAAAAAGAGTCATCATGTGTCACATAGTTAGAAAACACTAACAAGTGAAGACAGAAATGATGGAACACAATTTAAAAAAACATGTAACACTTAAGAAGTTTGCTGTTCTGAGCATATTTACATGCATCTTCAATCAAAGCTGAATTGAAACATGCGCTGAGCCATTACACTCATAATTACAAGAAAAAAAATGTGAAAACTATAGATTAAACCAAAACCTTAAACTTACTCATAAAGGGCAGTTTCTCAGGGCAAACCTGGGATGGGAGGTAGGTGAAGCCTTCTGGGAGGTATGTGGTGGGAGGAGCATCACTCTCACTGAAGTTAAAGTCATAGGAATAGTCTGGAATAACATTTATAAATCACCGATAGTAAGTTTGGGACAGCCTCAACTTAACTGTTTTCCTTTCATTTTCATTCATCTAACAAGAACTGGTACTGACAGTTGTGCGATTACATCAGCACAAATGTTGGTTAGTCTACGAAGCATTTCCAGCAGAAGCTTCTTTGCATGAACATGTGTATTTTTACCTGTGCCATTGATGCTGTAAGCCCCTCTCACTACTTGCTCCAGAACCTGAGCACCAATGTTTTTCACGTTCTCTTTGATCTGGAGGCCTCTGGCTTGGACCATGAACACATATTCATTCACTGCAAACAGAGAACAGAATAAACCAAGTTGAGCCATTGCACTTAAAACAGATGTGATGTCTTCAAAGCAAAAAGGAAAAAAAAAAAAAAGAAGGAAAGGCATCACGTTGTCCACTCTAGAGTAGGCACACTTTCTTCCCTTCGCAGGCACAAACTGATTATGTGTATTAGTGAGTTAGTGACAGGGATTTCCCAGCCAAACATCGTAGAGCTTTCAGTCTAGAGAATGGAATTACTGGAATGTTAATCTTTGACAAGAGAAGAGATGAAGAAAGAGTAAGAGAATGAGAAGATGAATTTGAAATAACTGACAAACTGGTTTCTGTCTTCTGTGCATTCATCCATTTATGCATTTTTGTTTGATACAAAAATGAAAGAGCGCAAACAGGATGAGAGTACAAACGAAAAGAAAAAATGAAAAACCACAAAGAAGAGACGTTAAAACACTGCTTTTTGCATTTACGTAGGTGAAACTTCTGCTCAGTGTGTGCTGACCTCGATAATACCCCGGGAAAGGTTAACCCGCCACAGAGAAGCAATGCAGTGGAACAATCAGGGGTATGCGGTCTAAATGCAAGTGACAAGAGTGGCTGGAAACATTGGCCAACCATAAACACCTACATTCCAACGAGCACTTCCACTTTGCATGTATGCACAGGAAAAAGCTGTGTGAACAAAGAGCAAATAACAAAACACGCACACACTCAAGTCCTGAAATAACTTTCAAGATCATTGAGAGGTACCATTCCTGTTTTTTTTTTTATTATTATTGTTTTGTTTTTAATTACAGTCACACTGATGGATCCCTGTCTTTGTGGATCTGTATCCAACTGCAAAATCACTGGCCACAAATTTGATCAGGATTTATCTGAAAGCAGTCCCAATATGACCTACACTCTTAGTTACAAAAGATGTGTCTGTAAGAGCAGTACTGCTGAGCTAGAAATCCACGGATGTGATTTGCCATTAGTAATTGTATTACAGTTTCCATCACATTCATCATGTTTTCTAGAAAACTGCCAAGCTTGCAGGACTAGAGAGTAGTGGCTAAGTGGTAACTGAAATCAATGTTCTCATTTCACCTCTGCTGCTGAAACAAATCAGAAAAATATGATGATCATAATAAATAAGGCACCCACAGGGTAGACCATGTTCAGTCCAACATACACACAATCGTGCACAAAAGCTAACAAGTGCAGACTCACTGATGCCCCTCTGAGACGCCATATGATGGACAAATGCTAAGAGGCTTCTGGAGAATTTTCTTACAGGTCACTTTTTCATGCTTCCAGAACATATGGACACATTTACATTGCCTCATATAGATACAATGCATTTAAGTGTAATACCTTATCTTAAGGTTTGCAGTATAAATCAAATCAGATCAGAATCTCAATTCCTTACTCTTTCCTATTTGCAGTAAAACATCCTGACACATTTTCTTTTCACATTCCAAAATGCCAGTATTGGTATTTTGAAGTGGGAGAATGTCAGGAAATCCCACCTATGAGGGGACGTACAGTGACAGAGTCTGCATTTGATCTACAGTATACAGGCCAGTAGGCATACAATTTCTGTCACATTAAAAATGATCCCTGGACTCTGGAGTAATGCTAAAGTATTCAAGCCAATAAACTTTGACAGATGCAATGAGACACAAAAAATCTAAATTTTGATGGACAATGAGTGAAATAAGGGATTCACATACACACAGATGCATATACATAAAGCACTGACGCATCATAACCAGCAACAACAGGATAGACCTATAGATAAGAATGCTCCCCCTGCTATTCGCTTTGTGTTTCATTTTATCACTTCCCACATCCCTCAACTGCAACCCATCAAGCGTGACATCAGACCTTGAACAACCTTGTCTTTCCCAGCTCTCCCAGAACATGCTGTCCACATGCCAAGCCCAACCCACCACTCCGTGCATCTCTTCCTTCACTGCACTCTCTTTTGACTTAACTGTCCTTCCCCCCTATCCTCCTCTTCCTCTTTCTGTGCTTACGTCTCTGTTTAGTGTGCTTGGTGCCACTTTCTGTCAAATCCATTTTTTACGATCGTTTAAGTAAATAATCTCAATGAATGGATCGCAGACTCACTCCAGACACAGACCCTGTCCAATATTGTATTTCATGGACGTTTATAGAAAAAGAAAGAATCCAAAATAAGCAGAAACATGCACACAATACTCCCCAGCATTTCCTCTGCAAGGCAATTAACTGCACTGATAGCTCAGCAGTGGGAGGTGGTCGATTCTGTTCTGCTGGCTCTCTGATAAGAGCTAAAAGGCTGTTTTTAGGGAGGGAGGGAGAGAGAGAGAAAAACTCCCAGCACTTACTCTCAAAGCCTTCAGGGTTTAAAGCTGTCACTCTGAGAAAGGGTCAGTTTAATGACACCGCCTATCAGTGACACCCACAGATCCACACATTCATAAAGATACTTGGTGAAGCAGGGCTCCGTGGGCGCACATGAATTATATCTCTGTGAACAGGGACTGTGCATCATGTTGGTGTAGATGACAGCTGAATTAAACACACCATCAGTAATGTAACACATTAAATTGCCTACACATGACTTAACAGATCCATTTCAATACCTTACAGGAAAGTGAACAGGCTTTTACTCTGAGCGTTAACACAATTAACTGGAACAGCCACTGTAATTTGAGAATATTGATCTATTGACAATGTTGGGATTTGTATACAGTATCCATGTAATCTCACTTAATTAAAAAATAAATAAATAAATAAACAAAATAAAACGTGTTTTCAATAATTATTGGCTCTCAGCTGTCGGATCAAGCATGTTATCACCTCTTTTGACCCTCTGTCAGTTCAGCTGAGAAATCACAAGGTTAGATTGATTCTCACACGCAGCAGCTTTTCAGTCAATGCAACACACACACTAATCATATCCTTACATTTTTTACAACTTTTTTAAGAAAAAAAAAGTCTAAAGCCCTATTCAAATTGCTAGTTCTTTCTTCCCTCTGCAGCACCATGCTGCTTTGCTGGGTGAATGGCAGAGAAAGAATAGTGTAGCATTTTGTTCTGTGACTGTTGTCCCTCCGTACTGCCTTGGCAGGTAACATTTTAAGTAGCATTGCGGAAAGGCATAACAGTAGCGTGACAATGGCAGCAAACTCAACATTGAAATCACTCCATCACAGGAAAGGTGAAACTGGACTGGCCTCATTATGACCTTTGTCACTCGCCGTGGAGCACAAGCTTGTAGTCAAACCCTGCTGCCGCGCTTAGCAACCAGGAAGAGCCTCCACCAGCTGAAGCCAGGCCATCATCCTCCTCCTGCTCAAGCTGGTTGGCATCTCCCTTCTACAGCTATGGTAGCACATCAGCAGCGTGAGTGTCAGATGAAAACAACCAAATAAAAACCACAATTTTTATTTGTGTTCATTCAATATTGACTATATAAAGCAGTGAAGCAGCAGACACATTAGGGACCTGTTGCTGACTGTAGACCACAAAGCAGATGGAGAGTGAAGGTGGAGTGAAGAGGGGATTTTTATACCACAATCTCTGTGTGAAAATGGGCATACACACGCACGCACGCACGCACGCACGCACGCACGCACGCACGCACGCACGCACGCACGCACGCACGCACGCACGCACGCACGCACGCACGCAACTAAACTAGCATTCTTGTCATTCTTTGTCATGATCAATGACTCAAAACCAATTCTGTTCTTTTGTACAGTGACATCTCACCATGCATTTGTGAGAAACACTTTCTTTTCAGAAGCATTTATTGAACATTAGAGAATTGAATGAGTCGTTTAGGTACTTTGAAGAAGTACAAAAAGTTAGGACCTTAGCCACACCATCAGGACATGCACTGTTCAAACATGAAATAAACCTTTTTCTCTTGCAGAATAGGAACTCACTCATATTTTGAGGAAAAGCTTTGTGCCTGAGAGGCTTCACTTCTGCTAGTAGATTCCTTTAATTGTGCCGGCATCTCTGAACTGCTCTGGTATTTATAAATGTTTGACTTGCTGATTAAACATTATTTGTACAATACCTTTGTTAACACTGGTGTTCCTGCTGTTAGAGGTAACCTCAGGTTACATAAGCAAGCAGCAGCGTGCACATTTTTCCCAAGGGACCATTCTGGACTCTTTGAGAGACACAAACATCAATCAGTTACACCAGTAAAACACTAAGATTTGACCATTGCGTCTACAGTCCCATTGCTCTGATGGAGCAGTTAAGGTCCTGATAATCATGGTTGTTACCTACATGCAACGCCATCCACCTTAACACTGCTGCAGACTAGAGTTTGTGTGGGTCAGAGTGGTTTCGAAGGCATACAGTTTTTTGGAAAAGATGATATGTTATCGATGATTACTGTATTTGTTAAACTGTAGCTGTACAGCTGTTTAGTCTACTTTTAAACACCTGAGTGCAAGAATAGCAAAAACATGGCAGTGGCAAATGTGGCATCACTTCGTAATCAAAAAAGTACGACATCTCACTAAACATTACCCCTAGATTTCTGCAAAACCCAAATATAAAAAAAAGAACAACCTGTAATGGAAATGGCTCTAATTCCCCAAAATTCCAAATATCACAAAAATCTTTTCACGTTTTCACAAGGTGGTTTTTTTTTTTGGTTTCAATAATCTGATTTTTGCAAAAGTGTAATGGAAATGCTTTTTGTGCATTTGTCCGTCTCCCATACCACTAGATGTCATGGAGTTGGTCAATCTAAAGGCATTAAAATATAATTCCCAGCTGTTTTTGTACTCCTTAATACAATGTATTTGTGCAACAATACTAGTTAATCAGTATGCATTACTGTATTACATGAGGGCTTTGTCTTTGAATAATCATTTGAATGATCATCCGCTGCCTTCATCATCTGACTACTTCCTCAACAGTAGCAATGCGTAAAGGCAACGTGAGCTTACTTTGTAAAGAAAAATGGAAAAAATATTGAAATTTTTCAAATAGTTTCAAAAATAAAATGTATCAGTTCTTATGTCAATTATTTAGCCAAAATAATAATGTTACAAGAACAATGTTGAAAACTATCGTACTTTGCTGACCATTAGGCGCCATTAGGACCATTAGGCACCATTAAGACGCAACATCAATGAACAAGTCTATTTTCATACAGATTTTAAGGCGCATGATAAAACATATAAAGTTAAACAAAACAGTCTGGTAAATCGAACTTTATTCAACTCTTTCACAATAACTCAGAATATTGTTCAGTTGTAAATAATACAGAACTACTGTATTCTAATACAGAAAAATACACTCACATTTTAAATAATTCGTCTTCCACAAATCCACAAATAAAAAGTGACGGAGGTAAGTGTAGTACTACGTCCTGTCCTCTGATTGGTTCATCGATGTCAGCGATACCGGACACCTGAAGTTAGTGTGAGGTTGGAACAACGTTGTATTCCAACATTTGATTATAATTGGATTATGATATAGATTTGAAAATTGGGTTTACTCTAAAAATCTTAAAATGGCTTGACGTCTAATCATAGTAAGGTAACATTGACTAAATGTTGGATGATGGTTGCTTTCCAGCACTACATAATTAGTTATCTAAGGTTGTCTGATGTTGCAATGTATTCAACCAAGGACTGACTTTAATACAACATCCCTGGGTCAGCTGAATCGTCTGACAGTCATCAAGTGGAGCAGCTTCATCACTTGCCAAGTAAGTGAGACAAGTTGTGCTAAAACATTTTGACAGATTCTGCGCAGTGTACCAGAAAAAATTGGTTCGAGGTCAGTAACCACAACAACAGTCATGCATAAGGCGCACTTGATTATAGGGCGCACTGACAATTTTTGAGAAAAATTAAGGATTTTAAGTGTTCATTTTATTGCGGAAAATACAGTAATGGTAGATTTATAGATCCTCTATTAGCAATGCTTCCAGTATTAGAAGGAGGGTGTAATACTTAGTCTTTAGATATATATGTAATGCTTTCTTACTGTAACACTGGATTAGTGGGGACATTACCACTGGATGAGTAAACTGTCAGAATTTTTGACAGTTATGATAAGGACCATATGTGCTTATCAGATATTTTGGTTGATTTCCTGAAATGAATGAACATGAGCACAAGCAGCTGCAGCTCATAGTGAGGACATCACACTATTGGAAGTAATGGTCACATGACAGTCATAAGGGGACACGAGGCCTCTTTCAAACGCACAGCTGCTCTGCACACCAGCCAAACACACACATGTCCTTATACAGTAGATAATATCTAAATTAGCTGTACTGTAAGTGTACATTTTCCCAACAGTGAGTGGAACTATCATGACAGGAAAACCACTGAAACTTACGCAGTTCAATTATTCAGAGAGGGCAAGAAAACAATCTGACAAACTGGCTGAAAGACGGAACACAATGAGAGAGTTTATGGCTTTTTAAAAGGAAATAATAAAAATGAAGGCAGGGTACAGAAAAGACAAGGTTGTCAGATCTATATGTTTTGACAAGCGGAGCACTCTTCATTTAATTCTGAATTTGGTGCCTTCATTTACATTTTGGGTTTAAAATGTTTCTTCAGCTTTGTAAAACGAAAAAAGAAAGGAAACAAAAACAGGACTCAAAAACCAGCATGACGTACAGTGGGGCAAAGAAGTATAGTCAGCCACGAATTGTGCAAGTTCTCCCACTTAAAAAGATGAGAGAGGCCTGTAATTTTCATCATAGGTACACTTCAACTATGAGACACAGAATGGGGGGAAAGAATGCAGGAAATCACATTGTAGGATTTTTACTGAATGAATTGGTAAATTCCTCGGTAAAATTATCTGGGGACCTGCGATAATTTGTAATAATCACAAAGGATGTTTATGATTTTAATCCTATCCGAATGCACAATGTCTATGATTTGTAAAGTAAAACTTCCACCGCAGATTACCTGCCCTAATTCAGCAAACACAGAGGACGCAAGATCATTTTAATCCTATTCAAATGCACGTCAGTAATATGGTGATATGCAGAACTGAATTTTCAAAAAAAAAAAAAAAAAAAAAAAAAAAAATTCCACTCGTCGTCTTTTCTGCTTCTTCTGTCATAACTGTAGCAGTTGTGGTTCATAGTGTGATGTTATATTACAATTTCAACCTGTATCCAGCTCCAGTGTAATAATCTGATATTTTTTGTTGAGAAACTTATAAAAAGTGTTTAAAAGCAAAAATTAAAGACAGACAGATATAAGTTAAAAATAATTGAACAAATGAGATGCAAGAACTAAAGGCTGTAGTGTATTATGGTGGATTACTGAAATGCAGCAGTAAATAAAAAAGTTTTCAACCTTGACTTAATGTACCTAATGCACAATGTAACTTTCAGCTTTTGTTGAGTTTGGCGGCTCCTTTGGACAAAAGCGGTAATGCTTTACCAGAAAGAACACTACATTTCCCATGAGCACCAGCGTGTACTGCCGGAAAGATCCTGTCCCCGTCGGGTGCATTTGTTTTGATACTGAAAGAACGGGACAGACTTTCAAAACTACTTTTCTGTTTTCAGCGGTCGTTTGCAGGATGGATAGCGAAGAGGTAATGTATCTATTTTTGGCTAAACAATATAATATGACAATGTTGAAAATCACTAAGTTCAACTTGGTTTTATTAGTGAAGTCACCCCCGCCCCCCTGTCCTGTTTCAGCGAGATAATGCGCCCCAAACTACAAACGCTCTGGTTTTGTTCTACTGCACCTTTTTCCTATCACGTTTTTTAGAGGGACTTCGTCATAAATTAGTAGTCCAACATACTTACTGACAAAATAAAAAAATACTTTATAACCTGTGAATAACTGAATGCCCATTCCTTATATTTTGCAGATCAGCCCTGCACAATTTTACAGTTCTCAGGAAAAATACTAGAACCCAAGACGAAGACGAATCCCCCTTATTTTCTTCGTTTTTTTCGCTGCTTCGGCCATGATAACAACTCCGCGTTTAGCTCACCACCAGTTTTCCTGAGCTCTGCGCTCCACGCCCCGCCTAGCTTTCGTCTCGACTACGAATCGGGAAGGAGGGGGAAGTTACGTATGCCGTAAAGCAGTCAAAGCCGTAAAAATGTGTAGTTTTTTAGTGTGGAAGGGTTCCTACCATGCTCCTCAAAGTTACATAGTGTCAGTGAAGGCGATACAGACCCCTCAGACCATGACAGAGGTGTCATTAAACCTGTTGCAAGTTGATGTACCATCACAATGACTCTGGAAATATTATATTAAGGTGGAAAAGTTACATAGTGCTGCTTTAAAGCAACAGAGTTTCAGCAGCCCTGATGCTGACGCCTGATAGTGTATGTGCCTACTTGGGATTTGAGAATCAAGCTCAAAGCCTCAACGACAGCTGTAAACCTTTAGGTCTTCAACGAAAGCTTCTGTTATGTTTACTTTTAAATCATATTGCTGTGGCAACTTAAAACACAGGCCAATACGCCATTTTTATTCTCAAAATGTGAGGGTCGTCACGGAAATCTCATCTTGAGTTTCTGATCAGATTTTTTAAATCAATATTCAAATGTAATAGTAAATAAAAGGTATCATATTTTGCGCACTGTAAGTGATAATGATAAAATCCCTCAACCTCAACAATGGCTCGAGAGTTCAATATTGCAAGTGAAACCATCAGCATTCACAAATTGGCCTTACAGAAACGTCAGTGTCTTAACAAAAAAGAAAATAAAAATGTCAAGCCATAAAAAGTAACACTGAAAAACTACTGCAATATTTTCAAGTATGTGCTAACATGCTTTCCAAGCAGAGTAACTAACTCACTTTTCACTAAAGTGCTAGTGAGGTCAGTAACACACTTGAGGCCCTGGATAGCTCAGTGGGTTGAGCGGGCGCCATTTGTAGAGGCTATAGTCCTCGTGTGGGCAGCGCAAGTTCGAGTTCCAGCCTGTCGCTCTATACTGCAATGTCTCTCCCCCTCTCTCTACCTGTTTCCTGTCTACCTACTTTCTAAATAAAGGCCACTAGTGCCACAAAAACCTTTAAAAAAAAAAAATAACACACTGCAAGCTGTTGCTCAACAGTGCCCCTGAAATACACAATTCAGAAAATTAAGCAATGCACCCTTACAGTTATGTTCACACCCAAAAATGCTTACACCCAAAAACAAACAGTCATATTGCTCAAGTACATTTTTCTCTGGTGTCAACCAAAGAAAAAAGGTGAGCCTGCAAACACAATAGCGATTACAAAACTACAAAACTTACATTCTTACTATTGAAGGTGGTATAAGTATTCAGGTATTACAGAGAAGTTTGGGTTTTTGCTTAGGTTCATAACATCGACAAATGTTCCTTGCCAAGAAGACTTGTGTAAGATCTTTATATCAGGAGTATAAAAATGCATTTGAAAATGGTGAGGTAAATGTATTTGAAAATATTACAAACATATTATCCATTAGGTTTAAAATATTACCAGTTATTATATTTACTGGGCAGCAAGAATCAATCATTAATAAATAAAATAGATAAATATAAATGTAAAAAGAACTGTGTTGCCATCTGAACTCAAGAATGCAAAACTGCATTTTAACAGCTTGTAAGAAATATTGAACTTTTCGCATAACCCGCTGTACCAAAGACAGGGGAAAATAAAAAATTCTACAATCTGCTGCATGTGTTATGTAACTGGGAAATATGTGTCATGGAAAATGTATTGTAGAGGATTTAAAAAAAAAAAAAAGGCTTCTCTCCAAAAATAGTATAACACTCTGACACAGTATAAATTAACACATGTCAGCAGGAACAACATGGGGTCTGGTATGAGTTCATTATTGGTCTTGCACTAGTCCCTCTGCCCAACCATCTGCTCTGCTGTCCCAAATGTGTGTGTGTGTGTGTTAGTGTGGGTGCCATATCAGGCTGTTTGTGTGCATTTGTGATGCTCCCCTGAGTCCCTGTTGTCTGCTGAGCCACTGCATGGCAGAAAGAAAAAGAGGGACCAGACACTGAGAGGAGACTTACATAAATGGTACAGTGATGCCAAAAACCCCGTTTTCACTCTGCTGCAAGCAAATACTTGAAAACAGATCTGAGGGGAGGAATATGAAGGATGAAGGACACACAGTTTGTTAATGCATATGTGTGTGCTTGGTGTATGTCTCAGCTTATTAGAATTAAAAATGCTTTCTTTTCCAGACATATAGATGCCAATCAATCAATCTCCAATAAAGAGAATCCCAACATAAGTACGTAATATGCACTAAAGGGCATGCAGCTTGTTGCGGTTGCTCCAGACAGTTTTTCTACTTTTTCATCTTAAATCCTGTGTCTTTCGATTTGGTGTGTTTCAATTGTATTGGTACTTTATAAGCTGTGTTGTCTTTAATCAGGGTAGTAAAGAGTGTGTTGTGTGTTTTCACGTGTGATCTTACCCATTTCACCACATTTTTACATGAGTGATGAGCAAGCTGTGCTGAAGCCATGATTGTTGTGCCAAAGACATCTGAAAATGAATGGACAAAGGATGCAGGGGCAATGGGGCTACACAGAGGAAGAATGCTGGGTCATGGAGCACATGGAGGAGTGTGAAGGAGATGCGCTACAATCCATGCCTGGCCTATCTTATAACAGGTAACGTGAGATTACTGGCAAACAAGATGGATGATCTAACCGTGCTTATCAGAATCCAGTGCGAGTTCAGGGAATCCAGTGTTATGTTCTCCACCGTAACATGGCTGCGTCAGGGTATACTTAGCCACAACATTTCCATCGAGAGCTTGCTGACTATCTGGCTGACAGGGTTGAAACTGAGTGATAGAGCAAAGGAAGGGCCTTGCTTTCCTAGTTAACAGATAATGTTACCCTAGTCACATCACCATTAAGGAATATAAATGCACCAGAGATAATTAACCTTTGGTCGTTGGACTGAAACCATATCATTTACCCAGAGAGTTTTCACAAATCATTATTGTGACCATTGTATCCATCCCCACCCTAACCCAACCTGATATCAGCATGTAACACACTGTTAATGTATAACTCAACACTCTGAGCTTTTGCTGCCATCACTTGACTTGAATTATGTAAACACAATCAAAAATAGTGTCAGCTTCACCCTGATATGAGCTGTTCTACCAGAGGAAAAAAAGATTCTGGACCTGCTGTATGTTAATATCAAGCACGCATACTCTTCAACCTTCCCCTATTGTGCAAAACGGCCCATAACCGGTGCGCTGCACCCTCTGCAATGAAACCAGGGTGAGGAGGCATATCAATCATTTTTAGGGTGGTGTCCAAGTGCATACTGACAGTCGCTTTGTAACCATGAGGACATTTATGGGCGCAGAAATCAGGCTTTTAAAATACTATGACTAAGGAGCTTGAGTTTACAGAACGTTCCAGTGGAATAGCTCTTGGATCATTCCTGTGTAGAACATGCAACACCAACAAGTGGTATGGTAGACTACAAGCAGTGGTACCGACCTCCCACATCATCAAGATCCTAGTCACAACTGTTCTTGAGCAGCTCTGGCTGTTAGTGAGATTATTCCAAGATCCCTTCCAGTTCACCTACAAGCCCTGACTGGGAGTTGAGGATGCCATCATCTACCTGCAATCTCCTGAACAAGGGAGTAAGGGTCATGATTTTTAGTTTTTTCCTTCTCCAGTGCAACACCATCTGTCCACCTCTACTGAGTGTGAAACTGACTGTGATGCAGGAAAGTTTTCCCCTTGCGTACTGGATTATTGATTATCTGAGTGTCAAAACATAATTTGTGTCGCTAAGAAGCTGTGTCAGAAAAAGTGTTCAGCAACAACAAGGTCCCAAGGGGATGGTCCTGTCTCCCCTTTTTTCAGTCTCTACACCACCAACCACAATGACTCCACAGAGTCATGCAATCTGCAGAGGTTCTTGGATGACTTTGGCATAACTGGATGCATCATTCACCAGTGGTGATGAGGAGTACGGGACACTGGTGGGTCACCCTGAGCTGTTTCTTTTCTCACCATGTACAAAGACCAAGGCTTCAAATACTCATCTCCAATCTCTCATAGACATTGTGGGGATTTATAAGTACCTGGGTGTTTACATGGACAGTAGCTGAAAACACTGAATCCCTGTATAAAAATGTTTGTATTTTCAACTTAATATTTTCTGACGGGACATGTTGAAGGTGGAGCAGAAAACGGCAGCAGAGACAGCCGTGGGAGAAACAGGGATGCTATCAAAGCTCTGAGTCATCTTGAACAATGCCTACCATCCCATTCATGACATCCTGGTCAGGAGCAGATTCACAGAGAGACTGATTGTACCTAAATACAGGAAAGAGCACCACAGGAAATCATATAGGCCATCAGACTTGGCTCAGACAATGTAATGCAATAGACTTTGAACACCCACCCCACTCCTGCACTGTTATTATAACAGTTACACACAGAGACTCTGCTTGGCTGTATTTTTAATTAAGTTACATAACCAAGACCATTTTATTTTTATTTATCTTACTTGGTTTTATTGATTATAGCTATTAGCTACTATGCTTCAGAGTTTTGAATTTGAATTTCGAATTGACATTTTTTTAATTTCACCGTGCCGCGCTGTGACAACATCTCGGCACGGAGAGAAGAGGGTGGAGGCTCTGCGCCGACTCTTCTCCTTGCGGTGCGGTCGCACATGAACATGAATGGAGTTGTGTCGGTTGCTTTGTCGATTATGTTCTCACTCCAAATAAAAAAAACGAACCGTTCCAGGTCTCAAATGGAATCGAGCCCATCTAGGCCAGGGGTGTCCATAGTCGGTCCTCGAGGACCGGTGTCCTGCATGTTTTTAGATGTGTCTATTTTTTTTATCAAACCGTGATACAAGGAGCTTGGTCATCAACAGAACTATCCAGACTTTGATTACAAGGTGGTGACGACCGTTAATTAGAATCAGGTGTGTTGATGCAGGGAAACAACTAAAACAGGACTGGGGCCCTCGAGGACCGACTTTGGACACCCCTGACCTAGGCGATCTCGGGCTTGCTTGTTTTGTGCCAAATCCGAGCGTGATTGCTGTGTTCAGATATACCAAACGATCCGATCTTTAGGGGGAAACGCTCCCTGTTCCGGAACAACTGCTCCAAACGGGACAGGTGTGAAAGCACCCATAGTCTCTCCAATGTGTCCTGGGTCTCCCCCGGGGTCTCCTCCCAGTGGGACATGCCGGGAACACCTCTCTAGGGAGGTGTCCAGGAGGCATCCGATAGAGATGCCCAAGCCACCTCAGCTGACTCCTCTCAATGTGAAGAGCAGCGGCTCGACTCCGAGCTCCTCCCGAGTGACCAAACTCCTCACCTTATCTCTAAGGGAGCGTCCAGCCACCCTGCAGAGAAAATTCATCTCGCCACTTGTATCCGCAATCTTATCCTTACGGTCATTTCCCAAAGTTCATGACCATAGGTGAGGGTGGGAGCGTAGATTGACCGATAAATCGAGAGCTTCGCCTTTCGACTCAGAGACCGCATAACTGCGGATGCTGCACCGATCTGTCTGTCAATCTCACGCTCCATCTTTCCCTCACTCGTGAACAAGACCCCGAGATACTTGAACTCCTCCACCTGAGGCCAGACTTCTCCACCCACCTGGAGAAGGCACGCCACCCTTTCCCGGTGGAGAACCATGGCCTCGGTTTTGGAGATGCTGATTCTCATCCCTGCCACGTTGCACTCAGCTTCAAACCGCCCCAGCACATCCTGAAGGTCCTGGTTCGATGAAGCCAACAGGACAACGTCATCCACAAAAAGCAGAGATGACATCCTGTGGTTCCCAAACCGGATCCCCTCCGGCCCCTGGCTAGGCCTAGAAATCCTGTCCATAAAAATTATGAACAGATCCTGTGACAAAGGGGAGCCCTGCCGAAGTCCAACCTGCACTGGGAACAAGTCTGACTTACTGCCGGCAATGCGAACCAAACTCCTGCATATAGAGACCGAACAGCCCTTAACAGAGGACCCAGGACCCCATACTCACTGAGCGCCCCCCACAGAATGGCACGAGGGACACGGTCAAATGCCTTCTCCAGATCCACAAAGCACATGTAGACTGGTTGGGCAAATTCCCATGAACCCTCAAGCACCCTGCAGAGGGTATAGAGCTGGTCCAGTGTTCCACGACCAGGACAAAAACCGCATTGTTCCTCCTGAATCCGAGGTTCGACTATCGGCCCTATTCTCCTCTTCAGTACCCTGGCGTAGACTTCCCCGGCCCCGAAGTGTGATCCCCCTATAGTTGGAACACACTCTCCGGCCCCCCTTTTTAAAAAAAAGGGACCACCACCCCGGTTTGCCACTGCAGGGGTACTGTCCCCTTCCTCCATGCAATGTCGCAGAGGCGTGTCAACCAAGACAGCCATACGACATCCAGAGACTTGAGGTACTCAGGGCGAATCTCATCCACCCCCGGTGCCCTGCCACTGAGGAGCTTACGAACCACCTCAGTGACCTCGGCTTGGGTGATGGACGAGTACATCCCAGAGTCCACATTCTCTGCTTCCTCAATGGAAGGCATGTCAGTCGGATTGAGGAGATCCTCAAAGTATTCCTTCCACCGTCCGACGATGTCCCCAGCCGAGGTCAACAGCTCCCCACCTGCACCGTAAACGGTGTTGGCAGATTACTGCTTCCCCTTTCTGAGGTGCTGAACGGTTCGCAAGAATATCCTCGGGGCCGACCAAAAGTCTTCTTCCATAGACTCACCGAACTCCTCCCAGACCTGAGTTTTTGCCTCTAGGACTGCCCGAGCTGCGGTTTGCTTCGCCTGCCGGTACCTAACTACTGCGTCAGGAGTCTCACAGGCTAACAGGGCCTGGTAGGACTCCTTCTTCAGTCTGACGGCATCCTTTTCTTCCGGTGTCCACCACCGGGTTCTGGGATTGCCGCCACGACAGGCCCCAGAGACTTTGCGTCTACAACTTTGAACCACCGCATCGACAATGGAGGCAGAGAACATGGTCCACTCAGACTCAATGTCCCCAACCTCCCTCGAAATCTGTGAGAAGTTCTCTCGGAGATGAGAGTTGAAGACTTCCCTGAAAGAGGTTTCTTTTTACTATTCCACTAATTAAATACAATGATGCATACAGGTTATTTTTAAATTTGTCAGCTCATTCATGGAAATACTTATAATGGGTACGAGCTTTCATCTGGATATAAAATGGCTATTATTGTGGGTTGCATGGTTTTATGGAGCCAAAGTAGAACAAAAACTGTCAAAAGTGAGAGCTAGACGGAGAAAAGAATAATTCCAAGTTAAAAAGGCGTAAATAAAAAAGGTGTTAGCAGGTGATCACCAATGAACTACCAAGATTTAAAAATCCTGATAAACTGCTGAATTCTTCTTTTTTTATAATTTTTTATGCATTTATTAATTTCAACATTTTTTTAGCCTCTGTGTGTGTGTGTGTGTGTGTGTGTGTGTGTGTGTGTGTGTGTGTGTGTGTGTGTGTGTGTGTGTGTGTGTGTGTGTGTAAAATCAGTGTAATAATGTGAATGTTGTTCCGCTCTACTTTGCAGGAGATTTCAATCCACTGCTTATCTGATTGGCCGACACTGGTCATATTTTGGTCATTGCTTTCACGGTCTAAAGACACTATGTACAGGAGAAGAAAATAACCCCTCAAACCAAACTGAACATGTGTAGCGTACAATCAGGACTTAGTTGATACTGAAGACTTTGACAACCGGACTTAGCAAAAAGGAAATTTGACTTAGTAGCGAGTAAGTAAAATCATTGTTAAACAGTTAATACCTAAAGGTAATAGCATTGGAGTTCTTGCTATATCCCCAAGCCCAGCAAGAAAGTATATTCAAATACATGTTAACATTTTTAACATTCAAATTTCACATAAAAGGCAGGCATGTGCATTCTGGGATGTAAATTCCCCAACTGAAATCCTTCTGATTCGATATCTGAATTGGATTTCAATTTTAGTGACTGAATTATAATTCAGACCATTTGTGCTTTTACTGAAGATAGAATATTTAGAACTTTGTTTATTTATGCATTTCCAATCCCTCCTTTCTCTGTTTTCCCTGCTCTCTGGTGCTGTCCATGCATAGTTAATTACATTTTCTACCAGCGCAGCACGTGGAAAAGGTCATAAACTGCTTTACCAAGTTCGAGCAGAACCTGCTAAATACTATTAAAATGCAGGTCATTGATTGAATTCCAACATTCAGTTCAGCCTCCCTAAATACATTCTTTTTTTTTGCTTTTTGTCTTGCCACAGCTTTTCAGCATTGTTGTACAGACAGCGTACCAGATGAACCCTGTGGTCTTAAATCTGCAGGAAGTAGCATTTATATTTCCAAAAGAATTTTCAAATTTCAATTTTATGCTAAGGAACCTTATTCTGGAACTGTTTTACAACTTGTACATGTTTTGCAAATTGGTCAATGTTTTCTATTTTTACTTCTGGGAGACTGCCTCTGAAAAGATGTTATTTTCTATTTGCAGTCTCTTTCTATCATGTCACTGATCTAATTGGTTGCAAAATGAACCCAATTAGTTGCAAGATGTTTTTCCAGATGAACCTAACTTTTTTGAGATGTGTTACTGCCATTATTATTTAAAATTAGCTGATATTCTTCATGAAATTTTAAAATACCTCGTTTTCATTTGATATGTTTTCCATCTTGTGTTGTTAATAAAAAAAAAAAGGTTTATGAGATTTGAAAGACATTGCATTGTATTCTTGACACAACTTTATTGGATTTGGGGTTATAGATAAACCGGCTTATCACATCAATGCTAAATTAAAACTAATTTGTCAACTAAATTAAATGTGTAAAGTATTTTATTGCATTGCACTACACTGCATATGCGGTATGCACTAATTAAAAAGGACAAATACATTTAAAAGATGAAGTTTATACATTTAATATTTTATGAGATACATGATTTTGCTTCTTTTTTTAATAAATTGAGGGTTAAATAAAAAATTCAAAGTGGTAGTAAACTGATTGGATCACATGGATCACCAAGACAGTTCATTTCCAACTACATGAAACCCTGAATCAACATCTGAAAAGCCCATAGATAAACATGCATTGAGAAGAAAGGCTGATTGAGAGTTTCTAAGCACTGTTAAATAATTAACTAGTTGAAGAACAATGCAACTGAGGAACACTCAAAGCAGAATGACAGTATTTGAAATCAGGAAAACTTGAACAACAATCAAACATTTACACTTTACAGATTTTTTTCTTTTTGCATCAACTGTGGCCAAAGGTTTCATCTGAGTTCCTCACCGTTTTTGCTGCTTGCAAAATCATAGTAAAAAGCCAAGCAGCAGGTAATTATCGCTTGCTGCATTTGCTGTATTATATGCCACAGTGGCCTCAAATCAACAGTCCTTACTATTATGCTTTGCCGTCCTGGGGAAGGAAGAACTTGAACCAAGCTTCTGATTGAACATGTTATTTTTATGCATCAGTCAGTATCAGGTACCTGCTAAAGAAGACTGCATCAAAACATATCAACCTACAGTGGAGATTAACGCTACATGAAAACACAACATGCATATGAACGTATGCTGCTGCAAACTGAATAATTCATGAACATAACTCAGAGTGTTTTTAAGGTAATAGACGGAAGTTCATATTTTTAGATGGAGGACACTGTATGGTACCTTGGCTCTCAAACAAGTATTTGAGTCTCGTTATGCTGGTGAAACGCCAACTATAACCTTGAAGAATGAATTCACATTTTTTTCAGTGCTACTGAGATACCCACAGTGAAAGCATGACTGCTCACTTTATGCTACTCAACTATGATTAAGGGGGGAAAAAAAATGTTGACAAAGATGGAATTCCACATTTAAAAGAAAATATCTTTAGAGGATATTTCTTTTTTCAGGGCACATTGCTTGTGCTTCATATCAGAGAAGTTTAGAAATTGTTTTTGTATGAAGTATGGATACTTGTTCCCCATCACTTATACTAAAATTACTTTTAGAGAATTTCCCATTATGATCTATACAGGGGAAGCATAGAGAGATATGAATACAGAGAGAGATGGGTATAGGCTATGTGTGAAAGTACAATTTCTTTTTTTTAAACACAAATTTTCAGAAAAAGGCATTCAAGAGTGTTCAATTAACACTTATTGAGCACCTACTGGATTTAAAATATTAAAGTTTTAAGTTTAAAACCACAACAAAGATGATAACCCCTGCATATTTTCTTGGACTGGGCCTCATTAGCAGCCTTTCCACCGTACACCAGTTCATCACAAGGTGCAGGTGCAGCCCGCCCTCGAACACCTGACCAAAGTAACCACAGTAACCGTCAAAATAACAAAATGAAGCTTAGATAAGGTCAACAAAGGCTGGGAATCTCCTCATGGTGATCAGGTTACAAAAGTGATTGGTATCTCTCCACACAAGACCCTCAGTCTGCCTTTGAATTGACTTACAGTTCTCCATTTAAGCACTGTATCACCTCCACCCCCTCAGCTCTTCTGCACTCAGCTCCACCATCTGCCTGTGGTCAAATACCCAGACTGCAGAAGCTGGACAGGTGTCATCTTACATGCAAGAGTTCAAGACATAGGAGTATGACTGTTTTCCTGTTTTATTTGTATTAATTTCTTTATTTTTATTCATATATATTTTGTATTTGCTTGTATTAATTATTGTTCTGGTGATGTGTCTGTAAAAACATGTTTTCTATAAAACAGGAAGTGTGTGGGAAGCAGAGGTTATAATTATGGTATACAGTTTAAGAATTGAGGAAGTAATATGAAATCAGTTTGAAGCAACTGCTGCTTGGTGTATGAAGAGGGAACAAGGTAAAGGATAGGTAAATGCACAATTGTTCTTTGTAAGAACAAAAATGTATTAATTATTATTCAGTCTGGCTTTTACAGTGGTCTCGAATCGCGCTTTTAAGTGCTTCTTACAACCATCTTTAAAGTTTTGTTCTAAAGAAATCTGCTGATCACAACTTTAAGAGTGTACAGGCATTAAAATAGCTGATCTGCAGTTGTGTCAATTATGTTGGCAAGTTTCTCTATCCAGATTCTTTGTAAATATAACATTTCCATTCTATTGCTTTGGAGATTAAACATTATTTGCCCATACAAATACAAACTAAAGATTCACTATAGCCATTGTTGGACAGCTTGAAGGTATCAAATTATGCAGTTCTGATACTGATTCTGAAAAAAAAAAAAAAAAAAAAAACTCTGGGTCTGTTCAATCCTATACTTGTTCTGTGTTCTGTGAGCGGCTTCTTTAGCCTCCCCTTCACTCTGCTGTTATTAGTTACCATCCTAAACCATTCAGATATGTCACTGCAAGTTAAGTACCATGGCGACAGAGTAAATGGAAGGATGTTTCTTTTTGAACTGAAGCATGTGTGGGGACAGGGCTGACCCCACCTGGGAGTGGATGCATGGACTGAGTAAATCTATGACTACGTTTACATGCAGTCAAAATTCGGGTTATTGCTAATATTCCGGTTACTGAAACATTCGGAATATTCCGTTTACATGGTAATTAATCATTCGGGATATCTCGATCAAACCAGCGACGCACGGAGAACATCTGGACGCAATCCCCGTCATCTCCGCTACTTCTTCCTGTATCCAAATTCAAAACAAATGCTGCTTCGCGCAACTCTTCGCTCACCTTCTTTTAAATCCCCGTACTTTCTACCGTCTATAAATGCCAAAATGTTCATATCCTTCATTACATTTATGAAGTGATTAGTCTCCCCCTCACTCCAAAAGTGTGGCGTGGTCTTGCGTTTCACCGTGTTTAGAAGTACTGTACTTCCTGGACTCAAAAGACCAGGATTCCTTGCGAACAGAGCATGCGCAGAAAACAAAATCATGTTCCGTTTGATCGGGATATTCCGTTTGGCGTTTACATGACCGAATATTTGGGTTTAAAAAGGAGTAACCCAGGGGTCATATTCGGGTTTTTAAAAACCAAGTTGTAGTCGCTAGACCGTCCCCCCTGATTATTCCTCTTCACTCAAGTCTCAGCATGACTGCAACTTGTTCATACTGTACCTACATCATGTCATTTCACTGAGGGCACATTACTTAAAGGATGTACAGTCTAAAGAATCAGGACAGTAGAGATTACCACATGAAACATGATGGCGTCGCCACTGACTTTGTGGCTTTTCTAAGATTTTCTAGTGAGATACAGCTTTCTGCATTATGCCCCAATACGTGATTGTCACGAGGAACTGTTGCATTTATACATCATGTATATACATTGCCAACACAGCTCCTCCACCAACAAATGCAACCATACCGTGCCCAAGCACAGTTTTTCCAAGTCTGCCAGCCTGAGCGACTCTGCATTACCCATGTCATTCATTTGAAATTGAATTTAGATTTAAAAGTTGTTTCTGTTGTACTGTACCACCTTTTGGCTGATCTGATTTTATATATTATTTTAATCTTAATATAATTTATTTGAAATATAGTTGTGTAAAATTCAACTGTACATTTATGTTTATCTTAATATTTAGCCTGACAACAGCGATTTTGGGAGTAGAAAGTAGAAAGAAAAAAGGGAACTCTTATGAAGTAACTCTGCTCTGATTTGACCATTTCCTGCAAGGAAGGCAACCGGAAAGAATTGTGTTAATTAAAACCACTTTTTAAGCAAGAGAAGAGTGCTTAATGGGAAGTGCACTAACAGTGCAAGACTGAGGATTATCATCAAAGTTTGCGGCATTTTTTTTTCTAATTATCAATATAAACATTTTTAATGATAATACTGTGTTTAATGGCAGACCCAAAATGTTTTTCATAGTAAAAAAAATGAATAAAAAAAAGGTCATCAAAGAAACTATCCCTATCATTTAGTCATAATTTTCAACATATTCTATTAAATTATGAATATCGACAAATGCTGTGTCAAAAATAATAGTGTTTTTTTCCAGGTGTGCATAGACAAAATAAGAACACAGAAAGACTGTACATGCCTGAATATTGCCTTGAATGTGTACCAGTGTAGTGACTAATGTAAGTAACCAAGTAGACAATCATAAGGCCAATAAAAAGGCTTTAAGAGGGCTACTCATGTCTCTCACTTAATCAGAAGCTTCAGTTTACTTCCACTCTATTGATGTTTAACCAAACAAGTTTAACTTGTAGAAAAGGTCAAGACGGAAGAAGAACTGTTTTGACATGTTTAGTTAAATAAAGAAGTTCAAGAATCTTAGGTATACAGGTGACCAAAATAACGAGAAATGCCACCGTCCCAGATGATTATATCCCTGGGTATTGGCCATCTACTGAGCTCATCATGGGAATAGGAATGGCATGTTTCTGTGGTTACACTGGCAATTAAAAAAAAAAGAAAAAAAAGTCAGTCCTCAGAGGGAACAGGTCCTCGGGGAGCCATGGCAACTGCAGTGAAAATGTCAAACAGCAGATCTTAAGCACTCAAGCCACAGTGACCGAACTGTTTGATGTCCATGTTTATTTCTTTTACTTTTGTTCTTATTTTAGACCATTTTCCTTGCATTATTCAAAATAAATATTGTCAAATTAAATCTGATCTATGGACTCTGTACCACTTTGGCCAAAATTTACTAGCTCAACCTACCTATCCTTAGCCTTTGGAAATTAGCCAGAGGAAGCTGGCTGGATTGAGTTGAATGGATTGATCAATTAAACAGAGTTGGCAGAGTGGAAGGTGGGGTGATGGCAGGTCTATACTGGGGGTTCAGGGCCAGAGATGGATGGCTTTAAGAGTGTCAGCTCAAGCATTAACACAAGGGAGACACTGGCAGGGAAGAAGCATGCCTAACAAGCATAAGTGAGCTGAAATATCACCAAAGACTTTCAAAAGGCCCATTTCTCTTCTTTCTTGAACATTAATACCAGATATTCTATAATAATGATGGATGATGGAGCTTCCACTTCCTTCCACAGTGCAAAAATGAAGCCACCCCCCCCGCCCCCACCTAGAGACACCATCATAATGCCTAGACAGCAGTCATTGCAGGTTAGACTAATTAGGCTGAAGCTCTACCAAGACATGGCTGACTTTACTGCAGTCACACCACCTTAAACAAATATTGACAACATACAACCACATAATCCAACTTAAAAGGTTTAATATTTGAATGTGCTGCATTGCAAATATTGTAAATCATGTTCCACCATTAAAAAGAGCTACAATAACATGGTTTACGTCCAAACCATTCTCCTTAGCCAGTATGGTCCATTCTTAGCTAATTTATTTTCAACTGTAAATGAAATCTTTGCTCATAAGTATCGCAGAGCCTGGCAAATTTTGAGATATAAAATATTCATATACTTTCGTAATCTTTCATGTATTCACAGAAAGTAAAAGTGACATTAAGGATTTTTTCCCCTTCATGTTAAAATATTTTTATGTTCATTTTCATTTGAAATATTTCATTGTTTTTAAGAAACATAATTTAGCTCTCATGGTCCCCCATCCTCTCTTGACAACTGCATCTTTATGGTAGCATGTTATACATCAACAAAAATGGTCAGCATGAAGCTAACTCACATGAAGTTCAATTACAATCATAGCAGAGGCAGCTAAGGTTTCCACACATTTCCACCACTCACTTGTACAGCACACTTTCGGCCAATATGGTGCAGCACAGCGGAGCACAACCGGCTGTTGGCTATTCCTTGGCGACTGAACATACTGGACTCGTCCTTGATTCAGATCAAGCCCCACTCATTTCAGAAGTCGTTTTAGTAGCATCATCTGCAATGAGGATGTCTAGAAATAGTTGATCAGATTGAATGTAACATAACATAAACTAGCAGAGGATAAAACAGTCAAGCTAACATCGCTAACTTGTAGTAACTGAGAAGAGGTTGGCACGTTCCAGCTACAGTAGCTTCCAGCCTGATCGTTCTTCCGAAGGAACATTAAGGAATGTTTTTACAGTAAGACAAAAAAGAAGGAACATGGAAATGCAAATTATTGTGTACCATACTATACTGAACTGTACTGTACTGCTTGGAACAGGAAAGTAGAGAGTATCCAACAAGCGAAAGCAAGATGAAATATCAGACAGTGTTATAAAATCCACTTCACCTTCACGCATTAAGGATGACCGTGTGAGCTGGGCAAATCAAAGGCTAATCAAAACCAACATTCAGGACCTATAACCCATGTAATCTTGCCCATGTCAGTCATTCAATTTTTTTCTTCTTTAATTTAGTTTTTGCTTTCCCTACTGTGTGTGTTCAAGTAGTGTTCCCTTAAAAACCAGACTACTGCAGGTGTAGTCACAGGATGCTGCATCATCCAGTCCACGATGACATGGAAGCAAAAGTCGAAAACCCAGAGATAACTGAGAAACTCTTACAGCTTTTATTAAAGAAAGATGTGGTCTCTCATATGGACAAATTTAGGCTTTCCTGAAGATGACACTGAACAAAGAAACGTGAAATGTAAACGCTACACAAAAAGAAGCTTCAGTGACCAAAGGTTGTCACCACCACACTGTTTCAACACTCACAGCATGGTCACGTAACAGAATATGTATGGCTCAGTAAAAGTTATAACTATGTCTGCAATCCCCCTCTACTCTTTATTTAATGCACTACACAGCATAATAACTCCAACTTTCAAACACTTGTTTTAGGTAGCTATCAAAATTACACTGATATACCAATTAGCTCGCAACACAAAATTAACAAATTAAAAATACTGCAGTGTTCCTTCAATTAAGTACAATTTATAACAGAACAACATATTTTGTCAGTTTTAAATACGGAATTGCTGATTGTCCACAAATTGCCATTGTGGGATAATAAAGTTTACCATACCATAGAAAATATTTGCGTTTGCGCTAATTGAGCTTATGCTTCATATCCCCTTCATATTCCAGCTCAGCTGTGGGAGCTAAAGCTACAGTATGTTCTTCAAACGTGGCTGTTAATCACAGGTCTCTATCATGTTACTGCTTTCACATCTTTAAATAAGATCACACAATTACTTAAAACCAAAGTTATCATAAAATTGAACACTTGTACCTACTGTACAGAGACAAAGGCTATCTGTAAAATATATATTTGAGGCATAATTTGAGCACTCCAAGACATCCCATTCCATGACACATTTGATTGTTAAATGTTATATTCAGTCTATGATAAACACAAGTATCCTCATTAACTAATGTAGTGCACAAAGACAAGCTCTACTAACACCACAAACATGTGGGTCTGTGTTGGACTTCTGCTGAGCTCTGTGGTTACCACAAAAAAATGCTATAAATTTTAATTCCTTCAAAGTCGTAAGGAACACTGACTTTAAAAGGCTTAAGACAGGCAGTTTAACCAAAGCTCACACTGTTTTGGAATTTGAGTCCCAAAAGTGGTGTACAGAGAACAATTAATCAAACAATGCAGATTTGACTAATACTGTACATCAAGCAACTGCAATTAAATACCATTGTTTCTCATTAACAAAATCAACAACCTACCCCCACATAGCATGTCAGAGGAAGATATCTGTGTCAATGCCTTGTTGTGTCAAGGCACAGCAGGCCTTGTATGTACCTTTTCATTTCCCTATACAAGTATAAAACTGCACAGCCACATGAACAGTAATCTGTCTAATCTTCACAGGCCTCTATCTTCTTCTATCTATCTACACCTCAAACATCTTTTTTGTTTTTTTACCTTTTGTTTTTTTACCCAAATTAAGATTCAAATTCTCGTGAGGAAGGGCAACCATTCATTGTCACATTGCAAAGTTTACTTTGCAGGCAGTTTGCGCAGACAACCAAATGCAGAAGTACAGTGGAGATGCATGTATGTGTACATGGTAAATATAACAGGGTGTTACCACGATAAATGCAAAAACTGCTAGAAAATATTATTTCTTTTAGGATGGATAACAGTACACAGCTGGCCTGAGTTATCTGTTTGTAAAGTGATGTCAGGGCAGAAGGCTGAGCACAAATCTCCTGTTTGCCTGCAAATTAAGTCCTCAAGACAGGGGTGGGAGGCGTGAGAGAACAGTAGGCTTTCATCAAACTATTGTATTAAATTCAATTTGAGTAGAAAACTACTGTATTAAGATTAGCAACACTACTCATGACAGTGCTATGTCTGCAGCATACATGCATGACATATACACTTCAAGAAAATAAAAGATAATACAGTGAAATACATTGTGTATCTAGACAATAACCTTCAATTATCCCTTTAATGAACATAATTTAAATGTTCAGTCACTAACTGTTGCATTGCCAGCAATCAGAACAGGTTTTAAAAATAATGCTTAAGCACATGAAGGCCAGACCTAAGCCTCATTATCGCAAGAGGATCAACTGCCAGTATTGATGACACATCGCAACACATCCTAACACATTCCCAAATATACTACATGATTTGTCTCATACAGTAGCTTAAGAAGAATATGAGACTAATTATTTTCTTATGCTTGTCAACGTATATGGTAATAAACAAGTTGTAGATACTGTTGAAAATTGAAATAGAATTCATGTTTTACACATATTATTAAATAATAAGAATTGATTCTATATAAGCATTGTTTTAAAAGTCTAAAAATAAATCTGTAACCGAGAAAGAAAGCCTTTACCGTCAGTGTACCCTCACCCTTGTGTTACAACAACTCTAGGTCTATTATAAAATGGTGAGAAGAGTAAATGAAGCAGTTTTGAGTGAGAAAAGAATGTGTCTGCAGAAAAATGGCAACTAATCTTAGAATTTGGAGCAATATACTTACATTAGAAAATAAAAATTATTGATATTTTAAGCTCTGACAAGACTCAAAAATGCCATTCCATTTAGTACCTCAATATACAAACCAAAGTATAATTTTATTTTATTTGTAGAATAATAAAGAACTGTGTGCGCAGGCCTCCTTCTGGTCTAGTTTGTACAAGTTCAGTGCAAAATATCACACAATCTGCAGTCAATAGATGCACTATGAGAAAAGTCCATAGCCTTTACTTCTAAAACATACTGTACCTATTATGTCATATATAAATGTACAAATGTTGTTCTCCTCCTTTTGCATCCATTGACAGTAGTTTGTGGAACATTTGGCAGAGGACTTGTACAGACTTAAGCAAGATGCTGGTGACCAGATGCCTGTACAAACAATCCTTTTCATGAATCTACTAAACACTTAAACAGTTGGAAATACTTTGGTTTGTCTGTAGGGACTGAGTCCACATCATCAGTTAGGTGGAGTGACGTCTTATCTGAGCCATAAAACAGCAATTTATTTTGCCATAGGTCAATGTCCCCGAGTACAATCAGTAATTGCCATTTTGCTGCAAACACATATTCTGCTCTACCTTTAAACTAATACAGTTCACATCATTTTGAACCCTAATGTAAGTTTACACTCTTTACAGTCTAATCGTAAACCTAATGTTGTTTTAACTCTGAAATGTTCCTTTAAAACAAAAAAAAACAACACATGATAACATTTGGAGGGACTCTAGTAAAGTGCTGCCTGATGATAAAAAAAGAAGAACACCTCCATAAATGTACTCATACATATTCCACACTGCAATAAATAATAAATAAAAGCTACAGTTAAAACTACCATAAGAAATAGCATGTTGAAACTATTGTGCTTTGAGTAATAGGAGTTGCTTAAAAGATGGACAGGCAGGCAAATAAGAAATTGTAAAGGTGTGTATCATTTTGTGGCTCGCTTTTGAGACATATACTTATGGCTGTCTCCATATCACCACAGTTCTTAAGTAAGAATAAGCAGACATAATTACAGTAGGTGTGTTCAGATAAGGTCACTTAAAAGCCAAAAGAACCACCACTAAGTTGTTTTACGCTAGTTTTGATAAAGAACACTCCTACGTGTTGAGGGAAGGTGACAACTTTGTCCAATTGTTGACTCATGTTAGCACTGTTAAACAAACCAGACAAGAATTTTTGAGACACTTAAAAAAAATTAAGGTTTATGTAGAGCACTTGCCAGGTAGACAAAATCATTGCGTCACAGAGGTGACTTTACAACCACTGTCACGACTTTGGAATGTTAGCAAACCACACCTAGGAATTAAGATAGACGCAGTATCACAGTGAGAGATAAATCCACACACAGCAATTAGACAGTAGGATGAAGCTGGTCTCTGGCGACAAAGAGAAGCACCTGATCTCTGTCTTCCTTGCACTCCTTGTATGTGGCGCGTGTGTCTGTGTGTATCTGCGTTCAAAACCTATAAATAGAGGAAGCGTCTTCCCTAGCTCTCGCTCCGGCGGGATCCTCTCATGTTTTAATTAAATAAACTACTGCAATGAGGCCCAGCTGTGCCCTGCATCCCCAGCCTGCATCCGTCAGCATCCATGCTCAGAGGCCACAATACACTGTAGAGGCTGGGGGTGTTGGTGCATACAAATACATGGCGACATGAAAACTAAGACAGAAAGAGAGAGAGACATGGGCAGATGGTAGAGGAAGAGAGAGGCGGTCTAAGTAGTAAAATTGGGGCATTCTCCACTGAAGCCACCTGGGTATCATAGGAAGCCCTGTTCAGGTGTTCTGGATGGGTTCCCCGATGTGAAAATCAGCAGGCCGACTCATCTTTTTAATCTCTCTCTCTTCTCCCCCTATTGCCCTTCAACCTTTTTTTCATCTGTACTTGAAATGATTCATCTAATTGTTTGCAGTCCCCTCCTCCTACATGATAAGATGTACTTTATTGATCCCAGGATTGATAAATCTTTGATATGATCACTTCCAGTAACAATCTTTGCATGTTTTTTAATGATTATTTGTAACAGACAAAACGTCCATTGGGATACTAACTGATAGTGGCTCACACTCAAACCTCGAAAATGGTTACATCGACATCTAAAGATGTTTCTGTTTCTTAAACGCCCACCTTTTCTGTCATTTGTCTCGTTTGACAAGCTCAGCTGCAATTCCCACTAGATATTCTGAAACTCCAAAAATGAATCAAATCAGCATCACTAATTATTTGTAAATTATTCGACCAAGTTCTGCCAAGAATCATCTCCAAACCCTTGCATGATTCCTTAGGTTAAGGCCTCCTGTAAAAGACTTAAACTGCAGCAATTAGTAACAGCAACAAAAGCTGTCTTGCTCCTGGTTACCATCTATTATTAATGGACTGGTGCTGCTGGTCCTTGTTCCGCTCCTAGACTAACCCCCAGTAAGCCACGAGTCCATTAAAGCAACTACAATAGTCAACACCCTAGAGGATGAATATGGCCAAGTGGAGCCTTCAGTCAGTCCGTCACCATCAATGCTCCAGCTAGAAAATTAGTGAGCAACTAAATAAAGGATTATATTTAACCCAGTTAATAAATGATTTACTTGTTTAATTATTACACATTTAAATGAATAATTTCTCTCAGTTGCTAGGACTTACAGCATATGAGAATTGATTCAATTATTGACAAAGTTGTCCTCAGCTGGTAAAAAGCCTGAATGGATCAATATCCATTTTGATGAGTATGAAGGACCAGCTTTCTCTTTGATATGACATGAACAGTATGTCACTTACACAGCCGCTGACTACACTGGCAATACCGGGGTATCGTTTTGTCTTTGATATTTGTTTTTCACATAACTTGATTGTATTTTGGCTGAGATCGTTTTGGTGTGTGTTGGTTTATAAGTGGATACTACCAAACAACATGTAAAAAAACAAAACATCCTAATCAAGAAAATTCAACCAGCATAACAGAATATCTATTCAAAGGCAGCTTAACCAATAGATAGGAAAATGATTTCAGTAGCAAACTTAAATCTGCATGTGGTGTTTCCCCGAAAGTAATTTCCTTGTCAACTTTCTTCTCCCCATTCCTAAAATAGCATACCCATGTTGCTGCAGCTTCCAAGCAGATTCGTGGGTGTTCCAAAAACCAGTGAGAGGAAATTCAAAAGAGGATTTGATTGACACAAGAGCAAGCATTTTTGCAAGTGCCAGGCTTGAGGCTATGCTCAAGCTACAATAATTAGTGCGAATGGCGGAAATATCAAACATGGTTGGCTCTCATGCATCTAGGCTGTTATGGAAAGTAGAAGCCAGACGTATACCAAACATAAATAAATACGTAAATGGGTGAGTTACTCAAGATTGAGGCAACATATGTCCACACATGTACAGAGACTAAAAAGTGACAACAAAAGAAGGGAGGGGATGATCAGGCAAGATAATGAATAAATGATAAGGCTATTCAGGACATGTGATATAACACAACTGCATGTGACTAAAGGGCAGCTTATGATTTAAAGAATGACTTGCTTGCAAATGATCTATGGCCAGGTTTAAACATTATTTAGCCCCCATTAATCCTTTACTCATTATATGGCCTTTAGTCTGCCTGTGACTAGTGAAGGCTGTAAGATATGAGTCAACTTTAATTATCCCATGGATACGAAAAAATGTCCCCAAAAATTCAAGGCCAAAAGTACATTTTATCTGGTGCTTCCAGATGTTGCTACTGTAAGCATCATAATTGCAGTCACGAGGCCTTTCTTGTAACATCAGAGAGGGTTAGAACCGCCATTCTCATCACTCGCGCCTTTATTATTATTACAGCCAGGTACATGGATAGCACAGGATCAGCATCCAGTTGAGTCTCAAGGCTGATTTATGGTTCCGCGTTACACCAACGCAGAGCCTACGGCGTAAGGTACGCGGCGACGCGCAATGTACGGTGCGCGTCGCCGCGTCCCCTACGCCGTAGTCTACGCCGTAGTCTACGCCGTAGGGTACGGCGTAGGTTCAGCATAATTTGGGCTTCATCGTGAACTGGCTGATATGAAGGCTCAGCAGAAGCGCGTGGCCCTGCTGTCACACATGACCCAAACGAAGCACTCAATCTATACATGTGAAACACGGAAACCCGCACATTTCAGCAGCACTTACCGATTCCGGGGGCGGAGTAGATGAAATACAGTATCGATGTGGACAATGAAAAAAGGAATAAAAGCCCAAGGAATGACCTTCTCCGGATCCGCAAATGTGTCGGCATTATACAGGCAGCGAAAAGCACAGCAGGCAGGCACGTTTTTGTCTTTTCTTTTCTTATCTACAAAGACGACAGAGCAGCTAGTCAGTCAGTCACGATGTTGCCCAGATGCCAGAACCTGAAATCCGGGTAAATGAGCCGAGAGGAGGAGGAGTGGTGAGTCTGCGGCAGGAGGAAGTCAGGCTGTTTCCTTCAGCAGGTTCCCCAATAAGTCTTCAGACACCCGAATCCCATTCCTGAGGAAAGAGGTTTCGGTTTTAGTTTTACAAATGTGTCCTTTTTGAAGAGATACGGCTTGACAGACGTGTTTAAAGTGGCCCGTCGTTCTCAGACGGAGACCATCCTCCTCCTTCACTACGTCTCTGATGGTTTTCCTGCTCTGCTCTGCCCGCCCAGCCCTATGAATGGAGCTGATCCTTCGCCAAAAAAAAAAGAAAGGAGGAAAAAAAAAGAGCAATACCTCGAGTGGGCGTTAACGGGAGCTCCCACTCAACAAAAAAAAAAAAACCTACGTGCTCGACGTCGAGCCGCGCGGCCGAGCATTGGAACAAAGTAATGTCCCTGCGTTGCCATGACACCGTGATTATTAATGGCACGAGGCATTCAGCTAAATTTACCTTAACAATATTCCCGTGATAGATGGTGTCCTTCTTGTACATTTAATTTTTAATTTCATTATTATTGGGAATGCGTTCTGGAAAAACCCGTTTCCTGTATTGTGAGTCAAATATGAATTCAGCCTTCAATAAGGGCATAAAGAATCAACTCTCATGTAACAAAAATGTCCACATTAGCGTTGCTACTGGAATTTTTTTTTTTTTTTTTTTACAAAATACACATGTAGGCTACATATTATTTTCATATTATATTTCCATGTAACAGTACTGTCACATGGAAATATAATATGAAAATATGAATATATGAATTCAGCCTTCAATTAGGGCAAGGCAAGTCAAGTTTATTTATATAGCACAATACAACACAAGGTAATTCAAAGTGCTTTACATCAACATTAAAAGCGGCAAGACATAATTAGACAGTAAATAACAAATACAATGAAATAAAATTATGAGCAAAGAAGGTAAAATAATAAAAAGCACAAGTTGCTGAAAACTAAGGACAGTAGAGTACCGCAGGTACACATCTCATTCGCGGTTTTCAGAAAGTATTTAATTTAAGAGTATGCTTAAATACCAAATAAATGAAATAAAATGATAGGAAAAGAGGTAAAATAATAAAAAGCACAAGTTGTTAAAAGTAAGGGCAGTAGAGTCCAGCAGGTAAGTATTTAAAGGGGACATATTATGGCATCTAATACCTATTTTAAACAGGCCTTGAATGTCTTAAAAACAAGCTTTTGATTGTTTTTGCCAAATAAATTAGAAATTCAGCCACCAGCATCCCATTCTTTAACCTCATTCTCTATGAGGGATTCTGAGTGGACGGGGAGGCTATGATAATGAGGCACTGTGCTGATTGGCTGCCTGACGCGATTACGCGATGAGGCGAATGACGCGATACACCGCTACGAAAAAATGTCGGAAGCTCCGGCCGGCTGTGGTTAGTTGTGGTGGGTGTGGTTTCACGCATCGGAGGCCAACCTACGTAAATCGCATTTTTGTTACGTAACGACGGGCACAGAATCTGAACGGCTCGTCGAAGCCACATCACACTGGATGGATCATCCAGGCGGCTGTACAGACACTGCAGAATTTGGTTGCTTTCCTCGTTCTCTGAGTTGGCAGGCTGAGGGGAGACCACTTTATACAGTATATGTTAAAGCAAGAGAAAACGTGTTTTTTCATAATAGGTTCCCTTTAATTTAAGAGTGCGCTTCAGTAAACAGTAATGTTTTTAGGCCTGATTTAAAGGAGCTGACAGTTGGAGCAGATCTCAGGTCTACAGGAAGTTTGTTCCACCGGTGAGGAGCAGAATAACTGAACGCTGCCTCACCTTGCTTGGTTCTGGTTCTCGGGACACACAACAAACCAGATCCAGATGAACCTCAGGGGTCTGGGAGCTTCATAGGGAACTAACAGATCAAGCATGTATTTTGGTCCAAGACCATATGCCAAGGGCATAAAGAATCAACTCTCAAGTAACAAAAATGCCCACATTAGTGTTGCTACTGGACGCATTTTTTTTTTTTTTTTTACAAAATACATTTACCGTCACATGTAAATATAGTCCATGGGCCAGAGCCCAACATTTCACTTGTCAGTACCACTCAAGGTGACAAAACTTACTTATGATTTTTGAAAAGATCCACGTCTATAGGTGATATTTTGGTATGATAACCCTTCCTGAGTGGCAGCTGGATCATAGTTATCAGCTCATGAAGTTACCCACCCCCTTCAGAAAATTAAATTTTAGATGCTGGTGCATATCCTGGTTTAGACTCATGTACAGCATATCTGTCAATGTTTCACAATATTGTCTTTGGTACCATTTTAAAGGGGACCTTTGAAGCATTCATTCAAGCTAAAGATGTGATACATTTCCTGAATCCTTATGGTCCTGTGAGTATTCCAGTTTTTGTATTTTGTGTGTCTGTTGTTCCTAGATGACACAGGGATAAAAGATAGTATACCATTTAGGCAAAAATTGTATTGTTTAGAGTTTAAAGAGCTGCAGTGACCTCTACATTGGTCAGAAAGATTCACATCTTAGCTTGAATGAATGCTTAAAACGTCCTCTTTAAAATGATACAAAAGAAAATATTGTGAAACATTGACAGATTTCTTGTACATGAGTCTAAACCAGGATATGCACCAGCATCTAAAATGTAATTTTCTGAAGGGGATGGGTAACTTCATGAGCTGATAACTATGATCCAGCTGCCACTCAGGAAGGGTTATCATACCAAAATATCATCTATAGACATAGATATTTAAAAAAATTACAAGCAAGTTTTGTCACCTTGGGTAGTAGTGATATCTGGTCTGGCCCATCATAGACTAATAGGGTTTCCAACTCCCTGAAAAATAAATAATGGACACCTCATCGGCAGGGCCGGCCAACACGATTGCCTTCACCTTTCCTGGCATGGTGAATTTTTTTAGCCCCTTTTCTGTGAGTGAAACGATTTTTTAACTATTTGACTCAAACCTGAATTGAATTAGATGCATATTTTTGAATTGCTGTGAACACATGGGAAACAAATTATTATCCAGCAATTCACTTTAATACAAAATAACAAAATTAACTGAATAAAATAAGTATCTTTCTTGAACAGAAACCTGTCCTGCTTAACTTAAAATTGTATGAATTAATATAAAATAATAGAAAGAAAGCAGAACATCCATTGGGTAATAGTGCACATTTTTAGTGCAATAACAAAAGTGCAAACAGAAAGTCTGTAGAAAACTTGTAAACATATTTGTGCCTCAAAGGCCATGATGTAGGATACAGTTGTAGTGAAACAGAAAAAAATAACTTATGAACTCAACAGCTCAATACCATTTTCCATTGCCATTTTATGACTATTTTTTGACTGTCACAGTAATACGGGACAAAGTGTGTCCCTTTTCAGCTCAATACGGGACGCGTACTTTAGTTTATAAATACGGGACAATTCCGTTTTTCAAGGGACGGTTGGCAACCCTACATGGAAATCAAAGTGAAAAAAATAAATTTACGGATGAAAGCCTTTTGAGAAGATAGTAGACATTGAGATATCAGACCCATGGGCACAGGCTTGACAAAAAGGCCTCAATCTGTTTAAAAAACAAAGACAACAACAAACTAACAGCTATAGGTTTGCTTACCGGTCATTGTGTTCATCTTACAATTGGTTGAGAAGGATTTTTTTCATATTCATTTTGCATTTATTTGTGGTTGTTTTGACAAACATGGTTCATTAACAATCGCCTCAACCCTTTATTTCACAGCACCGAGGACACTGTAAATCCTGATCAAATCCCCCAGTATGTTTTCAGAAAAAGCAGCCCCAAACTTGCAAGAAGCATCCATCATGCTTTACTGCTGCCTGCTGGCATTCATTATTGTACTGTTCTCCAGCCTTCTCCAGCCTTTTGCTTTATAAACTACCTCCTAATGTCATGTCAACATTTAGAATTTTGACTCATCAGTCCAGATGATCGACAATTGGTACATTTTTTGGGGAGGAATCCAGTTCATATGTTGTTCTCCAGTTCCTATAGTTGCTTGACCTTGTTTCCAGGTCCGAGGTAGGGATTTTTGGGTGCAGTTTTGCCATGAAAGCTACTTCTATCCAGACTTCCACAAGTGGTAGATGTACCTAGCTGATAACCCTGTTAGACATCTTTCAATTTTAAAGGAAATAAAGCATCATATGTCTTTCATCTAAGTTTCTCTGACCAACCACTGCATCAACAGTTCGCAACATTACCCTTTTCTTTGTGCTTCAAATGAGCTTAAACAGCAGATTTTCACACCTGTGTCTACTTTGCAATCTTTTCGATCTTTCCTGATGCAGTATAACAGCTCCATCAGCGACCGGCTTCGTCACCCGCGATGCGTCACTGAGAGGCATCGCAGCTCCTTCCTCCCCGCTGCCATCAGACTGTACAACCAGGCCTGCTCATAGTAGTTTAACGGAGAATAACAAGGGCAATAACAATATGTGCAATAACCAAAATGATATAAAATGAAATGATATATATTTAGTTATACAAATTAGTGTATTGTATAAAACGTAAATACAGGCATATCATTTATGTTTAGTTGTGGAAAGGGGGTGGGATTAAATAAATGTATACTTCCTCCCACTCCTTTTTCGAACATGTAACTGAAATATGTTTTTTGATGTATTTTGTTTCTCTCTATGTGGTGGAATGCCCACCTGTATTTGTTTCTCTTATCTTTTTTTCTTGTTGTTTTTATACATGTTCAAAATGAATAAAAACGAACGAACGAACGAACGAACGAACGAACGAACGAACCATATGTGCAATACCATATGTGCAATATCTGTCTGTCTACTTCACACATATTCTACCTGCTTTCTTGCACTGTTGTTTTTTTCTTTCGTACTACTCTTATTTCCATTACAATGTACTGTATATATTGTCTATATTTCGTAATTATCATATATATTTTGTACTTTTTTACCCCTTCCCTGCATGCGTGTGTTAAGTGTACTGCTGCTGAACAAAGCGAGTTTCCCCATTTAGGGAGAAATAAAGGATGATCTTATCTTATCTCTTAACTACCTTGTGTCATCGTGAGCAAAGCTTTGTCATGGTGTAGGTGACATGAAATTGTCTTCCACAGCGTGTTAGTAGAGTTGGGTGCTTCTTACGCATTTTTAAAGTCACCTTGACTGCCATTTCTGTTTCAGTAAATGACTTTCAACTTACCTAGTATCATTAGTACTTTTCTGGTCAAACTTGTTAATCATACACATCATGTGTATGATTAACAAGTTTGACCAGAAAAGTACTAATGATACTAGGTAAGTCATGTGTCATCATAGTCATGTGTAACACATGACTATGATGCATCAACATTCCTGATTTAGTTTTTTCTTTTAAATAATTTTGATTAACAAATGTATCTTTATATTGTAATGTTTCTTCCTTAAATATTTTTATTTTTGGATGCAAAATTTACTTTACAACATTTCTTCATTAATCTGCCTGACTTCTTTGGAATTTCTCCGTCATTTAAGTTCCAAATTTGCTGGTGTCATCAAATGCATCATGCAATCAAGCGAAGCAGAGAGCCGAGCATTGAGCCGAGCAAAGCATTATGGGAAATTGAGTAAATGGAGATTACCGGTGTTCTTCGACATTTCACATGTCATTCAATGGGAAGTTATCAACTACTGAAGCAAGATATGTGTCTATTTCACCTAAGGAAATTCTGTACCAATCTCCTTTTTTAATTCTCTTTTCTTCCCATTTCCCTCCGTGTAAACCAGTTATAAACTACAACTCCCAGCAACAGCTTTACCAGGAAGTGTAGTCGTGACGTCAACGAATACACGGTGATGTTGACATGAAACATCCGCATTTCTGTTTAAATACATGACTTTCTTGTTAAAACGCAGTGAATTAAGGATGACAGACTTTCGTCATAATGCTTTGTCGTTTTCATGTTTGCTGCTTTTCGTAAACCTGTGTGTGTCGGATCGGGTCGAGGGGGGGAAGTCTGTGCAGCTTCTGGACAATGTGGAGAATAACCAGCAACATCAGGGTCAAATTCCACGTGAAAATAAACAAACGCCAAAACATAATGAAGATGCACCCTACTCAAACGACCATCAGAAGGATGGACAATCTGGCAGGTAAAACTTAACAAACATTATATTCAGTCTTTCACAAGAACCTAAGCTATCCTGAAACAGTGTTGTCGTGTCATTAGATAACCGATATGCTTATGATCACTACGTGAAGACACGGTATCAATACATTGAATCGCATAATTTCAGTTTATATTTATCTTTATTCTCGTTACCACATACACAACCATAATTTTAAGTTAAAATAAATATAGATGGACAATCTAATAAATGTAAAGGTTATACAGTAAAAAAGACTAAATCAAGTGTAACAAAGTCACTATAGATTCACCTGTTTATGTAATTTACTGGAGATTATATGTAAACTGTATCTCATTATATAGGCAAAGCAAGGCAAGGCAAGTTTATTTATATAGCACAATTCAACACGAGGTAATTCAAAGGTTACATCAACATTATACACATGTACATATTATTTTCATATTATATTTCCATGTACCAGTAGCCTACTGTCACATGGAAATATAATATGAAAATATGAATATATGAATTCAGCCTTCAATTAGGGCAAGGCAAGTCAAGTTTATTTATATAGCACAATACAACACAAGGTAATTCAAAGTGCTTTACATCAACATTAAAAGCGGCAAAACATAATTAAACAGTAAATAAATAAAATGAAATAAAATTATGAGAAAAGAAGGTAAAATAATAAAAAGCACAAGTTGCTGAAAACTAAGGGCAGTAGAGTACCGCATGTGTATATCTCATCTGCGGTTTTCAGAAAGTATTTAATTTAAGAGTACGCTTAAATACCAAATAAATGAAATAAAATGATAAGAAAAGAGGTAAAATAATAAAAAGCACAAGTTGTTAAAAAGTAAGGGCAGTAGAGTACAGCAGGTAAGTATTTAATTTAAGAGTATGCTTGAGAAAACAGTAATGTTTTTAGGCCTGATTTAAAGGAGCTGACAGTTGGAGCAGACCTCAGGTCTACAGGAAGTTTGTTCCACCGGTGAGGAGCAGAATAACTGAACGCTGCCTCACCTTGCTTGGTTCTGGTTCTTGGGACACACAACAAACCAGATCCAGATGACCTCAGGGAAGAAGCGTTATAATTATAATAATTATATAATTATAAGAAGCGTTATAATTTATTTCTGACTTCCTATTTAATGTCTGTTCACTTTTGCCTCACCCGCACTAAACCGGCAGAAAGTCAAACACAGTATATGATTAAACTGCCTTTCCTCCTGGCTCTCTTTTTACAGCAAGTCTAATGATACCACTGAGAGTTACAGCAATGAGACCTTGCACACGACATCAACGCCCCCCAAGCCGACTACACTGGCACCGCCGACCCCCAAGCCCATTCTGCCTGTGCAGACAGGGGTCAAGGCCCAAGAGGAGGAACAATCCAGTGGGATGACCATATTTTTCAGCCTTCTCGTTATTGGTTAGAAAATCCTGCCTATATTCTTTTATGTGTATTTTCTGGTCTGATTTCAGAGAAAGGAGGGTGCAATATGTAAGTGATTGCACAACACGAGATATGACCACTGTGGTTCACATAGTAACTAACTTATAACTCATACCGCTACAAATGGAGAGGAAATTCTCAGTCACTCTACAGTTTTATTGAATCCCATTTGTGGATGGTGACTGAAAGATGATCAAGTGGATAAAGGAAAGGATGTGGTTTCATTTCGTAAAGTAATGAAGCGATTCTTCAGACATGTGCCCCATTATGTAGACTAGTTCAGTTTACCACAGTTAGAGTAAAGGCCAGAGATGTAGCATGTAGATGTAGAACTTAATGGTATTAAGAAGTCATACTGTCTTTTTGGAAATATTACATTATTTTTTTGCTCCAACTCTAAATTTAAGTTTGGTTTGCTTTACAAGTCTGTATGTCCATAAACCTAAGTCATTTGTATAATGCTCATATCAACCTCTTAGTGGTTGTAGATCGATAATTGACAAACCATGTCGAGTGCAGTCTAGAAACCTCACATTAGGCTATAGTTCAAATTGACTTCATGTACCATGTCTTTCATGGTTTTGCCTGTCTTCATTTGGCAACAATTGAACATCTCTCCCTTGACAACAATCAAGAAGTTATCTGCAAGCTCTTACTGGCTTTAGCATACAGTGGCTACACCTTTTAATTTTCTTTTGTTAAGTTTTTATCTCATGTAAAAATTGCTGTGTGTCTCACTCTTACTGGGGACTGTATTATTAATTGTGCATAATGCATACACATGGATTTTACAAATGTATGATACAAACAGATTCAATGCTTTAAGTGGTGACATTAATCTCTGAATTTGTAGTCTGAGAAATGTAATTTTTATGTCAAGCAGTTTTTTAAATTTGTATATAGTTTCATCATCCCTGTTCTGTCTCTAGTTATCTGAAGAAAAGAAGGCAGAAAAGTATAGTAAGGGGTGTTTTGGGACTGATTTGAGCAGATACGACATGATTTGCTGAACATGGATGTATTTGTCCTAAATATTAATTCAGCTGTCTTCTCCACTTTAACCAGGTATTTGCATCATATTGGTGCACCTGCTTATCAAGTTCAAGCTGCATTTTCTTCCCGAGAGTGTGGCGGTGGTGTCTCTTGGTGAGTTTTTACTTGATGAATATGTTTCTTCATGCAGTATGCAGTGTTCGGATTAAGCTCTCAAGGATGTCAGGCTGTTTCACAGCTTCACACTTTGCATGCCTTATGTTCTGTTTGAAAGGGGTTGAGGCTAAATACAGGGATTGGGGGATATCTTTACCCTATAATGCCAGATGTGTCATATTTGATACATGAATTACTAAGACCCTTGTAGCATCTTTTTAATCAAAAAAGGAAAAAGAAAGTTTTTCATACAAACAATAAACAATGATTTAAAAACTTAAAAAAATACTTAAAAAACGAAATACAAAATACAGAAATTTACTTAATTTATTCATAATTAAAAGTAAAAAAAAATATTTAAATAGTTTTTCAAGTGTTTTGATTCCAATATATAATTAACACTTGAATCTTGGATTTAAAAAAAAAAGTTATTTCATATGTCAGGTTTTAAATGGTTAAAGCGACAGCTAGTCTAAGTAATTCTAACTATTCTACTTTTGTTATTGGGATTTAATACAATTCTTAATCTTTGTATGAACATTATCCTAACAAATTTCTCACAATAAACACAATAAATTAAACACACGTCTTTGTGGCTGAGTAAATCTTAGCGCCATGATGTAAATTGTAATCTTAGTCAAAATTAGGACATCCACTTTACGTCCTTGTGGATGTATACACACTGCCACACATCCTGATTGACACCAATGGCCTTTTACTCTTGCACAGCCTGCATCCTGCAAATGACAGGAAGCATGTATCACTACTTGTATCAGGAGATGCTGTGGTGAAGAGATAAGTCTCTAGTCTTCCTTCCTCATCATTTCCGCTTTCTTGTTTCATTGCAGCCCCTTTCCATTTCACAATATCTTTTTTTCTGTCCTCACTGCTTATATTTCACAGAGCTTTGTGTTTCTCTGCTGATGAATGTTCAGGGATCTGTGGCAGAAGAGTTGAAGGGGGGTGAGGGGTGGTGGGGTGTGGACTAGAAATAAGACCGTAGGAATTTTTTATCTTTGTATCTATTATATCCCTTAAATATGGGACTAGACATTTGCTAGGCTTCCATTTATTTCATCCTGTCAAATGCGATTTTTGATGCTGGTGTGTTAAAAGAGCAAAAGATGTTATTAGTGATGTGATTTGTTTGTGTTTACTAATTATTTCCAGGAATTCTAATGGGAGGCTTCATTAAGATCATTGAGTTCCAGGAACTGGCCAACTGGAAGGTATAGTTTGATTTCATGTAAATAACCTGATCCAGAACTCCCTTTCTTGTTTCCTGTCTGCACTCAACGCATAATTGCTATTTAAGATGGAAAAACACACACCAGACAAAGAATATAAGGAACAAAAGAACAACAATGACACTTGTTTTGCAGCGAGATTTTGTAGGAAAATCATGGCGCCTTATCCAGACCTCGCTATGCCCGTGCATAGAGAGCTTGGGTGCAGCAGCAGCTGAGCCACAACACATTATTCTTTAAACTGTATAGCTGTGTGCAGTAACCCTGTCAGTTTGCATGTTTGAAACATGTACAAAGCTTAACCATACTATGCTTTTAAAAAAGATATTAAATGGAGTGTCACATTTTTAGCAGTTGTACAGAGGCCAGGAACCCCGTGTCTATATACAGCATTTTCCTTTAAACAGGCAGCAGCCCTTATTTATTGAACCGGTTAGGTCATCATTCCTTTATAAGTTGTCGAGCCTTTTCTAAGTTCTTATTATCATTAGTTGGATCTATTTTTCCCCCCCATTCACAATTGGTTTTGAGTGAATTGCACATGTAAACTGTTGTGGTGGATTTTGCAGCAAGAACATGCTATTTCAAGGGACGTTGAGTAAACAAAGTAGTGAACACGTTAACAAATCAGTCCAACTGATCACTAAGTTTTGAGCACACTGAAGTGAAACCTTTACACAGTCAGATTTTGTTAACCTGTATTGAAGTCATGTACAGCTTTGTAAAAGAGTTCATGATTATTGGTTCATAAACCTTTTATCTGCATCTTTCTCAAAACTTACTATGCACCAGGCCAAACACCCTCTTAAAATCGCTTACTGCTGCGGTGATTGATTGTGAGTACATACTCCATTAAACTGAATAGGAAAACTAAAAATGTTAGTCATTGACCTTGCTGCATCCAATGACAAAGAATAAAATAAAAGACAATGCTGCAGTTTTAACACAAGTATAATTTACTATAGAACTGATGGGTTTCCAATATTTGGGGCTTGGTGTAAAAGAGGCTGGAAATGTAACAGGGCTGAAGACCTCCTCTGATGGACCTGGTAGGCTCCACTGACTTGGCGAACTACCACTCTGATACCGCCTGAATGTGGTAGTGCACTGCTTCCCCGTATGATAACGGGAAGATGAAAAACAAACTGGATCAACGTTCAAAGAGTTTAGATATGTTATGCATTTCTGTTTCTGTTTACAGACACTGTAATGGGTCCGTACTCATAGAGGGCATTTAGATGGCACATCTAAATGCCCTCTGGGTGGGTGGAGATGAACAAAATCATCTCCACCCACTTGATCTGTACAAGTCCTGAAAATTCTCATTGTAAGGCTGTTCCTGGTAATAGAGATGCACCAATGGTCGAAGCTCATTAAATTTAGCTAATGAAACGTACCCTGTATAAAATATGGAACTGCTAAGATGTGGAAAGAAGCCTTGTTTCTGCATACTATTTAAAAAAATTATATCCATCCATCCATCCATCCATCCATTTTCTTCAGCTCATCCGTTACCGGGTCGCGGGGGCAGCAGTCTCAACAGAGATGCCCAGACTTCCCTCACCCTACAGTAGGCCTAGACACTTCCTCCAGCTCTTCCGAGGGGAGTCCAAGACATTCCCAGGCCAGCCGAGAGACATAGTTTCTCCAGCGTGTCCTGGGTCTTCCCCGGGGTCTCCTCCCAGTGGGACATGCCTGGAACACTTCGCTAGGGAGGCCGTCCAGGAGGCATCCGATACAGATGCCCAAGTCAACTCAGCTGACTCCTTTCAATGTGAAGGAGCAGTGGTTCGACTCTGAGCTCCTCAGGAGTGACTGAGCTTCTCACCATGTCTCTAAGGGAGCGTCCAGCCAACCTGCGGAGGAAACTCATTATGGCTTGTATCCGCAATCTTGTCCTTTCGGTCATTTCCCAAAGTTCATGACCACAGGTGAGGGTGGTAGCGTAGACCGACCAGTAAATCGAGAGCTTCGCCTTTCTACTCAGCTCCTTCTTCACCACTACGGTCCGGTACACCGACCGTATAACCGCGGATGCTGCACCGATCCGTCTGTCAATCTCACGCTCCATCGTTCCCTCACTCGTGAACAAGACCCCGAGGTACTTGAACTCCTCCACCTGAGGCAGGAACTCCACACCCACCCGGAGAAAGCACGCCACCTTTTCCCGGTGGAAAACCGTGGCCTCGGGTTGTGCTGATTCTCATCCCCGCCGCGTTGCACTCGGCTTTAAACCGCCCCAGCACATGCTGAAGGTCCTGGTCCGATGAAGCCAACAGGACAACGTCATCCGCAAAAAGCAGAGATTACCATCTGTGGTTCCCAAACTGGATCCCCTCTGGCCCCTGGCTTCTAGAAATCTAGAAATCTTGTCCATAAAAATTATGAACAGAACGGGTGACAAAGGGCAGCCCTGCCGGAGTCCAACATGCACTGGAAACAAATCTGACTTACTGCCGGCAATGCGAACCAAACTCCTGTTTCGATCATATAGAGATCGAACAGCCATTAACAGAGGGCCCCGAACCCCATACACTGAGCGCCCCTCACAGAATGGCACGAGGGACACGGTCAAATGCCTTCTCAGATCCACAAGGCACATGTGGACTGGTTGGTCAAATTCCCATGAACCCTCAAGCACCCTGCAGAGGGTATAGAGCTGGTCCACTGTTCCACGGCCGGGACGAAAACCGCATTGGTCTTCTTGAATCCGAGGTTCGACTATCGGCCGTATTCTCCTCTCCAGTACCCTGGCGTAGACTTTCCCGGGGAGGCTGAGAAGTGTGATCCCCCTATAGTTGGAACACACTCTCCGGCTACCCTTTTTAAGAAGATGGACCACCACCCCGGTTTGCCACGCCAGCGGCACTGTCCCCTTCTTCCATGCAATGTCGCAGAAGTGTGTCAACCAAGACAGCCCTATGACATCCAGAATACATTTGGGTCTGCCCGTTCTGTCCTCTTTCGCCAGTGTATCCAATTCACCACCAGGTGGTGATCAGTTGACAGCTCAGCCCCTCCTTTTCCCCGAGTGTCCAAGACATACTGCCGAAGATCAGATGAAACAACAACAAAGTCAATCATGGACCTCCGGTCTAGGGTGTCCTGGTGCCACGTGCACTGATGGACACCCTTATTCTTGAACATGGTGTTCGTTATGGAGAAACTGTGACTGGCACAGAAGTCCAATAACAGAGCACCACTCGGGTTCAGATTAGGGAGGCCGTTCCTCCCAATCACACCCCTCCAGGTATCACTGTTATTGCCCACAGTGACAGTGACAATGACAATCCCATTAAAAATGATACCTCTCTGTAATTGAGTCTACGTTTTAGGGTTTGCGAAATTACTATCAGCTTTGAAAATTCTGATATAACAAAGCCATGTCACTGTGGGTGGCATGTGTGTGAAAATTTCTATTTTAGTAAGCCATACAGATCTGCAAGAGAGTATAGGCGAATTTTCACTAGCAGGAGTTCAGGGCAAATCTGCCAGACAGGAACCTCTAACAGGGCCGTCTGTCTCTTCGTCCCCTTCAACCGGTGTGTCTCTATTACACTGTAGCGCCACACAATAATATTTGACTGAAAAATTAGCACAGCCAACCACAAGCTGGCAGTAATGCAAATTTTTTGCTGTTTGTAAACGGCCAGAGAACACTAAAAGAAGAATGCAACAGAATAATAAAGAGAAAATGTAACAAGTAAACAATGCATAAGACTTTTTTATTTTAAACTTATACCGCGGTGGTTGCGATTGCAAAAAATCTACCTGGAACTGCCATTACTGGAAATGCGCTTTTTGACATCACAGACCCATATCATACCCATATCAGATTATATTTGTTCAGCACTCCCAATGTCCCATCTTGTTGCATTTGCTGTTCCTTGAAAGTGAAGTACATCTTTAACTGCAATTTTAAAAGAGGCACGCCCCACAGAATAGATGGGTTGAGTGGAGTGGTGTCTGACTCCACTCTTCTGAAGATAGCAGTAAATACATGTGTGGCAGGGTGGAGTAGCTGCAACCACTCAGGCTGACGGGACACAGGTGTGTCCCATCAGCCTCTCCACCCTGCCAGCCTTGATAAGGAGGACTGAGAGACTGCAGCTGGTGCGGAGGAGCTGCTGAGGGAAGCTGTGCTTGTGCACTGTGTCTGGTGTTGGTGAAAAAGCTGAAATAAAAGGGTCTGCACGAAACTCCGTGTCCTCTTCATCCTTCGGTCGGGCCCGTAGCACTCGCCCTGCTACATCTGGCGCCCAACGTGGGGCCCGATTGGATGGAGAAGGGGGGCACGGAGCGGGCCCTGGAGGCGCTCGCCCAGGCCATGGTGGACCTGACGGCCGTGTTCTGCGACCAGGGCAAGCGGCAGCTCGCCGCCATGGGAGCGCTAGTGGCGGCGGGAGACCCACCCCTGTGCCATGCCGGAGGGTCGCCGCAGCAGCGCAGGAGGAGCTGGCAGCGCCGCAGCTGAGAGGCCGGGAGGCAGAAGCTGCGGGCCGCCAAGCGACGACTCCCGAGGCGGCGGGACCTGCGGAGCGACCCACCCCTGCACCCCGTCTGAGGTTCACCGCGGCAGCGCTGGTGGCGCCGCAGCTGGGAGGCCGTGAGGCAGAAGCTGCGGGCCGCCAGGCGACAGCTCCTTGGACGGAGGCGGAGGCGGGAGCAGAGTTGGCGGGGGAGGCGCAGCCGCCAGCGACGGCGGGTCCCGCGGAGACCGGGCCGGACCTGCGGCCAGAGCAGAGTGTGAGGGAAGAGGCGGTCCTGGAGGCGGACCAGCAGCCCGCGCAGGGCTGCGTCGCGGAGGTGAAGGAGGCGGTCGTGCGCGCACCGTTTGGCCCGAGGCCACCATGGGCCCGGCCCCGAGCGCATCTTCCACGGCGGGCGGGCCGACGCCGGGGACGACCCCCCGACCAGGAAGGCCCGGGGGGTTCTGGGCTTCCTCTCCCGCTCCGAGGGGGCGGGGAGTATGCTCGGCCGGATGGACCCCGGCTCGAGGTTGGCGTTGGGGGTGTGTGGCAGGGTGGAGTAGCTGCAACCACTCAGGCTGACGGGACACAGGTGTGTCCCATCAGCCTTTCCACCCTGCCAGCCTTGATAAGGAGGACTGAGAGACTGCAGCTGGTGCGGAGGAGCTGCTGAGGGAAGCTGTGCTTGTGCACTGTGTCTGGTGTTGGTGAAAAAGCTGAAATAAAAGGGTCTGCACGAAACTCCGTGTCCTCTCCATCCTTCGGTCGGGCCCGTAGCACTCGCCCTGCTACAACATGATTGAAAAGGGAGCTTTTATTCAGAATTTCTGTGATAAGCATGCTACAGACTAAACCAGAAAAAATTGTTTCAAACTTTGATTAAAGGGTTGCAGGGTGATCGTATATTACTCCGGCAAATGCTTAATCCAAATACATCATAAGGTTAAACGGATTGACTGCTTCATCATTTCTTTAGTTAAAAGTGTAAACTGACGGTAATCATGACGGCAAGCATACACCAGTGGTCCGGCCTTTTATTTGTTTCTGTTTATTACACCCCTGGCTGTTATAAGCTTTTTGATTAATTCAGTTTTTTTAATCAGTGAAAATATACTAATTACTTTTCCCAGTTTTACGATACTGTTTATTTGTTTATCCCCCTGGTTATTTCTGGGAAACCCTCCATTCACCTACACCCGATAACCTTTTGTTTTCCCTTAGCTGCAGTTTTTCCATCTATCCTGCTCCATCATTCAGTTGCTGATCATTTTGTCACCAGTCTCATCTCACATTTCTACTGTATCGCCTCAGTGTGACACACATCTTTCTTCGCCATCTCCCCCTTCTGTATCATGATGAGCCTTTCCTTTTTTCTTCCTGGTTCTCACAGCCTTCAATTAACATTCCTTGTTCTCTGTCAGTAAGTGAAAGAACGAATGAACAAGTGAGGTAGATAGAGAGCTCTAAAGTAAGCGGGGAGGGAGGAGAAGAAGACAGGTTGTGTCAATGTTTTTTGCACACAGGGGCCCATTGTTGTTTAGCTCGGAGCCCCAGCCTCTGCTGAGTCATCGACACAAGTAACAAGAGCCCCCACGGCTTCTCTCCCACATTGCCCCATCTTGTGAATCCCTAGATGACTCCATGTTTAACTTTCAGCAAGAAGGACTGCTCAGCTGTCCATACATGCTGCATGAACAAGGGGCTTATTAACATGTTATTGATGAATGTTGATTAAAAACACTCAAAGTTGCACTATGAAATGTAGACTTTTGAGGAAAAAACTAATCATAAAGCAGATGAATGGATTGCTTGTTTTGTGGAAATCCTAGGTCTATGTTTGTACATTTTGGTCATACAAGCTGTCCAGTGACAAAATCAACATTATGTCTGTATTTTATCTTTATATTTCTTCAGCTAATGCGTTTTCTTTCAGTATGTCTATATTCTTTCTTCATGGCACCATCTTGGCAAATTGAACCGTGTTCTCCTTGATCGAGTGGGACTCTATTTAGTGTGTGTGTGTGTCAGTGTTTCCTATGCATAAGCCAGAAATAATGTACAGCCCCATGTTTGTATGTATATTTAATGCCAGCACCATCTTGTCCAACTAGAATGTTTCTGAAGCTGGGCCACTTGGCCAATTTAGCCTTCAGGTCTGTCCTATAAACCATCAAGGGTGTACAAACCCTGAAGCCAGTGGCATCCTGTTATTGCTGGATTCTGTTTTTCCACCACCAATCTGCTGTTTTTTTTTCCTTTTTAGCTACCAGATAGCGTCCAACCTATTTATTAGTCAAGCTATACATTATGATTTCTTCACATCTTTGTGATATGTACTGTACAAAAATGTTGTATCATTTAGTTTATCATTTAGGACCCAATAGGACAGTGTTAAGTCAGGTGACTTCTTCAGTGTGTGACTACAAAGTACCAGTTTGTGAACTGCATTTCTGATAATGTAGTAAACAGTGACATCAGTTACCCCTTTCAGCATGACTATGAAGTGCTGTATGCACATATTCATTAAGAGTAGTATATCAGCTGAAATACCATACAAATGCTTTTGACATGGCTCCAGTCAGTGGGCCAGTTACTGACTCGAGCCTTCATGAACGGTGACTGACCTGCTGATCATCTCAGACATATGGCTTCCCTCGTGCTGCATAGCAGTAGACACACACACACACACACACACACACACACACACACACACACACACACACACACACACACACACACACACACACACACACACACACACACACTCACACTCACACTCACACTCACACTCACACTCACACTCACACTCACAATCACATGAATATTCATCAGCGTGCCCTTTGGCTGGGTAGTCTTCGCTTTGCATTGCGATGACACATAACTTTCCTTTTTTTCCTCTTCATATGTGCACAAAATAGATTTTCATGAACTGATCAAAAACAACAAGGGAGCCTTTCTTAAAAGAGTGAAATTCTCTGGTCTTTGGACACCTCTTTCCAACCCATAAGGTAGAAAATGAGCTGTATTTAAATTTTCTGAACATTGCTTTTTGCATGCAGCTGGGTGTGTGTGCAGCTGGGAGTGCACAGATTCCAACTGCAAATTGCAAGCAAGACATTCAGAGGGATTTTATTTGTGGGAGAAAGCTTTGTCCAATAAAAATGTATGAATGTATTTTTTTTTGTTTTGTTTTAAAATAAGTCGAACAGAAGGTCCTGTAACATGGTTCAGTTTTGAAGAGTAATTTGATAGTAAAATAGTTAAATAGACATGAAGAAACTCACAAAAATGTGGCTTTGAAATATTTTCCGCAAGAAAATTGCAAAATAAGCCTCGCCCAGGCTCTGTTATCAACCTTTCCTTTACTCGTCTTTCCCCGCGATCCGAAACATGAACAGAGGCTTTTCCGTTATGTGCTTTTTCTGGTACTTTTTGCTGCTTTTCTCTCATCTGCCCATTTCTCCCCTGTGCTCTGACACAGATTGAAAAAGAAATAGCTTGCTGGTAGGAAGTAACACACTAGCAGTAATGTGTCTCTTAGGCAAAGCACAGAGATAAACAGGTGGATATATTTACACTCCAGATAACAATTTTGTGTTCTCTCAGTTAAAGCGCTCCGGTCTTTACTGTAATATTTGAGCTTTTTTTTTTCTTTTTTTTCCCCCTCACTGCCTGTAATGGTGTGTTTTAAGCCCCAAAGGGCAGCACATACTTTTTAATAGATGTCTCCCACGCCACAGAGGGGGAGAGAGAGAGACTGACAAGCAGAGAAAAGTTTTAATTGTGGTTTCAGGGGCCTTTTTCCCATGTGGTGATGTCACTGGCTGTCAAAGCCGAGCCTCCAGGGAGCTTGCACTCTGAACGATGTTCTCTCCAACGGCCCCACTCATATTTTCTTTTTTTTGTTCTGTTATCTCTCACTTCTCTTTTAACTGTGTTCCCTTCATCTTTGGCATTCATCCTCTGTTTCAGCACTTCTAAAGAATATACAAATCCTCTGCTCTCTGGATTTATCCATTTCATCTTTCTCCTCTTAAAGCACACGTTTTCCTGCTGTCTATTAATATATCAGTGTAACTGAAATCTCATTATCACTGTTCAGTCTGCATTTTCTTCTTCTTTTTTTTCCAGAGATGAGTCCAGTGCGTTTTGACCCGAAGTCTCATGGGTTTAATCTATCGATAAAAATGACGTCAAGAGAAATGAGTGAGGAATCACAAAATACCAATCATTTAGGGTTGTTCAAATCGCAGCAATGCTCATAGACTCTACTGAAAATAAGGGTATCAGGGTAATATGCAAATATTACCATCCATGTGCCATCTGGCACCACATAACCTTTAAAGACAAAAACCCAATTCTTCTTTGTTGCTCGAAAAGTCAACACGGACAGGTACACACTTACCCAGGTGGCAGGTGGCAAAGAGGCATTTTTTTTTATTTCGTTTGGTTAAACATTGAACATATAAAGGCTTCTGCTATAATAATTCTGTCACTTTAAGTTTGAAAATCTGAATCTAGAAATGATCTAAAATCTAGAATCTAGAAATGATCTAAAAAGACTGAAAGACATTTAAAACTGAAAGACAGTTTTAAAATAACGTTCGCACCAATATTTATACAACAAATATCCAGTTAATGTAAAAGGTAAGTGAAAGATTCAGTGATTTTACTCTAGAAGCTATTTTTATTCTGAAATAATGAATCCTGACTGGTATTTACCTGTATCAGCTTAGATTGTGTTTGAGACTGCTTTGTGTGTTTGTTCCATCACTTCAGCAGACAATGTAATGTGTGGCATGGAAACATGTGCAGGCATGTGCAAGTCGAGAGTACAGCTGTTGTCAGATTACTGTGCATGCACGACAAACTTGTTTGCATCTGCAATGTTGAGCTGGACTGAAAGGTGGAGTTCTGCTCATGCTGAATATCAAGTTGGTGGTGACAACTTTAGTAACACGGAAGCATTACTTGGCCTGCTTTTCCTGAAATGAGTCAAAGTATGCTACAGCACAGCCTTTTAGCTCAGCATACATCCTTTATAAGCTGTCCTTCATGTGTGGCCTGCTTCTAACAGCTTTTAGCCAAAACACTGTTGGTTGTTACTGAAAATGTAAAATTAGGACTTTTACGGTAAACGGTCTGTACGTAGGAGGGCTTTGATCAGTAGTGTTGTCTTGCAAGTCGACACAAGGGAGTGGTTACATGGGAGTAGTCGTGTAGACAAATAAACATGACTGATGAATTCATAAGCTACTTCAAAGCTGGTCTTGGTTAGATGAGCTGCCTTCACAACAAATATCATGTCAAATAGTTGATCATTGTTGTTTTGAATTGTATTTATGCCTAGTAAGTACATTATCCTCTTGTATTGTTCAACTGTTTTGGTGCTCTTTAGGAAATGTAGAAGTAATTCTTTCCATTCCTGGCCACTCGCGGGGCTCTTCAGGTTAAGATTCAGGTTCTACCAGCTGTCAAAATACGCTTTCATAATACAAAGAGCAAGCTTATTGAGCGAGCTGAGTACATACGCCTCTGCCTTCCCTGAGCTTTCTGACTGAAGCGGCTGAAGTGCCTACCAGAAATAAACGTTCTAAATAAACATTTGCTAATGCATAGTATGTATAGAGTTCTACACTGCTAAATCAATTATGTGCAGAGCACACACACTCGTGCACCCACTGCATTAACCCGCGGTGCATCACACGCAGTCTGAGCCGAACGCATTGGCACATGATGCCAGTGCCTGATCTGAGGGCCTGGCCCATTTAGCTGAGAAGCAACAATGGCTTCATTATATTGCTGAAATAGCCGCAGAACTAGGGTCATTGGAACACTGTGAATGTAGGTTTATGAATGAGAGGCTCAGAACTTTGCATGTTTGCCTGCCATAGATTTCTAGGAAGGCTTGCCTCATAGTTGTCCAAACTGCACATTAGTGCAGCTTGCTGTTTTCCCTCATAGTTCATCCATTTGTTTCTTTTAACCAGACTGCAACTCCTGACCAAAGTTAGTCTGTCATCTGGCTGTTGCAGGTGATTCATGATGTGCTTGAATAGTTGTTACTGAATACAACCTTTAATCTCAGCAGTTAATCAAAGTAAAGAAATAAAAAGTTGGTCCTTCATTTTACACCTGTATCTCACAGAAATGTGTACGTTTAACGTGTGCTGACTGAACACACTTCCTGGTTTGGACTGCTGTGCCCAGCCCTACAGTTCAGATACTCTGGCGAGAACTGTTTTACAATTTATTAAACTTTCTTTGCCTCATCTATCTTTTATCCAGCTCACGACTGAAATGCAGAAGAAACCAGGCTTAAAATAATATTTAATCCTTAAAAAAAAAAAAGTCTGAAGGTGTTTAAGATATAGATGTTATTCATCTGTCTGATGCGATTTTGTCTTTGTCATTTTCTTGAAGGAGGAGGAAATGTTCCGACCCAACATGTTCTTCCTTCTGATTCTTCCGCCCATCATCTTTGAATCTGGTTACTCTCTGCACAAGGTATGGCAGAATGTGTGAGAGCCTCAGCCTCAGTCTTTTTCTGTCTTCTATGGTGCTCAAAGTAAAATCATGCACTTTTTTTTTTTTTTTTTTTTTTTTTTTTTTTAAATCATTGCAGGCAATGTGTTATGTCACTGTGCTACTTGACCTTGTGCTCTGCAACATCTCTGTGTGTTCAGGGTAACTTCTTCCAGAACATCGGCTCCATCTGCCTGTTTGCCGTTATTGGTACCGCTATCTCTGCCTTCATAGTTGGAGGAGGTATCTATTTCCTTGGTCAGGTGAGAAGAATAAATGCTGAAAATAATAGAATATCTTATATAGACTTCCTGAAACAATGCGCTAATTCAAAGGATTTTAATTTAATAGCATTACCGGTACTTCCATCACTAGAGCTCATTTTTATTGCCCTATGAATGTTGCCATTGCAAGACGCCAGTTTCAGCTCTTCATGGTATGTTTTTTTGATTTTTCTTGTGTTTCTCTCAGGCTGATGTGATCTATAAGATGAGCATGACGGACAGGTAAGTGTTGGTCTCCCAGTCCATCCATTACTAATACTCATATACCATAGTCGTTGACAATCTGTTAACTGAGCTTTCTGTAACTAAAGAGTTTCTGTTAAAGAGATCCAGGGAGTTACATAATCTGCAATTGACGGGTACCAACAAATGAGTCCAGATGTGTTTGTTTCTTTTCATTCAGGTGTATTTGAATGAATTTGAGTATTTAAGTATTCTGCTGCTCAAGTCCTCATGAAAACTAAAAAAGTGGCCCACATCAGTCCAGCTCTGAGGTCTTTACACTGGCTGCCTGTCCGTCAGAGGATAGACTGGTCTATAAAGCTCTGAATGGTCCAGGACCAAAATAGATACGTGACCTCCTGACTCAGTATGAACCTTCCAGATCCCTCTGGGTTTTTTTATCAGTCCCAAGAGTCAGAACTAGACATGAAGAAGCTGCATTCAGTTTATATGTGCCACGTGTCTGAAACAAACTCCCAGAAAGCATCTGATCAGCTGAAACACTCTGGTTATTTAAGTCCAAGTTGAACACTTACCTGTTTATTTTAGCAACTATTTTAATCTGCTGTTCTTTTCTTTTGTTTATTTTTGTGTAGAAATTTAAATCATGTTTTTATTAATGTGATGTTTCAATGTCTCTGTAAAGCAAATTGAATCACCATGTTGTTGAGTTGTGCTATAGAAATAAATAAATGAATTAGGGTTGTTATCTTGTGCAAGGGCTTGTGAAATGTGTTTAAACTTTCATGCACCTCGACAGCATTTATCTGCCTTTTCTATATATGTTATCTGCCTTATCTATATATGCTTTGGTGGGATTTTTCATAACTTGCGCAATGTATTTTAATTTAATTTGTGGTAGATTTCAAAACCTGGGTTGAAAAAGATTAGGTTCTTGCAGGAAAATCTTATCCTTGCACATATCTCTGTTAATTTTTATAGTTTGACAAAACTATTTGAGCCACTCCTTCAGCCAAAATAACTGAATGTAAACTTTATAAGACTTTCTTCCCAGTGTTAAAGGAACATAATATATTTGATCTTTTATTCCAACAAATCGGACCTCTTCTCAATCAACAAGTGAATGTTTTGTGCCGTCTTCGTGCTCTGAGTTCTTCCAGGTTGTCTGATGGCTATCTAGTTTCTGAGGGCTGTGTCTCTGTTTTGCCCCTGTCCTGCCCGTGTGTGGATATTTTAATTGTTTATGCCCTCGAGGTGTTAGTGTTAAATTATGTTTACCTTTTTCTCACTCTGCAGCTTTGCCTTTGGCTCTCTAATCTCCGCTGTGGATCCCGTAGCTACGATTGCCATATTTAATGCGCTCAATGTGGACCCGGTACTCAACATGTTGGTGTTTGGTGAGAGCATCCTCAACGACGCAGTCTCCATCGTCCTCACCAAGTAAGAGTTGTCGTCCACTTCCTTTAGTCCTCACATGATGTTAACATGGGCTTTCACCAGCAGCAGCAAAAAAGAGTGTTTGTGTGATGAAAAACTCGGATCTAAAGAATCTCTGGTGCCAAAATATTACTTGCAGAGCATGTCAGTTGTTGGTACTCTGATGGCGATCTCTATATTGAGGTCCACATGTACGGGATTGATACTTCCATATAATCTTTAATGAAAGAAGGTAAATAATGAACTGTCAGGTTTTGTGTTCATAGGTTTTTTTTTTCATAGCACCATTTACTATTTTTTGTAGTAGTTCTGAGTCACTGGAGTGTATGCAGCTACAAGGCTGTGCTTAAAGAGGAAGCACAAACCCCTGAAGACTTTACACTGAGCTGGTGAGCTTTGAACCAGCCAGGAAGGGTGGTTCCTGGTGTTGTCCTTGTCATCACTTCTCAGGCCTGTAATGTGGACAGAAATCCCAAGAAAAAAGCGCCCTGAGTTTACCTCAGTGATTTTCCAGACAGAAATTATTACAACAAACACAGAAAACTGCTGATGTGATTGCAACATGTATGCATGTTTATTTTTATCACTGTGAAAGCTGCAAGCCTTCTGTTAGCTCTGTCATCAGCACTGACGTAAGCGGCAGTGTGTTTTACTTGTATTTTTTTTCACAAAGCATTGACACGAAGCACTCTGCAGCACTCTGCAGCACCCGGTACATTTGTGCCATAAACAAAAACCTCTATGTAGCTGCGTTGGGGAAGTCCACGATAGGGTGTGTTTTCTTTGGAAGTACAGGAGAGAGGGAGGGAAGTAGCTCTCTGTTTTTTTTGTTTTGTAATGTTTTGTTGTCAAGTAACAAATGTTAAGTTATTCAGAAGCTGCTTACTTTGCCTTTAAGTGGTCTAGCTTCTCTCTCACTTGGAGTTTGGTTGTGGTTTTTGCTGCTGAATTTGAATTTTGAGTCTGTTGCTTTTCTAGTCTCGCGTTCGATGGAAAGTTCAACCTCTCAGGTGGCAGCACAGGTGCCAGGCAGTCAAGTCATGACGCTGATTGCAAGTCTCATTTTGTGATGCTTCTGTCTCTTACTTGTCTATCAGCTCTGCCGTGAGTTTGCTAAACTAATGTATTGTTAACTCATTAAACTTTTAACTATGAAATATAGAAGTACTGATATGTACTGATTAACAGTACAGTACTCATGTTGTAAACAGTAATCGTCATGGTTCAGGTATTCAGGTATCGGCTGTAATCTCGTCAGATGACTGATCTGTTTGCTTTTTTATGGATAACACATTACACTACAGGAATAGCACCTTTATCTTTATAGGTGTGAATGTAAAGTTCCCAGATAAAGCCCCAGTTTTGTGCACATCGTCCAAGTCCGATAACTGGAATGTTAACACGATGGACGCAGATGAGGATCTGTGCCACAACAGAAACTTTCCAGTAACTTGATGACTGTAGATATGCAGTAGATGCATGCTTCAGGAAACACAGGGGAACACAGGTGTTGTTGTTCACAGTTTCTGCGTAGAACTGTCATTCTTTCCTCCATCGTGGTGCTAACTATGCCGCTGCCTTATCTCTCACTGCCAGTTAAATGTGTGAAGGCATCTCAAATGTCTCCATGCTCCTGTAGAGTAAACGAGAGCATGAATAATAAATAAACTGAACTGGTCTGGCAGTGTATTTGTTGTTAGCGCCTCAAAGAACGCTTTTCTTAGAAAGTCACTTTTCTACTCGCCCTTGTTGGTATTAGGCAAAGCAGCTAATGGTTTTACGTGGGAACTTTAAAAGTAAACATTACAGTCGCAGTGGATAAGTGTACTGTGTTGTGTGGCTGTTTGTGTGGATCATTGTAACGATAAACAAGATATAAAATGTCTGTAATCCTTATTTGTTAATAATTAAACGGCTTCCAATGTGCAATTTCCCTGGACATAACAAAGTGATAAATAATTCTCAGTTTATTAAAAGTCCTATGAATGCATCAGGCAGGTGGGATTTTGTTTATTGGGTATTGATGTTTAAAGTTTTATATTTGGAGTTGTTTCAGTGGTGAGTCATTTTTGACCATTAGTGTGACATTAATGTTTATTATTTACTTCATTTTGGTTCTAAATATGATTTTTCTGGAATATCTATCATTTTTCTTATAAATCCACAATACTGGGGTTCAGATATTAGAAAAAACCTATTTGATCTAATGTCTTTTTATTTCTATCGATCTCTGTTTTTTGCTCTCTGAGGAAGTATGAGCCACACTTCTGTTTCGTGATCAATATTTCAAACAGTCGCTGGTGCTGTCAGCGGTGGAGTGCTTCTGCCCTCTAGCGTCTGGTAGCGGTATTACAACTCTGGCTGGTTTTCTCACCATTTGTCTTCTTGTTTTTTCTTTTTTGTCTTTCAGCACAGCCGAAGGCTTTTTTTCCCGCTCTGACAACTCGATGGTAACAGGCTGGGAGACTTTTATTCAAGCGCTTGGGTATTTCCTTAAAATGTTCTTCGGCTCAGCCGCCCTCGGGACCCTAACCGGACTCATTTCAGCTCTTGTATCCATTTCCTGAAAGTTAATTTTTGTGTACTCTATATACATGTGTGTTTCTGGCCGGGCCGTTAATTCCCTAACTCCCTAATTAGTTTCTGAAACACTTCGACCTGAGAAAGACACCATCCCTGGAGTTTGGCATGATGATAATCTTTGCATACCTTCCCTACGGTTTGGCAGAGGGAATCAAGTTCTCTGGTGGGTGCACATTGTCCCACAAAACGAGCAAGAATTTACTATGTCAATGTTAACCACCGAGTTTCACTTCCCTTCTGATGCTCTCTGCCCACAGGAATAATGTCCATCCTGTTTTCAGGGATTGTGATGTCTCACTACACCCATCACAACCTCTCTCCTGTCACCCAGATCCTGATGCAGCAGACGCTGCGCACAGTTGCCTTCATGTGTGGTAAATTAACTCCTGCAGAGCCTTTCACACGTTCTGCTTTGTTTTCATTTCATTTGTTTTCACCGCTATTTTTAACTTCTATCAACAGAGACATGTGTGTTTGCCTTCCTCGGCCTCTCCATCTTCAGCTTTCCACATAACTTTGAAATATCTTTCGTCATTTGGTGCATTGTGAGTGCTTTTTTTTTTCTTCTTCTTCTAAATCAATATCAACCTCAGTTTTTAAGTGTCCATGTTCATCCCTGTGATGATCAGATGACAGCTGTCGTTCTCTCTCCAGGTGCTGGTTCTTCTTGGCAGAGCAGTGAACATCTTCCCTTTATCGTTCCTGCTCAACTTTTTTAGAGACCACAAGATTACACCGAAAATGATGTTCATCATGTGGTTTAGTGGTGAGGTGACTTTTGACAGTTTTTCATTTGCTGTGAGAATGAGGAGGCAATGAGAGCGTGCTGTTGTTGTTGTTTTCGTTGCCAGACCACTGTGCAAACTGCATTGCTGGGTTACTGAGATACTGTTATTATTAAGTCATTGATATGAACTCGTTTATGCCCGTGTTTGGTTCTGGCCAACTCTATATAAATACCGATATATGTCATACTACAGTTATAATGATGAGCAGTCTGTTATCATAGATATTCTAAATGGGTTTTGAAATATAGTACTTTCTAATCATAATAATGTTTCATGATATTTAAAAGACATCAGCTGCTGATTGGTATAATAATAAATGAATGTTTAGCTCCATGTTTTAAAAAACAGGCAAAAGTTAAAGCACACACATGTACGGATTTTTTCTTCCTAAAGAGGGCGTCAGGTTGTAAATCTTCGTTTTTCCATTTTCCGTGACTTTCTGCCAGGCTTGAGAGGTGCCATCCCCTACGCTTTGAGCCTTCATTTGGGGCTGGAGCCCATCGAGAAGCGACAGCTGATCGGCACCACCACCATCATCATTGTGCTGTTTACCATCCTGTTCCTCGGCGGTGGGACCATGCCGCTCATCCGCATCATGGACATCGAAGAAAGCCAGTCGCGGCGTAAGAACAAGAAAGACATCAATCTCAGCAAGACACAGAAAATGGTAATGGATGAAAGCCTGTAGTGCAACACACACACACACACACACACACACACACACACACACACACACACACACACACACACACACACACACACACACGCAGCATTTGTTGTCTGCACTGCTACCAGCTGTGACATCCTCTCTTCTGCCATCAGGCTTTTACTGCTCTCCTCAGAGAGAAACATCAAAGGTTTGTTTGTGGTTTATGTGAAGGACACTGAGTCAGCAGGGAGAGGATCCTTCTCGTCACACGGATGCACTCTCCGAGGAGCTGGCATTGATGCAAATTGCCAAAAACTAAAAAAACAGGCTATTGTGTTTGATATTTTGTTAATCCTGCTAGCTCTGATGTAAGATAATGGGGCGTTCTTTTGAAGTGCATCTTACCGTCAGGGTCACTGGCAGTCGCGGTAGCACGTAAAGTGTGAGGTGCACGAGACCAGCAGCTCGATCTACCAAACCTGCCCTTTTCCTTTTGACTCTTTATGGTCCCTTTGCTGTCTCTCTTGGCCCTTTTGCACTAGTCTCGCTTTACCTCGGTTCTACCCGCCACGGCCCCGTTTTGCCCTTTTGCACTCGGGGCTGAGACGGGTAGAGCCGCTCCAAGCCGATACATTTTTCTGTAACCATTCTAGCAAGGTTCTAAACGGGCTGAGCCGGGACTATTTCCGACGTCACCACCCTCCGCGCCTCTGATTGGTCGGGGGGCGGGGCCGTCAGACGTTTGAATCAGGAAGCGGGAGTCAGCGCGAGGCGACTCGCGGCTTGCAGCGATTTTATTATACAGCACAAACGTCTGTTTGGTGATCCAACTCTGAGGTGCAGATGTTCATAAACCTGGTGGCTGTCGAGAAAATTAAAAAAGGGATGTAGACGGGCTGTTTTTTTCTCAGCCGCTCGCGGCTCTAGCTGATTTCTCATCTGCGCCGACACAAACAAAGGTGCTGCGCAATCGAGTACGTCACAGCAGCTTCACCCCAACCTGCCCACTTCTCCCCTGGCTGTGGAAAAACACACCGGTGGAGCCGCATCGAGCCGCGCGAGCCGGTTTGTGTGGTCTTGACCTCCCACCCTCACTGCTGCCAGTGCCTCGTCATCCCGTCCCTTCCTGCATTTCTTTCACCGCAGCCCCACGTTGGTTCCCATCTCTCTCTCTGTTTTTGTTCTTCTTTTTATCTAACTCAATTTTTCCTCTGCTCATGTTTTCTATCCAGGGTAACACCATCGAATCAGAGCATCTATCAGAGCTAACGGAAGAGGAGTACGAGGCTCATATCTACCAGAGACAAGATCTGAAGGGCTTCATGTGGCTTGATGCTAAGTACCTTAACCCATTCTTCACTCGCAGACTCACCCAAGAGGTAAGAGAGGCTGAGACGCAAATCCTCTGTGTCACATAATGTTGCTTGTAAGCCCCAACACTTCATTGTGTGTAAAATGATACTGGCTTCCTCTCAGTCCAAGTACAGCTGCCACACAGTGAAGGCAATTTTGTTGAACATTGTTACCATTTGTCTGCTTGTATAGCTTTTTATGTGATCTTATCCATCCAAGCATCACAAATGTCAGCTAGCGTATTCCTTTTCTGTACACCAAATTCTTTGGGTTGTTTTTTTATTTGTTAATGACATTTCTTCATAACAATAAATCTTAGGATGACTATAATAACCTACACCCCACCACCTTTCATTCATGCCATCATATAAGAGTCATTGAATATTTGAACTGCGCTTTCATTACTTTTCCACTGAAACATGTCTTCAAATCCACTTTATTTTATAAAATATTATTAATTTTAAAAAAAATCCACTTTATTTTGCATAAAAGCTCTAATACTCACAATAAAAAGCAAGAACATCTTTTCTGTTTACTCTCCATTACCATGGGAATCGTGAAGCTTTATTGATGATGCCTTTTTATAACTGCAGTGCACACATTTATCTCAGAGTTGACAGAACCAACTCTAAACCCCTGATGTGAAACTCTAAGTTTGTACTTTAACTCAGAGCTTGTTAAAACTCCTCTCTGGAAATGGTGCTAGGATTATGTAATGTTGGAGTGTTTGAAGCAGGAGTCACTTGAGACAATCAAATACAAGCTCGCAAGCAAAGAAGTGATTTATTTATTCATATGTGCTGTTTAATCTTCATCTAGGTACGTTGCCCAGCAAGTGGGTACCTGCATTATTATGTGATTACATTAACATTGTTGCAGCAAGTAAAATGACAATAATGGCATTTCTGGCAACTATTTTGTGACAATTAAATGAAAGGGGAAACAAATGTAGTTACCGTGACAGGCCTGTCACCTCTCTTGTAGCTATTCTACCTATTCTTAAATCCCACTAAAATTATCCAGTATTGCGTTTTAAGTTTACTTGCAGTAGTCCGTCGCATATCTTCAAGCACACTTGATGAGAAGCTGCATAGTCTAATTTCCATCTTTAATCCACGTAAATCACCTGCTTAAATCACTGTTGGAACACGGCTTTCCATTCTTTCCTGATCAGGCGTGAATATATATGTCCTTTGAAAAACGGAACATTTGTTTGGAAGTTGACTGAAAAATTCACCTGTAAAATGAGGATTCTATTGTCTTCTTTTGTAGAACTGGACATATGTGATGCAGAATATCACACAGTTTAGTTGGAAGCTCCTTAATGATGATTTCAGAGTACCGCCACAAACATAGTGTAAAAGTATGCAAATTAGCAATGGGAGACTTTTCAAGCGTGGTAAAATGTTTTTCTTTTTCAACATAATCTCATTTGTTCATGTATTTTAATCTTCCGTAGAGGCCTGCAGCGCAAAATAATGTTGACCGCCCCAACATTTTCTAAATGTATGACTGCAAAGAAATAATTTCCATTAAGTGAGACCTTTGTAAAATATTTACAAAAAAAGAGTATTAGGAATCTTGGCAAGTTACTTCCAAGGTTCTATTAAGTTCTAAAGGTTCACTGGGTCTTCTTTTTCATGAGGTTACCTTTTGTATTTTCCTGAAAATCCTGCTAATGTTCCATGTGTTTGGCAGGACCTGCTACACGGCCGGATCCAGATGAAGACTCTGACCAACAAGTGGTACGAGGAGGTTCGCCAGGGACCGTCGGGCTCCGAAGATGACGAGGATGAAGCAGAACTTCTGTGAGCATTTTTAGCTCATATGAAAACAGCGCCTGGACGTGACGGGTCCTGGCCTGTGGACGCGTCCCTCCGTGAAGCCGAGCATCCATATCACTGTCGGCAACATGCAGGTCTTCGTTCTTCAGCTGCTTCTTGGTCAGAAGGATCTTATTCAGTGCCTGCGTTGGGTTCTCACAAATGCTGGTCTGTGTGAAATTGAGATGGGATTTGAAAACTGTGACACTGGATGAGGAAAGAAAATATAACTTTTTGTTCTGAATCCCATATTGTGTAATCCACTGACCTTCTTAACACACTGGGACTTTTTCTGTTTCTTTTATCACGGTTTTGGTTCAAAATGAAAGCAGAAGAGAAATGTACTTGTCATTTTCTATGTAAATCACTAATAGAGCACCTTTTCTCTTGTTCTCTTTATATTTGTGTTTCATTGCTATGTGGCTTAAGATCATTCAAGTTCTGTCTGAAGTTTTATTTTCATGTTACGAGGATATAAGAACAATGCTGCTACAGGCGAGATTTTATTAGTGGGACTTGTAATAGGCCTCAAGTTTACATACCTTTCTAACTAGATTTAATTGTCTCTTTGCCTCCACGTTTACATGCTTTAATGACTGTGAATTAATTTATTTAAAATAAATAAATATTCATACAAATGTTATAAAGATGGAATACAAGTGAACAATGAGCTACAGCTACACCCCTAGAGAGTTTAAAAAAAGTGTTTGGGAAAGTTAATAACTTTCAAGACATTAAAAGCTCAATTGCAAGAGAACAATTATGTCTCGGCAATTGGAAAATTGCTTACATTTTCCAAGGAAGGATGTTTATTTTCACTTTCTGGTGAGGCTTTTGCTTCCACACTGTCTCAAGTGAGCCTTGAAATGTTCCCTGTGCAAGTTTCACCACAGATTTATTGTAAAGATGGGCACAAATGAATGTGGGTCTTTTATTCATATTTATTTATGACATATGTTGTTTCTGGGTTTTTGTACAAGCTTAAAAAATATATAATAAATCATCTTGAAATCTTACACATTCAGTTTTGTTTTCTTTTCTCCTTAACAGGGCTTTAAAGAGTATCTTCAAAGTGTATTTTCCATAAACAAACCTAAATATGTGCCAGATTGTGGAGAAATTGACTATAAAATAAAATGCAGACACTGAACACTCCTGTTTATTGATATCTCGAACAAAGAGAACTGCCTGTGTAAAGGTCCAACCTGAATGCATAAAGTCCTTTCCATATGACTTAATATAACATTTAAGCCATTTTTTCCATGAGTTTCACTAACATATTTTCAGTGATCATTCATCTAGTGGGCTTCCCAATCACTTTCCATTTCATAAAATGCCTGAATTAATTAGCTCAAGACTATATTAAGAGTAAGAGGGAGATTATAATGCATCTGGCTCCCACCAGTCCTCGGTGTAATTAGCATTCATGAGGAAAGGTTAATGCAGAGTCCTGCTGGAGAAAATGTCCTGCAACCCACAGTCAGGGTTCCCGTGCAAGGGCCCTGTGGAACACCAGACTCTCAGACCCTCGAGACCTGTTCTGGGATCTCATTAGTCGTATTGATGAGACGGCGCCGGTGTTAAAGTGGAGCAAGAAATCATGTCACATTCTCCTAGACAGCTGTGTAATTACTGCTGCTGCCGGGTTGAGATATATCTCAGGCCAGAGCATGATCGCGCATGATTGTTCACGGTTGGAGGACTGGTTGAAACTTTTAGGCAGCGCATTGGCCATTTATGGACACTGCTGGCTTCCACGGGAGGAAATTGCCTGTTGTTACAGAATATGAACCCCGTATGTAGCTGACTGAATACATTTGAATTGAGATGGAAACATTCAGTTCAGAGTTCAGTTTGTGCAGTGACTTCAATAGACGATCGAGTCAAACCCCAGAACAGCGCCAGTCTACTACTTGTAATACCAACTGACGGCCAGCAGGGGGAGGTCTTAACCCACCGTCGATCCATTGAAGACATTACTGACAACAGATAACAGCAGACGATGGTCCTGAATTGTTTGGGATTCATTATGCAATCACACATACACAGTGATGGTGGGCCGAGAGGGAAGGGATATGTCAATTATACTGAATATTTCGCCTGCATGCATTTACAGCTTTAAAAAAATTGATTATAAGCATATAATAAGGCAGCTAATGAAGTGATTCTTTTCATTAATGCTGTCCTGAGGAATTTGACTTAAATATACCCCCCCCATCAGCCTGTCTTGTTTTTTTTTTGTTGCTTGGTTGTGTTCTCCGTGCCTCAGTGACGCATCTGTAACCACATTTGATCATGTTCTTGTGACTCTTCCCCTCCACTTATCTTTATCTGTGATCTTATTCATCTTTCCTTCACTTGAAAGAAATGCTCTGTCTGGAGAGAAGGCATAGAGTATAATCAGTCATGTTGTTTTACAACTCAGAGGGTATTTTTGTTTTTGTGGGAGATTAGATGAAAGATTAAGAACAAGTCAGCGGGTGAATCATCCTACATCCTCCGCCAACTAGCGAATGAATTAATGTTATACGGATGCATGAGAGAATGCAGCAAACATCTCGGTTTCTGCAGGTCATGCCTTAGAATAGCACACGGATGGTTGCTGATTTCACACAAGTGCAGATCATTCATGAATGTGCATGTGGGATGGATTTTATAGTTGGCGCTAACACTGATGAAGGAATCTTGCTGATTAACATCTCCTGACTCAGACATTTGAAACTCTTCCCTGTCTCCATCAGCTCTTCTTTTCTTCTTCACAAAGCCAGCAGCCTGATGTTGCAGGTTCTTTATTCCCTTTGCCATCCGTTTCTTTCTTCCTTGCTTCTCCAAAAAGTTATTTTTCCTGGTTGTCTTGAGAAATCATTCTGTTGTGTATTGAAGGGAACGCAGGAGTGGGAGAAACTGCCTAATAGCAGCCAAACCACAGCAGACAATTAACAAAAGACAATGTCCCCCACTCATACATATGTGGGGAAGTTGTCATCTTGCAACTCAACAATTTAAAATCAAAAGTTGACATGTTGGGATGTTTGCTTATCGTCTTTTGGGGTGTTCCTTCAGAATACTTGCTTTACATATCTGTATTGTTGATATGAATTCTCTAGGAGAAACGAGTTAGCACACATTTATTACCGGCTTATCTGTTGTTCGTACCAAAAAAGGAAAGGATTGCAGTACACAGTCTTTGTATCAGAGCACATATAATGTCAAATCATGTTTATACAGGTTGTCTCAGTTGTGTCAGTACTTATTTTATTTTTTATTTTTTTAAGTTATAAGCAGATAATAGCTGGAACTCTAAAACATTTAGAAAATGGCAGTGTTTCAAAAATCCACACTTGAAATCAGTGGAAACAATAACATCTCAAACCAGGAGTGAGAATGAGAATGAGAACTTGTTTTGAGTTATATGATAATTTATGGGAGCAACTCTGTAACATAATTCAAATTAATGGATTAACAAAAATCCTTTTTTTATGTTCAGAATACAGCTGCATTTTCTGACTCATAAATAAAATGAATAAATCATTTGAGCTGGTTTTTCATTTTCTTCTTTAACATTGCTCTTTCTGACTTAAGATTTAGTTTTCAAAAATTCCTCTGGCAAATAGTTACCAAAATTCAATTTGAAATGTCAAATTTGAAAATTAAAATGCATTAGCTGTAATGCTGTTTCATTTTCAGAATCAACTGCATTGTTTGACTCATAAAAAAATGTAATAATAAAATCATCCAAATTGCATTTTCATTTTCTTCTTTAAGACTGCTCATTCTGTGACTTAATTATATTGATAATGAAAACGATATTGCTTTTTCGTTTTCCATGCCTGCCCCATAAAAAGTGTTCCATAATTCAGATGGAATTGGTTATCCCAAGCGGTGCAGGAGAGTGACGTCAGTGGTCGTTCTTCTTCAGTCCCCACCCTGACTGTGCTACACATCCAGTATATTAGGGGTTGCTGTGCATATTTGATGCTGGAGCAAGAGAGTAAAAGTAAGACAAGAGAAAAGTGTGAACCATAGAGGTTGGGACATTTTCTCAGAGTGGAAAATCCAGCTTGGAGAAATCTGCGCAAGAGCTGCTGTGGGAGGCCACAGCTGCCCATGAACGGCAAAATGGATGTGACCATACTCCCACCCACAGATTGTATATGACAATGGACGAAGCATTCAGTTACTGGTTTCTGAAGAATGGTTTTGAAGCCTGTTTTCCTTCGGGCAGAGCACAGACATGTTGCTCAGCAAGCCAACAGAAAGCCGCCAACTGCATGTCAATCAAAGCTATCTTTGCTCCCAGCTCCTTCATCTGAACCCCATCGAAATATCTGCAGAGCTGCCGTCAGACATTTGCAGCGGGATGTACCGTTCCCACTCCTGTAAAAGTCACCCAAAACGCCTATCCAAGGCATACCCAAAGTAAATTGAAAGCTGTTCTTGAACCGTTTGAAGTACATGGATGGTTCTGGTATCTTTTGAAAGGTAACACTCTGAAGTTCTTCCCCCAACTGTCAGAATCAATGTAACTACTACTATTATTCAGTAATCTCAGTTTGAACACACTGAAATAGAAGGTTTTTATTTCAGACGGAAATTTGTTTTGTAATCAGATCTCTGCAGATGAGTGAATCGATTTTTTGTGGGAATTCTGCCTGGACTGTTCCAGAAGCCTCAAAGGGTAAGTTGCGTCATCTGCGCAAATCTTTCTTTGTTTGTTTGTTGTGTCGATATGTACCAGCTGCTATGATTATAACCTGAAATGGTTCATGTTGCTGGAATCACAAGAATCTTAGCTTTCTAAGCAAGATTTGTAAGGTTTGTACATGATTTGTAAGATTTGTAAATTACCTAGTTTTGTAAATTTTGGAGTGAGTGTGCACCGAATATGGGCTGGACGGTCAGAGCGGCAACAAGATGACTCGAAGGCAAAACGAAATCAAAAATGACTGTCGTGTTTAGCTGGTGCTGGGTTCATAAAAGCAGCTGGTTGCCCCGCTGAGCGCAGTAGCATGTAGATTACAGACAGTGGCGGCTGGCCAATAGAGGGCGCTAGGGCGTTGCCACACCACTCACCAGAAGAATAAAATAAAATAAAATACTTCGAAATATGTGTTTTTAATTGTTTTAGATGAGCAAGATAAATAGTATATCGTTAGTGAGTGAAGCTTTTTATGTTCATCTATGTTGTCTAAAGTTACTGATTGGTCACATGTTTCCTCCCTGGGGCGCAAGAATCTTTGTCCATAGACTCTCGATCTGGGTTGTAAATGCGAAGTTGCTTCTCTTCAATACAAGAGATAGGAGGATGTGCGGGCCGCAGTCTTGCTGCGCCCAAAGCTACGCTACGTCACGTCCGTCTGTCACAAGGTGCAGCAGAGTGAGTTTGAATTTGAGTGGGAGTTGGAAACTGACAATGTAGGAAGAAGCAAAATGGAGAAATAGACATAAAATTTTGTGAAGTCACTTACAGTGTTGGTCAAGTTACTTTGAAAAAGTAATTAGTTACTGATTACTGATTACTGAACCAAAAAAGTAATCCCGTTACCTTACTGATTACTTATTTTCAAAAGTAATTAGTTACTAGTTACTTTACTTAGTTACTTTTCAAAAACATGATGCACAACCTGAATACACTGTACTGGAACAATATAAAACAATAGAACTTTCAGTTTAATTCTATTCTTTGTGCATATTCCACCATATAAAATTAAATGACAATAAGTAAATGAAACGGTCTATTTTTAAACTTGTTTATTTTCAGTCTTAAATTTATGCACATTGCGTCGGGCAAAATACAGCTCTTTCTGACTTGAACTACAATATAACCTGCGACAAGCTTCTTCAATTCAGCTGCACTAAGTCCCGTTGGTCTTACATCTAGTTTCACCTGTTTAGCAGCGGAGGGGCCACCAGTTCTCCCGCTGGAGTCTGATGAGGCAGCCGGCGCTGCAGCAGTGGGGGAGGAGGATCCTCCCACACAGACTTTACAGTGGACGAGAATGTTTTTATCACTTTTGACCGAGTCAAACTCAAAATAATGTCTGTAATTCCAGGCGTTAAACGCCGCATGCTCCTGCTCTCTCTCGCACTCCATGTCGTCTCTGGTTTACCACTGAAGGCTGATTTATGGTTCCGCGCACCAACGCAGAGCCTACTTAATCGGATTACAGTAACGCGTTACTTCTAACGCGTTACTGCCCATCACTGGTCACTTATAACAAGGCCATTTGAGAGAAGCTCGTCGGTAAACAGCTTGGACTTGATCCGGACATGGCTGTCAATCGACCATCGACTCAGTCTTTGTCCAGGAATCATGCAGCAGTTCAGACAACATACAAAATGTCAGGTAAATTAATGTGCGTTATTTAATATTTCTGATATTGTGTTATTCTCTGTGATGCTTGAATTTGTTGTTGAATTTTGTTGTTTTACTTGGAAAGTAAAGCTTAACTTTTCTCTTCTGGTCCTGTTCACATGTTCCCTCCCTACTTTCTCTGGAGAACAGTGTCAGTGTATCTCAGCTGAAGACACACCTACACTGGCCAGGTGACATTCAGAGGGGAGCTGCAGAGGTGAGATAGAAGCTAAATATGTGGTGTTGGTCTTTTACAATGTTTTTAATCGTAGTGGTGCATTGGGCAGAAAAGTGGGGAACACACCTTAGAATAGAACATGGACAGTATAATATAATAGTCTACTTTTATAGAAGTGATATGTTGATTTGCATTTTCCCTTAAATTAAAGGAACATAATACATAAAATAATTTGTTTTTATAAATTAGATCATATATATTGTAAAGCTGGCTTCTACCCATCTCCATATTCTATTAAATTGATGCATTCATGTTTTAGGTTTGTCACACCATCTTGGGCCGTGCACAAAACCAGTTCTCCTTCACCAAGCAGCTGATCAGTGCTACACTGCTACAATTGCATATATTCAAATACACTAATGTGATAATTTAGTACATTATTTGCTTGATTTTTTGGTATATGTCCATTTTGCAGTTTGCTATAGCCCCCCTAGAGAAAACTACACCAGTCGCCACTGATTACAGATGCCGAATTGATGAGGGCTAGCCATTGGCTAAATGTACTGCTTTATATAAACTCTCCTGGCATGGTACAAAAAAAATTCACCCCCCCCCCCCCCAGAGTTCTCATGGGTGTGAAATCAAACGAATGAGACCAAAATGCAAACATGCAAACAGTTGCTGGGCCAATTCATTGTAAATTACATCCTTACAGCCAGTACTGGAGTTGAGGGGGGATGAGGGGGGATGGCATCCCCCCCTGAAATAAAAACGGTCCAAATCATCCCCCCTATAAAACTGCCATCCCCCCTTTCCATCCCTTATGTCATTTCATCAATGAATGTGGTATTACTGCTATTTCAACATTTAGAGTCATCACCAGAAAAATAACACCAGAAAAATAACTTATTTGACTATTTTTACCTGTTTCAAGTAAAATTTTCACTTGAAATAAGTAGAAAAATCTGCCAGTAGGACAAGATTTATTTTCTCATTACAAGCAAAAAAATCTTGTTCCACTGGCAGATTTTTCTACTTATTTTAAGTGAAAATCTACTTGAAACAGGTGAAAATTGTTGTTTTTTCCAGTGATGAGTCTTGTTTTAAGTGTAATGAGATTTCTTTACTAAAATGAGACATTTTAACTAGAAATAATACAAATATTCTTGTTAAGATTGTGAGTTTTTGCAGTGATCCATTTTACTTATCCTGTGAAGGACAGAGTCATATTGATGAGTTCAGAAAACTGTTTTTTATTTTTGTGTTTCGATGTACTTGATGTAAGCCCAGTGGATATTTAAAGCTTACAGAAGGCTGCATTTAACTGCTGCTATGTCATTCCTGCAGTATTTCTGAAGGTGTTTTGGTCACTGCTATTATTTGTAATATATTATATCATTTGTAATCAGCACAAATTATCTGTCCCCATATGATAAAATCCACCACCCCCCTGATTTCTTTTTACAACTCGAGTACTGCTTACAGCACATGACACATATTGTGTGCTTGTTGCATCGGGGCCACCACAATATTATCTTCAAAAATGACAGTCAAAGGGCGGAAAGTATTCAGACCCCTTTAAATTCTTCCCTCTTTGTTTCAGTGCAGCCATTTGCTAAAATTCAAAAAGGTCATCTTATTTCTCATTAATGTACACTCAGCACCTCATCTTGACAGAGAAAAACAGAAATATAGACATTTTTGCAAATTTATTAAAAAAGAAAAACTGAATGCATTGGATGTGTAACACGGTCAGACTGGGGCCTAAAGAAGACGGACCACCAGTGTCAATCTCCTGCGCTGCTTGGGATTGCAAATTCCATTTGAATTATGGAACACTTTTTGGGGGGCGGGCATGATAACGAAAAGGTAATGTTTTCTTTATCGTTTTAATCAGGGCACAGAATGAGCTGTGTTGAAGAAGAAAATGAAAAAGCAGTTTTGATCATTTATTAATCATTTTATTTATGAGACAAACAATGCAGCTATAACAACATTTTATATTAATCCATTTTAATTTGAATGATGGTACAGATTTGCTTCCATAAGGATTATTAACACAAATAATAGTTTATGTTACAGTAAATTTTAAAGCCACTATGTGCAGCAATACTACTTCTGACCACATGAGGGGAAACAGCGCTGATAACAATTCTTCAAACAACCACAGAGGCAAACCTATGAGCAATTCAGAATCATCATTCAACCTAACATGTGTTTTTTGGACTGTGGGAAGAAACTGGAGTACCAGGACAAAATCGATGCAAACCCGAGGAGAACACGCAAACTCCACAGTAAGACTCCAGCCGGGACTAAACTACTGTGCTTTTTGTTCAGTTTAGTTCAGTTCAGTTCAGTTTAGTGTAGTTTTGTTTAGTTAAGTTAGTTCAACTGAGTTCAGTTCGATTCAAAAATACTTTATTTGTCCCCTGGGAACAATTGAAAGGCAAAGAAAGCACTACATAAAACATACAGTAGACACAAAATAAGCCATCAAAACAATCATAATAATAAAAAAAAATAAAATAAATAAACATTAACATGGTGCGAATGAGTGCAGACAGTCTTGCATGTTTTGCAATTTAATTTTGTGGCACTCAGAAGGTTTTCCTGTTATTGAACCTTCCTGTGGTGGTTGTGTGGTGAGAAGTGTATTGTGACATAGAGCGGCTTTAAAAGAAAATAAGGAAATAAGAAGGAAAAAACTTTATTTTATGAACCCAAAAACAGGTACCACAGGGTTGTGGTGGTTAATACTGTCTTCTCAGCATCAAACTTTACCCTTCCATCTCTGCTGCGAATGTCTCTGTGAAACTAGGGATGCTGCATTTCTGATATTCTGGTGTCCTCAGCAGCATTACCCATGCCCTCTGAGGAAATAATATTTTAATTTCACTCTGTTTTCTCAGCTTTACATCCTCATGATCTCCTATTATATTCATGTGTATTTGTGGTTTTAATCGGTCCATGGAAAGCTCAATTGCTCCCTCATGTAAACAACTTACCCGATGTCATGGTTATTCATCATAACAAATGTTAGAAACTGACAGAATTGCCCACAGGAAATCCCTTAAGCAAGACAGCATCCAAACAGCATGGAACAATGATAAAAATACATAAATCATAATAATTATCTTATTTTTTTGGTGTGTTATAACCAAAAAAAGTGCATTTTAGAGGCATGTTTTGAACTTTGTGGATTGTATAGGGAGTGTTAAGCCATAATATTGTCTGTAATGCTCTTAAAGACAAGCCCTGGTTGTAAGTACTAGCATAAAAGCACAGGATGTGGAGGAGTCTAGCTGCAGTCAGGGGGCTGAGATGACCAAAGGAAAACTGTGTTGTTTGATTGGCAGTGGAGCTTTGGGAGATTTGAAGCTGGGGATTTGGATTTCAGCATAAACGCAGGGTACACGCACACAGGCACACACACACACACACACACACACACACACACACACACACACACACACACACACACACACACACACACACACACACACACACACACACACACACACACACACACAATGCAATGCAATCATATTGCAGGAAAAAATAGATCATGCCGTGACTGAGGGGTGCTAGTTCAACATTCACCTACCATTGTGTTTTGGAGACACTTACTGCTGTAGTGCATGGAGGGCATCTGACAACATCAAATCAAAAAATTATTTTCTCGCAGACGGGGAACTGGAGCACATGAAGCCAACTGGGTTGAACTTGAATCTTATCTTACAGTAATAGCTCTGCAAACTAAAGGCAACGATGCCCTTTGGAGGCAACATCGAAAAGCAATGAGTGCAACAGTGACATGTTGTTCGAATTATTTGGCCTATTGTGAGCACTGACCCTCCAATAAACTGCAGACAAACAGATCCTTGACTGAAACATGGCCATAAGTACAAATGTGAACTTGTTTGCACGTCTTTTTCATGAGCAGATGAGCGCGTGCTGACTTGATAGTTGATACAGCTGAAACCCTGAACGTACAGTAGCGTGTGTGTTTGCAGAGGTGAATTGAGGACTTAGCACAAAGCACCATCAAACCAGTGGTAGCAATAAGAGAAATCAATAATATGTGATACAGACTTATGGATAACATCTTGGTGGAAATTAGATAAAAGGACTAGGTGGGTTAGCTATGGACATTTCATTGAATTTTTTATTTTTTTTTCCAGAGTCATACCCTGAGAGTCAGGTCATGATATTGTGATAAGGCCCTGAGAGAAGAGAGCTTTCAACGGTGACCCTGCAGTAGGTCATCGCAGAGAGCACCTGATGCGAGAGTGCGGAGGCCAACAAGAAGAGGAGGCGTTGTGAAGTAAATTTCATCTCTCATGCCAGCCAAAAGTGATCTGTTTTGCACGACCTTGTCTCTGCTTGATTTTGAAAGATGTTCTTACCTATTGTGACCTATACTGTTGTTTTGTAAGTGAGTGCAGTATACATTAAAGCTATTGCAGTCAAACTTAAACCTAATCAAATATTATTTTGCAATAACCAAGTAGGTTTATGGTAAAAACCATGTCAAACAACAAGTCAAAGCACAGATTTGTGAGGAATGTATTTGTTCCTGCACAGCCACAAAGGCTCTTTTCTCTGCACACTCCTCGCACAACCGCACGGAAAGAGCTGAATACTCTTCAGCAGGACTCCCATTTATACTAGCTTGGCAGTTAGGTGTTATTAGATTTCTGCTGCGTGTTTACCCTCCTTGCTCTTGGTCGGACCTACTTGTGATTGGCATTCAAAGGTACTTCAACACTGGCTGCTGGCTGTGTGATTATTTCTCAAGGTGTACGACTATTAAACTTTGAAGGTTTGCACAGAACTGTTGAATAGATGCTTGTGGCCTCAAGCTCCTGAAGGGCCACAGGACGTGTGGGACGCATGAGAACGTGTTGCTCCTTCTTCGCCTAGACATTAATTGCACAATAAAATGCAAGCAGGTTTTGCTGTGTACACAGACAAAAACAAAACAAGATAGAACAAATAAAGAAAGGAAATAAATAAATAAATTAATTAATTAATTAATTAATTAATTAAAAAAAACACTCAATAGCTTCACAAACAAACAAAAATTGTCACTCTTACTTGTTTTACAGAAATATATTCTATTGTTGCTTGATAAAATCCATTAAAGGTGTCCATACTTCTTCGAATTCTTGTGCTTTACCTCTAATTACATAAGTTAGCTTTTCTAATGTAACGCACATTGCCATCTCTCTAATCCAGGACTGTGTAGAGGATTCCTCAGTCTCTCTCCAGGAAAAAGCAATCTTCCTTCTGGCCTGCAGGAGGCCAAAGTTGATCAGAGTCTTATGCTTAGAGTTGAAAGAGAAATTGTCTGGATATATCCCTAAAATACAAAGTTTTGCTGAACAGGGTACCTGGATACCTGTGATTCTGCTTAGAATACGGACAACCGTTTTCCAAAAAGCTACCAACTTGGGGCATTCCCATACATAATGGATTAAGGTAGCTACCTTTCTCAGTCAAACATTTCACACATGTATCCGGAATGTCAGGGGACCATTTATTAAGTTTTTCAGGGGTTATGTATGTCCTCATCAGCCATTTGTGCTGCAGTAGTTTCATTTGAGTATTAATAGCTGTCATCCACTCAGCTTCTTCTATATCTTCGTTAATGTCTAAACTCCACGCCCTCCTATCATGACTAGATTCCTTGTCCATGTCTTGTCATATACATTATGGAAATTTGCTGTTTCCCATGCATATGTTTTAACACCACACTCTCAAGGCAGGACAGCGGCGGCTCATATGAGGCCTGATGATGTTTTGATGAGATGAAGTGCTTCAATTGTAAATATTTAAAAAATTGTTTCCCTGGAATTGAATATTTCAGACAGAGTTCGTTAAATGTTAGTAAAGTTCCCTCATCATATAGGTCTCCAATTTTTTGCACCCCTCTGTTGGCCCAGATCTGGAACGTCTGCTCTGCCAGGAGTGAACTGCGCATTACCCCAAATCGGTGAAAATTGGGAGACGGAGGGTGTATCACCAATATGCCTGTGAGATTTAAACCATACATCAATAGAATTTCTAAGGAAGGTGTTTGTTGATGTTTTTTTTAGGGTTTTAAAATCTGCTGAATACAAATACATGCTTAATGGCAACTTGGGTATTGACGCCTGTTCAATATAGACCCATGCTGGAGGAGATTGTGTGACAAAATAACACATAATGCTGCGTAGCTGAGCGGCCCAGTAGTACCATTGTACATTGGGAATCTGTAATCCACCCCTATCGTATGGTAAATACAATAACAAGAGTCTGAGTCTAGGTTTTCTGTTGTTCCAAATAAACCTACAAAATTCCCTATTAATTTCTTTAAAAAAGGATTTTGGCAAAAATATTGGAAGTGAACAAGTACAAGAATTTCAGCAAGATAGCCATTTTAATTAAATTGATCCTCCCAATTAATGAAATTGGCATTGTTGTCTATTTTTCGAGCGAGTCTCTTACCTCTCTCATCAGCGGGTCATAATTTGCTTTGACCACTGTATTAATTTGGGGGGTAAACCTAATTCCCAGGTAGGTAAAACCCTCTCTCGCACTGGAAAAAGGTGTTTATATAATTAATTCTTTCGTCCTTATTCAAAAAGAGTATGGAAGATTTTGCATTATTAATACTGTATCCAGAAAACTGACCAAATTTAGTAATTAAGTGTAATAACGTTTGGACACTTTTTGATAAGTTGGACAAGAAAAGGATCACGTCGTCTGTGTACAAAGATATTCTGTGCTCATGGCCTCCAATTGTTATACAGATTGGCTTCAGCTCTAATAGACATTGCTAAGGGCTCAATGGCCAAAATAAACAATAATGGGGAGAGAGGGCAGGCCTGACAGGTTGACCTCTCTAAAATTATTGGACTTGATAAATTAGTATTCGTCATAACACGTGCTGTAGGTTTGGTGTACAATAATTCTATCCATCTCATAAAATGTCACCCAATTCCATATCTTGGTAACACACTGAACAAATAAGGCAACTCGATTCGATCAAATGCCTCTCTAGCATCTAAAGATAGCAGCGCTGGATCCTTGGCATTATTTTGAGAATGAATTATGTTGAGGACCCTTCTAATGCAGGCAAATCCTCTGTTCTGGTATTACTGGATCATTACTGGATCTCAGTGCTGCATTTGACACAATTGATCATAACGTTCTACTCAGCTGATTGGAAAAGTGGGTGGGACCTACCGGCACTGTGCTTCAATGGTTCAAATCTTACTTCCAAGATAGGGCCTGTTTGTGTCAATTGGAAACCATGAGTCTAAGAGAATCAAGATCACATGTGGGGTTCCTCAAGGGTCCATTCTCGGACTGCTTCTATTCAACATCTATATGCAACCGCTAGCTCAGATTATGGAACATCACAACATTTCCTACCATATGTATGCCGATGACACACAACTCTATATTTCAGTGTCACCACATGACTACAGTCCCCTAATCTCATTGAGTAACTGTATTCACCAAATCACGAGTGGATGTGCTGGAATATTCTCCAGCTTAATGCAGAAAAGACAGAGGTGATAATTTTTGGCCCTAAAAATGAAAGGGAAAAGATCAACGCTCACCTTGGTTCCATGTCATTGACGGCTACAAATCAAGCCAGAAATCTTGGTGTAATTATTGACTCAGACCTGAACTTTAATAGCCATCTAAAGTTTATCACTAAATCTGCCTACTACCACCTAAAAAACATTGCTAGAATTAAGGGGATTCTGTCTAAACAAGACATGGAAAAACTTCTTCATGCATTCATTTTCAGTAGGTTGGATTATTGCAATGGCATCTTTACAGGCCTGAACAAGAAATCAATCAGGCAGGTGCAGCTGATCCAGAACGCTGCCGCCAGACTCCTTACAAACACCAGGGGCCTCATTTATCAACCGTTCGTAGAAAAAGTTCTAAATTCCATTGTAGGAATGAAATTTAGAATGTGTGTAAGTACAAAAAAATATGAATTTATCAAACATGCGGACACCGGTCGTACGCACACTAGTAAATGATCAGTGATGATAAATCCCACCTGTTCTTAACTGCCGTGCTCGTGCATGGTTACGGTCATTTGCATTCAGAAACGCCTCCAATTGACCATATATGGTAGCAACACTCCCTTTGATAATGCGTGAATGGATTCCTTCCCCCTTACCGAAATCATGGCAAAGAGGGCGAAGAAGAGGAATTTCTCCGTATTTCACTTTTTGATCTGAAACTGAAAAAAAGATCTGATACTGAAAAAAACTGAAAAAAAAAATAAGTTCATGATCAAAACTTGAATTTTCAGGTTCAAATCTTAGTTTTTCAATCACAAAACTTTTGTCCTTGATTTGGCTCCATACAAACCTACCTAATATCCCTGTATGATCCTCTCTCTTGTTTGAATGGCAGCGGCATCAGGGGGTGGGAAAGGCTCTGCGTTGGGCATGGGCTCCTCTGCTCTGGGGGGTTCCTGCAGAGGGACACCTTGTCTGATGGCTAAGTTGTGAAGCACAGAGCAAGCAAGATGATGTGGCAGACTTTTTCAGGCTTATACTGAAGTGTCCCCCCCGCGCTGGACAGGCACAGCCATCGGCCTTTTAGCTGGCCTATTGTGCGTTCAACCACTGTTCTTGAGCGTGCATGGGCCCGGTTGTAGTGCTGCTCCTGCGGGGTCCTCGGGTTGGGTACGGGGGTCATCAGCCATGGCTTTAGTGGATATCCGCGATCACCTATAGAGATGTTATAATTAGCCATACGAAGCCCAGAAAATAATTTCGAAATGTTGTAACACTCACCAATAAGCCAGTCATCCTCAACAGCTCCTGCTTGGAGGTTCAAACCAACAGAGCTTGGCTGCAGAATAAATGAGCCGTGCTTTCCTCCAGGCCACCGGACAACAACGTTTGTCAGAGACATAGTTGCATTGCAGATTATTTGTGCATTGATTGAATGAAATCCTTTCCTGTTGACGTAACTGAATTCATTGTGTGATGGTGCTTTTATGGCGATGTGGGTGCAATCTATAGCTCCAATTATGTTTGGGAATCCGGCGATGGCGTGAAATCCTCGTTTAATTTCGGCTTGTTGGTGATGTGTGTATGGGAACTGGATGTAAATTGGGGCCAGAGAGATTATTGCATCCAACACTGCCGGCATGATTTTGCTTATGTCTCCAATCTCTCTCTGAAATGTTCCGGTGGCACTGGGATGGCGTTGGTGCGTTTTGTCTCTCGCTCCAACATTGGTTGTAATTCGTGGCATAGATCCATCAAAATATTTTTTGGGAAGCGGTACCTGCTGAGAAGCCACTCCATGCTCTCACTGAACAGATCAGCACGCTTTTTGAAAACGCGCTCCCTGCGGAGCGCACAGTCCTCCTAATCCAACAGTGCGAGATAAGCCATGGTACTTGTATTTTCCCTACGGGTCGTCCTGCCACAGCTGTCTTTTATAGCTTGTCACACCAATTATTCAAAATCGTTCCTGGTGTTTGCTGATTGGGTAACGTATTGCGTCACGCATCGCGTCACTTCCTGGTGTTTGCGGTCTGTGCTGCTGCCGTTTCACGGCGTTGCAGGCTCAGATCTCTCCCGACTTTTTATCTAAAACTTAGACTGTTTTCTGGTAAAATAGCACTATATCTGGTACATTACTGTCTTTATTTCAACACTCGCTCATTTTCTCTTCCGTAACTTTCACTGTCACCAATCACCGATACATTTTCTGTCCGTTAGCCTCCGTTAGCATCTTAGCATGGCCGCTCCGGCTCCCACCGCTTCACCTCTTTCCTGCTCAGTGTGTGAAATGTTTAGTTATTCCTCTGCCTCCTTTAGTGAAGACGGTAAGTGCTTAAAGTGTAGTTTATTTGCAGGGCTGGAGGCGAGGCTCAGTCAGTTAGAGGTCCGGTTCGGCCAACTAAACCATAGTCCGAGAGCCTCCTCAGCTAACCAGGCTAAGCTAGCGGCGGACCGGCCCGTAGCAGCTGAGCGTAACCGCTCCCCTGCAGCTCCCGAGCAGCCGGCCAGGCAGGGCAGCTGGGTGACGGTTCGGAGGAAGACTAGTCTTAAAGGGCTCACGGAACACCACCACCCGCTTCATGTGTCTAACAGATTTTCCCCACTTAGCGACACATCTGTTGAGAAACCGACCCTGGTGATTGGAGACTCCATAGTCAGACATGTGAAGCCGACTCCAGAGACCTTAGTTAGGTGCATCCCGGGGGCCAGAGCGGGCGACATAGAAGCAAATTTGAAGCTACTGGCAAAGGGTAATCGTAAATATGGTAAAGTTATCATCAATGTCGGAGCTAATGACTCCCGTCTTCGCCAGTCGGAAGTAACCAGAATGAATATTGTCTCGGTGTGTAACTTCGCCAAAACCATGTCAGACTCCGTAGGTTTTTCTGGCCCCCTCCCCAATCTGACCAGCGATGACATGTTTAGTCGCATGCTCTCGCTCCGCCGCTGGTTGTCTCAGTGGTGTTCAGAAAACGACGTGGACTTTATTGACAACTGGGAGACATTCTGGGGAAAGCCCGGTCTGATTAGAAGGGACGGCATTCATCCCACCCGGGATGGTGCAGCTCTTATGTCTAGAAATCTGGCCAATGTTATTAGACACTCCCCCTGACAATGCAGGGTCCAGGCCAGGATGCAGAGCTGTAGTTTAACAGGGCTGGAGGCGAGGCTTAGTCAGTTAGAGGTCCGGTTTGGCCAACTAGACCATAGTCCGATAGAATCCTCTGCGGACCGGCCCGTAGCAGCTGAGCGTAACCGCTCCCCTGCAGCTCCCCGGCAGCCGGCCAGGCAGGGCAGCTGGGTGACGGTTCGGAGGAAGGGTAGTCTTAAAGGGCTCAGCGACACATCTGTTGCTTCTCAAGGACCAACGCCTGCCAACAAAACTGTAGGATTGCATTATGTAATTAGCGACTCTAAAACTGTAGGATTACATGATATTGGCGACTCTGGCCAGGTGCCTAGCAAAATAGAAGTGGTTGCAGTTCCCCGCCCTCCAAAAGTTCACCAGGTGCAGCGTTATAGAGGCGTTAACCAAGATAACCTTGTAAAAATTAAAACCAATGCACATTTGGTACCAATTACAGACCGAAAAATTAGATGCGGACTACTAAATATACGATCATTAAGCTCTAAGTCTCTGTTAGTAAATGATATAATTACAGAGAGCAGGAGTGATATTTTCTGCTTAACAGAAACATGGTTACAGGAGGAAGAGTATGTTAGTTTGAATGAATCAACTCCGCCCGGCTACTTTAATCATCACATTCCTAGAAGCACGGGCCGAGGCGGAGGAGTCGCAGCAATTTATAACTCCGGTCTCCAAACAAAAATTGAACCCAAGTGCAACTATAATACATTTGAAAGCCTCATGCTTGGTCTGAAATTTCCGAGCCGGAAATCAGAGAAGCCAGTTGTGTTAGTGGTAGTGTACCGGCCCCCTGCTGGTGCGTATCTGGAGTTTTTGTCTGAATTTTCAGATTTCCTTTCTGGATTATTGATCAGCACAGATAAATTCATCATAGTGGGTGATTTTAACATTCATATGGATGTTGAAAGCGATAATCTTAAATTAGCCTTCGATTCTCTTCTAGAATCAATGGGTATCTCACAAAAAGTGGATAAACCGACGCACTGTTTTAATCATACTCTCGATCTCGTTCTCACCTACGGTGTTGAAACTGATGGTCTGTTGGTGTCACCTGTAAACTCCCTTTTATCCGACCATTACTTAATAACGTTTGAATTTAATTTTGTTGATGTTGAAGTGCAAAATAGGAGGTATTATTTTAGCAGATGTTTGTCTGATGAAGTTATTGTTAAATTTAGGGAGGCCATTGCTTATCTTACGACAGTGCGAAATAGTGATGTAGTCGAGGCCAGTGACCTGGGTTCTACCTCTGCAGATGTTGATTTCCTTGCTAGTAACACTGCTGATTTGTTGCATTCAGCTTTAGATGAAGTTGCTCCTTTGAAAAGGAGGGTTTCTAGCCACAGGAGCTTAACTCCCTGGTACAATTCAGATATCCGCATGTTGAAACAAAACGTGCGTAAAATGGAAAGGAAGTGGTACTCTTGTAGGTCTGTAGACTCTCATCGTGAATGGAAAGATATTCTAATAGTATATAAAAAAGCCATTCGCAAAGCCAGAACAGCTTATTATTCAACGCTGATAGAGGATAACAAAAGTAACCCACGTTTTCTGTTCAGCACTGTAGCCAGGCTGACAAAGAGTCACAACTCTGTTGAGCCGTGCATTCCTGCAGCTCTCAGTAGTGAGGACTTTATGGGCTTCTTCAACAGTAAAATCGCGAGAATTAGAGAAGAAATCAACCAGCCGGTTGTAGGTGTTTCTTCAGCTTTAGCGACTTCCCTAGGCTCTGACTTGTCTCTAGACTGTTTTGATCCTATAGACCTCCCTGAGCTGACTTCACTCGTTAATAGAGCTAAGTCAACCACATGTATGTTAGACCCCATCCCGACTCGTCTATTCAAACATGTTTTTTCTCTTATTGGTACGACAATACTGGACCAAATTAACCTATCCCTAAGTTTAGGATATGTACCACAGGTTTTCAAAGTCGCAGTAATTAAACCTTTACTTAAAAAACCTTCTCTTGACCCAGACACCTTAGCTAATTATAGACCAATTTCCAACCTTCCATTTGTGTCTAAAATTCTGGAAAAGGCAGTTTCAAGCCAGTTATGTGACTATTTGTATAGAAATGATCTGTTTGAAGTCTTTCAGTCAGGGTTCAGAATGCATCATAGCACAGAGACAGCACTTGTTCGAGTCACGAATGACCTCCTTATGGCCTCAGATAAGGGATTAGTGTCCATACTGGTTCTACTGGACCTCAGTGCTGCTTTTGACACTATAGATCATGGCATTTTACTGCACAGGTTAGAGCATGTTGTTGGGATTAAAGGGACAGCTCTATGTTGGTTTAAATCATACCTATCTGACAGGTTCCAGTTTGTTCATGTACATGAGGTTTCTTCAGAACAGTCAAGGGTCTGTTATGGTGTTCCGCAGGGTTCAGTGCTAGGGCCAATCTTGTTCAGTTTATACATGCAGCCGTTGGGAAGTATAATCCAGAATCACGGCATACACTTTCATTGTTATGCTGATGATACGCAGCTCTATTTGTCTATGAAGCCGGATGAAACAGAACCGTTAGTTAAACTTCAGGCATGTCTTAGGGACATCAAGGACTGGATGTCCAGAAATTTCCTGCTTCTAAATTCAGATAAAACAGAGGTTATCATTCTTGGTCCAGAGCATCTTAGGAAGGGATTAGATGGTGTTGCAATGGCTTCCAGTGCAACTGTGAGAAATCTTGGTGTTATTTTCGATCAGGATTTGTCGTTTAAACCATATGTCAATCAGGTTTGTAAAATAGCCTTTTTCCATCTCCGTAATATTGCAAAGATTAGGAAAATCCTCTCACAGAGTGATGCAGAAAAACTAGTTCATGCGTTTGTATCTTCTAGACTAGATTACTGTAATGTGTTGTTAGCAGGATGTCCAAGTAATTTGCTGAATAGGCTCCAGCTGATCCAAAATGCAGCAGCACGAGTACTGACAGGAATTAGCAGGAGAGACCACGTCTCTCCAGTGTTAGCGTCGCTCCATTGGTTACCCGTAAAATTCAGAATCCAATTTAAAATTTTATTACTTGCGTATAAAGCCCAAAACGGCTTAGCTCCGCATTATTTGCAAGACCTGATAGTGCCTTATGTTCCTGTCAGAGCTCTCCGTTCTCAGAGTGCAGGTTTACTCGTAGTTCCTAGAGTATCTAAATGTAGATTTGGAGGGCGGGCGTTCTGCTATCAGGCACCATTACTTTGGAACCAACTTCCAATCTGGGTTAAGGAGGCTGACTCCACCTCCACCTTTAAAACTAAACTTAAAACCTTTCTGTTTAGTAAAGCCTATAGTTAGTGTTTAGTAAACCTCTAGCTGGTGTTGGTAAATCTCTAGGTAGTGTAAACTTTAGTGTGTCAGAGTCGCTCCTGTAGTTTCTTGTGCTGGCCCCCCCTTCTCCTCCCTTTTCTCTCTTTTGTCCATGTTGCAGCATCCTTTGCCGGACACCGGAACCTGCAGGTGGTCGTGGGTGGCTTGTAGCTTGCATTACGGAGCACAAGTCTTTCCCTGACCCTGCACCCCAACCTGGGACTTGCTGATTGGGCCGGAGCTTCGGGAGCTGTGTGCTGGCCTGCGGTCCCCACCCCTGGTCATCCCGTTGCTGCCCCCCCCTTCTCCTCCCTTTTCTCTCTTTTGTCCTGCAGGTGGCCATGGGTGGCTTGTAGCTTGCATTACGGAGCACAAGTCTTTTCCTGACCCTGCACCCCAACCTGGGACTTGCTGATTGGGCCGGAGCTTCGGGAGCTGTGTGCTGGCCTGCGGTCCCCACCCCCGGTCATCCCGTTGCTGCTTCCACCTGCCTGCTGTGCTGTTGCCGTCCCTGACCCACCAGTCTGGCCCTCGGCAGGAGGGTCCCCCCTGATGAGCCTGGTCCTGCTCAAGGTTTCTTCCCTCCTAAAGGGGAGTTTTTCCTTGCCACTGTTTGGCTTAAGGTTTTTCTCCCACTAGGGGAGTTTTTTACCTGCCATTGTTTATGTAATATCTGCTCGGGGGTCATGTTCTGGGTATGGGTCTCTGTAAAGCGTCTAGAGACAACTCTGTTGTATTAGACGCTATATAAATAAAATTGAATTGAATTGAAAATGTCTGCTAATTTACTAATTGAGTATCCTTATCCTTGGACCAAAATGCATTCTGGATTTGTTAGTTCCCTATGAAGCTCCCCGACCCCTGAGGTTCATCTGGATCTGGTTTGTTGTGGTTCCCAAGAACCAGAACCAAGCAAGGTGAGGCAGCGTTCAGTTATTCTGCTCCTCACCGGTGGAACAAACTTCCTGTAGACCTGAGGTCTGCTCCAACTGTCAGCTCCTTTAAATCAGGCCTAAAAACATTACTGTTTACTGAAGCGTACCCTTAAATTAAATACTTACCTGCTGTACTCTACTGCCCTTATTTTTATTTTTAACAGCTTGTGCTTTTTATTATTTTACTTCTTTTCTTATCATTTTATTTATTATTTTACCTCCTTTTCTCATAATTTTATTTACTGTACAATTATGTCTTGCTGCTTTTAATGTCGATGTAAAGCACTTTGAATCACCTTGTGTTGAATTGTGCTATATAAATAAAGTTGCCTTGCCTAATGTTATGAAATCCCTGGTGACCCATTACAAACCCAGCCTGATTGCTGTGTACCAAAGAAGGAATGTATGGGTCTAGCCTTTTAGCAAGAACTTTACACAATATTTTGGTGTCAACTCCCATAAGGTTAATAGGTCTGTATGAGGAGCAGTTAGTCTGTGTTTTCCCGGGTTTTAAGATAAGGATTATTGTAGCGAGTCTTAAAGTTGGTGGAAGGATACCATTATTAAGTGATTCCTTAAACATATTCAAAAGTGGGATCAACAACAGCTTCTGGAAGGTTTTATAGAACTCTATTGGCAGGCCATCTGGCCCTGGAGCTTTGCCTGAGTTGACACTTTTAATAGCCTGCAATATCTCTTCCACTGTTATGTCACTGTCCAGGTCCTCTTTAACCTCCTCTGTAAGCATTTCAAACTGGAGATTATTAAGAAAGGTATCCCTATGGGCAGGAGAGGAAGAGCATTCTGACCTGTACAATGATAGATAATATTCCTTAAATGTATAATTAATATCTTGAGGGTCATTCCACATCGCTCCTGTTTGTGTAATTAGGCCATTAATGGCTGTTTCAGATTGTATTTTTTTGATTCTCCAAGCTAACAATTTACCAGCCTTTTCTCCCTGATCATAAAAAGCCAGGTTCAACCACAATAAACGTTTTGCTGCTATATCAGCTGTTACATTTATTGTATTCTGTTTTTAAGATTAATAATTAGGGCCCGAGCACTGACAGTGCGAAGGCCCTATTGTATCTGTAGGAAATGTTTTTGTTTTTCTTGTTTTTCTTTCGACGAAGTGAGGGCCTTTTTGCCCCCCTAAACGTGCCCCAAAAGTCATTTAATGGTTTGCATTAATGAGCGTGGCCTAATGGCTCAACAGCACCCCCTAGAAAACTTTGTGCCTGAAGCCCCACAATACGGTTTGACGTACATGCACGAAAATCAGTACACACCTGTATCATGTCGCAACTTAAAGAAAAGTCTCTTGGCGCCATGGCCTGAACAGGAAGTCGGCCATTTTGAATTAATCGTGTCATTTTGGCGCAATTTATTCCATTTCTTCGGCCGTTTCTTCGCCCAAACCGTAACATGCACCCAGGTGTGTTATACATCAAAATGTGTGTCTAGATCCTGCGGCGATGCGCATTACTTTTCTCAGTCAAAAGTGTTACCGTGGCGACGCTAGATGCCAAAAAGCACACCCCCCCTTCATCTGATTGGTCCATATTTGATAGTTCCTACTTTCTGCCATCATTTTTGAATGGTTTGACATAAAGAGTCGTGGGTGGTGTCATCGGACTCAGTTTTGAGTACTTGACCTTCATTGGCATGAATTAGCCCCGCCCCTTCTTCTGATTGGTCGATATGTGATAGTTCCTATTTTCTGCAATTACCTTTGAATGGTTTGACATAAAGACTGGTGGGTGGTGTCATTGGACATGGTTTTGACTCCTTGACCATAATTGGTGCAAATTAGCCCCGCCTCTTCTTCTGATTGGTCAATATTTGATAGTCCCTATTTTCTGCCATAACTTTTGAATGGTTTGACATAGAGAGTCGTGGGTGGGTGGGTGTCATCAGACTTAGTTTTGAGTCCTTGACTTTTATTGGTGAAAATTGCACGCTCGAGGGCCCGTTCATCGCTGCTTGCAGCTTTAATTGTTTTCATTTTTCTAGGTCATCTTTGTTATTTATATCAATTTCCAAAGATTTGATTTGTTTCTCCAATTTATTAATTTCTGCTTTTTGTTTCTTATTTTTAGTACTTGTAAAACTAATGATTTCCCCTCTAATATACGCCTTAAAGGCTTCCCACCTAATGCATGCGTTGGCTTGAGTAGTATTGATCTGAGAAGTAGTCATCAATCTTATCTTCTATGTATTTAACAAATTCTGGGTTTTGAAGCCACCTCACTTGCAAGCGCCAACTAGGGGGAGACTGTTGGACAGGGGAGGATCTAGGATGCCAGGAGATCCGGGGCTTAGCCCCGGGGGGGGTTTGGGCGGGCGGTAAAATGTGAACAAAAACAACTGACAACTTATAAATCCAGACCCTTTTACTATTAAACGTTATGATGTTACAGTCGTCAGCAGCTGCCAGATGAACCAAGAATCAAGATAATAACAGTTAGTTGCAGCCCTACTAAGCAGCTGCTTGAAGTTACTGGATCCAGGACATCAACTGCACACGCCTCGCATCCACTGAAAGAAGAAAATATAAAACAAAAAAGATATTGAGATTAATCGGAAACTTAAGATGCAGAAAACATAATAAAATGCATCTTATTTTCTTACAGCAGCCTACATGTGATCCTGGCTGGCACTTCATAAACTTCATATGTAAAAAACAAACATGAAATGCATCTATTGTCTTACATGTGATCCTGGCTTCCACCTTTGCTGTCCTATGCTGCTCTGGTCTTAATTCCTTCTCAACCCTTTTTCATATCTTGTCTTTGTTCCTCTGCTTTCTCCACAAGTTTTATGTCTCATTTCCAATTCTCTCCACTCAAATTTAAATTCAAATTGGGTTTATTGGCATGAATGTTGCCGAAAACATACAACACAATTACAATAAACATTTAACATTAAATATCTAACACATGCATACAATATACAGAACTATTTTACACTCTCTTTCTCCTCACTCTTCTTCTCCACTCTTGCCCACTTTCTTCTCTCCTTCTCTCCACCAATTCTCCACCCCTGGCTTCTCACACACTCCTCTTCTCTCTCCTTCACATAACTTCTCTTCTTCACTCCTTTCTCACCACCCTCATCTCTCTCCTTTTTTCTTCATTCTTTTCCTCACTTTCTTCTCTCCTCTCACTTTCTTCTCTCCTTCTCTCCACCAATTCTCCACCCCTGGCTTCTCACACAGTTTTCTTCTCTCTCCTTCTCACAACTTCTTTTGTTCACTCCTTTCTCACCACCCTCATCTCTCTCCTTTTTTCTTCACTCTCCTTCAGTTTTTTTTTTGTTTTTTGGTGTGCACTCTTTGTTCAAATCTCCCATCCCCTCTCAATTCTTTTTTTTACTTTTCTTGTTGTGGTGGCAACATAAGGCTGTGCCGACGTGGTTTCAATTTAGCAAATCGGTCAATAATGTTGTCAGGGGTTATGGCATCCAAGTTTTCCTTCTCAATGGAGATGATGGCTAGGTCATTGAGCCTGTCTTGGCCCATGGTCCTCCTTAACCATGTATGAAGACGGCGCAAGGCACTGAAGGAGCGCTCACAGCTGCAGCTGCTTACTGGGATTGTCAGGGCCATTTGGAGGATTGCCTTCAGGCTGGGAAACATGTCTCCATCGAGTAATTTGAATACACTGGCTGTATCAGGAACATTCTCTTTCTCCATCCTTATCTTGATGAAGTTTTTGGCCACCAGGAGATCTTCTGGCTTCAGTTGAACCGTATAATGTGTAGCAAGGCTTTTGAGAGCATCTTCAGAGAGAAAGGTCTCTGTGGTTGGGTCGCAGGCTTGAATGCCTAACATAAGCTCTTCTCCCACATCGGAAAATCGATGGGTGAGCTCCTGTATCATCCTGTCCAGGCACGGATAAAAAAGCTGAAATCCTCAGAGGTGGTCGGATTGGAGGTTGACCCACAGGCTGACTCCACCACAAAACCATCCAGTCGTTTTTGTTTCTGCCTGGGACAAACAGGGAGCTGGATGTCATTTTCCTCGCATAAGGTCATGGCCCTCTTGAATACATCTTCAGCTCCAGCGTCTGTGCGGAGATCTGTCAAACTTTCAACAGTCGCCATCTTATACTGAGCTGCTCTGCCCAAGTCCAAACGTTCCCCCTGCAGGTACCGGTGAAGCCCTTCGGTTATCCCAAGGAGTTGGGCAAACATCACCAGCATGTAGATAGTCTTTGGCTTGCAGAGCTTTGACTGGATCCCTTGGGCCATGGCTGTTTTCATGGTCCTGAGACATGCTAAAATCGCAGGAATGTTGTTCATGACAGCTCTGACAGACCTCACCTTGCTAGCCCATCTTGTTGTGGTGAGCTGTACAAGTTCAGATGGCTTTAATCCAAGTTGGTTCTGGATTTCAACAAACTTGGTGTGGTTTACAAGAGAGTTGCTGAAAAATGTGTACACGTTTTCAAGCAGGTCGAAGAATGCAGAAGCTTCAGGTATGGCTTTACATGTGTAACACAGGACAAGGTTGAGCTCATGTGCATAACAGTGTACATACACTGCTTCAGGGTGTCGCTCTCTGAAGCGGGCCTGGACACCCCCCACTGCTCCACTCATCACTGCTGCTCCATCTTATGTTTGTGCAACACACATGAGGTCGCCCAGGTTTTGAGACTGCAGCACTGCCTCTACTCCATCTGCAATGGACTTTGCGTCAAATCTGTCTAACTTGTGTAGACCAAGAAAAGTCTCTTTTGGGGAACCCTCTTGTGTGACATAACGAACACAGACAGCCAGCTGCTCTGTGTGGTGGTCTCTGGATTCATCTGCCATGACAGAGTACATTTTGGAGGACCTAATTTGTTTTGTGATGTTTTCAGTTATTTCATGTGAAATGCAGGTAATCATTTCATTTTGGGTCGAATGGGAGAGGTAGGTGGCATTAGAAGGAGGCTTATATTTTTGGAGAAATGGGTCAAATTCTTTGAGGAGTTTCATGCATTCGAGGAAGTGCATGCATTCGAGGAAGTTGCCTGGATTCTGGCTTGTGTCTTGCTCATCATGCCCAAGGAATGGGATGCCTTGCTTCCCTAAAAATGTGCTTACACCCACAATGCGCTGAAGGTATTGGTGCCTCTCTGTTATTTCTGCTGCGCTTGCAGTATTCAGCTGCTCAATCACATCACCATGACATAGTGTGGTTTTAAAGTCATGTCATGCTCGACACGTGGAGGGCACTTTTCTCATGCTCACGGAAGGTATCCAAAGCTCTTTTCCAATTTGAAAAGCCGGAGCTACTGAGGAGAGCATCTTTATTGGTGCGAATATTCTGCCTTCCATACAGCCGACATGAAAAGCAAAATGTGGAGTTTTTGGCTACAGAGTACTCCAGCCATTTAAATTGCTCAAACCAGCTCTTACTAAATGCTCTTTGCTGGGTATCAAATTGGCTGAGAGGGTACTGGGGGAGGGACACCTGCTTAGGGCCACTTTCTGGGGTCCCTAGATCAATGCAAAGCATTCCACCTGCTGTCCTTTGCTGTTCCTCCCTACATGCAGCTGACTTATCTGTGTGACAAAAACAAAATCCTGTCATCATAGTCAAATCAACTGAAATTAGCTAAACCTCATCTCATCAACTCACCAATACTAAGTCAAGTCAATTTAATTTATATGACTCAAATTAACAACAAAATCTCATCTCATGACACTTTTCACATAGAGCGGGTATAGAACCATCCATCCATCGTCCACCGCTTTAGAGCTACTCTCGCAGTTTTTAAGTGTTGTTTGTTTAGACATCTTGTAGAGCAAATTAGCAGCGTTAAAGAGCGTTAGTAACTAGGACTTTGTAAACTTTTAGCAGAGTTGTGAGGAGCATTCACCCTAAGCTGCCATCTTGGTCGGCGGCTCAACAGCGCCCCCGGCTTTCCACATTTGTAATGTGATTCATCTGAATTCCGTTTTATTTTGTCCTGTTTATGGGGTTGAGCAGTAAGAGGTTACAGACTGGCTGCCTTATGTTTGTTATTTAGGGTTTTGATCTGTTCCCTCTTCATGCTGGTGTCATATGGGGTGTTGCTCCTGTTCATTGGGAGTTCACCACTTCTGGGTGTATCTGCACTACATGTCATGTCTTCAAGAAATTAAATCAGTAGCATTTAATATTACATTTTGATTTGTGCCTCAGGGACTCCAGGATTGTGTGGCGTCATGGTCTCTGATGTCTATGGCAGGTCATCAATCTGGTGATTAATAGACCTTTGTCTGGCTCTTGTGGGCTGTGGAAATCCTCTTGTCTCAACGAGAAACTCAAGTTAGGGGTGTGAGAACATTTTCCTAATTTTTGTTGAAAGCCCCCAGGCAGCATCATTCAGTCGAGACTTCATATTACAGAACGGCTACTACCTCACCAGTTAAGCCAGCTCTCTTTCAAATGAAATACCTTCATGAGTACACCATAACACAGTGCACTGCATGTACAGTATTGTTTTATGTGTAAGTGCTCTCATAGTTTAAAACTGTGTGTACTCCTACCAGACATAGGGTGCACACAAGCCAGTACTCGAGGGCTAGTCTACTGCACGTTTTGGATGTTTCCCTGCCTCACCACAACCCTGATAGACAAGGCTGTGTCACCAACAGAGTTGTGTTGATCTTGTTGACATGTTTATGATGACCAGTGATTACAATCAGGTGTGTTGAAGATGGGGAAACATCTAATACATGCAGCAGACTAGCCCTCAAGTCCCGGCTTGTGTGCATCCCTCCTCTTCACTCTTTGATTGTAAATTCCAGACAAAATTAACCCAATTTCCCTTGTCATGTGCTTTTGGTGAAAGAGATAGACAGTTTTCCTCCCTTTTACTGAAAATGTGGCAAACGAGTGTTTCAGTGTCCACAAGGTGCCCACTATTGAGGACGTGTCCAGTGTGAGTGCACAGTCCTGCTAGTTGCAATGTACTGTGACTGTGAGAACTGCCAGTGTGAAGGAACTGACACCTTCAAAATAAGTGTAAGGGAAAATTTAAACATAGTCTTTTATTGCTATATAAAAGTGTAGGCAACTGGTCTGCAGTAAAGTCAGCATGTTGACAAAGAAAGTAGTTGGTTTTTTTTGACACTGTGACAATGCATTATCATGATCAAGTGTCAAAAATTTAAGTGAACGCCAGTGCCACTTGATCAGCGTAGTGAATGATCGCTTCTGTGGAGAGCTGAACAGGCCTCACCACAGACTGCTGGAAAGAAAAAAGAATGTCTGAGGGAGGAGAACAATGCTCGGGTGTGAACCACCTCAGATCATGCTTAAAAATCATTCAGGCTTTTGGGGAGACCGAAGTTCACATCTGGGGATGATGCAGGTTGCTTTTTACAGTCTCATTTAGGTGTTTAAACTTGGTTAAAACTTGGTTCTCCTGATTAGAAAAAGCAGTGGTGCACATCTATGGTCTTTTTGTAAGTCATTAATGTAAAAAAAAAAATGATGGTCTAATTGTGTATCACAAGATTGATGACAATTAAATTTGGCTGAATGTGTAACTTCTTTGTTCAGGTTTAATATAAAGATCTCAATCTGAAAGCTAAATAGTAAATGTTTGTGATCTTTTGTCATTAATGTCTTATGCTAAATCATGAATGCACACTAGATAAGTACACATGCTTCATTCTTGGTAATTTTATGTGATCTGGAAACAACTCAAGTGCTGTGATGGACAAGACAGTGCTGCTCTTTCATGGAGCCTTTGGCAGTCGGGCTATAAAACAGTAATCCCCTGACTCACAAACTCCTTCTTAACTGTTTGCTAACTATGGTTATTTTGGTTGGGACCTGATTAAGGAAGGAACCCATCACAGACGCTGGCCCCATGCTCCAAAAGTTGTCAGGAAAATACTGGTGCTCATCTGCACAACAGGAGCAAAAATTGCATTCCGAATCAGGAGGGAAGTTGCAAAATATTGCAACTATTTACAAAATGATTTGCACTCTGACCAGTTTCTTTCCCCACACTAAATTAATCATAAGAGCATCTGACAAAACAATTTTGAAAGGGACAAAAATGTTGTCAGACTTATTTAGCAGAATTTGCTTTTGATCCATATCATGCAGTTCTTCAAATGTCTAAACCCAGCACGGGTGGGCGTGGTGGCGGGGGGAGTCATTCCCAGGTTTCTATGTTTCCTGTCGTTAGTGTGAATGGAAGAATGTTGTGCCATCTCCCCCTCCACCTGGGGGCTCCGGCAGCGCTGGGGGGGCGCTCCTGGGGGTGTGGTGGGGCCCTCGACCTAGGGTGGACGGCAGGGAACGTGGGTGCCTATCAGGGCCAGTGGTATTGGCCCTGCCAATACCACTCATTCACTCCCAACTTCCCTTTCCCCTGGTATTGGCCCTGCCAATACCACTGGGACAGGCAGAATATTCGCACCAATAAAGATGCTCTCCTCAGTAGCTCCGGCTTTTCAAATTGGAAAAGAGCTTTGGACACCTTCCGTGAGCATGAGAAAAGTGCCCTCCACGTGTCGAGCATGACATGACTTTAAAACCACACTATGTCTGCCTTTGGGACAGAATGACCCAAAGGCAGAAACCTTTAGAACCATCTTCGAGACCAGAGGACACTTATCCTTGTTCTTTTGTGTAAATTCTTTGTAATTTTCCTTTAATTTCTATCATCTATAGATTTCTAACTGCTCATTTGTATATTTTGTTTTCATAAGTATGATATAACTATAGGTGGAGGCACCTGATAAGCTCTTTTGAGTTTCCGCCTCTTCCTGCACTTTAATTTGTAAAGTTGTGTCATGAGCCCTGTCACTCCACCCGTTGACCCTCTATCCAATTAGCTCCACCTGCCCCCACTCTGCTCTGATTTACCTGCACAGCTGTATTGCATTCTCCACTTAACCTCTCCCAGTATTTAAAGCCCTGTCTTTCAGCTCTCCCTTGTCAGATCGTCTGCAAACCTGCACCGGAACCCTGCCTGTCTGCTTGTCTCTCTGACTCCCATCTGTGACCCGGACTTGGATTCCACCCCAACTCTTATCTCCTGCCCCGGTAATGTTGACCTGCCTTCTGCCCCCGACTACGATTTCTGCTTTGCCCTCGACTGCACTACTGCTCCGTTTTCACCTGTTCTGTTGTGTGTGTGTGTTTCCCCCAGGTCTGCCCGGATCCTCCAGCTCCCGTGATCGCTGCCGGGGGAACACACACATACAGATCCCCTGGACCCCCTGAACCCCCTGGACCCCCTGAACCCCCTGAACCCCGTGGACCCCCTGAACCCCGTGGACCCCCTGAACCCCGTGGACCCCCTGAACCCCGTGGACCCCCTGGACCCCCTGGACCCCCTGAACCCCCGGGATCCCCTGGACCCCCTGAAGCCCTCATTCACTCCCAACTTCCCTTTCCCCTGAAGGATTAATAAACCTTCTTGTGTGACGCAATTGTGGTCCTCTGGTCGTCTGTCTGAATCGTGACAGTACGATCTGACCAAACACGGACCCAGCGCACACTCCCCTAAACATGGAAACCGACGACCCCGTGCAACCCAACGCCATGCAACGTCTGGAACACGCCGAGAGAGGGGTAAGCCGCATGAGTGGCGATATTGCCTCCCTGCTTCAGGTCGGCCACCAACAGCACCAGCGGCTCGAGCAGCAGCAACAACAACTCGCCATGGTCATCCAACTCCTCAACAACCTTACCCCCCCATCTGCTCTAGCCGGCCCAGCTCCAGCCACTCTGTCCACCAGCCCGGCTCCCGAGTCATCTGCCCCGGTCGCTGCAGCCGCTGCTCATGCTCCAGAACCCAGGATTGGAAACCCAGAGCGTTTCAACGGTGATCCAACCCAGGTCCGGCCATTCCTGACTAGCTGCCGACTTCAGTTCTCCCTGCAGCCAAGGACCTTTGCCACTGAGGGGGCTAGAGTTGGGTATGCCATCACTCACTTGACGGACCGAGCTCGACTCTGGGGAACAGCCGAGTTCGAACGTCAAACCCCCGCATGTGCAACCTTCGACCTGTTTGCTGAGGAGATGCTGAAGGTGTTTGACCTGGATTCACCAACCGCAGAGGCGTCCCGTGAACTGTTCAGTATTCGGCAGGGCAGGCGCTCAGTCGCAGACCATTCCATCGACTTCCGAACCCTGGCAAGACGAAGCTCTTGGAACACACCATCGTTGAGGGACGCATTCTTCCATAGCCTGGCCGACTATATGAAGGACGAGTTGGTCTCTCATGAGTTGCCATCCACCCTGGATGAAGCCATCTCACTGGCTGTCCGGATTGACAGAAGGATACAGACCCGCCGTCGTGAGAGGGGCCGCCAAGATCCACCAACCACTGGCATTCGGAGAAATTCGACTGGGCCCCCGTCATTCCTTGCTACAAAACCAAGCCAGCTTGACCAGCCTGAGCCCATGGACATTGGGCGAGCCACTCTCACTCCAGCAGAACGCCAGCGCCGCTTCACCTCAAACCTCTGCCTCTATTGTGGGGGTGAAGGACATCGGGTTGCAACCTGCCCAGTAAAAGCCAAAGCTCACCGGACATAGGGAGAGTACGGCTGAGCTCACTGACCATCCAGTCCTCCGACCGCAAACCCCTGCTGCAAGTTCACCTCCGTCTCTCTGGCTCAACTCACACCCTGGCTGCTCTGGTGGATTCTGGCGCCGAAGCCAACATAATGGACATCATGCTGGCACGCCAACTGGGACTGGAGAACCACCGTTTGACACCCCCTATTCCTGCCCGGGCGCTGGACGGACACCTACTCGGGTCAGTCACTCATGTCACGGCCCCTGTCTCGATGAACCTGTCCGGAAACCATCCAGTTTCACCTGCTCCACTCTCCTGGCCAGCCCCTCATCCTGGGTTACCCATGGCTTCGCCGGCACAACCCTCAGCTCGACTGGGTGACCGGGGTGATTAGGGAGTGGGGAGAAGACTGCCATCGAACCTGCCTGCTGGCTGCCACATTACCCCCCCGGCCAGTTCCCACCAACTCCGCTCCAGACCTTTCCAATGTCCCGAAATGCTACCACAGTCTCAAAGAAGTGTTTAACAAAGCACGAGCCACATCACTGCCCCCTCACCGGCCGTACGACTGTGCCATCGACCTCCTCCCTGGAACAGCTCCTCCCAGGGGACGCCTCTTTTCGTTGTCTGCTCCTGAAAGACAGTCCATGGAAGACTACATCAATGCCTCTCTGTCTGCAGGATTAATCCGCCCATCTTCATCCCCTGCTGGTGCTGGCTTCTTCTTTGTGGGGAAGAAAGATGGATCCCTTCGCCCCTGCATCGATTACAGGGGTATCAACGACATCACGGTGAAGAACCGTTACCCTCTGCCTCTGCTCACTTCTGCCTTCGAGTTGCTCCAGGGAGCCACTGTCTTTACCAAGTTGGATCTCAGAAACGCTTACCACCTAGTGCGGATCCGGGAGGGGGATGAATGGAAGACCGCATTCAATACACCAACAGGCCACTACGAGTATCTGGTTATGCCTTTTGGCCTCACCAATGCTCCTGCTATGTTCCAGGCTCTTGTGAACGACGTGCTACGGGACATGTTAAACATCTTTGTCTTCGTTTACCTGGACGACATCTTAATCTTCTCCAGAGACCTGTCTGACCACACCCGCCACGTCCAGCAAGTCCTTCGTCGTCTCCTGGAGAATTCCCTCTACGTCAAGGCAGAGAAATGTGAGTTTCACGTCAAGACCATAGCCTTCCTGGGGTACATCGTGGCAGAAGGGAGTATCCAAATGGATCCAGCCAAGGTGTCAGCAGTCAGTTCATGGCCAGTTCCGGAGAACAGAAAGAAGCTGCAACAGTTCCTGGGGTTTGCTAACTTCTATAGAAAGTTTATCCGGAACTACAGTACCGTTGCCGCTCCCCTCACTGCTTTAACCAGCACCAAGCAACCCTTCACCTGGACCCCAGCAGCTGACAAAGCCTTCAGTACCCTCAGGTCTAGATTCACCTCTGCTCCCATCCTCCAGATGCCTGATGGGGACCGGCAATTCATTGTGGAGGTGGATGCCTCTGATGTGGAAGTCGGTGCTGTGATTTCTCAATGGGCTGCGGAGGATAAGAAGCTCCATCCCTGTGCATTTTTCTCACATCGGTTGTCCCCCGCGGAGTGCAATTACGACATAGGGAACCGAGAGCTGCTAGCTGTAAAGCTTGCCCTGGAGGAGTGGCGTCACTGGCTGGAGGGGTCCACCGTTCCATTCCTCGTTTGGACTGATCACAAAAACTTGGAGTACATCCGCACGGCCAAGCGGTTGAACCCCAGGCAGTCCCGCTGGGCCCTGTTCTTCACAAGGTTCAACTTCACTCTGTCATACCGGCCTGGATCACGCAACACCAAGCCAGACACCCTCTCCCGCCAATTCCAGAAAGGTGACACCCCCTCCAGGGATCCGGTGTCAATTCTGCCCAGTCCCTGCGTCGTAGCACCTCTGACCTGGGATGTCGAAGAACAGGTGCTGGAAGCCCTCCGTAACCAGCCAGGTCCCAGCACTTGTCCAGCGGGCCGCCTCTTTGTCCCCGAAAACCTGAGGTCCCGGGTCATTCAGTGGGGACACGACTCCCGCCTAGCTTGTCACCCTGGCTCCACCCGAACTTACAACCTGCTCGTCCAGAGGTTCTGGTGGCCCTCTCTAAGACAGGATGTACGGGAATTCGTCCAAGCCTGTCCCATCTGCAACCAACACAAGTCGTCCTGCCAGCCCCCAGCCGGATTGCTGCAGCCTCTGCCTATGCCCACACGTCCCTGGTCTCACATCTCCCTTGACTTTGTCACGGGGCTGCCCCCTTCCGGTGGCATGACTGTCATTCTCACCATAGTGGACAGATTCAGCAAGATGGCACACTTCGTTCCCCTCCCCAAGCTCCCGACCGCCAAGGAGACCGCCCAGGTGGTCCTGGAACACGTCTTCCGTATCCACGGACTACCCAAGGATGTAGTTTCTGACCGTGGCCCACAATTCTCCTCTGTTTTTTGGAAGGAGTTCTGCCACCTGCTGGGAGCCACAGTCAGTCTGACCTCCGGCTTCCATCCCCAATCCAATGGGCAGTCAGAGCGGACTAATCAGGAGCTCGAGAAGGCACTGCGATGCATGACATCCCGCAACCCCCATTCCTGGTCGCAACAATTGACATGGGTGGAGTACGCACACAATGCACCGACCTGCTCTGCTATCGGTATGTCCCCCTTCCAATGTGTCTATGGATACCAGCCTCCTCTATTTGCCAGCCAGGAGGAGGAGGTTACTTGCCCATCTGCTCTTGCTTTTGCCCGTCGCTGTCGCCGCACCTGGTCACAAGCCCGGGCCACACTCCTCAGATCCGTTGCCAACTACACTACCGGGGCCAACCGTCGGAGAACTCCTGCTCCCACCTACCAGGTGGGCCAAAGGGTGTGGTTGTCATCCAAGGACCTGCCACTCAGGGTGGAGTCGCGAAAGCTGGCGCCTCGGTTCATCGGCCCGTTTCCCATCGAAAGGGTGATCAGTCCGACTGCTGTCCGGTTCCGGCTGCCTACTTCCATGAGGGTGCACCCCACTTTCCATGTGTCCAAGATCAAGCCCATTCGTGAGAGTCCACTGGTTCCTGCTGCGCCTCCCCCTCCGCCTCCACGGCTCGTCGATGGTGGCCTGGTATACACCGTCCGCCGCCTGCTTCGGTCCAGACGGAGGGGTAGGGGTCTCCAGTACCTAGTCGACTGGGAGGGCTACGGCCCTGAGGAGAGGATCTGGGTGTCGGATTGTGGATCGGACCCTCATCACCGCCTTCCACCAACAGCATCCGGACCAACCTGCAATCTGGAGGGGGCGCCCCAGTGGGGTCCCTAACCATCCTAGCCGCCCGGCTTCCCGTCCTGTGCCTGACCCTGTCCTGCACCCAGTGCTCCGTAGGGGCCGCTCCAGGGGGGTCCCTGGCCATCCTGCCCGCTCTGCCCCCTGTCCTGTGCCTGACCCTGACCCGGCCTCGGAACCTGTCCCGTCTCCCGACCTCAACCCTCCAGCTCCCTCCGAGGATGAGGACCCTCTCTCGGACCGCTCTGAGGAGTTCTAGCCCTCCGCCGGCTCCCCTCCTCCCGCCCGGTGTGGTGTTGCTCTTGGGACTTCTGGGGCCGTCCCTTGAGGGGGGGGTTCTGTCATGAGCCCTGTCACTCCACCCGTTGACCCTCTATCCAATTAGCTCCACCTGCCCCCACTCTGCTCTGATTTACCTGCACAGCTGTATTGCATTCTCCACTTAACCTCTCCCAGTATTTAAAGCCCTGTCTTTCAGCTCTCCCTTGTCAGATCGTCTGCAAACCTGCACCGGAACCCTGCCTGTCTGCTTGTCTCTCTGACTCCCATCTGTGACCCGGACTTGGATTCCACCCCAACTCTGATCTCCTGCCCCGGTAATGTTGACCTGCCTTCTGCCCCGACTACGATTTCTGCTTTGCCCTCGACTGCACTACTGCTCCGTTTTCACCTGTTCTGTTGTGTGTGTGTGTGTGTGTGTGTGTGTTTCCCCCAGGACTGCCCGGATCCTCCAGCTCCCGTGATCGCTGCCGGGGGAACACACACACACAGATCCCCTGGACCCCCTGAACACCGTGGACCCCCTGAACCCCCGGGACCCCCTGGACCCCCTGAAGCCCTCATTCACTCCCAACTTCCCTTTCCCCTGAAGGATTAATAAACCTTCTTGTGTGACGCAATTGTGGTCCTCTGGTCGTCTGTCTGAATCGTGACAAGTTGGTAATTTTATTTGTGTAATGTTTAACTGTGCAAATAAATAAATCTAAATCTAAAAAAAAAAATCTAAAAAATCCTCTCATAGAAGTACTCAACCCCAGAGGTGGACATGCAAGAAGGTAGATTACATGATAGTATGTATGTTTACAGAGTATGGACAGATAATGATGTATCAGAAGATGTTAAAGGGATTACCTCTCCCCAGGTAGATGTAGACAGGTTCAACAAGAAATTAGCGATTTACAGCGAAAAGCGATAGTTTGAATGGACAAAAAATGTAAAGAGCTTATAGGGAGACTCTTATGACAGAATGGGTACATGTGTGTGGAGATTGGAACCCTAATGATAAACGTTAGAAAATTAACGGCGCTAATGAACAGAAGGGCTTTAGATTTACTGTTGGCCGAACAAGGTGGTACTTGTGCTGTAATAGGAGAGTCATGTTGTACCTGTATCCCGGATGGGACCCAGAATCTAACCTCTCTTCATGAACATCTAGAGGACCAGCTGAACCAGATGAAGAGCCGTGATTCTGACAATACAGGCTTTGATTTATGGAAATGGATGACCAGTGTTGTGCTAGTTACTGAAAAATAGTAACTAGTTACCGTTACTAGTTACTTCATTAAAAAAGTAACTCAGTTAGTAACTCAGTTACTTAGAGCAGAAAGTAATGCGTTACTATGAAAAGTAACTATTGAGTTACTTTAAATAAAAACATTATTATAAATGCTCCCATTAATGCCCCTCTAGCCTTCATTTCAGCAGGTACTGTATGGATTTGCATCGTGCCTTGTGTTCTGCATTCTGATTGGCTAAAGACAGTCTCCCCGCATCTTTACTTCCTGTATCAATAACATTGGTTGCTTAGCAACAAGCTGAGAACGGCCTATGAGCTTCAGCAGCAGCTCAGGAACGGGACTCTTCGATGAATCAGTCATTACAGTCTCAAATATAACCAATGGTGGCATGTCAGTTTATAAGAATCTTTTTGCCCAGAAGAAAAAAATATTTTCTTCTCTCGAAAAAACACAGCTGCACCGCGGCTTTAGGAGAAAAAGACGCTACAGAGTCGGGATGCAGCGGCACAGAAAAGCAGTGGAATACGTGCGAGGCGGTGCTGATCTCCGCCATTTGAAGCCTTTTTCATTGTAAAAAGATTTTCACTTACCACAGGTTCTTTTTGGAACGTAACCGCTGCGAAAAACGAGGGATTACTGTAATGACAATATCTCCACGTTGCGAAACTCGCCGTCTCTCGGCTCTCCATGACCGCGGGGAAGTTAGTTTTATGTTGGATATTCAACAGACGTTCGCTCTGGGGGCTGCATTTCTGTCGAATATCCAACGAATATCCAACGTAAAACTAACTTCACCGCGGTCTCGCCATGAGCGTCATGTTTTTGAAAGCACACACATATCCACACTACATTTCTTCCGGTCTCTCATGCGGGGAAAAAAAGCTTCACTGTAGCCAGAAATAACGGAGTAACGCACCTTTAGTAACGGTAACTATTAGTTACCGCAAAACTAACGGCGTTACTGTAACGCGTTACTAAATAACGCGTTAGTCCCAACACTGTGGATGACCACAGGGCCTATTCAATACATATTGACAACATTTTTGATTCCTTTTGAAAGTAGTGTTGATTTTGTTTTGTGTTTTTACCTCCTGAATATTACCCTGTATAGGTATTTTCATTGTGTCGGGATGCTGACATCCTGGATCCGGATCGGTCCGAGATGGTTTGACCCGGGATGAAGTTTATTTTTCTTTACTGAAACATACTGACAACATTTACAATGAGAAAAATTAGGATGTAGAAACATAGCTTGAGTGAGGAAATTAAATGTGTACAGAAAATTGAGAGATGTTACATTGATGTACTCTAATAAAATCAATGACATAAAACATTGCTAAACAGGAGGGAAATGTATGCAAAATTATCTATGTCTTATAATGTCTATAACTATCATATTCACTGCATTACAAGTGGAAAAATGCTGTGAAATGAGTGTTGGAAGAGGTGACTTTTAAACTTTTGAATTCAACTACAAGACTGTGATTGATAGTCAACAACATGATTGAATCAGATAAACATGATTGGATTAGACATGTCTTTTGACTTTAGACATGAATGCTATCACTATGATTGATTTTGTAACTTTGGAGTATATATATGGTTTACATCTGTATTAACTTCAGTAGTCAGGAGGAACCTGACACTTGAAGTTAAGCTGCCTGTCTACTTTTGCAAGTAATAGGATTGTTGAATCTAACCTCTTACTGTACTCTGTTGTGTCTTCATTCTTGCTGCTGCATAGTTGTAGTGCAGAAATAGATTTTTCCAACATTATATTACTATTTTATATATTGCTGTTTTTGTTGAGTTGGTTTGTAAATTTTTTACACTGCCTGTGGACAGTTCACGGCATTTCACTGCCCATCTTGTGAGCATTTGACAGATAAAATGCTTTGAATCTCTCTGAATCATCCCTCCTGCCGCACCTTTAGGGGGTTGGCTCTTAATAAAAGAATAAATTAAAACAAAACAATGTTAAAACCATAAAAATCCATGGCTGACAACCCACGGTCCAGCTTTTTAGTAGAGATTCATCCTCGAAATGTCACCGGGCTGTCCTCTCACTTTCAGCACTTAGACCTGCATCTGTTGCTGCTACATAGACGTCTTCCACCCCAAGCTGCAGGTGCCTTTCAGAGATCTGACTCTCTGCTACCTATATATCTATATCTATATCTCTCTCTCTCTATATATATATATATATATATATATATATATCTATATATATATATATATATATATATATATATATATATATATATATATATATAGAGAGAGAGAGAGAGAGAGAGAGAGAGAGAGAGAGAGAGAGAGAGAGAGAGAGAGAGAGAGAGAGAGAGAGAGAGAGAGAGAGAGAGAGAGAGAATTAAGCAAGTAAGTAAAGTTTATTTATTTGCATATATATAACGCTTTTCACAGACATCTGTCACAAAGTACTTTACAGAATAAAAACAGTTTAGAGCAATAAAATACATAGAATACATGACAGAAAAGAAAAAATATAAAAAAAAAAATGCAGTTTATATAAAAGCCTGTTTAAAAAGGTAGGTTTTTAGTTGGCTTTTAAAAGAGCTCACACACTCAATAGATCTAAAAGTTGAAGGCAGAGCATTCCAAAATTTAGTGGCCATAACCTTGTAAGCTCGGTCTCCACGAGTTTTAAAGGAGCTTGAGGCAAGAATAAGAAATGAGACTCATTGGCGCTACGACGACCATCGGGAAATTCCGGGCCCGGATTTCCCTCGCTGTCCTGCGGATGTGACGTCAAATGACGCTGCATGCGCGTTCTCCCCGTTCTCCCGTGCCGGCTTCGCTGTTGGCTGCATTAACCCCTCTCCACTCTTATTTTAGTATTAACAACCTCCATTTCTGTGAAAAAAAAAATATTAGCTAAGAACTACATTTCCCTAGAGTCATGCTATATATCTTTATGCTAATCAGCGCCATATTTGTAGTCACATTGGTTTGGTTAACGTGTAAAAACGTTTTAAAAAACATATATCAATTGAATATATCTATTATGTAGTGCATCTGAAATAGTAAATACATTTTATAGAGATGATGTATGTTAAGGAATTGTAAATATGTTTGTTTATTAGGATACTTTATTTAACATCATGTAACTGACTGATGTATTCACAGTGATTCAATATAAGTTGTAAATGTACCTGTGTACGGTTTATTTTAATATTTACCGTTCAAAAGCACTATATTTAACGGTTTAATTCCACGTCCATTGAAATGTTAAATAAAGTTTACCCATCCATCCATCCATCCATCGTCATCGTCGCTTATCCATTCCCGGGTCGCGGGGGCAGCAGCCTCAGCAGAGATGCCCAGACTTCCTTCACCCCAGACACTTCTTCCAGCTCTTCCGGGGGGAGTCCGAGGCGTTCCCAGGCCAGCCGAGAGACATAGTCTCTCCAGCGTGTCCTGGGCCATCCCCGGGGTCTACTCCCGGTGGGACATGCCTAAGGGAGGCGTCCAGGAGGCATCCGGTGCAGATGCCCAAGCTGACTCCTCTCAATGTGAAGGAGCAGCGGCTCAACTCCGAACTCGGATAGGTGAGGGTAGGTGCGTAGATTGATAGGTAAATCGAGAGCTTCACCTTTCGACTCAGCTCCCTCTTCACCACGACGGTCCGGTACATCGACTGCATAACTGCGGACGCTGCACCGATCCGTCTGTCAATTTCACGCTCCATCGTTCCCTCACTCGTGAACAAGATCTCGAGATACTTGAACTCCTCCACCTGAGGCAGGACTTCTCCACCCACCCGGAGAAGGCATGCCACCCTTTTCCGATGGAGAACCATGGCCTCGGTTTTGGAGGTGCTGATTCTCATCCCTGCCGCGTCGCACTCGGCCCCAGGACATGCTGAAGGTCCCGGTCCGAAGAAGCCAACAGGACAACATCATCCGCAAAAAGCAGAGATGAAATCCTGTGGTTCCCAAACCGGATCCCCTCCGGCCACTGGCTGCGCCTAGAAATCCTGTCCATAAAAATTATGAACAGGACCGGTGACAAAGGGCAGCCCTGCCGGAGTCCAACATGCACCGGGAACAAGTCTGACTTACTGCCGGCAATGCGAACCAGACTCCTGCTCCGATCATACAGAGACCGGACAGCCCTTAATAGAGGGCCCCGGACTCCATACTCACTGAGCACCCCCCACAGAATGGCACGAGGGACACGGTCAAATTCCTTCTCCAGATCCACAAAACACATGTAGACTGGTTGGGCAAATTCCCATGAACCCTCGAGCACCCTGCGGAGGGTAAAAAGCTGGTCCAGTGTTCCACGGCCGGGACGAAAACCGCATTGTTCCTCCTGAATCCGAGGTTCAACTATCGGCCGTAATCTCCTCTCCAGTACGCTGGCGTAGACTTTCCCGGGGAAGCTGAGAAGTGTGATCCCCCTATAGTTGGAACACACTCTCCGGTCCCCCTTTTTAAACAGAGGGACCACCCCCCCGGTTTGCCACTCCAGCGGTACTGTCCCCTTCCTCCATGCAATGTCGCAGAGGCGTGTCAACCAAGACAGCCCTACGACATCCAGAGACTTGAGGTACTCAGGGCGAATCTCATCCACCCCCGGTGCCCTGCCACTGAGGAGCTTACGTACTACCTCAGTGACCTCGGCTTGGGTGATGGATGAGCACGCTCCAGAGTCCTCACCCTCTGCTTCCACAGTGGAAGGCATGTCAGTCGGGTTGAGGAGATCCTCGAAGTATTCCTTCCACCGTCCGACAATGTCCCCAGTCGAGGTCAACAGCTCCCCACCCACACCATAAACGGTGCCGGCAGAGTACTGCTTCCCCCTTCTGAGGCGCCGAACGGCCCTCCAGATTTTCCTCGAGGCCGACCGAAAGTCTTCCTCCATGGCCTCCCCGAACGCAAGTTTTTGTCTCCAGGACTGCCCGAGCCGCGGCTCGCTTGGCCTGCCGGTACCTATCTACTGCGTCAGGAGTCCCACCGGCCAACTTAGCCCGGTAGGACTCCTTCTTCAGTCTGACGGCAACCTGTACTTCCGGTGTCCACCACCGGGTTCTAGGATTGCCGCCACGACAGGCACCGGAGACCTTGCGTCCACAACCCCGAACCGCCGCGTCGACAATGGAGGCAGAGAACATGGTCCACTCGGACTCAATGTCCCCCGCCTCCCCCGGGATCCGAGAGAAGCTGTCTCGGAGGTGGGAGTTGAAGATGTCCCTGACAGAGGGCTCAGCCAGACGTTCCCAACAGACCCTCACAATCCGTTTGGGTCTGCCCGGTCTGTCCAACCTCCCCCTCTGCCAGCGCATCCAACTCACCACCAGGTGGTGATCAGTTGACAGCTCAGCCCCTCTCTTCACCCGAGTGTCCAAGACATGTGTGACGCCGCAGTTACGCCGATCCGGGCGACGTAACGGTCCTTGATCTTTTGTTCTTCATGATTAGCGTTGTGAACCGCTCTTAGTCTGGCCCGTCACCCAGGACCTGTTTGCCATGGGAGACCCTACCAGGGGCATAAGTGCCCCCGACAACATAGCTCCTAGGATCACTCGGGCACACAAACCCCTCCACCACAGTAAGGTGGCGGTTCAAGGAGGGGTAATAATTGCTCGGGGGTCATATTCTGGGTCTCTGGAAAGCATCTAGAGACAACATCTGTTGTATTAGACGCTATACAAATAAAATTGAATTGAAATTGAATATGACCTTTCCTGACTTTAAACTGTCAGGTAATGTTCTGAATATCTGTAGTGAAGTGAAATATCTTGACCACGTGATCACAGATCAACTGACAGATGACGAGGACATTTATCGTCAGTGTCATATGTTGTATGTGCAAGCAAATGTATTGGAGTGAAGTTGACTCTGTTCAAAGCATATTGTTCACCTCTGTACACTGCACATCTGTGGCTGAACTATAAAAAAGCCGGCCTTCAGAGACTGCAAGTGGCATACAATGATGCTCTGAGGTTACTGCTAAAAAGGACCAGATGGACTAGCGCGAGTCAGATGTTTGTCATTAGACTATTTTTTATTTCTGTGTTTTTTAATCTTTTTGTATTGTGTTTTTGATTGTATTTATGTGGACCTTGAGTCTGGAATAAAGCATATCTATCTATCTATCTATCTATCTATCTATCTATCTATCTATCTATCTATCTATCTATCTATCTATCTATCTATCTGGCATGAATTTCAGCTACGACTTAAAAAAAAGTTGTGATAATATTTGTCAAAATGTTTATACAATTCTGAGGGAAATCCATCTGGTTCAGGTGATTTATTATGAGGCACTTTCTTCAGTAATTAATGTAGTTCCTCGAGAGCAAGGGGGTTGTCTAACATATCTGTTCGATTTATAATGTTAAAAGTTCTAAATCTGTTAAAAATTTCAGACTGCTTTGGCTTGCCGGTCTAACTGACTAAAAGGTTTTAAACATCATTCATTTCCTGTGGGTTCTGAATAATTTCTCCTGAAGAGTTGATTATGCACAAGACTGAATTTTCCTTTAATTGTTATAGCTGACTTGCTATAAATTGACCAATTTTTGGTTCTATACTCAAAGTACTCAAAGCCTTTCTCTCTTTCCTACTGGGTTACACCATGTTGCAAATGATCCGTTTTTGTGCCCAGTCCCTAGTGGCCAGCCAATGAAATGTGACTTTTCTTCAGATTTTAATCTGGGCAACCAGATGTTGGCATTTTAGTTTGTAGTCCTAAATTATGTGTGAGTGTTTGTGTGTTTTCCCAGCATTCATGTCGTAGATAAACAGGGTAAATTAATAACTCACAACAAACCATCATGACTCAGATGCTGTGGCCATATTTTTTATTGCTCATGCTCTCATGGAAAGTAAAAAACAACTTAGAATGACAATGATGACGATGATAATAATCAAGATAATGATGATGATGATGACAAAACTTGTTTTTAAAGATAGCAACAGTCATATTTCTTTCCATCTACAAAATGTGCTGAAAATGACAAAGTCAATTGTACCATCCTACGCCATTAGCATGAGCAAATGTATCCATATTATTTGACTAAGAGTAAAAAAATATGGTTTTGCTGTGTCAGATTCTTTTTGAATAGATGTGTGTCATCATACAATCTTAAAAAGCTTACCACACTGCATCAGTGATAATTACCATCTCCAACTAGTAAGAGAAAAAGAAAAATCCTTTCTTAACAAGCTTAATGCTGTCACAGTCCATCAGTCTATGTAGGAGTTGTGTTGTTAAACCTGTAATCATTGTCAAAATTCAACATAGAATGTACTAAAAGCTAGAATATCAACCTGCTTGGCCAGTTGAGTCCAGCCAAACCTCAACGTAGTTAAAAGCATGACTGTAATGGTACTTCACATATGAACAAATTACTTAACATTGGCATAATTCATCATTGCGTCTACTCAAATTCGATTCTTGGTGGGATTACATTCAGCCGCAGAGATGTGATGTTCGCAGAGTAAGTTAATCATACAACTCCTTTGTGTCATGTGGGAACTCACAGGACTGCCAAGTTACAAACTGGGAGTGAGACTCAAACAATGTATCCCTCTGACATACTGCCATGCCCTCAAGCAGAAAAATAACATATTTTATAATGTTGCAGTGTGGATTGAGAACACTCAGACTGACAAGACAGTGCAAGCACGCTTCTCGCTCTGAAATCTAATAAATTTATTCACACATATTTCACTTCAGATGATGTAGGTTTGGTCAACTTTTGTAACTGTTATTCAACCCGGACCAAAATTAAAGCTACATAAGACAGTAATGTTAAGTATAATAAACAGACCACAGATATACTGTAGTTTGAATAGTATCAATATTTTTTCCATTGATCCATTCTATTTAAAACTCGTATGGATGTTTTAATGGTTTTCACTACCCTGAGTCCCATGCAGTCTCCATTTCTAACATAATTAGAAAGGTCAAAAGGTGTGAATTGATTTTACGGGGGGCCATTCACTTTGAAAGACTGACCTTAACTGGCCACTGATCAAATGATTTGAGAAGGTCATCCTCCACCAGGAAGGTTGATGATCTGATCCCATTTCCACCAAGTGTAACTGGACAAAAAAAACCCCACAAGAGGCCTCCAGTTATGAATAAGATGAACATTGTAAAGGGTTTTGTAGAACCTAGACAAGGTTAAAAGGTTCCATGTAAGTGCAGAGCATTCATTTTAGAAGTTAGAGCCAAGTGCTTTTCTCATTCATGATCTGGTAAAGAAATTGTGGTGATACTTCTAAAAGCTGCCAGCAGCCAGCCATGGAAGAACTGTTCTTCTCTCGATTTTACCCTAAGCAACGAGGCTGCTGAATCAAATGTGAAAATAGTCTTAAAATATTTGGTTTTTGCTTTGATGTGGAGATGTTCCCGTTGTTTGATCTTTTGCTGCCATTGGGGTGAAAGGGTGCATGAGCAACACATTGTGAAGCCCTTTTCAGAACCCAGCTAAGGATTAAACGGACGCTCTGAAACTGCAGAACATAAATCATTTCCTTAATCAAACAGCATTCAAACATTTTGGACATTTTTTTTTCTTGTCAGTAGACAGCATTTTATTTATTTATTTATTTTTCAAACCCCATCCTGGGATTAAAATCATTAAATACATGTGGTGGTTAATCTGCCTGAAAGTGGAAAGGCTGCGGGGTTAGTGTTAGTCCACTGCAAGAACAGTAACTGTAATTGTTTGACCACCATGGGGTCGAGAGTCTTCAGTCGCTCAGGCCCTCATCTATGGAACACCCTCTCACAGCACATCAAACACTTTAAATGTGTTTGATATTATTATTGATATATTTATATATATTTATTTGTTGCGCTGTGTCATGCTTTTTATTGCATGTATGGTGACCTTGAGTATCTTGAAAGTAACCTAATGAATTAAATGTATTACTATCATCATCAATATTGTATCTGTAGGAATTTTTTTCTCGTTATTTTTATTTTTCCGACGAAATGAGGGCCTTTTCGCCCCCCTAAACGTGCCCCAAAAGTCACCAAATTTTGCAAGCCAGGCCTGGCAAAAAATTTGATATTTAATGGTTTGCATTAATGGGTGTGGCCTAATGGCCCAACAGCGCCCCCCTAGAAAACTTCGTGCCTCAAGCCCTACAATACGGTGTGACGTATATGCACGAAAATCAGTACCCACCTGTATCATGTCGGCCATTTTGAATTAATCGTGTAATTTTGGTGCAATTTATGCCATTTCTTCGGCTGTTAATATGGCCCGAACCGTAACGTGCACCCAGGTGTGTTATACATCAAAACGTGCGTCTCAATCCTGCAACGATGGGCATTACCTTTCTCAGTCAAAAGCGTTACTGTGGCGACGATAGACGCCAAAAAGCGCGCCCCCCCTTCATCTGATTGGTCCATATTTGATAGTCCCTATTTTCTGCCATAACTTTTGAATGGTTTGACGTAGAGTCGTGGGTGGTGTCATCGGACTCGGTTTTGACTCCTTCACCTTAATTGGTGCAAATTAGCCGCGTCCCTTCTTCTGATTGGTCGATATGTGATAGTTCCTATCTGTGTGGGACCTATGTTTTTTATATCACAATGGTCACTGTCGTTATTGTTTCCGTCATTTCCAGATACGATGGACATACATCATCAGTTCCACGTAGAAATATGAATAATGTTTAACAATAGAATTTAAGGTGGTTTTGGCTCCTAGAACAGTGCTTTTGTAAAGGACTCAGAAAATGTGTTTTAATATAAAACAGTTGCCCCCCCCATTTTTGTTTTTGGGTTGTTTTGTTGAGAGCTGGCTGGACGGACTCGCATACAGCGGGAAGTTACCCTTCCAAGACAGTAGATGGCGCTCGAGCACTTCTGTGGGTCATACCGAGAGAAGAATTCCACAAGCCAACGGAGCGGCAGAAATAAAATGGCGTTGGCTTTGTGAACACGTTAACCCGTCGTTTCTCTCATTATTAATCCACAGGTACGTAAAGTTACAGTTTAGTTGGTTATCTTTCACATTGAATGGTTTACCATTTGGAAATGTGAGCTTATATTGTTTAAATGTGAGTTTATATTGAAACGTGAGCTTATATTGTTTAAATGTGAGCTTATATTCTTTAAATGTGAGTTTATATTGAAACGTGAGCTTATATTGTTTAAATGTGAGCTTATATTCTTTAAATGGGAGTTTATATTGAAACGTGAGCTTATATTGTTTAAATGTGAGCTTATATTCTTTAAATGGGAGTTTATATTGTGTAAATGTGAGTTTATATTGTTTAAATGTGAGTTTATATTGTTTAAATATGTGTTTTAGTCATGGGACAAAGCCAGTTTATTACTTTTTGTGAATTATTTATTTTATTTTGCACATTTTCATTTAATTTACTTTTGATGAACATTATTTACTGATTGAATAACAGAAATAAAATGGCGTTGGCTTTGTGAAGACGTTAACCCGTCGTTTCTCTCATTATTAATCCACAGTGATCTCCATCCTGTGTATTACATGAACCGGTCCAGATACCCCTAGATCTGGAGCCGGTTACACTTCTACTCAATAGAGTGGATGCTTAAATCATTGTTACAGTTATTATCAAGTATTTGTTATTCACTTCATGGTGTGGAGAGGCCTTCAGTCTTGCTTCCTGCTTCAGTTTTTCACTCTGAGCTTTATATCACCATGAGATGAAGAATTCTCTTGGCTAAAATGACTGTCGACTCAGCATATCTAGATGCCACAAACAACAATTATTACTTCATGGGAAAATGTCCTACTTTATTTTTTGTTTGCACATTTGTTCATGTGCAGGTATGTGCGCACTTGCTAACTGATGTTCACTGAGGATACATAACAAGGACTGAGGGTTTAATTGACCCGATAGAGGAACAAAGTCAGAGTGGGGGACTGTCCTTGACAACAATACCACCGTTGGCCTTTTGAAGCTTTCTGCCGTAAGACTTTCTCAGTGACAGCTGTAAACTGAAAAGTATTTTATCACTGAAACATTTGTAATGCTTGTATGTCTTTTCTGTTTGCTGCTTGTACATCTGGTTAGCCTTGTTCAGGAAGCAATAGACATTGCTATTGTTGTCTTTAGACAATTATATAACTTCATTGGTAACCCTTTTTGCTCTTTTCACTCAGAAAATTTGTCTACGGTTCTCTGAAACACTTTATAAGGAAGTACTTTCTTCTCTGAAGTGTTGGCCCTACTGTATGTCTTGAAAACACAAGGTCATACATCAGTCTTTGATAGGATCATTACCAGGAACTGCAGCTTGCACGCTGCACTTAAAAACAGACAATCTTTTAGAATCACGCTAACACTGATGGCTGCTTATTTGGTCTCCTGCAGCTATACAACAGCAGTAAACAGCATTATCGGTCTACACATGTCACCCTCAATGGCAGCGTGATCTACAAACAGATTTCACCTTATTTCTCACATGCCCTTGCAAGAGAGCTGCATAATAAATTGCACGTTATTAATTAAAGGACATGGTTATATTGTGGTCGGTTAATCCTCAAAGCACAAGGATAGATTTTCTTTTGCTTTGCAAGGGATATTCTTTATGATGGGGACGGGGGTCTGCATTTATCCGGGTTGAGTTACTTAATGATGTGGCTTTAGAGCAGGTAAAACAGCTATTTCCTTTTCATGTCAGCTTGCACTTTTACAGTCTCTGATCTAACAGCTAAAAAACATCAAAGGTCCATTTAAGACATTCAAAAGGCCTAGTGCCCTCAAAGTCTCCTTTGGAGTGGAAATATACTGCGTGTGGGCTTCCAACATTTGAGTTTAATGTTAATTTCCTTAGTTCATTATTAAACAGGTTTATTTAGCTTTCTGATCCAAATTCTGTTACAACACCAGTAACATACTAAAAATGCTTTCCAGTCAAAGATACATAACTTTAAACTTGAATTCCAGCAGGAACTACAAAACAATGTTTTGTCAGCAGTGCTGTTTTGTCTTTTTTCCCACAAGGCCTCGTATAACTGAACAGAGCTGGAGTGCATTGTTTGCCTGCATTGTCCACCTTCAACTATCTACTATAATTTTCAACCACTTTTCAGATGAGTAAAAGGGTAGTTGTTTCAATAGCTGAAGCTTTTTAGTTGGCAAACACAGAAGAGGAACGAGGAACAGATAAATGAACCAGATGAGTTCACTTTGAGATTAATTTTGTTTTAGAGAGAACAGAAATGAAGGTCAGTCCCAACAAAGCACAATACATGTGAATGTACATGCGAAACAAGCAGAACATGGAGAATGCAAGATGTAGAAGTAAAGAAGGGGGTTCAAAATATGTGGGTTCAACTGTTTCGAACAATGATGAGTGTGGAAGAGAGGTGAAGAAGAGAGTGCAGCCAGGGTGGAGTGGTTGGAGAAGAGTGCCTGGTGTAATCTGTGATAGAGGAATAGCAGCGAGAGTAAAGGGAAGGGTTTACAAGACCGTACAGCCTTAGCTGGCTTAGAGAAAGCAGCACTGACCAAGACAGGAAGCAGAGCCAGATGTGTGGGGGTTAGAGATCATAGGGATTTAATATGGGGGTGACAAGGGTGGATAGGGATGAGGTGATTTTTGGCTGTAGTATCAAGCCAGATACAGTAGATCATGGAGCCACCTTGATTAAATCTAGTCTAAAGATAAGGCAAAGCTAAACCATTAGTAAAAAAAGATACAAGTGGTGGACATTTTATGAATAAATACTGATAATAGGATGAGTTAGAGATGGCAAGCCTTTAGCAACAGAGGAATAAAATACATGTTGATGACTCGTAGAATATTAAAACAGAGTTTGAACAACACAGATATTTTGAGTATTTATAAACGGCTAAACAGCAGTGCTTTTTATTCTATTAAGAGACATAAATGGAGGTAATTTTAGTCCTTTTTTCTTTTCCAGTATTGTTGTAATTTTCATTTACTGTAATACATTTTTCTGGAAAATGTCAAAATAAAATAAATTAAGCAAATCTAAGACAAAAAATAAAAAAAGCCATGCAGCAGTTAAACCAATGGATTTTTTTATTTCCTTTTTTTTTAATGCACCAGCATGTAAATGATTTGTGTATTCATAAGAACATGTGGACTTGTGGCCATTAGTCAGGATTCATGGTCTTTGTTAGTGTACAAATCTCTATTTTCTCCTTAATTTTTAGAACAAATGTATTCATTAAACCAGCTTGATCGGACGTAATCAATGCCAGCATTTGTCCCAAATTAATCATTTTTTGGAGAATGTGCTTACAGCTGTAATTTTTGTTGCTAGGTCACATTGTACATTGACTCATTGAACTTAATGACACATGAGTAACCACAGTGTCAAATAAGTGATAAATACACAAAAAAACAGGCAAAATACTTCAAATATGTCACAACTTATAACCCTTGATGCATAAGTAGGATTTTTGTTCTGGATTCAGGAAAATCAAAAAAATGTGGCATTTCCAAAACATCAGGTTTGACAGTAGAGATATGTTACACTGATAAATGTTCTGAATAAAAGATGACACATAAGATGACACATATGATGATGGATCCACTGCGCTTACCTGGCACATGTGAGCCATGCGCCTCAAGGGCAGATAGCAAAATTGAGAGCGCAATTTAGTAAACAATGCACACCGATCAGAAAACTGAGTGCACGATTTAATAAACTGTGCACAGGATTTTTATCGGCTTCATTTTTTTTACCCACTGGCCCTTGCCCTGCTCCGTATTGTTTTATATGGATGTTGCAAGAAATACATATCAGAGTAAGCATGAAATCGTGTTGCATTCTCGAACGCACCACGAGATGTGGTAGTATCGCGAGAACGAGGTAGCAGAATCCAACATGGCGAGGTAATACTTTCGTTTTCAATAAATGCTTTAAAAACGATTATATTCTCAGTTTAAAATAACGAAAGGGTAGGTTATAGTTAGATTATATAATTCCGAACCCAACCTGGAGCAAAGCGAATCTTTAGACGCATCTATAGACGAGTATTTTGAGAGATTTGTCATGGTGAAGAAGTCTGGGGGCGCGTCCTCCGGCGCTTCCTCCACGCCGAAGCGTTGCCGTCCTGAGGATTCCCCTGGAGCAATTTCTCCTCCAGGAAATACCACCGAGGACATTCTGAGGTCCATTGACACCCGCTTGGCCTCCCATGACTCCCGCTTATCCCTGGTGGAAGTCCTGCACAAGGAATTCCAGTCATTAAGAGAAGCTGTGGAATACGGTAACCAGCAGGTGGAAAAATTGATGGCTGAAAACACCAATCTGAAGAAGTCGATGAAATCCATGTCAGAGGGTTTTAGCCGACTCCAAAATGAAAATAAATCTTTAAAGGAGGCCGTTTTAGACCTTCAAGCTCGTTCCATGAGGGACAACTTGGTGTTCTCGGGGATCCCGGAAAAACCTGATGAAGATCCTGAACAATCCGTCCAGGATTTCATCCGGAACCACCTGAAGCTTCCAGAAGACCTGGCGAACTCCATCACGTTTCACCGCGTCCATCGCCTAGGAGGAAGAAGACCCGAAGCCCAGAGACCCAGGCCCATTGTTGCTAAATTCGAACACTATAAAGACAAAGAGCTTGTGAGAAGAAGGGGGCCACAGCTACGCGGATTGCCGTTCTCCGTGAACGACCAGTTCCCCCGGGAGATCCTGGACCGTCGCCGAGTCCTCTTCCCGGTCCGGAGGAGGTTCATGACGGAGGGATCTCGTGCTGTCATCACCGTGGACAAGCTGTACGTGAACGGACAACTGTACCGCGACTCCAACATCACGCCCTGGCTCTTCTAAAAAAGGATGAGTACAAAATTTACTTTCTTTTCCTCTCTTTCTTTCTTACTAACTGGTGATTAGGTTAGATATAGTTACATAAACACTTGGTGATTAGATTAGATATAGTTTCATAAAATATTCTCGGCATATATTAATGTATTAATAATTCTTGCTCTGCTAGTCTCGGTAAGTTATAGGCTCACACTGGTGATTGCCTTTCTCTCTCTTTTTTTTACTTTCTCTATTTCTTTTTCTATCATGTTTAGAATTATCTCCCTCCCCCCCACCTCACTCCCTTTCCCCTTTTTTTTTCTTTTTTCCCTCTATGTCCCACTCTGCTGCACTTTCTTTCTCGGTTTGGTAAATTGGTACAAACACACATTTCACACATCTAGAATAACATGGCACACACACATACAACAGCTTTTCATGCAACATTACCACTTACATATAATGTTACTTTCAATGATTGGATTATGGATAAATTAAAGTTTGTCACCTGGAACGTAAACGGAGCCGGGAACACGGCAAAGAGATTAAAACTTCTTAACCATATACAAACTCTGCAGGCAGACATTGTCCTACTGCAAGAAACTCATTTAGTTAAAGCTTCGGTAGATGCATTGGCCACGGCACAATTTCCGCATGTTTTCTGCGCCTGTTACAACTCCAGACAAAGAGGGGTAGCAATTCTCATTAATAAAAGAGTAAATTTCACCGTAAAGGACACTCACATTGACTCAGAGGGTAGATATTTAATTTTAGCCTTGCAAATTCAAAGCTTGAATTTATGTATTTCTAATGTATATGGTCCAAATGTTGATGACTCCTCGTTTTTTCACTCTTTTTTCACCTCACTTTCTGCTCACCTAGACAACACAGTCATCATCGGAGGAGACTTCAACATGGTTCTGGACCCTGGAGTGGACAGGCTCAGTAATGCAGGCGGACACAGGAGTTGGCAGTCAGCAAGTATTGTTAAGCAATACATGAATGATCTGGGTCTTTGCGATACATGGCGCTCTCTACACCCAACCCTTAGGAACTACACTTTTTTCTCAGCCGTTCATCACTCATATTCTAGGTTAGATTATTTTTTAGTCAGTAGCTCTCTGATGAGAGATATCTCAGAATCACAAATTCACCCAATCATTATTAGCGATCACGCACCTGTTTCTTTCACTCTGGGGAAGAGGGGGAGCGTATCATCCTCCAAAGTTTGGAGATTTAATACATCATTGCTCAAAGACCCCGACTTTATTAATTTTTTTAAGAAAGAATGGGATATATTTTTACAAAATAACGACCAGCCGGAAATATCAGCGAGCGTTCTATGGGAAGCAGGAAAAGCAGTAATGCGAGGCAAAATAATTTCCTTTTCTTCAAATAAGAAAAAAAAAGACAACTTAAAAACAAAAGAATTAGAGTGTGAAATAAAGACGCTAGAGGAGGCCTTCCAGACCTCTGCAGACGAACGTATCCTTAACAGAATAAGGAAAACTAAAATAGAATTAAATAAAATAATTGACGCAAAAACGCAGTTTCTAGTACAAAGGCTTCGCCTGGAAAACTTTGCACATGCTAACAGATCGGGAAAATACTTAGCCAATCAATTAAAAATAAACAAAGAAAAAACAACCATAACATCCATTAAGGACCAGTCAGGGGGAGTTACACATGACCCCTGTTTAATAAATTCAGTCTTTAGAGACTTTTACTATAAATTATACTCGTCACAAATTGAACCATCTGATCAATCCATTAATGAGTTTCTTGGGGACATTAATCTGCCGAAGTTACATCAGGAACAGGTTATGAATTTAGACTCACCGCTCTCAATAGGAGAACTCCATGAAGCTCTTCAACATATGCCCAATAATAAAGCTCCGGGCCCAGATGGTTTCCCAGCTGAATTTTACAAGGAATTCTGGAGTATATTAGCACCAACATTTTATAAAATGATTCTAAATGCTAGGGAAAATAAAAGCTTACCCTTAAATATGAACTCTGCTAATATTAGTCTTTTATTAAAACCGGACAAGGATCCCTTGCTCCCATCGAGCTACCGCCCAATTTCATTGATAAATGTAGACCTTAAAATAATTAGCAAGGCCATTACTGAACGTCTGAAAAGAGTCACCCCTTCTATTATACATCCGGATCAAACAGGCTTCATTAAAGGTAGACATTCGTCTACTAATATTCGCAGATTATTAAATATTATAGACTATTCGAGTATCAATAAACAGGAGACTACTATTATATCCTTAGACGCGGAAAAAGCATTTGATAAGGTAAATTGGAAGTTTCTATTTGCAACTTTGCATAAATTTGGATTTGGCGAATCTTTCATTGACTGGATAAAAATATTATACAGCTCTCCCAAGGCACGTGTAAGGACAAATGATCAAATCTCTACAAGTTTTACCTTGCAAAGAGGCACTAGACAGGGTTGCCCTCTCTCTCCCTCATTATTTGCAATATTTATTGAACCTTTAGCAGCAGCTATTAGACAAAATCAAAATATTAAAGGTATACAATGTAAAATATTAGAGCACAAAATTAGTCTTTATGCGGATGACGTACTCCTCTTCCTCCAGAACTCACGATCTTCACTATCACAGACAATTGCACTTATAGAGGGATTTTCATCTCTGTCTGATTATTCTATTAATTGGTCTAAATCCACTGTTCTGTGTGTTAACTGCAATTTTAGGAATATAACCAATACTCAATTACAATCAGGGAACATTAGATATTTAGGCATAAACATCTCCCCTAGGCTGTCAGAGTTAATAAAATTAAATCATGTTCAGCTTATAAAGAAAATAGAAGATGATCTTTCCAGATGGAGCTCTCTCCCCATTTCGCTCATGGGTAGAATAGCCACCATTAAAATGATGGTTTTACCAAAAGTAAATTATTTTTTCTCAATGATACCATGCAAACCCCCTCTTTCCTGGTTTAAATCGTTGGACTCATATGTATCAAAATTTCTGTGGAAAAATAAAACTCCACGTATTAGTTTAAAGACATTGCAAAAATCCAAAGAATATGGAGGTTTAGAATTACCTAATTTTCAGTATTACTTCATAGCCAGTAAGTTACAGTATATTGTAAAATGGTCAAAAGATCATCCTTTAGATAGTCAATGGCTGGACTCAGAGCAAGTGTTTTGTAATGAACTAGAAATCTCAGAGTTACCATTTATTAGTCAAAGTATCAAACGTCATCAATGTTTCAAAAGCATTAATATTAGCACAACTTTATCAGCTTGGTGGGAATTTCTTAAAATAGCTAAAATTTCACTTTTTCCATGTGACCGTACACCCATATGGAACAACCCAGACATCGTGAAAAATGATAAAAAGATGGTTAACTTCGTTCAATGGAGAGATCAAGGAATACGGTACTTACAGCACGTAATTGTAGGAAGACAGTTTGTACCTTTCAATACACTTATTGTTCAATACGGAATTAGCAGGAATAAATTTTTAGAGTATCAACAACTTAAGGCAATAATAAATAAAACATACAAAATTAGCCAATTAGATTTACAACTTCCCGCTAAGATAATAGATTTATTGAATCTAAGCACTTTAAAGTTGTTATCAAAACTCTACAGGTTAGTGTCTAAACTGGACGATTCAGTCTCTCTCCCGATCTCTAAGTGGGAGGCGGATCTCTCTCTTAATACCGACCAGTTTTCTTGGTCACAAATATGCTTAAATACGTTTACTATGACTAAAAACCCAAACCTACAACTTATACAGTACAAAGTTCTTCATAGAATACATTATACTGGACAAAGGATGTTCCAGATGGGCTTTGTCACCTCTAATATCTGTTCACAGTGCACAGAGAACACCCCAGATAATTATATGCATGCTTTATGGTTCTGTACACCGGTACAGAGGTTCTGGAAGGAGATTTGTGAGGATTTATCCACATGGATCAACCACAGAATCCCAGTATGCCCCACGGTATGTATATTAGGTCACCTGGGAGACACTCAAATAGATCCTAATTGGACACACCGGGTTCTCACTGCCTTATGTATCGCAAAGAAAACCATTTTAGTAAATTGGAAACAAAAATCCAGTTTATGTATCAACCATTTTAGGAATCTTTTATCAGATCATATTAGTAGTGAGATAATGTCTGCCTCCACTGAACAACATTCGGCTGAATTGCACTCTCTGTGGTCCCCGTTTATTGGCTTCGTTACCTAGTGGGGGCGGGGGGGTGGTGATCTCGTAGCCCTTGGGGTTGGGGGTCGGCTTGGGGGGTCTGGGGCGCGGGCCTCTGGTGGCCCCTGGGGGGCGGTGGGGGGGGCCGCGGGGCCCTGTCCCTAGCCGGTGGGGGCCTTGGGGGCCTGTGGGGGGGGTTACCTCATGGCGGTGGGGGGGGGGTGGCTGGGGAGGGCTCGGGCGGGGGGCTGTGGCTGGGGCGTCTCCGGGCCTCCCGGGGGGGGCGGGGCCGTGGACGTGGGGGTCCCACCCGGAGGGCCCGGCCCTGCCTGGGTGGGGGGTGGCTGTCTGCGCTGGGGGGGCATTGCTGCCTTGGTCCTCCGTCGCTGGGCGGGGGCCAAGTGCCCCTGCGGATGTGGGGACTCCGGGACCCTTGGGGTGTCCGCCGGGGTGGCCTCGGGGGGGGGTGGGGCCGGGTCCGGGGAGCGGGCTTCCCCTGACCGGGGGGTGCACGGGCGGGCGCGACGGCGGGGTGGCACCATTCCCAGGTATCTATGTCTTATGTTGTCAGTATGAATGGGAGGATGTTGGACCGTTTCCTCCTCCGTCTGGGGGCTCCGGCGGCGCCGGGGGCGCCCTTGGAGGTGCGGTGGGGCCCTTGCCCGGCTCGGGGGGCCGGCCCCCGTCTACTGGACGGCCGGTGGGGGGACGCGGGTGTCTTATCAGGGCCGGCTTTGCTGGTCCTGCTTCCTGGCTTCGGCCTCCGCTCCCCCTCTTGCCCCCCCTACACGATTCATACGCACATAGGCGAAAGGCGGGGGGTCCGGGTCGTGGGGGGCACTGTCCCGCGGGGCCTGGCACTCCCCGCCTCACGGTTTTAACAGCAAAATAGACACTGCACATTCAACACTTAATAAATACATTTGACAAGGACACGTAGTTCGGGAGGGGGGGGGGTCTGTGTCAATCGATACTTGGCCCTCCCTCCTCCCTGTTTTTATGGCATTAATCACATGCACTCAACACAAGGGGCGGGAGGGGGTCCCACATCACCCGCGTTCCCTCACCGGCCTGGGCCTGGGACGGGTGGGTCGGGTTACCCGGGCCTGGCGGGGCCCGCCGTGCAGCCTGGGGTGCCTTCTGGCGGTGCTGGATCCCCCCGGGGAGGGGGAAACAGTGCGTGATTGTATGTCTGTGTCGGTGAGAATGCGGTATGGAAGGGTCCTGCCATGGAGGATTTGAGCCTCCATTGGCAGGACATCAAAAACTTAATAATTTATCAATATTATATTATACAAAGATGGTTATTATTAGTATTATTATTAGTATTATTATTAGTATTATTATTATTATTATGTATAGTATATTATATTATTATTAGTATAGGTATCGGATAGGTGAATGGATGAATGAATGGGATGCCTGGGTCTGGGGCCCTCCGTTGTCGGGCCTGCGCGGGTGTCGCCTTGTTGGGGGGTTCCCTCTCTCCGGGCCCGTCTCCGGTCCCCCCCGCTGCCTCTACGGCGGGGCGCCCCTCTGGTCTTGGAGGGCCACTTTCGTGGGGGACGGGTGCGCCTGCCCGCGTCGGCGGCCGGGGCGGCTCTGTCTCTCCGGGCGGGCTGGCCCCCTGCCGGGTGGGGGTCGCTGGCCTGAAGGGTGAGGGCCTCCTGGCCGCGTGTCCGGCCCGGACCGGGTGGCCGGGGATTGCCTGGGTCGCGGTCCGCTGCCGCGGGGTCCCTGGCTGCTTCTTTCCGCGCCGTGGGGGCCCCGCCCGCGGGCCCCCTCGGCCGCCGCCGGGTGGGGGGGGGGGGCCTCGCAGGCGGTGGGTTGCCTCCCTCCTACTTCTCCCCTCTGTGGGGTTGCCGGTGGCCTGGGTTCCGGGCTCTTCCTTGTCGGCCTCTGGTCTCACGGGTGGCGGGGTTGCTCCCCCCCCTCCCCCACTATAGATACACTTCAGGTGGAGCTTTGTTTGGTTTATTACACACACACACACACACACACACACACACACACACACACACACACACACACACACACACACACACACACACATATAGTAATTTAGTCACACGCATACACACACACACACACACACACACACACACACACACACACACACATGCATGATCATATACATACACACACACACACATAGACATACACACTGGCTTGTTCACCTGCATGCTGGCTCTCTAGTTTTTGGGTTTAGGTAGCGGTAGCGATAGCTTAGCTCAGACTGCGATCAGATCTCAAGATTTAGGTCGATTGCTGTTCGTGTTTTGGATGGCTCCGTGCCGGTTTCGTGCTTTGTTTGTGGTTTTTTTGTTGCAGATTTCCAGTGCTTGACGTGTGTCTCCGTGTGTTCCTGCTTCCTGGATTGGCAGTGGATGTCGTCACCACCCCCCCCCACCCCCTCCCCCCCCAAAAAAAAAAAAAAAAAAAAAAAAAAAAAAAACACTGGGTTTGTATGTGTATATTTATGTATGTGTACGCATATGTGTGCGTATATATATATGTATATATTACATATAGTAATAATGCACATATATACACTTTTGGTTTCTACCGTCATGGTATCAATCAATAATATGTGTGCAGACAAGGTAAAAAAAAAAAAAAAAAAAAAAAAAAGAAATCGTGTTGCAGCACTCCTAAAGAGTGAAGACGTCATTAACACCCTGGCAGGTGTGCCTGTCCTGTCCGGGGTTCGGGCGCACTCGACACGTGGCGTGGCCACCTCATGGGCCTTGTGGCGAGGGGCCTCTCCCGCTACCATCTGTGCAGAAGCCACATGGTCATCTCAGTCCACGTTTTCAGGGTTTTACCGTCTGAATGTTGCAGCCAGCCCCTCCTTTGGCGGGTGCTGGGTGTGACTCAACGGTAGGCGGCTACATCCTTTGTTGTCTCCTTCGGTCAGCTTGGCGTCTTGCGGGCTGATCTGAGCGGCCGCTCCGTTCTTGACTTTTTGTTTGGTTTCCTTGGTCAGTCTTGCAGCTTGCAGACTGTCCTGAGCGGCCCGTCTGCCTCTCAGGCTTGGCCTTTGCGTCTTGCGGGGCCTTGTCCTGATTGGTATGTAAATAGTGTAGAAGAATAGGAGATGTCACTTTTCGGTGTACTGGGCTTGCGGGAACTCTTTAAGACACCCCGTGAGGAGACGGTGCAGCCCGCACGTCGTTCCTTATCGCCAGTCTAGTTCCCTTTTTAATTCTCCCCTCAGCCACCAGGTTTAGGAACATCTGCACCTCAGAGTTGGATCACCAAACAGACGTTTGCGCTGCCATTGCCTGTTGAATAAAATCGCCACGAGCCGCTCTCGCGCTGATTCCCACTTCCTGATTCAAACGTCTAACGGCCCCGCCCCCCGAGGTGGGTGATGTGTAGTGTGATGACGTCAGATACAGGGCCAACTCAGCACGCTTAGAACCTCGGCAGAATAGATACAGAAAAAGTATCTACTCAGCACGACTCGACCCGCCTCGACCCGTAGTGGAAAAGCGCAAAGTGGGGGCGTGGCAAGTAGAGGCGCGCTGAGTAGGTACTAGTGGAAAAGCGCCATCTGTCCCCCGTGCAGCCTTGGGACTCTCTAATCACTGCCTGGTTCTTTTTATCCTGACCTACAGGCAGAAGCTGAAATTTGCTACACGTGTGGTAAACACGGTGAGGAGATGGACTGATGATGCCAAAGTGGAATTACAAGCCTGCTTTGACTGCACTGATTGGAGTGTTTTTGAGGCTGCCGCCTTAGACCTGCATGAACTGACTGATACAGTGGCGAAATACATCAGTTTTTGTGAGGACATGTGTGTTCCCACCAAGACTTTCCATACATACAACAACAAAAAACCCTGGTTCTCTGGTAAACTTAGGCAGCTTCAACATGCTAAGGAGGAAGCCTACAGAAACGGGGACAGAGTCCTGTATAACCAGGCCAGGAACATATTGACGACGGAGATTAAAGCAGCCAAGAAGGGCTTTGCTGAAAAGATCAGGAACAGCCTTTCAGCCAACGACCCTGAGTCAGTGTGGACAGGCCTGCAGAACATCACCAACTATAGGAGATCGTCACCCAACATTGCAGTGAACCATGAACTGACTGAACAGCTGAATGTGTTGAAACTGCAGATCCGACACATTCACACCTCTACCCTCTGACCCCCCACCAGCACTCAAGATCTGGGAAGAGGATGTCTGTCAGCATTTCCCCAGAAGATGTGTCATCCTCCTGTCTGAAGGTCTGTGCTGACCAGCTGGCCCCCATCTTCACCCAGATCTTCAACATATCCCTGGACTTGTGCGGAATCTCCTCATGCTTCAAACTCTCCACACTCATCCCGGTACCCAAGAAACCCACCATCAATGGTCTGAATGACTACAGGCCTGTGGCCCACACATCTGTAGTCATGAAGACCTTCGAGACACTGGTGTTGTTGCAACTGAAGGACATCACAGGCCCCCTGCTGGACCCTCTGCAGTTTTCCTATCGAGCAAACAGGTCAACGGATGATGCGGTCAACATGGGACTGCACTACATCCTGCAAAACCTCGACTATGCAGGGACGTACACCAGGATCCAGTTTGTGGACTTCAGTTGGGCGTTCAACACCATCATCCCAGCGCATCCTCCACTCCAAACTCACCCATCTCACTGTGCCCTCCTCCATCCGTCATTAGATTTGTAATGTTCACTGTTTGGATCGGTCACCAAATAGGAAAAGAACAGACTGCAACGGACAATAAGGTACTGTACCTTTCCAGACTCAGGAAATGGGCAGGTAACATCTCTGCATACCCATCACACCCTGGTCACAACCTTTTCATACACATGAGACACAAAAGCAGCTTCTTCCTTCAGGTTGTGTCTGTGTTAAACAACTAAAAAATAACAATAACTCTCAGTTACTTATGTGTACATACATATATCTATATATTTATTTAACCTACTGTTTATATTTTATTTTTATCTTATTTTTATTTATTTATTTATTTATTTTTGTTGTATTATTGTTCTTGCTTATGTTTATATTTCCCTTTTTTTTTCACTTCAGAGAGGCAAGTGAACCGAAGGCAAATTCCTTGTGTGTGCTGACATATCTGGCAATAAAAGCAATTCTGATTCTGATATGAATGATTAAAAGAAAAAAAAGTGATTAAATTGTTACCATAGAATGTCGGTAAATAGGCTGCACAAATTACAGTAATGTTTCATCAGATATTTAGCCTATGCTTCTTCCCCAAGTAACATAGCAAACCTTGATTGTGTTTACAAATAATACAGCGTAAGAAAAGTTAAAATATTTCAACACTTACACTTAAATGCAATTTTTTGGGGCACGGGATCCAAAGACGTAATCGTTTTTCTGCCCTTTATGGCTATACCCCAATTAATTATGTGCAATAAGCTTCGCTGAAGTCTGCATGGATGGGGGCTACGGCGAAGTGTGGATCAGGGGCGCATAAGGGGTTTGGCTAAAGACAACTCGGGAGAAAGAATTGGGACAAGGCCTTTATTCAAGCTCAGGAGTATATCATCAAGTTAAATCTTAAGAAATTCTATTTTGAAAACCGGAAGTAGTATTTGAAACGTGTTCAACTGTGTTCACCACACAAGTACAAATGATGACCATAGACTGTATATAACGGATGGGTGGTGGCTGGGTTGACCACAGTTGGTTTTCTGCGGTGAAAAACAAATTGAACGATTGTAACGATTGAGTACGACTGCCAGTATTATTCATGCCCGTACATGCATCCGCCTGGGTGTTAATGACATCTTCACTGTTTAGGAGAGCTGGAACAAGATTTTTGTGCTGACATTATGTATCGCTTGCAAGATCCATACGAAATAATGCGATACACAGAAAAAAGATGGCACGAGAGACATGGTGACGTCAAACTTCATTTCATATATTCAAACTTTCATTCAATATGTTCACATTTCGTTCCATATATTCAGACTTTCAGATTTCAGAAGATTCAAGATGCTCTAGATTTTGCTGGCCCTGTCTGTTTCATATCAAGGGGCTGCTTATGAACAGCGGGGATAGGTTGTTGCTCACATGTCTTTTTTCTCGCGCTAGTGATTCGCATGTCGTGGGGATATCGTCTTATGTGCGTTGGAATGTTTAATCTATTGCCAGTAGCACATCAGTGAAACAACACCGACAGACGGTCTGTGTCCGGTCCACAGCCTGTGCCATTCCCGTTATATTGCACTGGGAAACCGAAGTGCTTTAAACGAATAAATTGTTGCACACACATCTTTTTCAACTTATTTATGATTTAAACACATTCTCCATCCTTTTTCTTATGTTGCTGCTGCTTCTTCAGTAATGTCGTTTAGTTGCAGCTTTCAGGCTCATTACTGCAACCTGGATTGATGCTCCAAAGAAGAAAATAGACAAGAATATACAGACATGATTATCCCAAATATAGGTATCATACCAAATATGAAAGTATATTGCATAATCTTGCCAAAAAAACACCAAAAAAACTCAATTGTTTGATCCACACCTGATGATGTGAAAGTTTCCGATCCACCTTACACTTCAAATCCATGTTACAATCCATTTTAAAAATATAGCATTCTTGTAGAACTGATACAGTGTTCCTTAGAAAAAAAAATATTCAAGCATTTCTTTTTTAAACGAGGCATGTATACATATTTAGAGATAAACTCATACAAATATTTTTTTGCCAATGTCCTCTATGCATTTGTAATGAAAATCTGTTCGTAATAACAGGAATAAGGACCAGCATGCATCTGGTCAGAGCTTGTAAAAAAAAAAGTGTGCAATAACACAGAATACCTTAGTGGAACTGTTGAAATATGTTCCATGTTTAACAATATACTATACAACATAATATTTATCACAAACATTATCTTAGAAGATGTAAGAGCAATCGAAATGTTTAAAGATTTGGAAATAGACATGACTGGGAAAAAGTATTTTCAATTTATCAGCTAGCTCTATGAAGAGGTGGGCTTTTACAATGCTTGAGACCTTTACTTCTAGGGCATAAAACAGAAAGTGTGTGCACTGTCAAGCATCCTTAGCTTCTTTCCAGAGCAGTGGCTCAGCTGCATATATTTAAATGTCCTATGACAAGCATCCAGAGAGGTAAAGTAACCTTGGAATTTGCAACATCAACAAATTGCTTCAGCGTCATGACAAAGTGCAATACTGTGCATCACAACAAAGCCATGCAAGTCAGTAGGAGGCCGAGACGTTGAAGAGGGGAATATGAAGAGTGACGCAAATGTGGAATAACGAAAATAACAGCAAGGGTGAGAGAAAGTAGAGTGCCAGAGATCTTTTCCGCTCAGGCCACATACCTCACCGTCACACTCCCTGCTGACTTTAGTGAGATATAGCTGTTTCCAGAAGAATAAATTAGGACTCTACCTCTGCAGAGATTGTTTTCTTTTACTGTCATGTGTTATGTACTGCGGTGTGCATCAGTGATAGATCATAACTCCATCATCCTGCTACCAAATAATAGCCATTTGGGACTGAATTGAGGTCATGGCTTTTTCTTGTCATGTCACAAGGACACATGAAACCCCCCCACTACCGGAAAACAGGGCATTTCACATGGCTGTGCAGAGACACTGTTCCACTTTTATTTTTCAGGATACTTTAAAAATAGACAGATGGCGTATATGTCAGCTTTAGATAAACTAGTAAGACTTTGATATAATTAGTGATGAGACATTACAATTAATGCCAAGCTAAATTATCTCCACAGAAAACCTGTGGACAAACAAAAGAAGAAAATGTGCAGATTTTTTTCAAATTATCCTTTTCGATGTCAATAAAAAAATGAACAGACTTACGAGCTCTTCTAGTGCTGCTTATTTTATCACCTAATGTGCATTTGTAGTAATTGTTATTTAGCACGAATGGAGAGATTTTTCATTTATTGGCTTCAGCTAATATACTTTCAATTCATTGAAGAAGAATGAATAACACCACTTAAATGTATAATGCAATGCAGTAAAAGACTTGGACTCTACCTCTTTCTGCCATAGTTTGCTTCTTTTAGTGTTGTCATAGTCTTTTGGTTTGTCAAATATTCTGTTGTCCTTTGTTTTTTTATTTCGTGGTCATCTTTTCCTTTTGATTTCCAGTTTCTATGATTTAGCTTTCTGTCCTTGTTTTTTTTAAAACATTTTTATTTGTGTAATCTGTTTAGTCTTTCTGTCTGTGCTTCACAACTTGGTTTTGATACCAATTGACGCACCTCCATCATGTTTGTTGGTACTCTCTTCAGTAGGGCTGGGCGATATGACCACAAATCAATGTCACAATAAACTGGGAAGTTTTCCTTTAACAATAAATGCACGATAACACTCCCTCCACTTTCCATTTACAGCTAAGACTGAACAGACTGTAAAAGTGTAAAGATGACCTGAGCTATTGATGTATACTTCACTGTACTTGTACTCTTGTGAAACGTCAATTGCTGACAAAGTTTTGTTCCAAGTCAAAGTCCACACCTCCACTGAGCTTTACTTATAACATGGCTGAAATATAAGGGAAAAAAACCTACATCATATAAAGTAATCACTCTAAAACCTTTGCCAGATGGGTCTATAACCTCTTTTGAGCCATGTTTATGTCCAGGGTGTTAATTCTATGTTTCTTTGATTGTAGGCATTTGAAAATAGGTATTAGTCTGCTAGCTGAGCTGTGATTCAGTGAGATACACAAGCATAGTGGTGTCACAATTATAGAATGTCAGGATTGTGTCCTATGATACTTTGAAGCAGATTCTCCCAAGTTGTACTTTCCAGGTATGAACAGCACAACACACGTACTTGGAACTGAAACATGTCTGGTTCTTTTTATTCTAATGTTAAACTGAGAACAATTTCATGCTACTTTGACTCGCTATTACAAGACATAATAGGCAGGGCTAGTTTACTGTGACTATGATGATGTTTTAACTGTACATCATTATTCCAAAGTCCAGTTAATTGACATCCATCACATGTAATGAATCCAGTTATTTAAACCAAAAGCAGTAGATAAGTGTAACTGACTAGATTAAAGTTTATTTACTCATCACTTGCACATACAAGAAAACACTGGACATGCTCCTTGAGGCTGTGTAACACCCATGTAATAAACCTATAAAACACCATAGGAATAAACAAAAAAAAGACATGATAAATATGAACATGCGTATTATAAGACAGTAATGTAGTATGCAGTAATGTGCATACTATAAGTGCAATAGTATGCTTTGAGTTGTGTAGCAGTTAAAGTGACATGATTGGAAGAGCAGCTTGGTGTTTAAATGACAGATGTACAGTTGACACTACAACTTAAAACAGTGAGTTCAGACAAACAGTTTGTCCATACATTGAGTGCAGTGATTTACTGGATTGATGAATCACATTTGTTAGAGTTGCTTTGAATAATAGCAGAAAACTGGAACTTTGATTCATGGAAGAATTTGATTGTGACAATAGCTTCAAGCAATGGAGTGACAACAAGCACTGCTTATGAACAGTGTTGAAGAAACTGAAATGGGATCATAACCAGTTATATAATTTATCACCACACAATGTAGACATCTCAGTTCCACAACATTATAAATTTATTGGACAATACATCAACTGTAAGACAGATTCACCTCCACCCCCTGCCATTCTGCCACCAAAAGAAGGCATTTATTAATAGTTTTGAGTTGTTCAAAATGTAAATGACAGTATCTCATACATACCCATCCATATTCGGGGGGGTCCCTAACTCGCGTTTTTTGTTTTTTTTTTGTTTTTTTTTGTTTTTTGTTTTTTAAACAGTGTGGTTCCATGCAATAAACCAATACAATCAGCTTACTATAGCCTATGACAAATACAGGCACACTTTTAACCATTTTAGATGCGCGTTGTTTTACAAACAGGAGAAAAAATGTGCATTACGATGCAGAATGTTATTTACAAATTAAATCTGATAATTAAAATAAATAAAAGACATTAATTGGCACCACACTGGTGCACAGTGCACTTAATGAATAAATGCCAGGTATAGGTACTGGCGCACGACCAGTGCATTGCAGAAACGAATAAACAAATAAAATAGGCTATAATGTATTTTTTTAGATAAATAAAAAAAAATACAATGATTTAAATAACAGTAATAACAACAAATGCCACTATCGGAGACGTGCAATCAGTGCACTTAAACAGATCCTCAGCCTGCACAATGATGACTGATTATTTAACGTTATGTAACCATCCAGGAAATTATGTTTTAACACAGCTGTTTGAACACATTCACAAATTCCACTCATAACAGGTGATCACGCAAAATTAAAAAAAAAAAACATGATGGCTCTCAACAGGTGGGTTCACGCAACTTACAGATTCACAAATCACACTCATAACAGGCCATAACGCAAAATAATAATAACTATAATTAAAAAAAAAAACATTAGCTCTCAGGTGGGTTCAGGCCATATTAAGCAGGCTGGCCTCTTACCTTAAGTTAAAGCAAGTCACTGCTAGCAGCGGGCGGCGCAGTAGCATCTGTCCCGGAGCGCTCGGCCTCGACTTCACTTTCTTCACCAGAGGCTGGGAGAGGAACGGGACCCTCTGTTGTGACATCGTCTCTCTCCTCATCTCTGGCCGCGACTGACACCTTTTTTGATGTGAACTCAAATTGTGCAAGTGACACACTCTGAGTTAGCTTCCGCTTAGCCATGTTATTGTGGCATCTCAACTAGCCGGCCTAGTCATTGCGCTGTGCTGGCGCACATGGCTAATTTGCATACATAAAGGTGCAGGACTTGTGTTAAACCAATAAAAGTTTTGAATTGTGAATACTTGATATGGCGACCTCTTAAACATATTTAATTGACCATTAGTGACAATCAAATTATCATATTATATTATATAGCCTAATTTATTTATTTTTTGACAACATTGAGACCCCCCCCCTAAATTTGGCTTTTGAGTCCTTCAGGGGGGCTCAAGGGTTAATCGGGGGGGTCCGACCGTATTTTGCACTCTGGATATCAGTCAATAATTACTTTTATTATTCACTGCAACAGTTTATACAGTGGCAGGGTGAAAGGTCTTGGCACAGTGATCTTCTGCAAGATCAGAGGAGTGAGCCTGGCGTCACTGACTGAAGGCAAAGACAACAACTGGTGGATTACCTTGCTGGCAGACGGGTCCAGAGGTGAGTTGTGTAGCCACAGAGCCAAGCACGTGTGTAACTAGGAGGGAAACTCTTGGTGGAAGTCAGAAGGCTGAGGCAATATCCAGGGCAGAGACGAGGCAGGCAGGTCGGGGACCGGTGAGGTCGGCAACAGGTGATCAGTCCGGGGAAAAACGCAAGCATGACACAAGAACAATCTGGCACTGAAGCAGAGATGGAGAAATGCAGCCAGGGCTGTCACAGGTGTGGGGAGTTGGCTTGATGGGGAGGTGTGGCTAACAGGTAGAGTGGAGCAGAGACCTGTGATGAGCAGACTGTGACAGATGGAGCCGTTTGTGGGCGAGGAACTATGTGGTCACATGCAACTGCCACTGGTACGGTCTCCCAAATTGGTCCTGGGGGATGGGTTAGACAAAGCGATTCAAATGAACTCGCATGAGGAAGACAAATCAAGGGCCTTAGTTACTGGAGACCTGAAACTAGGCCTCAGGAAGGGACTCGTTCACCCATGGGGCTTGGTTGGGCTTTACCAAAACGAGTGACATGGGTTTCCCCTTCTGTGGGCCCAGCACTTGGAGGAGGCGTCATACGAGTTAGGTGTTATGTGGAACTGGTAACGGTCGAAGGAATGGACCTTGCCATTCCGACCCTGGGTCACAGAAACTGGCCCTCGAGATGTGAGATGTCACCTCTGGTGGTGAAGAAACCAGAACTTGTGTGTGAGGTTAAGAACTGAAATAACCTACCTCTGAAGGATTGCTTGACTCTACTTTGGAGATGGTAGTGATGGAATGAGAAGCTCTGCATTCAGGAGGAATGTGGAGTAGAGCTGCTACTCCATATTGAGAGGGGCTGTCTAAAGGAAGTTTGGCCATCTAGTTAGAATGTCCTGTGAACACTTCCCAAGGGGGATTTTTGGGGCATATCGAACTGAAGTTCTGGCACAGATCTTGGACACACCGGAGAGATTACATCTTTAAGCTGGCATAGGTATGCCTTGATGTTCCCCCAGAAGTGCTGGAGGAGGTGGCCAGGGAGAAGGGGCATCTCGGCCTCCCTGCTTAGGCTGCTATTCCCATGACCTGAACTTGGATGAGTGGAAGTTTATGGATGAATGGATTGACCAAGTATTACAAATATACTGTATGTCACATAATAACAGACTGAATGTTCCTTTTTTTAGGGAAAAAGAACAAGGATGAGAAGAATAATGTGATGACAATAATGATGATGATGAGTTCTGTGGAGCCCAGTCTCAGGATCTATTACCAGACTAAATTAAGAAACAAACAAAAAAGAAAAAAGAAAAGAAAAATCAACTGTGCAGGCATCAGATAAATTGAGATAGTTGAAAAAGAACCAAGAAAACATAAACTTTGATACCAAGGTCATGTTCGAAGCACTTTTTAAAATCCCTGGTTATCTCGCAACAGGTTGAAGGGCACATGTGGTCATTCATCTGCTCACTAAATTATAGACTTCTTGTTTTCACTGTAGGTTGCCGTGAATTGCTGAGAGTGTGGTTAAGAGACAATGCTTTCCCTGCCCCCCCAGCCAGCACAGTTTAACCTTTAACATCACTTGCTATTGAATGGTTTCTGCATTTGACCGCTATGTGGTTTTCCTTTGAGCTTTTTTCTGTCACATTGATCATAGTGAAAACGGATTCCCAATGTCAATACATGCAAAAATGAAAAAATAATCTTTAATTTGTATATAGTTTGAATTGTTTTGATTATTTATTTCAAAAGGAGACCCCCTGTTCATGAGATCTCTCAAGTTAAGGCCCATCAGCTTTGCAATAAGATTACTAAACCAACAAATCCGTCCCAGTGCCACAGATACCAGTGGAATGTATCAATTTCAACAAGAGAGACAGAAAAATGTATTGGAACATGAATACCTTGCCTATTTCTTTCTATTGAGCTCATTTCAACCTCCTCGTCTGTGTTTCCTTACAAGGTGTGTTTGGGTTCACTCAGTGTCACCCTATGACTTCAGTATTCTACAACATACCAGTGAAGTCAAAACATGCTTTTATATCAAATATGTATCAGAAATGTGTGGATTACAGAAACACAGTGAAATCAGTTCCCTTAGGGCATGTCTGTGGGTCATGTGGGACACTTCCAAATCACTGATTCAGTTACAGAAATTCACACTGGTCTCGTTTATAGAGCTTGGACCCAGCCTCTTTGTCTTCCTTTAGAAAACAATTTATTAAAATCATCCTCAAGTCAGTGTCCTTTATCTTCAGAGTAATCATCTTGTATTTATAATTTTTTCTTGGACTCGGGGCAATGGTTCAGTTTTCCCTGGGTTCAAAGTAATAATACATTTGACATGAACAGTGGATCAATTCCATCAAAAATATTTAATGTTCATTTAAAGGTCTCCACATTTGTCTTTTTGCGTGAGATCAATATGAGCAAAGACATACCCGGTACTTTTTATTCTAAATGATTATACATGAAGAATGCATACCATTTTACCAAATGAAACAAAAAACAATTACAAAAACAAATAGCATTCTTAGATGTGACTCTTCAGATAAACCTGAGTGACCAGGGGGGAAGAAAAAATTGCAGCTAGTTGAATATGGGTGTTGTCAATAGGAAAAGGAAATCCAACTAGAAATTGCTATTTTTCTGATTGCTTTATTGCACTGTGATCCCATTTTATTTTTTTTATTTTTATAAATGTTTAAAATTGTGAGTGGGTGGAGGTGTGACCTTTTTATGACTTCTGAGGGGGCATATCACAAAATAATGGAATGGCTCTATTATAAAGTAATATAAACTGCCTGTTCCAGGGTGCAACACATCTTGTCATTATTTTTTCTTAATTTTATATAACGAAGAGGCCATATCTAATCCAGTTACAACCTGTCTCATAATGATAAGAAAAAGAACCCTGATCTGTATCAAAAGTTCACAAATTCTTCCTCTCATTGTTTTCTACTGTTCCAGAAAGTTTCATGACATTCACTCTGGTACTATCTTGTTGACAACATCCTTGAAAAAATTGCTGCATTTGTCTGCATTGGTGAAGAATGAAATAGAAGTCTGATAGAAAACACTCTTGATTGAACTCAAATTCAATTAAAGTCAAATTCCTTCGCAAAAGCTGTAATTCCTCAGTGATTGAGCGGTTAAGCATACAGTGTGGTACTGAAGGATGCTTTGTAATAACTGTCAATGTCTTTTTCTGGTAAAAACTTTTCTGTCAACAGAAGTGTGTATGTGTGTGTGTTTTTTGAACAGATTGACTGTACAGTATATAACAATTTAATGCTGAAATGTTCTCTTTAACAAGACGTTGAGTTAAAAAAGAATCACCTTATATCAATAAAAACAGATTATAATCCACAGGATGTATTGTATCTGGAGCTTGTAAAGTGCAGATGAATCAGTCACCATGTTTACTGGCTGCAGTGTGGATAAATTATAACGAAAGATGAAAGGATGAGTGAAGAGGGGAGAAGGAGTTGGTGTCATGTAGTCTACTTGCCCTTGAACAGTATACAAACACTCATTCTGTCAAATCCCCACCAAAAAGCTAATCTTAAAGCAGCAAACAAATTACAATTCACCATAAGTGATAGTTTCTGGATGGCTGAAATGCTACGAGAAAGGACTGACAATGAGCTACAAGTCAGGTGCAAGGACTGTCGGTCTGCCTCATGTCTTCACACTGTGACATCCTGTGTTGGGAACAGACTCACAAAAGATTCTGCAAGTGACACCAGTGTCAGTCAAGAGTTGACCCCTGGGGAAAAGTGGAATGAAATGTGTTAGTCTGTGCATATCAAAATGCAGCACTAAGAAACAGGCTGCTGGCATTCATCACTGCAACGTGTTTGCAGATGTTCTCCTAGGGACCTTTGTAATTTGGTACATTTCATATATTTGGGAGTTGTGCTCAGTTTATGTCCTCCCAGGTACATCAGGTGCAGTGAGGTCCAGTAGTATTTGGACAATGAGAATTTTTATTATTTTGCTTTTATACACCACCACAATGGATCGGAAATACACTAATAAATATGTGATCAAAACTTAGTCTATCTCCATTTATTCAAAAGGTTATAAAAAAAATGTGTTTATTACCCTATAGGAAATACACCCATTACAAGCAAATCAACTCAAAATATTTTGAAAAAGTGACCAAATTATAAACATACTCATATTTTTTAACACTTGGATGAAAGTCAGTGACTATCTGAAGTCCGGAGTCCGTTAAACTTCAAATTCTGTTTTCTATCTGCAGCCACTTTGCTTGTTTGTGAGCCACTGAAAAGCATGCTGTGTTGGTTTGAGAACTGAGTTGGCCATTTAAGAATGTCCTATTCTTCTTTCCCTTCAACAAGTCTTGAGTTGCTTTTTGGTTGCTTAAGGTTCACTTTGAAAAGGCAATCAACTTGGTATTAACCATTAGTATATTTTTCAGACAAAAAAAAGAAAATAAAAAAGGGCAGAGTCCGTTATCGGCTCAGAGGCGGTCATCCTGGAGGTGGTGGCTAAGGACAGAAAGCTGGCAAAATTGCACACAGTCGCGAATAATCCCTCTCAATCCCTACAAAAACATTTACACTCAAGAGCAGCTCCAGCCGCAGGTTCACGCAGTGGCCAGGGGCGTAACATCATGGTGATAGGCCCCGGTGCAAATATTTTTTTTGTGCCCCACGCACACCGCATGCACACAGTGCTTTGATCCTGGCTCTTATTTTCTCTAAACTCTCTTTTGTGCGCTGCTTTTTTGTTTAGGCTTGTTAAACATGATGCTACGCTATTTTTGTCGTCTGTTTTCTTTTGTTGTTTTTGTTCTTGCTGAAAAATGTGCCATCATCCATTTAACATGAATGACAAGTAGCCTATTGGTGATTGGTGTATTCCATTCACAAAAACTGTTTTTTTTTTTCCATCCTTAATGGGCCCCTGACGCTGTCTGGGCCCCAGTGCAGCTGCACTGCCGATATTTACGCCTGTGAACCCTGCTATTTAAAACTCATTCCTGCGCAGCCCTATCAGACTCTACAGCTCATCTGTTCATGTCAAACCACGGGTCATAACTAAAATTAAGCCTCCTCACAAGCTTGCTTTCAAAACATGCTCGTATACAGTATATAAAAGTTATTGCTTTTTGTCTTATTTTTTTTGGCTTCAGAAGACTGAACATCCTCTGAAATATATGTGAACACTTTTTTAATATGAAAAATATCTGGAATGTGCTCAAAGAAATTGTAAACATAGAGTCCTGGAACAGAGGGGAGATATTTGTAATAATAAAAAGGAGAGAATCATCAAATAAAACATAAAATGAAAAATATGGAGGGGAAAAAACCTTGATGATTAAAGAGAATAAAAAAAATAAACAGACACTAAAAAGGAGCCAGGCAAAGATGAGCAGCTGATGATTCTTTAAATTGAGATAAAGTGGTGTTACAGATTGAAAATCTCAGCAGAAATTAGCATCCCTGATGAGCAGGCTTCTCTGTTCAGGTATACTGCAGCACCTAAGCCTGTTTAGTCCGTACCTTAAACCAGCTGGGCTGTAAGAACTGGGAGATGTGAAATGGTGCGTGGCTATCTTCCCCTGGGACGTCGTAACAGCTGCTTCCTCCAGCTGTTGCACTAGCAGAAACAAAGAGGAAAGTCTGGCAGTTGCAGATTAAAAAAACAGCTGCGTGCACGTTTGAGCAGAAACATTTATAAGTAAGTAGGAAGTAATTTATGCTTACAGAAAAATCTATTTTATGTCATAAAGATGGTATTTATATTCACACATTTTGCAGTGCTCAGAAATCCCAGTTCCAGTTAACAGTAACTCTTTTGTCTCATGAAAAACAGCCCCACTCTCCTCCAGCTGATTTGTGCTCAGTCGGGATATTTATCTATAAGTGAATGCTGGACAAGGAATGCAGCCAGATGCATTTTGGAGTGTGATCACTGAGATTCTGGTGGAAATTAACTGAAATTTTTAACTCGTAAATAACGTTTACCTGCATTTTACTGAATAGCCAATTATATTTCTGTGGAAATAGTGTGGAAATTTAGAGCTACCTCAAACTATGGTCTTTTGAGAAGGTTTAGGGGGTTACTGAGAATTGACAATTGACAAATCACAGCCTCTCAGAGCTGCAAGCGACTGTCAGTAAGTAGTAGTAGTAAGACAGTTAAACTTAAACTAATCACGCTTATTGTTGGGATTTTTAGTTTGATATAGGGTCAGGAAGGTTACTTGTTATCATATTTACTCAGTTTATCACATGTAATATAAAAGGCAAGGCAAGTTTATTTGTATAGCACATTTCAGGAACAAGGCAATTCAAGGTGCTCACATGATGACATGCAGTGACTGATTGCAAAACAGATGTTACTCTTTTTCAGAAGGGTAAGTATTTTTTTTTCATTTTTGGCCTGCATCCAGCAATGAACCAACTCTGGACAGTGCTGAAGTACTGAAAGGTACTGGAAGGAATGAGGTAACCCATCATATTCAAGGAAAAGTAGTCAAGAATCTGGAATAATCATGATTGGAATTCACCCAAATATTTGGTGAAATCTAATTAAAGAAAATTAAGATTAGAACTGAAAGCTCAAAGGTAGAAAAGTAGAAATAAGACTTTTTTGTATAAATTGTCATGCAAAGAGAACTCCAGATATTAAGAACGAACAGCTGTGTAACCTTAAGAGAACCACTTATCAGGGAAACCAATCTAAAAGAAAAATCCTCAGTTTGCTCAAGAGCATAAAGCTTTATGTGTTCCAGAGTGATGGGCGTGTCAGCACAAGAAAAGCAGAAGCAGTAGCAGACCCCCCCTGCTGCTTTTCTCGGATGCATCAGTAGAGGTCGGCTGTAGTGTATTCATTGCAACATCTTTTGTCAAACTCCTTAAAGACCTGGGGATATGTGGCCAAGTCTTGCACCCCACTGTCAAAGAAATATCAGGGACTGCTGAGCGCTGCACCCAGTGGCTATGGATCAGGAGGAAAGACCCCAGTTGGGCTCCAAGAAGTTAGACACAGACCCAGGTCTGATCAGCCTGTGATGGGCCTGCCTCAGCAGAAGGTGTATCGTGATTGAAAGGTCAAAACACCCAATGACTGTGGGGTACACAACTGAAGATGTGTCCTTAGCCTCTATTGGTGGAAATCATCTGAAGTTTCTACTAGTGGAGGTCATCTGGAACTAATCTTGTGGAGAAGGCCTTCATGTTAAATGAGATACTGATCATCATGTCCCATGCTTCAGAACATTTCTTTGTGGGTCCCTCCAGGGTATCTTCATGGTTTTTGCATAAGGAAAATATTTCCAATACATCTCTTTCATTGCATATTATCTGGTAAATGTGAGTCAGGGTTATCCAGGGGATATTTCATGACCCACATTAGCCTACTAACATTACTCAGCATGCAAGAAGTGACCACACAGATGGTGCTGCCCTCCCCTCTCCAGACATCTCCTCCAGAGTAAATCAATCACATAATCTAGTGGGTTTGGGGAATATCTTAAAAAAAGCTTTGAGATACTTTCTTTTTTATATTTGCATTGATTCTCTCAAAGCTTAAAAACAGTGATTTACCATTGCTGCAACTGGAATACAGAGACAAGTCAAAGATTACGAAACCCTTCTATTATATTTGAGCCTGGATTATAGTTTATACAACACAAATAAACATGTTAAAGACTTTTATTTAATCAACTCTCCAGCATGACAACAAATACTTAATCTCTTTTTCACTTAATCTTGTCATCACCTTTGACATGAAAAGTTGAATTGAAATGCTTCCTAAAACACATATTGTCCCGACTCTAGGAAGCACTGTGTCTTATGTCATGTGCTCCAATGGCTACACGTGTGAAGTGCTCACTCATACGTGTCACTAAAGGGCTTTCAGCATGATGTTTGGGACAAAAATAGTCCCCTTTTTAAATGAACCATGAACAGCGCATGGCTTACTGCAGGCCTGAACATAGAAAGGCCACCTAATGATGCAGTGCACAAATGCACCACAGAGATTACATAGAGCTCAAATTTAAGTCCTATTTTCTTTAACCTAACCGTCCACTGGAATTAAAGAGGGACTCTTGGGTCAAGGAGCGCAGCTGATCAGGACTGATCGGGTCGGGTGCCAGCTGAATCTTTCATAACAGTTTTGTCATCACACCTACATGGTGCACACTCTTCTTAAGTTGGGACCTGACTGGGAAAATCTTACTGTGTGTGTGTGTGTGTGTGTGTGTGTGTGTGTGTGTGTGTGTGTGTGTGTGTGTGTGTGTGTGTGTGTGTCAGTGTGTGTGTGTGTGTGTGTGTGTGTGTGTGTGTGTCAGTGTGTGTGTGTGTGTATGTGTGTGTGTGTGTGTGTGTGTGTGTGTGTGTGTGTGTGTGTGTGTGTGTGTGTGTGTGTGTGTGTGTGTGTTGCGAAGGCTGATAAGAGTTGCTTAGACATGTCCTCTGGATGTCACGATACCCTGAGGAAGAAGGTGTCACTGAGAAGGATATCAACCACAAAACAAAGGGCTCTGCTCTGTGACTCCACGATCCTTTCACTGGCCTCACTTTCACACTCACTTCCCCTCCTGTGTCTCATTGCAGGCACGCATGCGTTCCCCTCACCTGTGCAAAATGTTTCTGTACCATTCAGATTTGCATGCTATCTATATTTTAGCCATGGTATTTTAAGAAATTATTCAATACCAGCACTTATATAAAACCTAAATTCAAACTAAAATTATAAATCTTTTTCTAGCTTACTATGAGAGGGATGGAAAACTGTGTTTCCTGTTGAATATGATCAAAATATTTTAATTCCGATCCTCTCAAATCCTTTAAGAAGTAACCACAACATAAATCCTGATGACTTTAGTGATCCCTTCATTTTTTTTCTAGTGCCAATATGCGGTTGTGGTTGAAATGATCAACGATCAGTGGATTGTTAGAGTTAAGTTTAAGAAAGACATCTCACCTCCAAAGCTGAAGTGGGATCACTATGGAAATATCTCCATTCTCTATTGCACCCCCACATACCGACATGTAATGGGCTCATCTCCATGTGCATGCCGCATTCTCGTGATTATTTATTGTGCTCTGTGCCCTGTGTGGGCCACATTTGGCGCTTTTACACTAGTACTGTACCTACTCAGCCCAAATCGACTCGCCTCTACTTGGTTGGCGCCTTTCCACTAGGGGTGGAGGTGTGCCGAGTAGATACCTTTTTTGTAACTGCTCTGCCGAGGTTCTAAGCGGCTGAGTCGGGCTGCATCTGACGTCATCACTCTACACGCCACCAATTGGTCAGGGGGTTGACTCAATCGCACAATAAAGTACGTCACAGCAGCTTCGCTCCAACCCTCCTACTTCTGATCTGGGCATTGAAAAGAAATGAGTCGAGTCGGGCTGAGTAGGTACTAGTGTAAAATCGCCAATTGATTCTGCATGAGTTTGGCTAACTCTATTTCTTAAGCCTCCTGCTTCAGAAATTCTTGAGAGCAAATATTCCACTTGACTCTGTCCACCCTGCCAGAGAGAATGCATTATGGATCACGAACTCTGCAGGTATCGTCTCAGCCTCCACCAGGCCAGACTTTCACTCCAGGTTTCCTCACTCTGCACATTTGCCTCAAGCAAACAAGCAGGATGTTTACATGCACTAACAAAAAGTCGAATTATGCCTTTGTCTGACTGATATTGATGTGTTTAAAAGCCATGTATACACCTTAGTCAGGCTGTAGTCGACCAAACTGGATCTCTTGAAATTGAGCTATTAGTGCCAGATAATTAGGTTCTAATTCAAGCTATTGTATACACAAACTACAGTTAGCTGAGATATTGACTGCCCTGGGACTCCCCCTTCCGGAAATGACAAGACCACAGAAGCGGGAAGAACAACAGGCAACGCAACACAACAACACAATGCAGAAGAAGAAGAGGAAGACTTTGCGTGCATCTTACCTGCAACATGATCAGGCTTTCACGCAGTAAATTGTTTTGAAGATTGCATACACAATATTCTATTAGCCATGAAAGAGGCCTATGAGAGGACGATGCTGCGTTAAACAGAGGTGAAGCCAAGGGCAGAACAGCAAGGCTGGATAACAGCAGTCTCTAATTAGAGGTCGACTGCCGTGCCTTCATTGCAACATCTACTGTCAAACTCCTTCAAGACCTGGGGATATGTGGCTAAGTCTTGCACCACACTGTTAAAGAAATATCAGGGACTGCTGAGCGCTGCACCCAGTGGCTATGGATCAGAAGGAAAGACCCCAGTTGGACTCCAAGAAGTTCGACACACACCCAGGTCTGAACATCTTGTGGTGGGCCTGCCTCAGCAGAGGGTGTATCGTGATTGAAAGGTCAAAACACCCAATGACTGTGGGGTACACAACTGAAGATGTGTCCTTAGCCTCTATTGGTGGAAATCATCTGAAGTTTCTACTAGTGGAGGTCATCTGGAACTAATCTTGTGGAGAAGGCCTTTACGTTAAATGAGATACTCACCATCATGTCCCATGCTTCAGAACAATTCTTTGTGGGTCGCTCCAGGGTATGTTCATGGTTTTTGCATAGAGGAAATATTTCTAAGACATCTCTTTCATTGCATATTATCTGGTAAATATGAGTCAGGGTTATCCAGGGGATATTTCATGACCCACATTAGCCTACTAACATTACTCAGCATGCAAGAAGTGACCACACTGATGATGATGCCCTCCCTCTCTCCAGACATCTCCTCCAGAGTAGCTCAATCAAATAATGTCCGTTGGATAATTTCACTCTGACCATAATAATGAACATGGGAATCCTGCCAGTGAAACAGAAGCCCACTGTCTCAACTACAACAAGATACATGTTGTTTAGATACATGTATCTGGAGCAAAGAGAGTTTAGAGCTTGAGAGTTTTAAGAAGCTCTTAAAACAAAATTATTAATTTAAGTAATGATAGTGGCAGGGGCCTTTCTGTGTGGAGTTTGCATGTTCTCCCCGTGCTTGTGTGGGTTCTCTCCGGGTACTCCGGCTTCCTCCCACAGTCCAAAAGCATGCATATTAGGTTAATTGATGATTCTAAATTGCCCGTAGGTGTGAGCGTGAGTGTGCATGGTTTGTGTGTTTATATGTGGCCCTGCGATAGACTGGTGACCTGTCCAGGGTGTAACCCCCGCCTCTCACCTGAAATGAGCTGGGATAGGCTCCAGCAGACCCCCGTGACCCTAAAGGATAAAGCGGGTATAGATAATGGATGGATGGATGGAAGTAATGATAGTGCAGAAAGGTTAGTTTGACTTGGGGAGTGATTTGTGTCTACAGGTCTTCCAGACTGACAAGATTTCCAACTCCAACAGTACGACTATCGTAAAAATAATTTTGTGCAGCATGCTGAAAGCTAACTGTACTTTTGTAAAGCTGCAATGCACAGGATACACGGAAAAATGTTTAAATCCATAGCCAATGTAAAAAATAAGAGGGGGGGGGGCGGACCGCCAGCACACAGCTCCCGAAGCTCCGGCCTGCAAACATGCAAAAAAGAGAAAAAAGGGGACCAGCATAAGAAACTACAGGAACGATGGACAAAAATGATGGCTATGAGATACTTTATAATAAATAAAAATGGAAATGGAGAAGAGAGGAAGGGAAGAGGAGAGGAGAAAAAGCATAGACATATATAAAGGCTAGATGACTCGCCCGCGCTGCTGCCAATGCAGAGCGACGTCGTCACACGGCGGCCATCTTGCCACAGGCAAGATGGCCGCTTGTGTTTAATGGTGCATGTGTTTGTGTTTAATGGTGCATGTACTGCTTAAACAACCTTAACTTGCTCAATTCTCAACAGATTTTCAAACAGTTTGGTTTGTTATGAACGTCAGAGATGTAGTTATGACACTGCATACTTGTGAATAATTATAAACATTGAAAAAACGTACTTTTGTATAATACATATATTATTACCTTATAACATGTATATATATATATATATATATATATATATTATTACATTATAACATGTTTATATATTATTACATCATGATGTATTTATATTATGACATTATAACATGTATATGTATATATACATATATATATATATATATATATATATATATATATATATATATATATATATATATATATATATATATATATATGTTATAATATAAATATTACTAAGAATACTATATAAATATTAATTTAATATAAACACCATGTCATAGCTATCTGTTTCTTGTTATTTTCATACAAAAGTACGTTTTTCAATGTTTATAATTATTCACAAGTATGCAGTGTCATAACTACATCTCTGACGTTCATAACAAACCAAACTGTTTGAAAATCTGTTGAGAATTGAGCAAGTTAAGATTGTTTAAGCAGTACATGCACCATTAAACACAATGTTATGAGTGAGCGTGCTCTCCTGTGGCAAGATGGCCGCCGTTGAACGACGCTGGAGACTCCACCTTGAGTCATCTAGCCTTTATATATATCTATGAGAAAAAGGGTGAGAGGCACTGCCCAGTGGATCATGTCCGTGCCCCCCTGCAGCATAGGCCTATAGCAGCATATCTACCACAAGGCTATATATGAGACTAACTATTATAGATGATAACGATCACACTCTCCACATACCCCTGGCAGGACAAAGAAGCTGCCGCACTGAACAGCTGAACTCACTGCATCCTCAACTACAAAATGCCATATTCAGTGAGTAATTTAAGAGCTCTTTACCAAGGATCTGTTCTTTCTCTGTTACACACACACATTTTTAGCTGATACCCAAAGTATCAGGATGTGAAGCACAGCGCTTTTCATTTCAGAGATGCTTCACACACACATACCCTGCCTGTTATCTTGCCTACAGCTAATCAGAGTTTCCCACAAACAGCTTATTTATTTTTCTCTTTCTCATTGAATTAAACCCACTAGGCTGCTGTTGGCTTTGAGCAACTCAGGGGGCTATTTTGAGTAGCTCACAATTTTGTCCAAAGTCTGATCACAGAGGAGAGAGAGCTTAATTTCACTATGGCTTCTGTAATGTTTTCTCCTCTTTTTTTTTCTCCTTTAGGGTTGTGATTATGTAAGTCTGGTCACATGAACAGAGACACAGATGTGACTCAAACTGACGAACTGGCACATTCACAAGAATGCACACACGCGCACAAACAAATACACAGTTTTTGTATGCTCATAGCATTCAATCCCCTCAGACAATGATAAACCAGCTCATAAACATTTTTTTGAGAGGCACCTGTCAGACAACCTGACAAATCTTTATTGGGATGAATTTTTGTCGCTTTAAAAATTCTTTTGACTATATAACCAGATTTACGCGTCCACAACAGAAGTCATATAAGACCACATGGACATGCTTTTAGCCAAACGGCTAAGAATGTATTAATATCAGAGAGGAAATGCCAGTTATGCATTCATATCTAATAGCAATTGATTTACAAAATTAAAATCCATGCCAAACAAATTCAGACTGAAAAATGTCATAGTGTATTAACTTATTGCAGAACTTATTGGGAAAAGTATTTTGCAGAAAAAAGCCACTACGTACTTGAGAGCAAATAATTGGATGCTTGCAGTACCATCTCAGAAACAGAATAAGCACATTGTTTAGGGTTTAGATTTGGAAATATGTCATAAAGTAAGCCTTTCTGATTCGTCCCGGTATGTCACAGACACAGTTCAGGAAAGAATTATCCAGCCTCCCATCTTAAATCACCACCAAATTTAATTTCAAAGATTTTGGCATTCACTGTGGGCAACAGAACCTCTTCCTGAGCCTCGTCTTCTTCTTCTTTTTAAAAATAAATCAAAACAACCAACCAAAAGGCAACAACAAATCTTGGGGCATATGGATGCCACATGTACAGATTAAATTTGCTGACTTAATCCACCATAGATTTACTAAAACTTGAGTTAAAAGGGACCTATTATGGCATTTAATGTATATTTTAAACAGGCCTTGAATGTCTTAAAAACAATCTAAAGCTTGTTTTTTCTACATAAAACAGAAATTCAGCCTGTGGGCCATGTCTATAGTTTTACCGCTTCTAACCTCATTATCTGTGAGGGATTCTGAGGGGAGAGGGAGGCTATGATAATGAGGCTCTGTGCTGATTGGCTGTCTGAATGATGTGTAGCAGGGGAGGGAACAAAGCCTCGCTCGGGGGAGAAGAGCCGGCTGCGTACACAAAGCGTGTCCCATGCAAGGGAGCTTCTGCGACAAAATAAATTCCATTGCTTTATTTTTTTTTTATTGAACTGTTCTAACTGGCCGCGAGTTTAACGGTTTCAGTGTGGACAGAGAGCGTCCGATGTCACGCAGCTTGACGCGATAGTCGGACGCTCGCATTCAGTTACACGGTGTAAACAGATCTTAGGAGCATGAGGCTCCTTTTAAGAAATTAGACTCTCTAGCGCCACCCTTCACCACGACGGCCGTCGGGGGTACTGCAGCCAACAGCGAAGCCAGCACGGGAGAACGGGGAGAACGTGCATGCAGCGTCATGTGACGTCACATCCGCAGCCCAGCGCGGGAAATTTGGGCCCGAATTGCAGCACATTTTGCAGCACACAGCCTGTTCAAGGCAACGGAGAGATACACTAGAGGGCTCATTCTTTTGGGTTTGGAACGCTTCATCTGACATTATTACTAGAAATCTTGAAACGTATACGAATTTTTTTCATAAATCCTGCCTCAATCCGGCCTCAAGCTCCTTTAAGCCTGAATTACGGTTCTGCGTTAAATCGACGCGTACCCTATGCCGTAGGCTCTGCGTTGGTGAAACGCGGAACCATAAATCAACCTTTAGTCACCTCATCTTCACACAGGAAGATTTAATTGAATTCTAAACACAGTTCTTTAATTCGATTCCTCATCATTTCATTTCTTATGTTACAAGACAAATGAATCATGTTAACTGTAAAGAAATCACAACACTGAATGTTCACAAATGACAGCTTTATTGTTAAAAAAATAAAAGAACATTAGTTGTATATAAATAACATGTATGCACTATTGCTGGCTCAAGGAAGGACCGTGCATTTCTTCTGAAGGTGTCGTTGAACAGCTTCAGGTGAATTGCTTGAAAGATCTGAAACCATAAACAGAAGAAAAATGTATTACTAATAGAGCTCCGGTGTTACCTAACGAGTGAGTGCTCCGTTAGGTAACACTGGAGCCACCGGTGCCACTCACCGGCCCGGTCCGGTGAGTGGTCCCGGTGCTCCGGAGCTAAGCTAAATACTTAGCCCATGCAAAGATCATACTTGTAGACAAATATAAATAACATAAAAAATGAACGTCACTTACCGCTGACTCGTGTGCAGTTGCCGGGTCCGTACTGTTGGTACTGATCCTTTTATGAGGGTAAGTGTCGATGCAAAAACTGTCCCTCGCTGATCAAACAGCCACCGCTTCCAAACATTGGCGGACACTCCAGCCGGCAGAATTAGTTATGGGCGTGGTTTCAGCAGCGGAGGAGACTGAGGCGTGGTTTGCATTTTGCTTATGTAACGAAAATGCACAAATCTGAACGGCTCGTAAAAGTCACATGACACTGGAAGGATCCTCCGGGCGGGGTGTACAGACCCTGCAGAATTTAGTTGCATTCCTCCTTCTCTGAGTTCTCAGGGTGAGGGGAGACCACTTTATATATGTTAAAGCAAGAAAAAACGTGTTTTTCACAATAGGTCCCCTTTAAACTAAAACGACTTATATGACTAAATTATTACTTAAACCGACTTTTTCTCACCAAAAGACTATGACTAAACCTAAATCAACATTTACCCAGGTTAAAAACATGAACTATGTCACATCCACTTCAGTTCCATACCTGCCTCACTCACCTGCCAGCTCTGCCTCCTCATGTCACTATGGTTTCTCCCACTTTCCACACCTGCTCCGCATCTGCAATCAGCCCTGTGCTGCTACTTAAGCACTCCACTCCCAGCCAGTCACTGCCAGATAGTTCTTGTGTCATGCCTGGCTTTCCAGCGTTTTTTTCCCCGGACTGATCACCTGTTGCCTGTCTCCGTCCTGGTAATCACCTCAGCCTTCTGTCCTCGACCAGTTCTGCCTGAACGTCTCTGGTTTCTGTTTGCCTGCTCCCTGGGCTTCCTGGTGATTCCTCTGACCTGTGTTTCAGCTCCTGTGTTCCAGCTTCCAGATCTACCCAGCGCTCACACCAGCTGTTTTCTGGTATTCACTCTCCTGCCACTCATAGCGTTACCATGATCCTGAGGACTGAACCCTGCTCTATTGCCTGCTGTGAGGTTGACTTTAATAAAGACTTTTACTGTAACACTCTGTGCTGTTGTGCTGCATTTAGGTCTGCCACACACCCTTGTCAAACAATGCTCTTGAGAACCAGTACTTAGTTTTCCTGTTTGTGGACTCAAATTGGTGCAACGTGGCTGATTTGACCATCTGAAGTTTAACATTTAGTCATCAGAGATCTACAGGTTGCAGAGGATTTCTTTATGAACATAAATAACATTGATATGATGTCGTCAGATTGGTCATTACATGTTTTTCCGCTAAATAAAACATGTCTCATCCTATGCACTCAATGTGCACATTTCTACTTTACGACTGTGAAAAGGATCACAGGATTCTTTCGGCTTCATTAAAAAGGACTGTAGACAACGTCACTCACTCAATCCAGCCATCAATCCTGATCACGTATTTTTTCATGCTAATAATTACATACCCAACCTGACAATGCACTTTAAAAAACATGTGATTACAGCAAACACAAGCACAGGTATGGCACACGCAAAGGCTCAGTCTGTATGCCTTAATCTATTTTTGTTTTATGCGCAACCAGCAATGTGTAGCAGAGGGTGAATGATGAAGGCAGCTCAATTAGAGCTTAATGCATATTATCTAGAGCAGTGTAAACTGTTTGTATTGTAGTCCCACAATCCACCTGAGTTATGTTGTAACCGCTGTGTTGAGATTAAAGGGACTCACATCCACATAATGGTCTCGTTATTGAATCCTAACTATCTTCTATTCATAAAAAGTATTGATGGCCCCATACATTTGAAAGACCACAGAATTGCATGTCCACACAAATCTTTATGTATCTGATTTAGCAGAACTGGTGTAGTGATATGGATGGATTTCTTTTAATATAGGCGTGGAACAAAACAGAAAATGCTCCATACTTTAAATGAATTAATTAAAAAGTTAAAAGGTTATAGCCAGAACTTCAAGATAAGATATACGGACATAATTTTTCCTGTATTCTGGTTTCCATAATACTGTATTTAAAGGGGACATATTATGGCATTTAATGTATATTTTAAAAAGGCCTTGAATGTCTTAAAAACAATCTAAAGCTTGTTTTTTCTACATAAATCAGAAATTCAGCCTGTGGGCCATGTCTCTAGTTTTACCGCTTCTAAAGCCTTTTTCTGTGCTTCATTCTGAGGGGAGGGGAGGCTATGATAATGAGGCACTGTGCTGATTGGCTGCTTGAATGACAGCAATGATAGCAGGGGAGGAGACAAAGCGTCGCTTTCTGGTGTAACGCGGAACCATAAATCAGCCTTTAGTCACCTCGTCTTCACACAGGAAGACTTAATTTAATTCTAAACAGTTACACCTAGGGTTGCCACCTTTCAGAAATAGAAATAAGGGACGCCCTGATTTCAGGAGCGCAGGAGCCAAAAAAAAAAGCCCCAAAACTTCTAAACTGAATAAAAATGTGTTTATTTTATATGAAAAAACTAAATGCTTTGATTTAAAGTTTAAAGTGCTTTAATAGCATTGAACTTGCAGGACTGTACAGACAGCCAACCATACTAGCAACTGAAATATCCTCCTATGCTATGTATGTCCACATCAGCCCAGTTGTGTAATATAGCCTACAGGTGAAGAATATGGTGTAAAAGTTAATTTATTTCAATAATTCAACTAGAATATGGTGTAAACGTTAATTTATTTCAATAATTCAACTAGAATATGGTGTAAGGTTAATTTATTTCAATAATTCAACTAGAATATGGTGTAAAAGTTAATTTATTTCAATAATTCAACTAGAATATGGTGTAAAAGTTAACTTATTTCAATAATTCAACTAGAATATGGTGTAAAAGTTAATTTATTTCAATAATTCAACTAGAATATGGTGTAAAAGTTAATTTATTTCAATAATTCAACTAGAATATGGTGTAAAAGTTAATTTATTTCAATAATTCAACTAGAATATGGTGTAAAGGTTCATTTATTTCAATAATTCAACTAGAATATGGTGTAAAAGTTAATGAAAATATGGTACAAATTGTGTCCCGTATTAGTTCAATACGGGACGCAACATTTTTTTTTCAAATAAAGGACAATTCCGTATTTTACGGGACGGGTGGCAACCCTAGTTACACCACAGTCCTTTACTCCAATTCCTCATTTCATTTATATTACAAGACAAATGGATCATGTTAACTTTAAAGAAATCACAACACTGAATTTTCACAAATGGCAACTTTATTGTTAAAATATATAAATAACATTTGTGCACTATTGCTGGCTCAAGGAAGGACCGCGCGTCTTCTGAAGGTGTCGTTGAACAGCTTCAGGTGCATTGCTTGGCAGATCAGAAACCATAAAGAGAAGAAAAATGTATTACGGTACTAATAGAGCCGCCGGCGCCCGGAGCTCCCCCGGAGCCCCCGGGTTCGGAGCTCCGGGAGCAGCTCCGGCAGCTCCGTATGCGGCCCCGGTGCTCCGGAGCTAAGCTAAATACTTAGCCCATGCAAAGATCATACAAATATAAATAACATAAATTAACGTCACTTACCGCTGACTCGTGTGCAGTTGCCGGGTCCGTACTGTGGGCACCGATCCTTTTATGAGGGTAAATGTCAATGCGAAACCTCATTTTAACTCTCCCTCGCGGTGGAAACAGTCACCGCTTCTAAACAATGGCTGAAGCTCCAGCCGGCGGAGAGAGCTGGTTGTGGGCATGGTTTCAGCAGCGGAGGCCGACCTATGGAAATGAGCGCCTATGGTGACGTCACCATAGGCGCAGATTCAGAACGGGCCGTCAGAAAGTCACATGACACTGGAAGATTCTGCAGGGCGGGGGTACAGACCTTGCAGAAATTCATGGGATTTCATCTTTTCTGTGTTGGCAGGGTGAGGGGAGACCACTTTATATATGTTAAAACAAGAAAAGACTTGTTTTTCACAATAGGTACCCTTTAAGGTTTTCTCATCAAATAATGAACTTTGTATAAGAGATTTTATTTTACCTTTATTTTACCAGGTTAGTCCCATTGAGATCGAGGATCTCTTTTTCAAGGGAGACCTGGCCAAAAATGGCAGCTTTAAATGTTACAGAAAAAACAACAAATCGACAACAGAAATAGAAGGACAATGCAAAATACATCACAAAACAGAGCCAGTAAATAAGTTACAATACTTAAGGACAGTGACATGTACCAACAGTCATTTAAAAAGGCATTTGTAAGAGGTTTAAAATCAGACAATGACAAATGTGTTTAGCTTCAGGTCTTTTTGGAGGCTATTCAAAGCAAGTGGGGCAGAACAGCTAAAGGCTTTCTTCCCTAGATTGGTCCTTGCACTTGAAATGGACAGCAGGATAGCATCATTTGATCTCAGGCTATAACTACTGATGGCTTTCAAATTGATCAGAGAACAAATGTAAAATGGAAGTTTACCTAATATAGCTTTGTATATGAACAAGTGGGTCATTATACGAAAACGTGCCATTTCTCATTTTTAATGTTTGATTTTCAAAATACTGTTTTAAAAGTCTTTAAGCCCCTTGTTTGATAAAGTAGATCCTTACCTCTCAGAAAAATGTGCCGTGCCATCTCAGGCTATCTTACTTTTTTTATTTTTTTCACTTATAATCAACATGCATATATGTTTCGTCAACCCTGTTACTGACATATAAATTACTGTTTGAAAAGGTTTTAAATCCATATTTAGAACAAATCTGATATACTATGAAAGATAAACCCCCCCTTGTTACACTAGGTGTGTTTGCAAAGTTGAGAATATTGAGGAGTTTACTTTTTTCCACTGATGAATATCCTCATTTACAATTGACACTTTCACAACATCTTCTGGTTTAAGAAAAAGTTATGGAAAGAAATAACAACGCCTCAATTTCTGTGAGTGGATCATTAGTCTCTTTTACTTAACATATAAAATGAGTTAATTTTACATTTGTCTTTTCCTTTTTTAAATTATATTAGAATATTATACAAGTAACAGGACTGACACCTCAGTAACAGGGTTGACAACATTTACCATATTGGTTATACTGCTTGTTTAAGTTACAGTTTTAGGTGTAATGGAGTTATAATAGGACATTCATAAACCTTTAGTTCAACATGATTAATCGGAATATTTTGGAGAGATTTATTGAGAGGTTTTAGCATAGAAGATGATGGAAAAAATGATGATGATGATGATACTGCGAATGTAAATGTGTTTTATTCAAAACATGAAGGATATTGAAATGACATCACAATTAAGTGATCTATTGAACAAGTTTGGCCTTAACAGAATAAACAACAGTCTCTTTATCTGCTGTGCCCCCTCAAACGCAATCAGTGGTATTTGTTCCAGCTGTACTCCTGCACACCTGAACTCCACACACCTGTGTCCAGGTAGCTCTATTTCTCCTGCTCAACCAATCAGCATCAAGCCATTAGCTGGATCAGGTGTACAGGAGTAGAGCTGGAACAAATACTTCCTGGTAGGTGTGCCTTGTAGGACTGGGTTGAAAAACACTGCCCTAGTTAATAACAGCAGTAAACCTCTGTGACGAGCGACAGCTGAACAACCATCCTGGTCAACAATTTTGGCAGAATGACAATTACATCAATCTGACAATAGTTTGCCCACACAAAAACTCTGAGCAATCTAGAACCGCAAAAAAACTCCCAGATGGATATGACATTTTCAGAACTTTCTCACCTGTGTAACTTAATATTTCTATTTTGCTCCAGTGTATAGAGTGCAAACCATAATGCTAATTATCACTTCACGTAACATTCCTGTCTGCCTACCCAACACGTTTTGACCAGATGTCTTTCCGTATTTCTACGTGCCGTGCTGTCACTCTAACAGGAGCAGGAATCAGTCTTAGAATGTCATCGAACATGTACCAGATACTGTCCTCACGGGCTGGCCAGAAATATCTATTCCGGCCAACACGGTGCATGCACTTCACTTGGGCATAGCCTTCATCTGTTGCCATGATAATTCCTGGGTAGAGCTGCTTGTCATATGTCAGGACACACCATTCTCCGATAATCTCATCATCATTCCAGTTGATCTCCTGGGGTTCCTGAATTTCCTCTGTCAGGTGCTCCTCTGACTGGGTTGGTGTAGGTCTGACTGGGTTGGTGTAGGTCTGACTGGGTTGGTGTAGGTCTGACTGGGTTGGTGTAGGTCTGACTGGGTTGGTGTAGGTCTGACTGGGTTGGTGTAGGTCTGACTGGGTTGGTGTAGGCCTGACTGGGTTGGTGTAGGTCTGACTGGGTTGGTGTAGGTCTGACTGGGTTGGTGTAGGCCTGACTGGGTTGGTGTAGGTCTGACTGGGTTGGTGTAGGTCTGACTGGGTTGGTGTAGGTCTGACTGGGTTGCTTGAGGTTGCCTGAGGTTCCTCAGCCTGGATAATTTGAGGGCCCTCTGGCAGTGGAGGGAAGATGAAGTGGTGAGTGTTGAAACATTTGCAGGACAGGTTCTTCAATGTGGCACACAGACAGCTGACGTCCCTGGAGATCAAGTGGCCTTTTCTGTTGGTGACCACCTGGTGTATTCGCATTGTACCCTGCACCCCAACCTGGGACTTGCTGATTGGGCCGGAGCTTCGGGAGCTGCGTGCTGGCCTGCGGTCCCCACCCCTGGTCATCCCGTTGCTGCTTCCACCTGCCTGCTGTGCTGTTGCCGTCCCTGACCCACCAGTCTGGCCCTCGGCAGGAGGGTCCCCCCTTATGAGCCTGGTCATGCTCAAGGTTTCTTCCCTCCTAAAGGGGAGTTTTTCCTTGCCACTGTTTGGCTTAAGGTTTTTCTCCCACTAGGGGAGTTTTTACCTGCCATTGTTTATGTAATAACTGCTCGGGGGTCATGTTCTGGGTATGGGTCTCTGGAAAGCGTCTAGAGACAACTTTTGTTGTATTAGACGCTATATAAATAAAATTGAATTGAATTGAATTGTCCCTGGGACCGATGCGATGTTTGCTGGCATGTTACAGTATGCATCCACTATGTTCTGGGTTTCCACATAAAAGAGCTTCACTGTCGTGCTAGTTGTCAGTAGCGCTCGGTATAGTGTGGCGGCATCAGGGATGTCACGTCCTTGACTCACAAGCTGATCTGCCAGTCTTTTTAACACTCCCCCAACACCATCAGGGGCTCCCTTGCCATGGCTCGCTTCGAAGAAATTCCAGGTGCCACTCTGAAAGCCTCTCTTGCTCAATTCAGTACTGAACAGGAAGAAATTACCCTTCTGTCTGTACTGAGTACACGGGCCATCACTGAGGAAGTGGACCACAGACACAGATGGATGATGGGCTTGTACATAGTCCAGTACTGGCTCAAGATGTTGCCAGATTGCCGGGGGACCTTTTTGCTTGGATGTGCATATTAAAATGTGCATATTATGTAAATACTATTTGTAAGAGAAGTATATTTTCATGTACACACAACAGCATATACTTTTGTCAACCCTGTTACCCTAGAATGGTAACAGGGTTGATGGTAACAGGGTTGACGAAAAATGTTGTTGGCAGCCATTACTAGCCATGTGGTAAAGGTCATGACACCACATGGTGTGCATTTCTGAGAGGCTTAAATGTTGTTATATATGCACATTTAAAAGTTCAAACAAATTACTTTTTAACATATGTTTTTGTGGTAACAGGACTGACACAACGAGCTCGTCCCTCTCTGTCAGACATTGCAAAACTCAAAGAAAATTCATTAAAAGAAGAGGACACTTTCTTGTCTTTTCACCATCAACTTCATAAAAGGCAGATGATGTCACTTCCTGGAAATGATGCAACTTTCGGAACAGTCCATTGTGTCTGAAGGGGCGTTTTCATTAAAAGTAACAGGGTTGACGACAACCTGGGGACCTCACTAAATTGTTGTTTTTTTCAATATTTTAAACATATTAAGAATAAAACTCATTCATGAGTAATGAAATGACACTTCAGGCTTTATATAAGTTTAAGTTTTTATATAAAAGTCTGACTTTTTTGGCCTCAATAGCTGGTGAAAGTGTAAAAATCATACTCAGGGACAGGTCATTTTTACAGTTTTTGCAAGATGCTTTGCACAGAAAGTGTTTAAAAATCTTTAAAAACAAAACAAAACAAATATTAATTTGTTTTTATGTTACAGGACATATCATGTAAACTAAATTATGATTTAAAATTTTTTTTTAAATTGTTTATTCAGATTTACAGAGCAATTTTGTTCAAGGGACACAAAATGGCACGTTTTCGTATAATGACCCAAGTACCAATGACAAAGCCTCCGCCATGTCAGTGAAGGTAAGCCAGCCTTGGAGTACAGAATGCAATGATGGGTAGAGGTTTACACTTTGTGACAAATCTCAGTGCACTATGATACACAGTGTCTAACATATGCAAGAACTGGGCAGGAGCATTCATATACAATAGATCACCATAATCCAAAATTGGTAAAAATGTCACAGAGACCAGTCTCCTCCTTGCCTCAAAGGAGAAACATGCCTTGTTTCTGAAGTAAAACCCTATCTTTAGCCTCAGTTTTTTAAGATTATTTAAATGCACATTAAAAGGCAGTCATCAAGCTAGATGCCAAGATATGTATAATTGGATACTACTTCTATTGATTCCCTGAGCAGTAGTGATGTCTAAGGTAGTCACTGGCTTCTTCCTAGCATTTGAGAACTTTTGTTTTATCAGCATTTAAAATTAGCTTTAGTTGCGAGAGCTGAGTCTGGAGAACATTAAAAACAGCGTGCAACTTAGCAAGAGCCTCTGGAATGGAGGGGCCAACACAATATACCACTGTATCATCTGCATGAAAATTAAAGTTAAACTCTGTATTGAGTCCTTGACCTTCATTGGCCTGAATTAGTCCCGCCCCTTCTTCTGATTGGTTGTCCCTATTTTCTGCTATAACTTTTGAATGGTTTGACATAGGAAGTGGGTGTGGGTGGTTTCATTTCTGATATGCTTATGGGGGACGGTGGCCATGAGTGCGAGGGCCCGTTCATCGCTGCTTGCAGCTTTAATTAGTTTTTTTTTGTTAACTCAAACTAGGGCTGGGCGATATGGACCAAAGGTCATATCTCGATATTTTCTAGCTGAATGGCGATATTCGATATATATATCGATATTTTTTCTGTGACATAATTGGGGTTTCCCCCAAAGCATTATAGCATAGCATCTCCATTAGCTTCATTTTTTTCTGAGGCAAACCCTTAAAAAAACAGTCAGTTTTAATACAAAGCCACGTGCCAAATGTCGCACAGAGGTCTGCACAATATCAAAATGTATAAAACAAATGAAATAAAAAAACTGCCTGCATATATAGAATAAAAATGCTTCTTGAATAAAATAAAACAAATATCCCTTTCCTGCATAACAATTCAATTAAAATACACTGTGCAATTAATACAATGTAGACAGTAACAGGCAGACTTTTCCACTGAGGTTGACAGTTGTGCAAATAACAAAACATTTGTGCAAATCTCAAATAAAACATGTAAACAGATATTGCATCTCTTTGGGCAAATCTCAAATAATTACAAGTCAACTACTGTACATTTTACAGATTTTGTGCCAGGAAAACTAATCTGTCAACACTGTCAGGTTTCAGCACACAAAGGTACTTTTTTGCCAGCGCGAGGGGTCAGCGTTGATTTACAGACAATTTGTCACAAAATAAGCTATATCGATATAAACGATATTGTCTCGTACCATATCACGTTTGAAAATATATCGATATATATTAAAATCTCGATATATCGCCCAGCCCTGACTCAAACATAGTACAAACATCAAAAAGAAAACACATACCTGTGCAACAGGAAAAAAATCAGTACACCACGCGTTTTTATCAGTCTCTCTGACGAACACCTTTAAGAGAGAGCCGCAAAAAGCTGGATGAGAATCTATCTGAAATGGCGGCTAGCCTCGCTTAAACCACCGATTTCACCAGCAATACTCAGCAGTGCTATACAAAGTAAAACACACACACACCTAAATGAAAAACACGCTACATTAATATAATACAGCATAACAAACACATAGCACAGGTTTATGCATCTTTAACATCCTCTTTATCAACTTTTTTTTACCAGAGCGCACTTGTCTTACCTCTCTTCAGAAAGGCAAAAAGCTGTCTGAAGAAAAGTGCGCGGAAAAGCAGGAAGTGACCTCGCGTCACAACAAAACAAAGGAAATTAACAAAATAAAAGCTTCCTTACCAAAATAAACTGGACTTTTGGTGAAAATTAACTAACTTATTTATACATCGGTTAGATCAGCATCATTTACATTTTGACCTAAACTATTTATATAAATACAAAATAAAACAGAACCCTGTGGTACCCCATTTCGGATGTTAAGCCACTCAGAAGTGAAACCATCGAATTGGATACATTGGGACCTTTCCGCTAGTTTACAAACCACCCCACTGCCTGCTCAGAAATGCCAATACTCGTCAGCCTCTGCCTCAGAATATGATGGTCCACAGTATCAAAAGCCTTTGACAGATCAAACAGGGCTGCACAACTCTGTTTACTATCAACAATGCCATGTCATTCACAACCTTCATTGTTGCTGAAATGGTGCTGTGTTGCTTCCTAAAATCAGACTGGTGTTTAGATAGAATGTCATTTATGCATAAAAACTCCTTTAGCTGTTCACTAACAAGCTTTTCCAGAATCTTAGCCAGAACTGATAGTTCTGAAATGGGCCTGTAATTATTTAAAAGAGTGGTCTCCCCTCCTTTTAGCAGAGGGAGAACATAAGTGGACTTCCATACCTTTGGGATCATCTTAGAGCTTATGGAGAGATTAAAAATATAAGTAATGGGTGGAGAAATGAAATCTGCCACTAACTTTAAGTAAAGTTAGTGGCAGTGGCAAACTGTGGCTCCTCAGGTCTATGCAGTGCTGCTCCAGGCCTGCAGGAGCACCCAGATATTCTGCTTCCTGAACAATCAAACAAAATCAATTGACTGTTAATAAGTTACACAGTGTAGCAGTATGATGTAAATCATGGGTGCCAAAATGAAAACCAGACAAAGAATATATTTGTATGCCCATCTTTGCATGGTTTTCATTTTGGCACCCATGATTTACATCATACTGCTACACTATGTAACTTATTAACAGTCAATTACATCAAACACTTTCACAAAAAGCCTACAAGGAAGGACATCCGATGAGCAAGAGGGGAGTTTCATCTTGGTCACCAGTGCTGAGATATCAGCCAGAGTCACAGACCTAAATGAGGACCACAAGCTGGAGACAGGCTCAACGACAGCAGGGGTTCCGCACAAAAGGGGAGGGATTTTCTCCTTGATCGTCTTAATTTTGTCAGTAAAAAATCTCAACAATGCATTGCTGTCAGCTTCACAAAAAACAGGAGTAACTGGCGCAGCAGGACATACAAGAGAATGGATTGTGTCAAACAGAACTTTGGGATTTTTCTTATTAGCTGTTACCAGTTGACAAATATAGTCTGATCTGGCATTTTCCACCATCTCATTGTATGAGGCCACAAGATCCCTGAGATGAAGTCTGTGCACCTCAAGGTTAGTGGATTTCCACAGACGTTCAGTCTTACGACAAAGTCTCCTCAGACTCATGGTATCTTCATTCGTCCAAGGGCACACTTTTTTCTGTATTGGCCAGTTTGATTTAACAGGTGCCACCTGATCCAGAATTTTAACAACGTGATTGGTAAAACACTGAGTAAAATTGTCCACATCAAGGCAGTCCATGAACAAAAGAGGGTCAAACATAGCAGAGAAACTTTCTGCAGTATTAGCAGAGATAACACGCCTCTGAGACCTAACTTCTATGGGCTTAGGCTCAGGACTGAAGTGGAGATCAAACAGAACAAGACAATGATCACTGAGATGGACGTCCTGTACAGACACATTAGAAATGTCTAGGCCAAGGGTAAAAACTAAGTCTAAAATGTGGCCTTTTTGGTGTGTGGGCTCAGAAACATGTTGCTCAAAATTAAAAGCTTCAGTCAATGATAAAAGTTCCTTTGCGGAGCAAGATGAGCTGTCATCAACATGAAGGTTAAAGTCTCCAAGGATAAGAACAGATTCCAACTTTATTATGGAGGATCACTAAAATCCTTCAAAAACACAGCAGCAGGTCCAGGGGGACAGTAGATTGTCACACTGTAGAATGGATTTGAAGACCCCACCATGACCATTTCGGGACTCAAATGAATTGAATTCCTGGGTCTGAGTCATTTTGCATGTGCAACTGTCCCTATATACAACGGCCAGACCCCCCCCACGACGACAGGGGCGGGGTTTCCCGACAACAGAGCAGCCAACTGGACAGCGTTCATTAACTCTTCCTCTCTCTGCCATGACACATTAAATCCAGCTTTTCTCTTGTGAAAAGATCGTTCAGAGAGAAGGATTTATTTGCAATAGACCGGACATTCAACAGGCCGATATGCAAAGTCGATGACGTCACGGAGGCAGTGTCAGCGGAGGGCATCGGGATTGGTCGAAAGCATGTCCAGCGGTCACGTGGGCTCCAGCTGGACTGTGCGGGAGCCGGTGTAAACACGGAAGAGCGTGGAGGCGATGAGGACCATTGACCACTACTCCAGCGCTGTGTAGGCTCCAAGACTATCATTGTGGTCCAAGCAGACGAAAGCATGAATTTGCTGTCGCACACATTGAGGAGAGGGATCCGGCGCAGACACCTTACACGTTCTCCATGGCTGCAGTGCGTCTTCGCTTAACCTGGACACCGGAACGCAAGCTTCTTTTCCTTGATTTCTTACGGACTTTGCCCGGAGCCCGACAAAGCAGCCAGAACTCAGGTGAGTCGGGGTCGATGATAAAGGGAGGAGGGAACACTTGTTTGTACCTGCCCCGTGTATCAAACATGCCCTCCAGGCCAACAACCCCCACCCGGCGAGAGGCCAGCTTGCCCAGAGAGGCAGGTGCACCCGCCCCCACGAAAGCTGCCCTCCAGGACCAAAGAAGCGCCCCACCGCACGGGCAGCGGGGGGGACCAAAGATGGGCCCGGAGGGACGGAACCCCCCAACAGGGCGATACCCGCGCAGGCCCGACAACGGAGGGCCCCAGACCCAGGCATCCCATTCATCCATTGCCCTGGTACTGTTGACGGACATTGTTCCTTTCCACGTGAGAGACACTAAAATCGCAGTTACACATCTTTCAGAACACGTAACTGCACCCCGTCCTGCTCCCCTTTGGGAAAGTAAATTTTGTATACCCATTTTTATAGATATTTAAACAAATTCTTTACTTTTTGGGCAGAAATACCTTCCCTATCATTACATCCATCCATCTCTGTAATTTGTTGTTCCGAGTTTGTTCCCGTTGTCGCCGCTAACCTCGCGAGAACTGCCACCCAGGCTCCAGCAAGTGGCAGTTCTCGCGAGGCATGTGACAGTTCAGTTTGGAGAGGCACAGGAATGCTTTTAAAAATTATTACATTATAAAACTGGAAATTTATGGGAAAATACCTATACAGGAGGACGGCGGGAAAGAGGGGTAAAATACGGTAGTTTCCTAACCAAAACGGGAGACTTGAGAGGTATGCATTTATCAGCAGGCGAGTCTGGGAGCCATGTCAAACTCCATGTCATGTGCTCTCGGTAGATGGAATCCATCTCTTGAATTTCTTGGTCTCAGACGTGATGTTGTTGCCCCTTTCCCAATCCACGATGTGGTTCATTCTCATGCAATGATCTGAAACGTCTCTTCTAAATATTGATTGTATTTCCAATAAAAAATTTCATACCATGAAGTTGAAAAATTTGAGATATGGCTATTGTTTTTTCTTATTAGATTGATTTACTGTGGGCAAAGCAATAATCCACCTTTTAAAGTTCAAACTTTCAAAATTTCTGTTCCACCTTGTTTTTCAGAAATGTAGATGATTACCTCCCAGGAAATAGAGGGTCTAGTTGTCAGGACGTACACTGAATCACAAAAGATGTCCCTGCTGCAGGCTGGTAAGTTGTAATTATACAATGCAGCAAATATGGTATTAGATTATAATAAAACAACAAGAGTGTTTATAACGATGTGTAATGAGATTGAAGTCTTACAGTTCCTGAACCACAACAATTTGAACCCAAAGAGTCCTGATATTATTTTCTTGGACAATGCTTGTGCCAAAAAAGATGCAACAGGAGCCGAGTATAAAAGGTAATAAATCAACAAGTCCTCCCTGAAACTCTCTTGGTGCAAAGCCAAAGCACTACAAATCGCCTCCCTCAGATCTGAGAAGACGGTTATCAGGCAGAACCCAGCACCTGGTGACCTTGGACGACATCGAGTGGCCTGCACTACCATCGCACAGAAATGGCTATTCAACCCCAGTACCCGGTAACAGGAGGAAGGCTACCACAAAAGCTAGGAGCAAATCGCCTCAAGACACAGCGATTCTACTGGAGAACCTATTTACTCCGCTATCTCAAACTCCAGAATCCCTGGGAGAAGGCTCATCTTCCGGCTCCAGAGACAGGTATGCTAAATCCCTTGCTAAAGGGCTACAGGCAGAGCTAACGACTGGGCCTCGTACACTGATAGTGGGCGATGGACCTGTGAATGAGATAAAATCCTTTTGCAGCAAAAACTCAAAAGTACTCTTGTTTTACCAACGACATGGTGTCTGATATCACAAAGAAGATCCGGAGCATTGCTGCTGAGCATCCGACAGCTAAAGCTGTCGTCATACACACAGGAGCCCTTGATGTTTTGAAACAACAAAAACAAGACTTCACTGATCTGTTGAGCACATGCTTAAATACTGAAGTGTTTTTCAGTGGACTTGTACTAACAGTTCGGCAAGGAGATGAGAGATTCAGCAGGCTGATGACGCTAAACATATGGCTCAAAGATGCATGTGGTGCAATTTCAACATATTCTGGGTTCACAAGCATCCTTTTAAGGCAGGTGGCTCCCGTCTGAATAAGGCTGGAGTCATCCTCGAAACTCACCAGTGTCGCCTGTTAAGAATTTACATGTACATTTAGCCCTTTTAAATATCAGGTTTCTGGTTGGCAAATCTTTATTAATCAATGATTTTATTAACGAGCGCAACCTTGATTTTATGTTTTTAACTGAAACTTGGTTAAGTCAGGATAATAGTGCAGCAGTTCTTATTGAGTCAACACCCCAGAATTTTAGTTTCTTTAGTGAAGCAAGAATACATAGGAGAGGAGGCAGAGTTGCCACTCTGTTCAAGGACAGCTTCCAATGTAAGAAAGTGTCTTATGGTCAATTTGATTCCTTTGAATCTGTTGCCATTTAGTTAAAATCCCCCTGTCGAGCAATCTTATTGACCATCTACAGACCCCCCAAATATGATGCAAGGTTTTTTGATTAGTTTGCCAAACTACTGTCAATTATGTGCATGGATTTTGATTGTGTTGTTATAGTGGGTGATTTTAACATTCATGTTGCTAATCCCAAAGATGGGTGTGCTAAGGAGCTTTTAAATATTCTGGATAATTTTGGGCTTTCCCAGCATGTCACAGATTCAACGCATAACCGAGGACATGTTTTAGATTTAATTATTTCCAAAGGTCTTAATGTCTCAGAGGTTGTGGGGAACGATGTTGCTCTGTCTGATCACAACTGTGTTTTGTTCAAAATGACCACCGTTGCCAATCCTATGAAAGGTGAAGAAGAGGTAATCAGAAAGCGTTATATAAATGATAACACCTGTGCATTATTCACCCAGGGTTTTACACCATCACCAACCCTTTCCTCAGTTCTAGTTGATGACCTTGTTAACAGTTTCAGTTCCAATGTTATGACTGTTATTGATTCTATCGCCCCAATTAAGACCAAAGTTCTGTCTGGGAGGAAAAAGTCACCCTGGAGAAACGCCACACTAGTTAAAGTACAGAGAAGGATATGTAGACAAGCAGAACGCAAGTGGCGCAAAAACAAACTTCAGGTATATTACAACATTTATAAAGAGAGTCTTTGCAACTATAACCAGAAACTGAAGAATGCAAGGCAATCATATTTTTCATAGATTATCGATAGAAACAGTAATAATGCTTGCACACTGTTTTCTGTGGTAGAAAGACTGACAAACCCCACAGCCTCAATCCCCATTGAACTGCTGTCAAAAAAGGCCTGTAATGACTTTGCTGACTTTTTCACAAACAAAATATTACAGATAAGACAAGCAATGTGCTCCACCTCAGGAATGATAACACTCTGGCCATCCCATCCTCTAGTAAAGCTGGGACAGTTCAGCGTTTTAGATTACAAAACCCTAACAGAAACAGTTTCAAAATTAAAGCCCACAACATGCTGTCGTGATATTCTGCCTTCAAACTTTTTTAAAACAGTTTTTAACTGCATAGCTCCGGATGTATTGCAGATAATAAATACTTCTCTTCAAACAGGCCAGTTTCCCCATGCCTTGAAAACTGCAGTAATAAAACCTCTTCTAAAAAAATAAAATCTGGATGCTACAACACTTAGTAACTATAGGCCAATATCAAATCTGCCATTTTTGGGGAAAATCATTGAAAAGGTCGTTTTCCAGCAAATCCATGCTTTTATGATGCAAAACAACCTTTTTAACACATTTCAGTCTGGATTTCGGGCCACACCACAGCACTGAGACTGTACTCATCAAAGTCTTAAATGATATTCATCATATGGATGGATTCATTTTCAGTAGGTTGGATTATTGCAATGGCATCTTTACAGGCCTGAACAAGAAATCTATCAGGCAGCTGCAGCTGATCCAGAACGCTGCCGCCAGAGTCCTTACAAACACCAGGAAACTGGACCATATTACACCGGTCATGAAATCGCTACACTGGCTTCCAGTGAGTCAAAGGATAGAGTTTAAAATCTTACTGCTGGTCTACAAAGCACTGAATGGTCTTGGACCAAAATACATGGTTGATCTGTTAGTTCCCTATGAAGCTCCCAGACCCCTTAGGTCTTCTGGATCTGGTTTGTTGTGTGTCCCAAGAACCAGAACCAAGCAAGGTGTGGCAGCGTTCAGTTATTCTGCTTCTCACCGGTGGAACAAACTTCCTGTAGACCTGAGGTCCGCTCCAACTGTCAGCTCCTTTAAATCAGGGTTAAAAACATTACTGTTTACTCAAGCGTACTCCTAAATTAAACTTACCTGCTGTATTCTACTGCCCTTATTTTTAACAGCTTGTGCTTTTTATTATTTTACTTCTTTTCTTATCATCTTATTCTTAATTTTTTACTGTCTAATTATGTCTTGCTGCTTTTAATGTGAATGTAAAGAACTTTGAATTACCTTGTGTTGAATTGTACTATATAAATAAATTTGCCTTGCCTTGCCAAAAAAGAAGAGGGAAAAAAAACACTGATGGAAAAATCTGGTCAGTCAATAAATTCAAGTAGTGAGTTAACTTCACAGTTTGGCCATATATCACTGCTGAACCTAGACCTGATCAGATGAAACAACCTCATATAAGAATACTTCCCCCACAGGCTTCCACATTAGCTTTCACAGGCTTTCACACTTTCCTCCCTTCTTATCCTGATGCACACATCACTCTGGAACAAATCAGGACTCATCACACTACATGGCATTTGCCCATCTCTCCCGACTGAAAATTGAAAAATGTAATTTCTTTTATACCCAAACACTGATAAGTGTTAATTTGAATTCTGTTCACATTGTGTATGTGTGGACATGGCTTTTCTTTCACTGTTGATCATGAAGTCCTGCTGTTGATTTTCTTTAACTCGTTATATCCAGGGTACAGGGGTGTTGGGCCACAGTCCTATATGAACAGGGGAGGCCTTAATTTCAACTTTAAGGCCCAGCTCTGAGGCTTTAGTCTGAGACCAGCCTCGAGTTTTATTACAGCTGACTGAATGGTTTTGGGAACAAGGGAATTAAGAAAGACTCCAAAGCCCAGTGTGGTTTGTAGTCCACTGTCTGGGAGGTGTCAAAAAAAGGTGTGCCTGAGGTGACGCACGTACAGTAAGGACAGTGAATTGGTCCGCTGGCGCTGCTGACGTCAGCGCATCCCCGCTGGTGGATAAACAGAGGTGACTTCGTGAACCTCATCCTCTTTTCCTCCGGCTCTATTTTCCTTCAGGCCTCTTTTCCTCTAGAGTACCTTGCGGACCGGGACTCGAATCAGGAGTTCTAAAAATCCCGGGACGCCGCGGACAACCTCCAGGGCATCTCAAAGTAAGAGGCTTGTGTCTGGGCAGAGTTAGTTTAAAGCGGTTCGCGTTGATTGTGTTTACTGTTATTTGCTTTGCATATTACTACATAACGTCCCGGCGGTCTCTAATGCAGACCGACGGTCATTACGTTTGTTAAGTTCTCCCTCACTACTGAAGCGGTTCGTGCTCCTGTTTCCTGTCAAAAGTTTAGAGCGAGAGTGGTGGGTTCACCCCAGACACTAGCTCCTGAGTGGGAAACATCAGAACGATAAAGGTATCAGCAGTAAGAGATCACGCCCATTTCCACAGCTGTTCTCGGGATTATATCTGCATTGTTGTTTTGATTATTCTTTTGTAGCATGCCGACGGTCTCTCATGCATGTTGTATTATACTGTATACTGTGTTAACCCACATGGACACGTTTGTACCTAGACCATCAGGCCTCCAATACTTTCAGTAGCCTGGGTGGAGAAACCTTCCCCGTCGTTTTGAAAAGCGCCTGACTCAGTCACCACGTGACCTTGTCAGCCATCTTTTCTTTTGTCTTACCACGTGTATGAACAGCCATCGTGCCATTGTCCGCCATTTTGGTTGTAGGTCCACGTCACGTTGTCCTCCATTTTTCTTTTTGTCTACGTAATGTTGACCGCCATTTCCCTTTTTGGTGGCGTGGTCCGTTATTTTGTTTGGTCCACGTGACGTGGTCCGCCATTTTGATTGTATGTCCACGTGACGTGACGTTGTTCTGACACACACATACACACACTTTCACACACATATATAATCTGAAGTTTATGTTTAATGTTTAGTTAGTTGTTGTTTATGTGTAGTTTAGGCATCGGAATTTATCTTAAGTGTTGTTTTATCATATTTTTGACACTTGTGTAAATAAATTCTGATTAATTTGAAGGAGAGAAGTTGTTTGTGTTTATTTTATACATATTTGTCATAGCTGCTGGTTGCAAAGGTCTGTGCTCGGACTCCTTCCTTCACTATTATTCTGAAGAATAACTTGAGACTGATTTTGCTGTTTAGTTAAGTCAGGTGGTGCCCCGTTTTGATTAATTAATTTTGATAATTCAATTTGATAAATAATCTACTTAATTAATTATTAATAATTGTCGAAGGACAATCATTAATAACTCTTTGATAATTGAACCAGCACCCCCTTTGTGGCACAACAGGGGGAAATGGCATTTAAGAACATAAGCCTGATATTAGGATGGGCATGTCAGGTTACAATCATTGTATAACCTTTTGTTTTTGTTTTTAGAGTACATTTCCTTCTTGAAGATGGTGGTTAACTTCTCTTTTGACACATTTCAATAATTTATAGTACAGCTTTTAACTTAATGTTAATGGATTTCAGTGATTTGTTTTGTTTGCGTTATGCATGGCAATAATTAGACCCTTTTGAAACAGTATTTTTACTCCAAAAATAGGATGCATCTTCAGACATGGTTGGAGGACACATCTTGTGCAGCTGCTCGCCGCATCAGTTTGGGTAAAATAGCTTTTTACCAGCAGTAATACGGATTGATCACAGCAGCACTTTTCTTGGGAGAAGCTCTTAACTATTTGTTTTTCTTTCAGCCAGGCAGCATTTATGGAAATGTACATCACTGGCATAAAACTGCTTTTATGAAAAAACGTTTTAAAATGAAAGAAATACAGATTTTGCACATTCAATATACATTCAACAATTGTGTAAGCAAGTCACAGAATGTGAATGTGGTGACAAATAAAATGTGCGAGTTCTCAGTTTTCTGACCAGGTTAAAATAGGTGTTACATAAGTGCAGATCATTTAACATTTTAATTTGATGTTTGATAAATTCTCACAGGTGTGCAGCAGAAATGATACTGTGTTTGTACTGGTAAGAACTGATTAACATAGGAAACATTCTCTCAGGTCAATCTACTTGTCAGCTTGAGATTTAATATTGTAAATTATGTCATAGTATTACTACATTACACTACGTTTGTCACAATTGAATGATAATGAAGCTGCAAAACTGCATTGTCTTCTTTATGCAGCTTCTTATACAGCGTCAATGTTTTAATGTTACTGTATACTGTAAAGAGTACGTGGAAAATAAATAATCTCTGACAATCTAAACTTTAAAACTTGTTTGCTTAGATGTTAATATTTTACTTGATACTTACCATGATATTCATGACAATATTAAATACAAGATGAAAAACAGCGTGAGGCAAAAATGAATAAGGAAGTACAATTAGTTAACATTTAGTCTTTTCTAGTCTGTGCAGCTGATGATGAAATAATCAAAGTGACGGTAGATCATTAGAACGTAATAATACTTGCTGATTGTTTATGACAGCTGTCAGAATGGTGCTCAGTCACGTTAAGTGTCATGATCACAGCAGGCTGTGAGGACTGTCTGCCTTTTTTTCTTTTTTTTAAAAAAAACCTGTGGATTACCATGGGAGGCTGTGTCGAATAATCACAATGATAAATGACCAGTGGTGTCAAAAGTACACACATTTGTTACTTAAGTAGAAGTATTGATACTGCAGTTTAAAAATACTCTGGTAAAAGTTGAAGTATCAACTTGACCTATTTACTCAAGTAAAAGTAAAAAGTATGTGCTCCAAAAACTACTTAAAGGAGCTTGAGGCCGGATTGTGGCAAGATTTATGAAAAAAATCCGTATACATTTTAAGTTTTCTAGTAATAATGTCAGATGAAGCGTTCCAAACCCAAAAGAATGAGCCCTCTAGTGTATCTCTCCGTTGCCTTGAACAGGCTTTGTGCTGCAAAATGTGCTGCAATTCGGTCCCGAATTTCCCGCGCTGGGCTGCGGATGTGACGTCACATGACGCTGCATGTGCGTTCTCCCCGTTCTCCCGTGCCGGCTTCACTGTTGGCTGCAGTACCCTCAACGGCCGTCGTGGTGAAGGGTGGCACTAGAGAGTCTCATTTCTTAAAAGGAGCCTCAAGCTCCTTTAAAGTATAAAGGTATAAAGTAACTTTTGAAAAAAAAACAGCCAGATGCCACTATATGAATTGAAAGCTCAATTTAAACACTGATTAGTTCTAGTGGCCCAAGGGGCCCGAATTTCCTGCGCTGTCCTGCGGATTTGACGTCAAATGACGCTGCATGCCCGCTGCATGACAGTATCAATGCCTTTCTAAACAAACAAATAAAAAAATGAACATGAAAGCCCTATACCCTGCTAATTTCATGAGTTGTTTTTGCCTGGAGTTTTAACTGAAATTATCTGTTTGACAGTTTTGTCCATCCATCTACTAGTGATACCTGCTTTTTCCTTTGAAATGTTGCAGTGTGTAGAGTGTAGCCCAGTAGGGTTTGAGACAGGCTGAATATATCACCAATCACAGGGTTAACACAGAGAGACATACATCCATGGACATGCTCTCCTATGGGAAATCAATCTGGCATGCATTACTGTGACTGTAGGACAAAGATGGATCAGCAGCAAAGAACCCAGGTGCAGGCGGAACATAGAAACAACACAAAAAACACTTAAGCAGCCAAGAACCCTTTTGCTATAGAGTTGGCAGTGCTAACTAATACATTGTGCCATCTTTAACATCAGTTTTTAAAATCATCATTTGTTCTCTCTGTTGAAAACAGACATGGTCGTCTGCAGTGTGGGGGCCCCGCAGGGAACGGTCCTGGCGCCGTTCCTCTTCACTCTCTACACTGCTGACTTCTCCTACAACTCACCAACCTGTCACCTACAAAAGTTCTCTGATGACTCTGCTATCGTCGGCCTCATCACTGATGAAGATGATAGCGAGTACAGAGAACTGTCCCAGGACTTTGTGGACTGGTGCCTGCAGAATCACCTCCAGATCAACGCGGGGAAAACCAAAGAACTGGTGGTGGATTTCCGCAGGTGTAATAAATCCCCCCCGACACCGGTGAACATCCAGGGAAAGGACATTGAGATGGTGACATCTTATAAGTACCTGGGTATTCACCTCAACAATAAACTGGACTGGACTACTAATTCCTCTGCACTCCACAAAAAAGGCCAGAGCAGACTCTATCTGCTCAGGAGACTGAGGGCTTTTGGTGTGCAGGAAACACTCCTAAAAACATTTTATGACACTGTGGTTGCATCAGCCATTTTTTATGGAGTGGTCTGCTGGGGCAGCAACATCACAGCTGCAGACAGAAGGAGGATGGACAAAACCATCAAAAGGGCCGGCTCTGTCGTGGGCTGCTCTCTGGACACAGTACAGGTGGTGGGAGAGAGGAGGATGATGGCTAAGCTGTCATCCATGATGGAGAAGGACTCCCACCCCATGAAGGACACCTTCAGAGCGCTGGAGAGCTCTTTCAGCGACAGGCTCCTTCACCCTAAATGTGTAAAGGAGCGCTACAGAAGGTCCTTCCTCCCTGCAGCTGTGAGACTACACAACCAGCACTGCTCACAGTAGACCACATACAACCTGACAATAAATATACAAACCGGAAAATAATGTGCAATATCATTCTCTGCAACGTGCAATTATGTAAATAACATCTGCAAATATCCATCTGTTATTCTTTTTATATACTAGTATTTCTTATTACTATTTTTATTCTCCTTCTTCTTCTTATTATTATTGTATATACTGTTTATAGTGTTTTTTATTATTATTGTGTGATATTGATGCCTCTTGTGTTTTGCACTATCCCCTTAGCTGCTGTAATCTGGAAATTTCCCCTCTGTGAGACTATTAAAGGATTTCTTATTCTTATTCTTATTCTTAAAACAAATTATTTGTCCTGAGAGCCAAAGTAACTGTCACACAGTCAATGGGTGATTTATAATTGCTCTTGGTTCATGAAAGTATGGATGGGTCTACATCAGACATGGGCAAACTACGGCCCCCGGACCACATACGGCCCGTTAGGCTTTTTAATCCGGCCCGCCGGTCTGTCCAAATTATAGTAAAAACCTTGTTAATTTTCCCTTTTCCCTGCAATGCCTACGTTTCCCCAATAGATGGCGCATGTGCAATCAAACACAATGACCGTTGTTGGAGTGGCACGTATTTCATTTCGTTTCATGTCGCCATTCTCTTCTGTAAAAAATCGCGCAGGACAGTGACTCGCCGCATGGAACTGGTTGACGGAGATATAGTCAGCGAGTAAAAAAAAAGTCCTTTAAGTTATATTCACTAGCACTGGATGAAAGTAACGACATAAAAGACACTGCTCAGCTCTTAATTTTATCCGAGGCATTAATGACAGTTTTGAGATAACAGAGGAGCGTGGAATCACTGAAGGGGAAAACGCGAGGAGAGGATAAATGAACAGGTGTTGCCATCCAGAGAATGACGCTACCTTGGAGTAAATTTACCAATGTCACCACGGATGGATCGCCAAATTTAACTGGAAAAAATGTCGGGCTGCTGAAAAGCATCCAGAATAAAGTGAAAGGAGAAAGCCAAGATCAGAATCTTACTTTTCTCCTCTGCATCATTCATCAGCAGTCTCTGTGTAAGTCTGTATTGCAGCTTAATCACGTTGTGGATCCAGTTGTAAAACTTGTTAACTTCATACGAGCAAGGGGACTTAATCATCGTCAGTTCATTAGTTCAGCTCCTGGAAGAAACCAATGCAGATTGTTTTTATTTATTTATTTATTGTAGATCCCCATTAGTCACTGCCTCACCAGCGACTATTCTTCCTGGAGTCAATTAAAAATTACAATGCAATTAAAAAATACACAAAAAAACAATTAAAGGGGACATATTATGAAAAACAAGTTTTTTCTTGTTTTAACATATATAAAGTGGTCTCCCCTCACCCTGCCAGCACAGGGGAGACAAAATACCATGAATTTCTGCAAGGTCTGTGACCACCCCCTTACAGAGTCCCCCAGTGTCACGTGATTTTTTTTGAGCAGATTCAAATCTGCACCTAGGGTGACGTCACCTGAGGCGCAGAGGTTCGGCCTCCGCTGCTGAAACCACGCCCACAACCAGCTCTCTCCGTCGGCTCGAGCGTCCGCCATTGTTTACAAGCGGTGGCTGTTTCCACAGCGAGGGGACAGTAGAAATGAGATTTTGCATCGACATTTACCCTCATAAAAGGATCAGTTCCCACAGCACGGACCCGGCAACTGCACACGAGTCAGCGGTAAGTTCCTTTTTTTTTATGTGAGCAGCTGCCTCATCCTGCCTAATCCAAAACTTATCAGTCCCAATATTTCCATCTTTATCTAAAACATTTGAATTGATTAGATTCAGTTCAATTAAAACATTTTTGTTTTCTTATTACAATACAAATGGTCTCTAGGAGCTTTCCCACAGACCCAGACCATGATCTGAGAGCAATTTGTCAAGGTTTGACATTCCCCCCAGCTTTCAGTTTCTGTTTGCCACTCTGACGGCCCACCCGATTCCACCGATGCAAACCCATCAATCCATCCATCCATCCATCCATCCATCCATCCATCCATCCATCCATTACCTATACCGCTGGTGATAGTGTAGCACCGCGAGAACCCATGAGACCTACGGCAGAATTCAAACATGGCTAACTAAACATTTCCTTGTCTTCAGAAACGCTTGATTTAAAACAACCAACATTAAATTAATAGAAAATATCTAAACATTAGGCTTTACAAACATAAACATTCTGGAAGAAAGCGAAACTTTGGACTCACTCTCAGAGTATATAGAAGAGTGTTTCGACAGGATCGACAGGATGGGGAAAATCACTGCAAAGTCCACGTTGGCACTGAGCAGTGGCTCAACCTCAAAAAGATCTCGGAACGAGGAATCACCTGGGTCCATCTCTCTTCCAGGAAACACCACTGCTGACATTTTGCTATCTATTGACAGCTGTTTGTCCAGCTTCGATTCCCACCTGTCCCTTTCTGGAGCTCCTTCACAAAGAGTAACAGGCTCTGCGCAAATCTCTGGAGTTCAGGCAACAACAGGTGGAGGTTCTGGTAGCGGAGAACACCTGCCTGAAGGAGACAGTGAATTCACTTACTGTTGAAATTAACCGTCTCCAAAAAGACAATAGATCCATCAAGGAGACTGTCATCTTCGGAGTATGAGAGAAAACTTGTTTTTTGTCGGGAAGAACAAACATCACGTTCCATCGAGTCGCCTGATAGGGAGAATACCAGATGGCCAGAGACCAAGACCGATTGTGGCCAAATTTTAACACTTCAAGCAGAAGGAGCAGGTGAGGTCTGCGGGCCGCAGCTACGTGGGCTGGCCTTCAGCATGAGGGACTAGTTCCCCCGGGAGTTCTTGGACCGTCTCAGGGTCCTGTTTGAGGCTCATGGAGGGTGGCGCGCGGGAGGTCATCTCGGTTGACAAGCTCTACATCAACGTACAGCTGTACCGCGACCCGTACACCACTCCCTGCTGAACTCCTGATAAGTATAAAGTATTCCTTCATTGTTGGTAATTAATATAGCTAAATAAATAATTTATGCTCATATTAATTCATTAACAATTACTACACTGCTCGTCTCAATAACACACAGTGCACACTGGTGGTTTTGTTTATGGTTAGGATTATTACCCTTTTTCCCTGTTTTCACCTTCCCTTTATGTCCTCTCTTTTCTTTTTTTCTTCCCTATGTCCCATCCTGCTGCATTTTCTGTTTATCTTAGTATATCGGTATAAACACACACGGCACTTATAGAATTACTTGGCAGGCACACATGCACCACACACTGGAAGTACATGGGCTCATGCAGCACACTCACTTAAATATAATATCCACTCCAACGATTTGATCAACGATTTGATCATTAAGGTTTGTTACTTGGAATGTGTGTGGTGCTGGTTCCAGAGAGAAGAGACTGAAACTCTTTAATCAACTAAAAACCCTGCAGGCAGACATTGTCTTATTACAGGAGACCCATCTAGCTAAAATAACAGTAGGTACACTCATCACAGCACATGTGTTCTCAGCCTGTTATAACTCCAGAAAAAGAGGGGTGGCTATTCTCATTAACAAGAATGTGAATTTTATTGTAAAGGACACACATGTAGACCCATCTGGTAGATTTATAATATTAGTTTCATGCATTCAAAATATTAGCTTATGTATTGCTAATGTGCAAAGCTCTTTCCGAATGTTTGGAAATAATAACCCCTTCTATTATACACCTGGATCAAACAGGCTTTATTGAGGGTAGACATCCTTCTACTAATACATGTAGACTAATTAATAGTGTAGATCATTCGAATATCAATAATCTGGAAACTACAATTATATCTCTAGATGCAGAAAAGGCATTTGATCGGGTAAACTCTATTGGCAACTTTGCATAAATTTGGATTTGGCAAATCTTTTATTGATTGGATAAAGGTATTATATAGCTCTCCCAAGGCATGTGTAAGGACAAACGATCAAGCTTCAACAAGCTTTAAGCAATGATGTATTAAATCTCCAATTTCTGGAGGGTGGTACGCTCCCCCTCTTCCCCAGAGTGAAATAAACTGTGGCCTCATTTATAAAAGAGACATGTCCCCACCACTTTTCAAAATCATGTTTTTGTCCCCCCCCACTTTTTACAGTTTAAAAACTAACGGTAGGCTCAGCCTGTAATTGCAAATCATCAAGACACCCTGTGCGAAGGCGATGCGAAGACGGCACGGCAGCCCCGCTCCCCCTCCTCCCTCCGCCCCTCCCCTCTCCCGTCAGTGCTGCTCAAGGCGGATTTATGGTTCTGCGTTAAATCGACGCAGAACCTACGGCGTAGGGTACGCGGCGACACGCACCGTACATTGCGCGTCACCGCGTACCCTACGCTGTAATTCTATAATTCAGCCTTCACAGACAGACAGCCAGGACGTGGCGCAGAAATGAAGAGGAGCCGCCAGCTCAGTTTAAAATCTATTTTTGCAGCGGAACAAAAAAGCAGCAGCACTGCTGTGCTGCAGGTAGGCTGTGCAGAGATGAGTAGCCAAATATTACTCAACGTTACTTTATACGCTATTGTCGCTAGCTAGCTAATATAAGCGAAGATTAAATATAAAAATAGTGAGTGAGTGAGAGAGAGAGAACCAACACTATAATACCCCTCCATACACACACACACACTCTCTCTCTCTCTCTCTCTCTCTCACACACACACACACACACACACACACACACACACACACACACACACACACACACACACACAGAGCTTGAAGGTGACAACAGACTGCCAAGAAAAGGCTATTAGGCTATTAGTAGTGTTACTTTAGAACAATATTACTCCAGTAAAAGTAAAAAAACTTTGCATTAAAACTACTCTTAAAAGCACAATTTATCCAAAACCTTACTCAAGCAAATGTAACTGAGTACTACCCACCTCGTGTCATGTGTGTTGTATAGAGTATGGAAAGCATTTTCCCTCTGCTGGGGAAAGCAGCAGCACTGTAGTGCAGGTAGGTTAATATGTTGTAAATGGTTAGGTGATTTTGGTTTGTTTATAAGTAAAGGAAGGAATGAACATGATCTATTTTCATATTTCATAGGATAAATATGTGGAGACAGGCGCAAGTGAAGAAGTGCAGGCAGGCAGGCAGGAACCCAACCATGTTAGCCCAAAAGTGATTGTAGAACAGCTTCTAAGCAACAAAACCTTAAGATCAAGAGAAGTGGTACTGTGAATTTCCTTGTCTCCATTATAAACAAGGAGTCAATGGAATCCTATGTTTTTTCTGCGCGCAAGCTTTTGAAAATGAAATATCAAGCCTGGCCAAGAACTATGTTTCTCCAGAGGCCTGTAAGTAAGCCTGTAAAGCTTGTATACTGTCTTAAGGTAAGAGCTGATTTGTTATGTGGCATGTTACAGTTTTTTCTAAATGCTTAGGCGCTAGGGGTGTAACGGTATTTGTATTAGTCCCGTCCCGTCACGGTACGGCCGTCACGGTTCGGTGCACGCAGTCTTACGGCGAATACGTCTGACTGAGTTAAAAAAAAAATTAAAAAAAATCAATCATTGTTTTTTTTTCCCCTTATAAAAATCAACAGTAACGTTCCATTACAGACCTAAATGTGTGCTAGTGTGTGCATATCAATAAATATATGTGCAATTCATATATCATCATAAATTGTAGGCTGTAATAACGATAAAGTGTTCTAATTCTTAATTTACAACTGTCCTGAACGCATCGGGGCCGTGAGCCAAAGCGGGTTGGGTGTAAAGACTGATTTATGGTTCTGCGTTAAATCGACGCAGAGCACACACTATAGGGTACGGCGCACTCTACGGCGAGCTTATGCGGCGACGCGCAACCTTCGCCGTAGGCGCTGCGTTGGTGTAACGCGGTACCATAAATCAGCCTTAACAGTCACAGCAAATTTGCCTGAAGGAGATTAGCGCTAAAGTTTAAAAGAGGACTAAATTTGTACAAAGTTTTGAATGTTACCCCGTTTTCCACGTTACCTGGATTATTTTGGGTTATGGAAGAGTCAACTACGGTTGGTGAGTCAGTGTAACCTTCTTAAATAATTTCTTTATCAGAATGTTGTAGCTTTGACCACCTGCCTATTTTAATGTGCTTTGTGTTGTTGTCAACGAGACCGCCGAGTCTATTCTCTGTTCTGCTCAGAGCTCAGAAATGATGTTATAGACCGCTGTGTCTATATCTATCTAAATAGATTGTGTAATTTAGACCAGTTATGTTTTTTTGTATTTAAGCTGTATCAAAGATGGAACTGAGCCAGTCCGTGACTACCTGAATTTTCAGCGGCATGTGATTGACAGCTGTCAGACCTGTGTGTGTGTGTGTGTGTGTGTGTGTGTGTGTGTGTGTGTGTGTGTGTGTGTGTGTGTGTGTGTGTGTGTGTGTGTATGTGTATGTGTGTTACCCCTTTTACACCAAGCTGGTTCCAGGGCTGGTTCTGGGCTAGAGCCAGACTTAGCACCAGTTCTTTGGTTTTACACAGCCTAAGCGCCGGCTCCTGGCTCTCAAAACGGGTGCTACGCCAGCCCCTTTGAGCTGCTGGGCCAGCCGTAAGAACCAGTAACGTCGGGGCTGGGGGCGGGGCTGGGGACGGTGTTACTGAACAACCAAAGCAGAATAAACACGGAAGAGCGCCGTTTTTAAACAACGGAGCGTGGAAGACGGTGGTTAAGTTAGCAGACTCTTTTATTATTACATCCATTTATTTAATAATGGATGTAAAACAGAAGCAGCAGTGGTCTACGGTACAATCCATCAACAGTAACGTCTGCGGGCTCCGTGCCGCCGATGCAGCGGCGCAGCCTCGCGTCCGAGCCCGCGGGGAAGCGTTCCAGCCCTGAGACGCTTGGACGCGAGGCTGCCGCTGCATCGCCGGGCTCCGTGCCCGCCGATGCAGCGCAGCTCCATCCATTTATTTAATAAAAATTCCCGGCCCGCGGGGACGTCTCCCAGCCCGCCGTTCTGGTCCGCGTTACACCAACGCAGAGCCTACGGCGTATGTTACGTAACCTACGCCGTATGTTACGTAGGAGGAGAGGAGAGGAAAGGAGAGGAGCTGCTGTGCCCCGGGGCTGCGCAGAGCCTACGGCGTAAGTTACGCGGCGACGGGCGCCGTACGCCGTACCCTACGCCGTAAGCTCTGCGTCGATTTAACGCGGAACCATAAATCAGCTCCGGAGGCAGAAATTCCGAAATTTTCAGAGCAAATTTCTTAACAGGCGTTATTTGGATAAACTGAGCCCAGGTTGGGGATCTTAAAGGTTACTTAACCTGAAAAAATATTAAAACTTAATAAAGTGCATATTAACAGCGCTACAGCTGAAATTAAAACAGCTTTTGGCTCTCAGCTTCCTGATCAGGGTGGGGATGAAAACGAGGGGGAGTGGTGACGTGATGACGTGGCTCTCTGGCCAGCTGCTGGGCAGCACCAGCTGTGTAAAAGCAAACGGTTCTTACTTAGAACCAACCGCGAACTGGCTCTAGCACCAGCACTAGCACCAGCCCTGGAACCAGCTTGGTGTAAAAGGGGTACCTGTGTGTGTTCTTCTGAACAAGTTTGTGACTTTACTCTGCTTTCTGCAGCATAGGCCTATAGGCTTGGCTCACTAAAAGTGAGAATAAATGTAGTTTGATGGGTAGGATGAGGTGTTGTTGAACGTTGAAATGACTATCATAAGGGCCCATGGAGAATGCTCTGCCCCCAGACGGCTCTGTCCATATGCAGTAGTTGAGGAGCCCGGGTTCAAGTATTTATTAAAAGTGCTCGAGCCTCGTTACAATGTCCCATCCCGCGCTCACATAAACCAATCCGTGGTAAAATTAAAAACACTAATGCAAAAGTTAAATGTTTTATTCTATTTATTTTACACTTTAATAAGAGATGCTTTTTAGTTTTGTAGCCAATTGAACAAACTTTAACTTTCAAATGCTATGATCAAAATAAAGGAAGAAAAAACTCGTCTTATACATTTGGGACTTTTTGTATTTTTTTTCCCGTTGTACCGAACCCGTACCGAACCCGTACCGAACCGTGACCCCTAAACCGAGGTACGTACCGAACCGTGACTTGTGTGTACCGTGACACCCCTATTAGGCGCTAATCATGTTCTTGGAGCACAATTTCTAAAACTATTAATACATATAGCAAAACCACTCACTGAGTTAGCCAAACTAAAAGCACAAATACTGCTTTGCACTCAGTTTGTAATTTTGTAACACACACTTTGCAAAACTGCAGGCACAATTCACTGCACAGCATTTTTTTTTGCAGAACTTTAAACACAACTCGCTGCTTACACTCAATTGCCAAATTTCCAAAACACTCCTAGCAAAATTATACACATGTATGGCTATTATTTACACTATTTTGCCAACTATCTGGCACACTTTCACATGTGAAAACAATTTCAGATAATTAGTTCACTTTGCAATGAGCCCAAGCACTATAAATAAGCCACAGGTAAGCTGTCTGTGTGGAGTACAATGGAAGGAGCAAGAAGAGTAAGAATCAGAGGAGGCTGAGGAAGAGGACATGGAGGTGAAGAAGCAAGAGGGAGAGGACGTGGAGGTGAAGGAGTTGGAAGGAGAGGACGTGGAGGTGAAGGAGTTGGAGGAAGAGGACGTGGAGGTGAAGAAGCAAGAGGGAGAGGATGTGGAGGTGAAGGAGTTGGAGGAAGAGGACATGGAAGTGAAGAAGCGAGAGGGTTAGAGGAAGTTAGAGGAAGAGGACAAGGAGGAGCAAGAGGAGGACGAGGAGGGGGAAGAGGAAGGGTAAGAAGAAGAAATCGAATAACTGATGACATCAGAGCAACATTAGTGGACCATGTCATAAACCATGGAATGACCCTGAGGGAAGCTGGCCAACGGGTTCAGCCTAATTTGAGCCGCTATACTGTAGCGAGCATCATTAGGACATTTCGAAATGAAAATCGGTAAGTACAGTCACATTGCACTAAGATTTGTAGCACTGCCCTACTCTAATGAGAAACACAACAATACCATACATGCAAAAATTCTGAAATTGTTACTTTACAGAATTGCTAGACGTCCAGATGTTGGGGGCAACATTGTTCACTCCAGAGCAAGAGACCCATATAGTGAATATGGTGATTGCCAATAACGCAAAAAGACTACAAGAAATACAGCAGCGTATAATTGATAATGACATCATCTTCCAAAATATACGCAGTGTGAGCATGTCAGTACGAAGTCGTGTACTTGCCCGCAACAGAATAAGGATGAAACAAATTTACAGAGTTCCTTTCGAAAGAAATAGTGAACGTGTGAAGCAACTGCGATATGAGTATGTGCAGGTAAGCTATAGTGTCATTGGTTCTGAATTTTGAAGTGCATAGGCTACTGTCGTGCTGTGTATGGGCCTGATGTGTTGCATTTGTTTTGTCTTGTCCAGAGAGTAATGAAGCTGGAGGCAGATGCCATGGGACACGAGCTGCTCTTTGTCGATGAGGCAGGTTTTAACCTCAGTAAAACAAGGAGGCGTGGGAGAAACATTATTGGACACCGTGCAATCATTAATGTCCCAGGACAACATGGTGGGAACATCATCATGTGTGCAGCTATCAGCCAAAATGGTGTTGTTCACCATCATGCAACCATTGGCCCATATAACTCTGCACACATGATTGCATTTCTGGACACCTTACACAACATTCTCACTGTTCAGAGACCAGAGCAGACCCGATATGTCATCATATGGGACAATGTTAGTTTCCATAGGGCTGCTTTGGTCCGCAACTGGTTTACCGATCACCCACTCTTCATGGCACTCAACCTCCCCCCATACTCTCCATTCTTAAATCCGATTGAAGAGTTATTTTCTGCCTGGCGCTGGAAAGTCCACGGCCGCCATCCCCATCAACACGCAGCCCTTTTACAGGCAATGGAGGAGGCATGTGGAGATATCGAGCAGGCATCATGTCAGGCCTGGATACGGCATGCAAGGAGGTATTTTCCCCAGTGCCTTAGACTGGAAGACATCGCATGCGATGTGGATGAGATTTTGTGGCCGGACCCAGAGAGACGGCATGATGTAGGCTGATTGTCTTTTTTTTTGTGAATTTATTATTTTGTGTTCTGTGCTGTGTCTTTGTTTTGACGAGTGTGAATAAACACCAATACTTGAAGTTTGGATCCCTGTGTGTTTACAGAACTATGACAAAAGTATGACCTCAAATTGACCTAGCCTACCTTGTGACAGACCCAAAACGGATTGTGAGGGTCTGTTGGGAACGTCTGGCTGGGCCCTCTGTCAGGGACATCTTCAACTCTCACCTCTGAGAGAACTTCTCTCAGATCCCGGGGGAGGCGGGGGACATTGAATCCGAGTGGACCATGTTCTCTGCCTCCATTGTTGACGCGGCGGCTCGAAGTTGTGGACACAAGGTCTCCGGTGCCTGTCGTGGCGGCAATCCTAGAACCCGGTGGTGGACACCGGAAGTAAAGGATGCTGCCAGACTGAAGAAGGAGTCCTACCGGGCTATGTTGGCCTGTGGGACTCCTGACGCAGTAGATAGGTACCGGCAGGCCAAGCAGGCCACGGCTCGGGTAGTCCTGGAGGCAAAAACTCGGGTCTGGGAGGAGTTCGGTGAGGCCATGGAGGAAATTCTTGCGGACCGTTCGGTGCCTCAGAAGGGGGAAGCAGTAATCTGCCAACGCCGTTTACGGTGCAGGTGGGGAGCTGTTGACCTCGACTGGGGACATCGTCGGACGGTAGAAGGAATATTTCGAGGACCTCCTCAACCCGACTGACATGCCTTCCACTGAGGAAGCAGAGGGTGAGGACTCGGGGACGTGCTCATCCATCACCCAAGTTGAGGTCACTGAGGTAGTTCGTAAGCTCCTCAGTGGCAGGGCACCGGGAGTGGATGAGATTTGCCCTGAGTACCACAAGTCTCTGGATGTCGTAGGGCTGTCTTGGTTGACACGCCTCTGCGACATTGCATGGAGGAAGGGGACAGTACTGCTGGAGTGGCAAACTGGGGTGGTGGTCCCTCTTTTACAAAAGGGGGACCGGAGAATGTGTTCCAACTATAGGGGGATCACACTTCTCAGCCTCCCCAGGAAAGTCTATGCCAAGGTACTGGAGAGGAGAATACGGCCGATAGTTGAACCTCGGATTCAGGAGGAACAATGCGGTTTTCGTCCCGGTTGTGGAACACTGGACAAGCTCTATACCCTCCGCAGGGTCTTCGAGGGTTCATGGGAATTTGCCCAACCAGTCTACATGTGCTTTGTGGATCTGGAGAAGGCATTTGACCATGTCCCTTGTGCCATTCTGTAGGGGGTGCTCAGTGAGTATGGAGTCCGGGGCCCTCTATTAAGGGTCTGGTTCGCATTGCCTGCAGTAGATCAGACTTGTTCCCGGGGCATGTTGGACTCGAGCAGGGCTGCCCTTTGTCACCGGTACTGTTCATAATTTTTATGGACAGGATTTCTAGGCGCAGCCTAGAGGGGATCGGAGGGGATCCGGTTTGGGAACCACAGGATTTTGTCTCTGCTTTTTGCGGATGATGTTGTCCTGTTGGCTTCATCGGACCGGGACCTTCAGCATGTGCTAGGGCAGTTTGAGGCTGAGTGCGACGCGGCGGGGATGAGAATCAACACCTCCAAAACCGAGGCCATGGTTCTCCACCGGGAAAGGGTGGCGTGCCTTCTCCGGGTGAGTGGAGAAGTCCTGCCTCTGGTGGAGGAGTTTAAGTATCAAGGGTCTTGTTCACGAGTGAGGGAATGATGGAGCGGGAGATGCACGGATCGGTGCAGCATCTGCAGTTATGCGGCCGATGTACCGGACTGTCGTGGTGAACAAGGAGCTGAGTCGAAAGGCAAAGCTCTCGATTTACCAGTCAATCTACGCACCTACCCTCACCTATGGTCATGAACTTTGGGTAGTGACCGAAAGGACGAGATCGCGGATACAAGCGGCCGAGATGAGTTTCCTCCGCAGGGTGGCTGGACGCTCCCTTAGAGATAGGGTGAGGAGTTCGGTCACCCGGGAGGAGCTCGGAGTCGAGCCGCTGCTCCTTCACATTGAGAGGAGTCAGCTGAGGTGGCTTGGGGATCTGTACCGGGTGCCTCCTGGACGCCTCCCTAAGGAAGTGTTCCAGGCATGTCCCTCCGGGAGGAGACCCCAGGGAAGACCCAGGACACGCTGGAGAGACTATGTCTCTCGGCTGACCTGGGAACGCCTCGGACTCCCCTCGGAAGAGCTGGAGGAAGTGTCTGGGGTGAAAGAAGTCTGGGCATCACTGTTGAGACTACTGCCCCCGCGACCCAGGAACGAATAAGCGGCGAATGATGGATGGATGGATGGATGGATGGATGTTGGATTCTGCCGTATGTCTCGTGATCTCTTGCGATACTACAGCATCTCACGATCCTACAGCGCTTCCATATCTTAACTACTTGTACTTTATTCTGGCACAGCCAAACGAGGTATACTCCACACAGTAATGCTTTGTTTCCACTTGTCCTTACTCAGTGCCTATGAAATATGTAACGTAGATGATCCATCTAGAGGAATTTTGTGATAGAATTCAGCCAACATGTTTGATAACAAATCAGAAAAAACATTTCTTTATTATGGTAAATGGTAAATGGCTTACACTTATATAGTGTATTCCAGCTGTACTCCTACAGCCCCAAAGCGCTTTACACTGTAGACACTCACCCACACATGCACATGTGGCCTTATACACTTTAAGGGCGCACGTGAGATTCTGGGATGACCAATACACCAGAGACAAACAGCTGTGAAAATACAAATTCTTCTTTTATTTAACGTCTGTAAAAACACCAGGTTTCTTCTTAAAACAAATCACACAATAGACCAACAATACAATCACACCTCTGTATTTTGGGGCAGGGAAGAGGGGATTCTCGCTAAGGACAGGGCTGAGGCCCACCAGCAGGGGGGGTTACCAGAGAAATGGATCAATGGTCCAAAGATTCACACCATGCAGACACACGTGTCACACTAACTGTAAACCAGAAGAAAATAAATTATATAAACCAAAACTGCAAACGTAGGATAATATAAATCAAGAAACACAGCAAACTAAAGAAAAGTAATGGAAAGAAAAATAAAGAAATTAACCAATGTGGTTACCAACCACACGAAGTATGAATTCGACAAGCTCTCGAGCCCCAAATCAAATAACAGATATAAAAAAAGGAAAAAAGAAAACAATAAACCCGGCCCAAAAACCTTATTGGTTATCTGCAGTTATACACATGAACCTCCTGCCAATAGGTTTAAAGCAGGGGCAACAAAAACACAAATTAACCCAAAAGAAGAATATCCCTCACACCACGCTCCAAACACACACACACACACACACACACACACACACACACACACACACACACACACACACACACACACGCACAATTGCTAAAAACTAAGTCTATCAAAAAGTCTTGGATGCTCAAAGGTCTTGCAGCCCTCTTCACGTGAGCGGCCGCGTCAGTCCACCCGGACCACGGCTCTGTGTTTTTCCCGTAGACAAGAACGGCAGTGGGGGCTAAAACCGGCAACACCAGGCGATGTAAGGCTTCTTAGTTATTCTAAAGCGGCTCGCTGCATTTCACGAGTCGTCTGCGCTGCAGACGCTCCCAGCGAGCCAATCATCCTCAGAAGGCGCAGCTGCGCCAAACTGAAAGGACGCTGAACAACGGACGTGCAGTTGCATGAATTCTTGCCACAAGATCCGCTTCTGACACGAGCCTGGCCAAAGCCACAGGTGGATGAGGAACGAGACAGGAACCGACTGGAACGATGGGACATTCTTGGCGGGATACACTATGGATAGCTGGAATAAATGGAAAGTAGTGTGTCTTGGGGTGCTGGATATGGAAGACGTGGAGGACGTCTATATATTCACGGGCATGACGGTGGGCCTGGTGATCCTAGGGCTTGGCGGGGTCTGGATGCTACAAAAGTTGAGAAAAGTGAGAGCTGATCAGGCAAAGCTGCTCTCTGGCCTCGCTGACATCCAGGGGAGACTGACCAGTGTATGGTCGGATGTGTCCAAAGCTCGGGAGGAGATGAAGTCAGTACGAGCGGAGGGGGCAAAGGCTGTGGCGGCTAGAGAGCCAGAGGACAGCGACTAATCAAAATCTGCATTGACACACGCACCTCCATTGCAAAGTGGATTGCATGCAAAAAGAGGCTTGGACATAAAAATAACTGTACAGTGGACACAGTAGTAAATCACAGGAACGGTGATCAGGATGAGTGGACTGGACACGTGTACAAACATACATGCTATCTGGACTGTGAAGGATGAAATTAGACAAATTGCTATGTGGTAAACTATGTATCTTACTGAATTCTGTTGTTGATGTGATCATGAATCTTACATAGAACGGGGCGGGACTTTGATAAGCGTCAGCTTCTCCCGTACCCTTTTCGTCATGTGCTGAGTATGCAATGTATAATGTTCTGGAGATGAAATGTGTCTATATAAACATGCCGAAATAAACGAAATAATAATAATAACCCGCAGTGGGCGGGGGCGAAGAGTCGCGCTTTGTTTCCGGGTTCACCATCACCGTGTCTTGCCCAAGGACACTTTGGTGGACACAGGAGGAACTAGGGTTCGAACCACAGACCTTCAGGTTCATGGGCTAACGCTCTACCAACTGAGCCACCTTCTCCATTATTATTTATTATTAAATAAAATAAAATTAATTTGATTCTTAAAAAAAAAAAATCAACTAGGGTTTAAATGTTCTGGTAAGATATAAATAATGAAGTGAATGTTAATATCCTCCGTTTATTGACCTAATTCTACTGTTGACCTAATTTATTGACTTATTTTCCATTTCACTCCCAAAATTGGGGTTGGCAAAAGGGCCTTTCTGTGTGAAGTTTGCATGTACCTTGGGTAGCTAATGAGAACTACCCTCACAAACAAAATTCAACAGTCCAGAGCTATACATGCCCCTCTGGCCAGCCGGGGCACCAGATGGGGTGGGGAGGATCTGGCCGGAATAACGTGATCCTTCCACGCACTACATCCGGCCAGAGAAGCCCTACCCTGTCTGGTGAAACGAAGTGGCCTGCTCACTCCTCAAGTAAGGAGGAGACTTGAGCTCAGTGCAGGGCCCTCCCAGGGTTGGTAAAGGATGGCAATGCCCAGGACTTACTTAGGTAGGAGCACTGCGTAATAAAAAACGAGGAAAAAAATGGGGATAAAAATATATATATATATATATATATATATATATATATATATATATAAAAAAAAGAAAACTCAAGATTGCAGCAGACATTAGATGATCGTTAGAAGATCGTTAGAAGTTAGAAGTCTTTTAAGGTTCCATCTTGCTCCAGTTGTTTCCTGATAGTCTGCACCTTCCTCAAATGTGGGTATGTGGGTGTAAAAGGAAATTATATCAAATGACACCTGGACACCTGGATCCAGCTTCAGATGTTGGATTTTGTTAAAGTTTGTGGAGTTTTTCAGTGTTGTAAGTGACTAAATTGATGCTGCTGATGACTTCTCTGAGTGGTGCCACTTCCTTGTGTATCATTGTGAGTTCATATATGCATGGAGGGGCCTCCCCTGGATAAAGGCTGTGGTAAATATAGTCAATATAATATAGTACATTTTTTGTTTTCCAGTTTTTGTGAGTAGTTTCTGACCTTCTTTCTGTAGCTGCTTGCTGAATGTCATAATTTTGTGAGTGGTAATCTGCTGTCCCAAGTACTGCCATACATCTTCCCATGGCTGATGGCAAAATGATTATGTTTTTGTCTCTGCTGAGAGAGGTAACTGCCTCCCTTTGCTGGAGTGTCAAATTGGATGAAATGTTTTTTTCACTGGTAATTGCTGCTGTTGCCTTCATCCTTGGTTATTCTGCTCCTGCCTCAGCTATGTTGTTGTTCCTTATCTGACTCAGTTGCAGTGATTAGGTCTACCACTGGTAGCTGTTGTGAAGATATGGCAAAATTGAGTTATCTGTCTAGAACAACCATCTCTGGTTGGATGGGCTCATTATCCAACGACTATAACTGGTCCATGATTCCCTTATGAAGGTTCAACGCTGTTATCAATAATAACACATTTTTAAATGGTAACAAGTAATCAATATATTTTTGAGTAACAAGCAAAATACTGCTAATTTTGTGTTGTGTCCTTTGTTGAAAGACACAAAATTGTGGCTCCTACTGTTTATTATTTTGTTTGTACTAATTATAAAAACCATTTGTTAATTGATAATTGACTATTATGAGACTAAATACTTCAAGATTAATTCAAGATTTAATTTTCAAAAGGAAAGCAATGTTCATTGAAGTACAGTACATCATCAAAGTTGTTGCTGTTTTGAAATTTCATATATTTATTTTACTTTTATTTATTTGTTATAGGCCAATTTATTAACCTAAACTGTTTTCATTATATTTCTTAATAGAAATTGCTCTTGTTATGTCACGTTGTAATGTAAAATTTCTTTGTTTGAAATATCAGTCAGCATATAGCAGTATTAATGTTTATAAACCTTCTACCGAAAGCACATTAGACCATGTAAAGATTTAATGATTTGTCTAAAGAGGGTACTAGCCCTTTCCCATTACAGGGAACTGTATCTTACACCGGCTTCTACCATCAAACGTAATTGATGCAAGTAAGCCCGATGACCTCAATATTCCTGTTTATTTACCAAACACAGCTGACCATGTTAATAATAAAATAATCAATTCATATCAAAAAACATTAACAATTATACATAATACAAGCTTGAATACTTGGTTCTACGTTCTTGAATGTTTATGTGTATTTTCATGCATGTGCCAAGTATTGAACAGGATATTTCAGTTGGAAACAATCTCATACCTACATTACATACTAAAGGGATTTTAAAGGAAACAGATATGTTAAAGTATTGATTTGATATCCTGTCATAAAGGTACTGGAAAATGTATTTTAAACATTTAAAGGGATATGCCAACATTTCTGCAATTAGCTTAGGGTATACACCATTTTCTTGTCTGTGCATCAATAACTCAGTCTGACAAAGCCCCCTCTAGCCTGAGCATCCTGATTGCCTGCACTGTTGCCAGGTAACAGGTGATCTGAGACTTTGAGAAATCAGTAGGATCCATCAGATTTCAAATTTCTAAAATGTTGTAGTTTAAGCAAATGTGAGTACTTCTAATAGTTTTACAGCATTTAGAGTGTCAATGCATGTTTACCTAATGAGCTGTATTTCATTTAATGTCACCCTTAAGCCTTTGTCAACCTTTTGGACCCCACCTACATAATTGCAGGCAAGTACAAGGCGAAGAAGGAGAAGGCCTTAGCTCTGGTGAGCAGGGCCTCTGCTGTCAGCCTGACAGCTATCATGTGGACGTCCATTAACATGGACGCCTACTTGGCTGTAACCTGCCATTTTGTCAATCAGTGCGGTTACATGCAAATCTAAATCAAACTATTGGCAACAAACTAGCTAAGGATTAAAGTCTTCAGACTCCATGGTCTCCCTGTGGATGTGGTTTGGTGCAGTGCAGAACCTAACCTTTCTAAAAAAGTGTTTCAGAAACAATTCGCCCTGAGGGTTTTGTGATCACATGAAAATCAGTTTTCTGCTCACTGAAAGCATATTCTGATAGACATATAAAAAGAGTGAGCGGTGTCAAATAAAATATGCTCTTCCACCTTTTATAACTGGCTCTACGATGGAGCAACGACTTGTCCAGGATGTGAACCTGCCTTTTACCTGTGGTGAACTGGGAAAAACTCCAACAGATGATTGAGCCTGCAGAAGATTACGCGAGAATGAAAGATGGAGGAATTGATAGAGCTTCTAAAACTAACATCTCCTCATATGTGGTTGAAATCTCCTCCTAAACCCTCTGAAATGTATACTGACTGTCTCCAAGGGTTAACTTATCGTCAATGTACAAGCTGGAGTCCACACATATTTTACTTGAAAAATTGATTCAGAATACCATTCTTGCATCCGATTCCCTGTCATCTCGATCTGACATGTGCAAACTGACTTGGCTTAACAGCAGTTGAACGTCAAAATAGACTGCACATATATTTGGAGGAAAGTGGACAGTCACTTCAGTCTAAACTCGCCCTTGTTTACTTGAATGGCAGCCATTCACAGGAGGTGGCCCAACCCAACTGTTATGCAACACAAGGTCCCAATAGGTGCCAGGGAACCCTTGGGAGCTGCCAGTGATTCCTATCTGCACACTGCAGCTTGATTTTCTCATCTACTTTTAATAATTTCAATAAAAAAATCAGATAACATTTGTGCGTGTGACACTGTGAAAATGCAGCATACTTGGTGAGGGGCTCTATTTTGATTTCTTGTTTTTCTTATCATCTAACCCGAACTAAACCTAAACAGATGGCTGAGGTACAAAGCTCAATCAATTGAATTAAGTCTAATACTTTTTGCAGATAAAAATCACAAAGTACTAAACTACTGAGTTACAAAGGTAAACAATAATATAAATATACAAACAAAAGCCCAGTTTAAATAACATAATCAAATTGCCCAGTAACCTAAAAGCGTGTTTAAAGGGGACATATTATGGCATTTAATGTATATTTTACATTTTTTCTACATACATCAGAAATTCAGCCTGTGAGTCATGTCTATAGTTTTACCGCTTCTAACCTCTTTTTCTGTGCCTCATTCTAAGGGAAGGGGGGGGTATGATAATGAGGCTCTGTGCTGATTGGCTCCCTGAATGACGTGTAGCAGGGGAGGAGAATAAGCCTGGCATTCAGTTACACGGATCTTAAAGCCTGATTTACGGTTCTGCGTTAAATCGACGCGTACCCTACGCCGTAGGCTCTGCGTTGGTGAAACGCAGAACCATAAATCAGCCTTTAGTCACCTCGTCTTCACACAGGAAGGCTAACAACCACACACACACACACAAGCATACAAGTGTGGTATTTAAAAATAGAGCGGGAGCAAAACTTAGTTTGATTGTGCTTTATATATTACATTAATCAAACCCATCGAAATCCCCATTCTCCGTTTCTTCATTCATCCGAGCCTGATCAATGAGACCAGGAGAACTGCAGCTGCGACGGGCAGAGCCCGCAGCTCTCTGGCCGCGCTCCTTCAACAGTAAACGACGGAGCCCGCTGCCCGAGCGGCAGCCGACGCTCGGCTCCTGCTCAGGCGGCGGTTCCTCTCGGAGGAACCACCGCCCGGTCTTCGGGCAGAGACGGGTTTTCGGGCCCGCCTCTGCGGAGCAGCTCCCCGGGAGCAGCGTTTCCTTCTCCGTTCCAGGCGCCCCGCCATGGAGCCTACGCCGTAGGCTCTGCGTTGGTGTAACGCGGAACCATAAATCAGCCTTTTGCTCGGAAGATCTGAAATGAACAGAAGAAAAATATATTACGGTACCCGTCGGGGCTCCTCACCGGTCCGGTCCGTGAGCGGCCCCTGAGCTCCGAGCTAAGCTAAATACTTAGCCCATGCAAAGATCATACTTGTAGACAAATATAAATAACATTAAAAAATAACGTGTTTACCGCTGACTCGTGTGCAGTTGCCGGGTCCGTGCTGTTGGTACTGATCCTTTTATAAGGGTAAGTGTCGATGCAAAACCTCATCTTAACTGTCCCTCGCTGTGGAAACAGCCACCGCTGCTAAACAATAGCTGGAGCTCCAGCTGGCGTAGAGAGCTGGGCGTGGTTTCAGCAGCGGGGGCCGACCTATGGAAATGAGTGCCTAGGGTGACGTCACCCTAGGCGCAGATTCAGAATAGCTCAAAAAAAGTCACGTGACACTGGAAGACTCAGTCAGGCGGGGGGAGCAGACCCTGCAGAATTCCATGGTATTTTATCTTCCCTGTGCTGGCAGGGTGAGGGGAGACCACTTTATATATGTTAAAACAAGAAAAAACGTGTTTTTCATAATAGGTCCCCTTTAAATAAGTGTCTTTTAAGAGAGTCAATACTATTGGTGAAACGCAATGAAAGAGGTAGAGCGATTAAAACGTTCTTATCTTAGGACCTAAGTGGACGAGTTGAGGACGACGGACCTGAGTGAATGAAACAGAGTGAAGTTTGAAAATAAAAGTACAGCAAGTGCTGGGTTGAATGGGAAACAGCGTCAGAAAACTCCTATGTGTGCAGATTCATTTTCAACTGGCAAAAGTGCTTAACACATCTTTTATGAAAGTTTCATAAAATGCAAATTAGTCTTTTGCATAATCTTACAGTGCAAACTGACAGAGAGAATATACTATATGTTTCAGTTTCATACAGGTTTTCCAATGCCTACATTAAAACATACTTAAAATACCTCAAATGTATGTGCTTAGAGAGTTAGATGTGTTGCTTTGTAGAGAGGATATTGATGTATAGACAGTGTTACGTGTGCATAATAATAAATGGCAGGACGATTTATGAAATAAATAGGTTGATGGTGAGGGAATAAAACATGGCAGAGCAGGGGTGACTGAAGGTAAACTAGCAATGGCAAGGTGAAGACAATTAGAAATGATTAAATGTCTCCCAATAGGGAGAATTCAGATGAGAGTGGAAAGAGAGATTAAAAAATATAATGGATATCACAAGTGTGGAAATAATTAAACACAATGACTATGGCTAAAATTAGTTATTACATGCAGATACAATTTTACATAGGAAGTATAAATTCACAGATTGTTTTGGTTATCATTCTTTTCAAAACTGAGCTGAGCTCAAAGATGAGCAGTGACCACTTCGTGATCACAGTCTGATTTTAATCAACTGATAAATTCTGCCAAAAAAAGTGAATATACTTTTCTCCTTCAATGTTGATATTGAATTTATCAGCAAAATAAACATTTTCTTCAACACACCTCCGGGTAACAGGCATGTGTGCGAAGAAAAAGATAAAAACTGTCATAAGTAAAGAACACAAAACTTATTACAATGTTCTTTTACAGACTCATAAACAATGATAATCTATCAAACAAATATTCATGCTACATAAAATACTATGTAATAATTTTTCCACAAATCAAATGTTTTCAATACACATGTCACAAAATAAAAATTACAGTTTTAAACACATTTACTCACAGCCAATGCCACTTGAAGGGAAATAATACAAAATGCAGAGTGATATCTCACCTTTTACTTGTATGCACAGACAAAAATAGCAAACTCTGGTCTATAACATCTTTTCCTGCTACGCTACCACAATAAAAGCTTGCATTTCAAAATAAAACAATAAACATTTCGACTGTTACACCACAGTGAAACAAAAGCCTAGATCTTTACAGTAAGTTAGAACCTTCCTGGGCAGACAACCATGCCAACCAGCGCTCTCGAGTCTCACGCATTTCAGAAGTTCACACGCTATCAAGCCACACACGGCATTTTTCATGCTGAGAAATTAACTTCACAGGACAGTAATTCCCACAGCCCATCTTACAAACGAGTCAAAGGTACACTACGCTACTATGCGCTTAGCTGATGATGACTGATGCAGGAGCCTTCAAGAGCCACTATTCAAAACGACCAAAATGATGGCAAAATGTACTTATAACACCTTGGACCCACAATTTCTTTACTGAAAAACCAACAATAGTCATTCACCAGGATTTCTACTCCAATGCACGCCATTTCAGATGTCTTTTGTTAATACTAATCTGCTTGTTGCTCTCTGAACCAGGTTTAGAAGGAAATGTCTTTGCTACAATTCAAACCTGAACTGAAGTCAGGTGGTGGCATAACAGATCTATTATTGGACATGACTTGTCCAATAAACCTGATTCTGACATTTGTGTGTGTGTGTGTGTGTGTGTGTGTGTGTGTGTGTGTGTGTGTGTGTGTGTGTGTGTGTGTGTGTGTGTGTGTGTGTGTGTGTGTGTGTGTGTGTGTGTGTATATCTAGAGGATTGCACTTTTTTCCAACATGAATTAATATTTATACACACAAATGTATAGATATACATGGGTATGATTTCATATTGGTATTTATACATATGTATGAGCATGTAAAGATACATGTATACATGTATGTATATATGTCTATACATAGAATGTATATGTTACTTTCAAGTAATAGATATATATCTATGCTCCCCCACCGTGCCTAGACACAGGGATTTACACATAGTTACACCCACATTCCACACACGCAAATTATGCAACTGAACAGGGAACGCTCCTCCCCTTCTCTGTCTGTTCTTTCTGATTATATCTGTTTGTCCTACGTTGAAATGTCTATCCTTTTATTCCAACACAACACATTCCACACTGATTCACATACACTACAACAAATCACACAGTCACCAACAGGGCTGGACTGTGACAAAACGTCCGTCCGGGAGTCATAAGCCCCTTTCACACAGCCAGTTCGAGGCGGGAACGTTGCGCCTTTAAGCCGCCTCGCTGTTCTGTGTGAAAGTCGCGGAGGCGGAATGGGGGGGCCAAGTGGCCCCACCAATAAGCCGGCAGCGGAGGTAGTCACAGAGCCGAAACGGGGTCTGTGTGAATGACACAGCCGGCATGCCGGCATGCCACTAGACGCTGACGCTGTCGTCACGCCTCTGATTGCGGAACGCCGGCATGCTGTGTGAATTTACAGACGGGAGCGGCGTTATGCCGGCGTTGTATGGTTCTGTGTGAACCAACAAAGGCGGCGTATTGGCAGGACTTCTTTACACCAATATTGCGGAATCTCTGTGTGAAAGGGGCTTTACACTCACTCAGCCCACCCCTACTCATACACTGCACACCTATGCTCACACTTGAGCAGGTGTTGCACACAACCACAAATCCATGCACACACATACTGTATGGTTAAGTAATCACCAAACGCTCATTATTCTATATCAAATTTAAATTTAAACACCATTAACACAAAACTATAAGCCACCAGTCCAGAGTGTTTCCCTCCCCCACTCAACAACTGTATTAAAGAGCTAAACAACATTATTAGGGCCCGAGCACCTTCAGTGCGAAGGCCCTATTGTATCTGTAGGAATTCTTCGCGTTATTATTATTAGGGCCCGAGCACCTTCAGTGCGAAGGCCCTATTGTATCTGTAGGAATTATTTGTATTTTTTTAGGGCCCGAGCACCTTCAGTGCGAAGGCCCTATTGTATCTGTAGGAATTCTTTGTATTATTTTTCTGACAAAAGGAAGGCCTTTTTGCCCCCCTAAACGTGCCCAAAAAGTCACCAAATTTTGCATGCAAGTCAGGCCTGGCGAAAAATTTGATATTTAATGGTTTACATTAATGGGCGTGGCAAAATGGCTCAACAGCGCCCCCCGGAAAACTTTGTGCCTCAAGCCCCACAATGCGGTTTGTCGTACATGCACGAAAATCGGTACACACCTGTATCATGGCCCAACTTAAAGAAAAGTCTCTGGGCGTCATGTCGAGAAACCGAACAGGAAGTCGGCCATTTTGAATTAATCGTGTCATTTTGGCGAAATGTATGCCTTCCTTCGGCAGTTAATACGGCCCGAACCGTAACGTGCACCCAGGTCTGTTATACATCAAAATGTGCGTCTCCATCCTCCGACACCATGCATTACTTTTCTCTTTCAAAAGCGTTACCGTGGCGACGCTAGACGCCGAAAGGCGCGCCCACCCTTCATCTGATTGGTTCAGACAGAAAAAACTTTGCGCCTCAAGCCCCTCAATACGGTTTGACGTACATGAACGAAAATCGCTACACACCTGTATCATGTCGCAACTTAAAGAAAAGTCTCTTGGCGCCACGGCCGAAACCGAACAGGAAGTCGGCCATTTTGAACATTCTGAATTAATCGCGTAATTTTGGAGCAATATATGCCATTCCTTCGAGAATTAATACGGCCCAAACCGTATCGTGAACCCAGATGTGTTATACATCAAAATGTGCGTCTCCATCCTGCGACTACACGCATTACTTTTCTCTTTCAAAAGTGTTACCGTGGCGACGCTAGACGCCAACAAGCGCACCCCCCCTTCATCTGATTGGTCCATATTTGATAGTTCCCCAAAAGGCACCAAATTTGGCACGCAAGCCAGGACTGGCGATAAATGTGATATTTCATGGTTTGCATTAATGGGCGTGACAAAATGGCTCAACAGCGCCCCCCGGAAAACTTTGTGCCTCAAGCCCCACAATACGGTTTGACGTACATGCACCAAAATCGCTATACACCTGTATCATGGCACAGCTTAAAGAAAAGTCTCTTGGAGCCATGGCCGAAACCGAACAGGAAGTCGGCCATTTTGAAATCTGATTGGTCCATATTTGATAGTTCTCCAAAAGTCACCAAATTTTGCATGCAAGACAGACTTGGCGATAAATTTGATATTTCACGGTTTGCATTAATGGGCATGGCCTAACGGCTCAACAGCGCCCCCTAGAATACTTTTCTCTGCCATAACTTTTGAATGGTTTGACATAGGAAGTTGTGGGTGGTGTCATGGGACTCTGTATGGAGTCCTTGACCTTCATTGGCCTGAATTAGCCCCACCCCTTCTTCTGATTGGTTGTCCCTTTTTTCTGCTATAACTTTTGAATGGTTTGACATAGGAAGTCGTGGGTGGTGTCATGGGACTCTGTAATGAGTTCTTAAGCTTCGTTGGCCTTAATTAGCCCCGCCCCTTCTTCTGATTGGTTGTCCCGATTTTCTGCTATAACTTTGGAATGGTTTGACATAGAGAGTCGTGGGTGGTGTCATCAGATTCTTTATGGAGTCCTTGACCTTCATTGGGCTGAATTAGCCCCGCCCCTTCTTCTGATTGGTTGTCCCTTTTTTCTGCTATAACTTTTGAATGGTTTGAGATAGGAAGTCGTGGGTGGTGTCGTTTCTGATATGCTTATGGGGGGCGGTGGCGGTGAGTGCGAGGGCCCGTGCATCGCTGCTTGCAGCTTTAATTTATTATTAGGGCCCGAGCACCTTCAGTGCGAAGGCCCTATTGTATCTGTAGGAATTCTTCGCGTTATTATTATTATTATTATTATTATTATTTTTCTGACGAAAGGAGGGCCTTTTTGCCCCCCTAAACGTGCTCAAAAAGTCACCAAATTTTGCATGCAAGTCAGGCCTGGCGAAAAATTTTATATTTAATGTTTTGCATTAATGGGCGTGGCAAAATGGCTCAACAGCGCCCCCTTGAAAACTTTGTGCCTCAAGCCCCACGATACGTTTTGACGTACATGCACGAAAATCGGTACACACCTGTATCATGGCCAAACTTAAAGAAAAGTCTCTGGGCGTCAAGTCGAGAAACCGAACAGGAAGTCGGCCATTTTGAATTAATCGTGTCATATTGGCGAAATTTATGCCTTCCTTCGGCAGTTAATACGGCCCGAACCGTAACGTGCACCCAGGTGTGTTATACATCAAAATGTGCGTCTCCATCCACCGACACCACGCATTACTTTTCTCTTTCAAAAGTGTTACCGTGGCGACGCTAGACGCCGAAAAGCGCGCCCACCCTTCATCTGATTGGTTCAGACAGAAAAAACTTTGCGCCTCAAGCCCCACAATACGGTTTGACGTACATGAACGAAAATCGCTACACACCTGTATCATGTCACTACTTAAAGAAAAGTCTCTTGGCGCCATGGCCGAAACAGAACAGGAAGTCGGCCATTTTGAACATTCTGAATTAATCGCGTAATTTTGGAGCAATATATGCCATTCCTTCGAGAATTAATACGGCCCGAACCGTATCGTGAACCCAGATGTGTTATACATCAAAATGTGCGTCTCCATCCTGCGACTAAACGCATTACTTTTCTCTTTCAAAAGTGTTACCGTGGCGACGCTAGACGCCAACAAGCGCACCCCCCCTTCATGTGATTGGTCCATATTTGATAGTTCTCCAAAAGGCACCAAATTTGGCATGCAAGCCAGGCCTGGCGAAAAATTTGATATTTCACGGTTTGCATTAATGGGCGTGGCAAAATGGCTCAACAGCGCCCCCCGGAAAACTTTGTGCCTCAAGCCCCACAATACGGTTTGACGTACATGCACGAAAATCGCTACACACCTGTATCATGGCACAACTTAAAGAAAAGTCTCTTGGAGCCATGGCCGAAACCGAACAGGAAGTCGGCCATTTTGAAATCTGATTGGTCCATATTTGATAGTTCTCCAAAAGTCACCAAATTTTGCATGCAAGACAGACTTGGCGATAAATTTGATATTTCATGGTTTGCATTAATGGGCGTGGCCTAACGGCTCAACAGCGCCCCCTAGAATACTTTTATCTGCCATAACTTTTGAATGGTTTGACATAGGAAGTTGTGGGTGGTGTCATGGGACTCTGTAATGAGTCCTTAAGCTTCGTTGGCCTTAATTAGCCCCGCCCCTTCTTCTGATTGGTTGTCCCTTTTTTCTGCTATAACTTTTTAATGGTTTGACTCCCGCTTCCTGATTCAAACGTCTGCCGGCCCCGCCCCCCGACCAATCAGTGGCGAGTAGGGTGATGACGGCCCCGCCCCCCGACCAATCAGTGGCAAGTAGGGTGATGACGGCCCAGCCCCCCGACCAATCAGCTGTTGTAATGTGGTGACGTTAGAAATAGTCCCGTGCTCAGCCCGGTTATAACCTCGGTAGAATGGTTACAGAAAAAGTAATAATAAAATAGTAATGTTTTACTAATATTTATACCTTACAAATATTTAAAAAATTAGGAAAAAAAAGTTCCAGACATTATATCGTTATATTGGTCTGTCCTAAGCCAGTAAGTCAAAGTGAGGTATCAGCTGAGATATAGCTCAACCAGATCATTGCGGTCTTTGGTGCCGGTGGTCGGGAGTTCGAGCCTGGAAGTATGCTGAAAATTTTGTAAGCAAATTTTGTGTTTTTTTACATCAAGATGTGCGTCTCTTTCCTGCGACGACGCACATTACTTTTCTCTTTCAAAAGTGTTACTGTGGCGACGCTAGACGTGAAAAAGCGCTCGTCCCCTTCATCTGATTGGTCCATATTTGATAGTTCTCCAAAAGTCACCAAATTTTGCATGCAAGCCAGGCCTGGTGATACATTTGATATTTAATGGTTTGCATTAATGGGCGTGGCCTAACGGCTCAACAGCGCCCCCTAGAATACTTTTCTCTGCCATAACTTTTGAATGGTTTGACATAGGAAGTTGTGGGTGGTGTCATAGGACTCTGTAATGAGTCCTTGACCTTCATTGGCCTGAATTAGCCCCACCCCTTCCTCTGATTGGTTGTCCCTTTTTTCTGCTATAACTTTTTAATGGTTTGACTCCCGCTTCCTGATTCAAACGTCTGCCGGCCCCGCCCCCCGACCAATCAGTGGCGAGTAGGGTGATGACGGCCCCGCTCCCCGACCAATCAGTGGCAAGTAGGGTGATGACGGCCCCGCCCCCCGACCAATCAGCTGTTGTAATGTGGTGACGTTAGAAATAGTCCCGTGCTCAGCCCGGTTATAACCTCGGTAGAATGGTTACAGAAAAAGTAATAATAAAATAGTAATGTTTTACTAATATTTATACCTTACAAATATTTAAAAAATTAGGAAAAAAAAGTTCCAGACATTATATCGTTATATTGGTCTGTCCTAAGCCAGTAAGTCAAAGTGAGGTATCAGCTGAGATATAGCTCAACCAGATCATTGCGGTCTTTGGTGCCGGTGGTCGGGAGTTCGAGCCTGGAAGTATGCTGAAAATTTTGTAAGCAAATTTTGTGTTTTTTTACATCAAGATGTGCGTCTCTTTCCTGCGACGACGCACATTACTTTTCTCTTTCAAAAGTGTTACCGTGGCGACGCTAGACGTGAAAAAGCGCTCGTCCCCTTCATCTGATTGGTCCATATTTGATAGTTCTCCAAAAGTCACCAAATTTTGCATGCAAGCCAGGCCTGGTGATACATTTGATATTTAATGGTTTGCATTAATGGGCGTGGCCTAACGGCTCAACAGCGCCCCCTAGAATACTTTTCTCTGCCATAACTTTTGAATGGTTTGACATAGGAAGTTGTGGGTGGTGTCATAGGACTCTGTAATGAGTCCTTGACCTTCATTGGCCTGAATTAGCCCCACCCCTTCCTCTGATTGGTTGTCCCTTTTTTCTGCTATAACTTTTTAATGGTTTGACATAGAGAGTCGTGGGTGGTGTCATTTCTGATATGCTTATGGGGGGCGGTGGACATGAGTGCGAGGGCCCGTTCATCGCTGCTTGCAGCTTTAATTATTCTTATTATTTTTCTGACGAAAGGAGGGCCTTTTTGCCCCCCTAAACGTGCCCAAAAAGTCACCAAATTTTGCACCCAAGCCAGGCCTGGCGAAAAATTTGATATTTAATGGTTTGCATTAATGGGCATGGCAAAATGGCTCAACAGCGCCCCCTTGAAAACTTTGTGCCTCAAGCCCCTCGATACGGTTTGACGTACATGCACGAAAATCGGTACACGCCTGTATCATGACGTAACTTAAAGAAAAGTCTCTTGGCGTCATGCCCGAAACCGAACAGGATGTCGGCCATTTTGAATTAGTCGTGTCATTTTGGCGAAATTTATGCCATTCCTTCGGCAGTTAATACGGCCCGAACCGTAACGAGCACCCAGGTGTGTTATACATCAAAATGTGCGTCTCCATCCTCCGACACCACGCATTACTTTTCTCTCTCAAAAGCGTTACCGTGGCGACGCTAGACGCCAAAAAGCGCGCCCACCCTTCATCTGATTGGTTCAGACAGAAAAAACTTTGCGCCTCAAGCCCCATAATACGGTTTGACGTACATGAACGAAAGTCGGTATACACCTGTATCATGTTGCAACTTACAGAAAAGTCTCTTGGCTCCATGGTCGAAACCGAACAGGAAGAAGGCCATTTTGAACATTCTGAATGAATCACGTAATTTTGGAGCAATATATGCCATTCCTTCGAGAATTAATACGGCCCGAACCGTATCATGAACCCAGATGTGTTATACATCAAAATGTGCGTCTCTATCCTGCGACTACGCGCATTACTTTTCTCTTTCAAAAGTGTTACCGTGGCGACGCTAGAAGCCAACAAGCGCACCCCCCCCTTCATCTGATTGGTCCATATTTGATAGTTCCCCAAAAGGCACCAAATTTGGCATGCAAGCCAGGCCTGGCGATAAATTTGATATTTCATGGTTTGCATTAATGGGCGTGGCAAAATGGCTCAACAGCGCCCCCCGGAAAACTTTGTGCCTCAAGCCCCACAAGACGGTTTGACGTACATGCACGAAAATCGCTACACACCTGTATCATGGCACAACTTAAAGAAAAGTCTCTTGGAGCCATGGCCGAAACCGAACAGGATGTCGGCCATTTTGAATAAATTGTGTCATTTTGGCGAAATTTATGCCATTCCTTCGGCAGTTAATTCAGCCCGAACCGTAACGTGCACCCAGGTGTGTTATACATCAAAATGTGCGTCTACATCCTGCGACTACACGCATTACTTTTCTCTTTCAAAAGTGTTACCGTGGCGACGCTAGACGCCAAAAGGCGCGCCCCCCCTTCATGTGATTGGTCCATATTTGATAGTTCTCCAGAAGTCACAAAATTTTGCATGCAAGCCAGACTTGGCGATAAATTTGATATTTCATGGTTTGCATTAATGGGCGTGGCCTAACGGCTCAACAGCGCCCCCTAGAATACTTTTATCTGCCATAACTTTTGAATGGTTTGACATAGGAAGTTGTGGGTGGTGTCATGGGACTCTGTAATGAGTCCTTAAGCTTCGTTGGCCTTAATTAGCCCCACCCCTTCTTCTGATTGGTTGTCCCGATTTTCTGCTATAACATTGGAATGGTTTGACATAGAGAGTCCTGGGTGGTGTCATCAGATTCTTTATGGAGTCCTTGACTTTCATTGGCCCCGCCCCTTATTCTGATTGGTTGTCCCTTTTTTCTGCTATAACTTTTTAATGGTTTGACATAGGGAGTCGTGGGTGGTATCATGGGACTCTGTAATGAGTCCTTAAGCTTCGTTGGCCTTAATTAGCCCCGCCCCTTCTTCTGATTGGTTGTCCCGATTTTCTGCTATAACTTTGGAATGGTTTGACATAGAGAGTCGTGGGTGGTGTCATTGGACTCTGTATTGAGTCCTTGACCTTCATTGGCCTGAATTAGCCCCGCCCCTTCTTCTGATTGGTTGTCTCTTTTTTCTGCTATAACTTTTGAATGGTTTGACATAGGAAGTCGTGGGTGGTGTCTTTTCTGATATGCTTATGGGGGGCGGTGGCCGTGAGTGCGAGGGCCCGTTCATCGCTGCTTGCAGCTTTAATTATTTTTCTGACGAAAGGAGGGCCTTTTTGCCCCCCTAAACGTGCCCAAAAAGTCACCAAATTTTGCACCCAAGTCAGGCCTGGCGAAAAATTTGATATTTTATTGTTTGCATTAATGGGCGTGTCAAAATGGCTCAACAGCGCCCCCCGGAAAACTTTGTGCCTCAAGCCCCACGATACGGTTTGACGTACATGCACGAAAATTGGTACACACCTGTATCATGTCACAACTTAAAGAAAAGTCTCTTAGAGTCATGCCCGAAACCGAACAGGATGTCGGCCATTTTTAATTAATCGTGTCATTTTGGCGAAATTCATGCCATTCCTTCGGCAATTAATACGGCCCGAACCGTAACGTGCACCCAAGTGTGTTATACATCAAAATGTGAGTCTCCATCCTCCGACAACACGCATTACTTTTCTCTTTCAAAAGCGTTACCGTGGTGACGCTAGACGCCAAAAAGCGCGCCCACCCTTCATCTGATTGGTTCAGGCAGAAAAAACTTTGCGCCTCAAGCCCCACAATACGGTTTGACGTACATGAACAAAAATCGGTACACACCTGTATCATGTCGCAACTTAAAGAAAAGTCTCTTGGTGCCATGGCCGAAACCGAACAGGAAGTCGGCCATTTTGAACATTCTGAATTAATCACGTAATTTTGGAGCAATACATGCCATTCCTTCGAGAATTAATACGGCCCGAACCGTAACGTGCACCCAGATGTGTTATACATCAAAATGTGCGTCTTCATCTTGCGACTACGCGCATTACTTTTCTCTTTCAAAAGTGTTACCGTGGCGACGATAGACGCCAAAAAGCGTGCCCCCCTTCATCTGATTGGTCCATATTTGATAGTTCTCCAAAAGTCACCAAATTTGGCATGCAAGCCAGGCCTGGCGATAAATTTGATATTTCATGGTTTGCATTAATGGGCGTGGCCTAACGGCTCAACAGCGCCCCCTAGAATACTTTTCTCTGCCATAACTTTTGAAACGTTTGACTTAAAGAGTCGTGGGTGGTGTCATGGGACTCGGTATTGAGTCCTTGACCATAATTGGTGATAATTAGCCCCGCCCCTTCTTCTGATTGGTTGTCCCGACTTTCTGCTATAACTTTTGAATGGTTTGACATAGAGAGTCGTGGGTGATATCATCAGATTCTGTATGGAGTCCTTGACCTTCATTGGACTGAATTAGCCCCGCCCCTTCTTCTGATTGGTTGTCCCTATTTTCTGCTATAACTTTTGAATGGTTTGACATAGGAAGTCGTGAGTGGTGTCATGGGACTCTGTAATGAGTCCTTAAGCTTCGTTGGCCTTAATTAGCCCCGCCCCTTCTTCTGATTGGTTGTCCCTTTTTTCTGCTATAACTTTTGAATGGTTTGACATAGGAAGTTGTGGGTGGTGTCATTTCTGATATGCTTATGGGGGGCGGTGGCCGTGAGTGCGAGGGCCCGTTCATCGCTGCTTGCAGCTTTAATTATTATTTTGTTTGTAAATTATTTCAATGCCAGATTATTATAGTATACCTCTGTAACCACTAGACCACCACTCCCCATCTTTATACTTACTGTCCTCCAGTTCAGCTTCATAACTACTGAGCTGTACTCTAGTTCATCTTTATACTTACTGGACTGTCCTCCAATTCTTCTTCATAACTAGTGGACTGTCCTCCAGTTCATCTTTATAACTACAGGACTGTCCTCCCTCTGAAGCACCTGCATTGTATCCAGCTGTGCAGCAAACACACACACACACACACACACACACACACACACACACACACACACACACACACACACACACACACACACACACACACACACACACACACACACACACACACACACACACAAACTGACTTTTTACTCTCTTTTAGGGGTGTAATAAAATATGGTAGGCTCTCAAGTTAAACCATTAAAAGTATGTGTATGAATAATAATACAACCATAATAATGCAGCAGTAGTTATATTTTAAAAAAATGTAAGCGAAAGATAGAGATCTGTTTGTGTACCACAAGTAGCTATCTTTCTCATACCTTTGTAAATTAAATTACAGTAATATGATTTTTTTTTAAAGGTATTGAGGTATTGAAGTAATTTTGGCATTATAGTGCAGTTTCTTTACTAAATGATCGGAATACCTCTTCATCTCCTATAAATAGTCTCAACCTTTGATACTGAGACAAGTTTTACTCTAATATAAATGGACTGAGAGGATAAATAAGTTGAGAGGCAGTTTTGACAGTTTCTTTCCGGAAACCAGGACATTTTCTTTTACTGCAGGTTGCACCTGAGTGCACAGGAGCTAGACAGGCTTTTTTTATTTTAAAGAAAACAGGACGCACTGCCTTATTTCTGTCTTTGCAGGTAGGTCCTGTCAGTGCTGCTGTACCCTCAACGCCGGGAATAAATACACAGGAGTCCAAAACTGATACATCTGTCTTTCAGCTCTGGCTGGCAGGTCAAGCATCATACATAGTGGTCTTCAGACAGTTGGAGATGCTTTATTCTACTGTCAACAGAGTTACTAAAGAACCATTCGCCACAAAAGTGTCTACCTCCTTTAGACCCCAGAGGACAGTAATATGCAGGGGATGTAGTAGGCAGGAAAGGCCATTTTCCTGGCGCATGAACATTGAACATTTTATCAAAAGCAGCCTCGTTAACTTAAGTTAATGAGGCTTATTTGTTTCCTCTTTGATACAAAGATTTAATCTAGTTCCTTCAGATTTGACTTTTTTTAACTTTCAGTGAAAAAAATTCAGTTTTCAATGTTACTGGACTTAATCAGTGTCACATTGACTCGATGAGCAGTATTTCAATATTATCAGCTATCATTAGAAATGAAATATCATTCACCTTCCACCTCAGGACCTGGATAAGTTACAATGTATATTTTCTTCTTCTGCTCCTTTTTGTTTTTGTAACAAGTCGGATGCACATAAAATCAAACTGTAAATGCATATTTAACAACACAAACCAGGGCAAGTGATCCAAATTAATGATGAACCACTTTCCGGGAAACCACCAACATGCCCAACTTCAACTGACTTTGTTCAATTATTACCTTTCTTTTTATTTTTAAATGATGTGTTATACTCTGTTTTTTTTTTTTTTATATATATAAATTTGACTCATCTCATTTAAACTGTTTCACCCTACCAATGTGGGCACTCTGATGTTATTGATGCTTTTATTTTGTGGATATATAAATCAGAAATGTACATGAAACCATGCCGGTACTCATTTTCTTTTATCTTTTTAACAACAGTATTTCAAAACACATTTAAGTCACTAATTTGGTTGATATAATCCAAAGTTGAAATTGCAACATTTCCTTTGTATTGTTTTTACTTTATAAGCACTTTGCCCAAAGTGTATTACTATTCTGCCCCCTGTGTGCATGGCTACAAAAAGTGACAGATAGCTAAACACCTTAATGTTGGTGTAGAAAGATGAATGATCACTAATATGTTTACAGTGACGTTTGTCACTGTAATTAATAATGCCAGGACATTATCTTATTTATGTAACTAAAAATAAATGAAGAAACATACATCCATCTTCTATACCCTTCTATACACTTTATCCTTTGCAGGGTCACGGGGGTCTGCTGGAGCCTATCCCAGCTAATTTTCAGGCGAGAGGCAGGGGTTCACCCTGGACAGGTTGCCAGTCCATCGCAGGGCCAGTAGCATAACATATTCATTCAATTTACTTTATTTTGGAACTTGTGCAAGAATGAGAAGTGCATTTAAGAACCATGTAAATCTTACATAATAAAATGTGAGAATGCAATTACTATTACATACTTGGTTTCACTAATTTAGCTGAAAACCCATGCCGTTTGCTTTATTTGCACCTTATATACACCTTTACCCACCTTGGGTAAAAATTATGATAATGCTGCTGTTTTCTCACAATATGAGCCATTATTACATTTTGAGCTGTTATTACTTTATGAGCGGCGCCAGTAAGGCTCATAATGTAATAATGTAATAAGTTATTACATTATTACATAATGCACAAAGCCATTATTACGTTATGCGCTCATGATTTTATTACATTATGAGCCGATTATTACATTATGAACTTTTATTACATTTAAGTTATTACATTATGAGCCGTTATTACGTTATGAGTTGCTACAAGTGTCATGTATGTTTACTCAGGTTTGTATTTTCATTAATGAGATGGAAGTGATAGTTGAACAAACCAGGGGAAAGCTTACTGTAGCTTGTTTACTTCAGCCCAAGGTCACTGTTGTTGCTTTGTCAAGTTGTAAAACTCAATTAGTCATTAATTACTTTTCACTTGGCTGAGCAGATAAGCTGCTTCAGAGGGACTTAACTCAAACTGACATATAAATTCATCACCGCCATAACTACTGCGTGTGTGTATCTTCTGAAATGAATCCCATCATGTTTTCAGTCAATATGGAAGCTCATTTCTGTAGTGCATCAAATAGTAGTATAGCATTTGCTTGTTTGCAGATGCAAGACAGTAATTTTTCTTTATTTGTTTTATGATAGTGGTGCTTCTCTGTATTTTTCTTTAAAGGAGCATGAGGCAGGATTGAGGCAGGATTGAGGCAGGATTTATGAAAAAAATTCATATACATTTTAAGTTTTCTAGTAATAATGTCAGATGAAGCGTTCCAAACCAAAACGAATGAACCCTCCAGCGTATCTCTCCGTTGCCTTGAACAGGCTGTGTGCTGCAAAATGTGCTGCAATTCCGGGCTGGAATTTCCTGCGCTGTCCTGTGGATGTGACATCAAATGACGCTGCATGCGCGTTCTCCCCGTTCTCCCGTGCCGGCTTCGCTGTTGGCTGCAGTACCCCGACGGCCGTCGTGGCGAAGGTGGCGCTAATGAGTATCATTTCTTAAAAGGAGCCTCATGCTCCTTTAATACAACATAAAATGTGTATTGATATTGCCACCTTGCTGAAAGCAGTCTGTGAGGGTTGCGGTTAAAGTGCCTTGCAAAAGTATTCCTTTGGTTTGGTTATCTTTGGTTTCAATAAAGAAACCAAAGACAATCCTGAAGGAACTGGGGCCTCATTTATAAAGCTTGCGTGCGCACAAAACAGGACTTGAACGATGCGCACGCCACCTTCTACATAAAGGTTGGGATTTAAAAAAAAAACGGAAAAATGTGCGTATCTTTACGCCAACCCTGACCCTCGCGCACAAACATTTTGAAGATATGGGGAACTGGCGACGCAGGCGGTGAGGTGGTGAAATGGAGCCAGATTCATGTCATACTTTTAATGTCATCACATATCAGACTTATAGATCCTTGTACACCCAAGCCGGTGTTCTGCCGAGTTGTCCTACCTCCGTGAATCGTCCTACCCGTAGGATGAAATGATATATGATTTGACAGATGAAAATACCCAGATGAAGCGTGATCTGACGGGGGTATTTTCATCTGTCAAATCATCCTACCTGCATTTATCTATGTGGAAGCGTGATTTGACGGGTTTTTTCTTCCGCCGAAGCGTTGTATACATAGATCTATGTGGAAGCACATTCTGACTTCCTGTTGTTAAATTGTCTATTTGCATGAAAAAGCCTTTGAAAAAAAAGAAACTGAGATAAAAGAAACGGGGATCGTACGGTAGTATTTTCTGCCAAGGTAGGACACCTCGGCAGAACACTGGCTCGACATATGTCTCATTCATCCCGACGCAGAGCAGAAACAGACTGCAGGCAGCCGCTGCGCATGCTCAGCAGGCTCATTTATATGCAAATACAGTCATAAAGTAGTTTGCATTGACCATTTATGGTATAATGTGGGCATGTAGAGGGCAGGATATGAGGCGAATTCACATGCGCAACCTTCCAGCAGGACTGTGATTTATAAAGCAAACATTTCGTGCAGATGTGCGTGCAGATGTGCGTGCACACGGTGTGAGATTAATCTGAGTTTTTGAACAAGTTTGTCCTTATGAAAATATGAAACTATCAGAATTAGGCTTAATTAGGTCAGCTCAGAGAAGCTGACTGCTGGGTTTTTCACATCCTTATCATTGTTAACAGAAGTCACAGGACAGGCCACTCCCTGAGGGTATTCGGGGGGTTGTCTGCTCTGTTAACAGTTGACCAGTGTCTTTAGACACATCTGTGCAAAACCTCACAGAGTTCTCGTTTGTCCAGAAGGGGCCCCATTTATTGACCCTTCGTGTTTCTTAAAGACTTTAAGCTGACTGCTGGTTATCACATGTTAACAGATGCCAATACTTTGAGTTCTTGAAAGATGATGATATTCAAGAAAATTTTGTTTATTTGAAAATAGAGAACAATTCAATTGTGCTTTCCGTAGAATAAACCAACAATTGAATTTATACTCTATTGTACTCAGTCACGTACCTTTCATTGATGTCAAATTTAAAAAAAAGAAGAGGCATGGATGGGTAGCGACAAGCTGTTTTCCTCTCTAATGCCCTCAGTCCTCACATGATTTATTGTTTTGCTAAGGGCATTTACACTGATCCGGCAGTCTGGCTTCTCACTCAGTTGTAGATTGAACTCTCTGATATTTAAAATACTTCCTGCATGGAAATGTATTTCTGACTCTTTATGACCCATAACAAACAGAGTTACAATTAAAAGAATAAATTAAAGCTGCAAGCAGCGATGAACGGGCCCTCGCACTAACGGCCACCGCCCCCCATAAGCATATCAGAGATGACACCACCCACGACTTTCTATGTCAAACCATGCAAAGGTTATAGCAGAAAAAAGGGACAACCAATCAGAAGAAGGGGTGGGGCTAATTCAGGCCAATGAAGGTCAAGGACTCCATACAGAATCTGATGACACCACCCACGACTCTCTATGTCAAACCATTCAAAAGTTATAGCAGAAAATCGGGACAACCAATCAGAAGAAGGGGCGGGGCTAATTAAGGCCAAATAAGCTCAAGGACTCATTACAGAGTCCCATGACACCACCCATGACTCTCTATGTCAAAACATTCAAAAGTTATAGCAGGAAATAGGGACAACCAATCAGAAGAAGGGGCAGGGCTAATTTTCACCAATTATGGACCACCCACGACTCTTTATGTCAAACCTTTCAAAAGTTATGGCAGAGAAAAGTATTCTAGGGGGCGCTGTTGAGCCGTAAGGCCACGCCCATTAATGCAAACCATGAAATATCAAATTTATCGCCAGGCCTGGCTTGCATGCAAAATTTGGTGACTTTTGGAGAACTATCAAATATGGACCAATCAGATGAAGGGGGGCGCGCTTTTTGGCGTCTAGCGTCGCCACGGTAACACTTTTGAAAGAGAAAAGTAATGTGCATAGTCGCAGGATGGAGACGCACATTTTGATGTATAACACATCTGGGTTCACAATACGGTTCGGGCCGTATTAATATTGAAGGAATGGCATATATTGCTCCAAAATTACGCGACTAATTCAGAATGTTCAAAATGGCCGACTTCCGTTTGGTTTCGGCCATGGCGCCAAGAGACTTTTCTTTAAGTTGCGACATGATACAGGTGTGCAGCGATTTTCGTGCATGTACGTCAAACCGTATCGTGGGGCTTGAGGCACAAAGTTTTCTAGGGGGCGCTGTTGAGCCATTTTGCCACGCCCATTAATGCAAACCATTAAATATCAAATTTTTCGCCAGGCCTGGCTTGCGTGCAAAATTTGGTGACTTTTTGGGAACGTTTAGGGGTGCAAAAAGGCGCTCCTTTCGTCAGAAAAATAATAATAATACGAAGAATTCCTACAGATACAATAGGGCCTTCGCACTGTAAGTGCTCAGGCCCTAAAAAGTATGGCACAGTCTCACAAGAAAACATGCAATATGCTTGTCCACATCCATCATCTGGTAGTGTCATGATCCATGGCTGAATATTGTCATATGGCATGTTTTGTGCTGTGCAGTGTGTGCATTAACTTTCTGTACACACCATTTGTCCTCAGCATCCTTACTAAATAAAGCAACTTAATTGCATTTTGTAAGTTAGTTAGACAGACAGATAGATAGATAGACGGACTTTATTAGACATTCAGATTTACACCAAAAGTGCTTATCCAAAGTTTAACTCTGAGGTTTGACTCTACAGAGTTTAGAAAGACTGAAATTAGTCAGTGGACACATCTTTTATAATTGTTTACTTTAATGTAGTAGAGGTTTATTATAATTAATTCTAAAACCACTGGATAAAGTGTTCAGATTTTTCCACTTTAGGACCTGAACATCAAGATACACATATTTACATTACTTTAGTATTACAATACTATAATGGTATAACATGTATACTGGTGTGCATGTTTGTCGCTGTGTGTGTGAGCATCAGCATGTGTTTGTTGTAGTCAATTACAGAACCTGACCATAATAAAAATACAGAAATAGGCACAGATTTTCACACTTGAAGATTTAAGTGTGTGAGTGAGTGAAAGAGAAAGAATGAAAGTCTTAGTTTTCTGTAACTCGCAGTCATAAAACTTGACCATAATGAAACTGAACTGAGGCATAACCTCTAACACTTGAACATGTGTGTGTGTAGAAGGTGTTAGTCATCACAATCAGAACCACAGTGGTGGCAGATGTATGACACTCCTGTGGGGCAGGCTTCTAGCACCCACAGAATTCACTTCATTTTTTATTTGTTCTTTCTCTGTATTTTCGTGTTCAGACGAGGGTGTTGTTGGTTTACATGAGTCAATTTGTCTTGTTTGTTGCCCACATTGTTCTTTGGCAAGTTTATTTTCCATTTTACTTTGTTAGACCTAAAAAGGCAGGCTATAATTCAAGTATACATGTAAGTGCAACAACACATTTGTTTGGGGTAGGTTGTAACAATTCTCATTGTTTTTACAACTGACACAGTCTTTTTGTTACAGTTAACTCAGAGGGTTGTAGCCACACACTAACTTACCTTACATCTAACCATCCAAACATTAGCCTTACAGCTTTCATGAAATATACTTCAAACTTGTAGTTTTTAACAATTAAAAGCACTCAGTCTCAGGCCCAATCTCAATACTCCCCCTACTTTTCTTCACTCGCCGTTCTTTTCTTCACTCGCCCTTCTTTTCTTCCCTACCCCCTAAAAAAGAAGGGGGAGATTTTAGGGCACTTGGCCCAGGTGCCTGTCCCAATTCTCCCCCTACCCCTCGTTTTCATCCCTACCCTGATCAGGAAGCTGAGAGCCAAAAGCTGTTTTAATTTCAGCTGTAGCGCTGTTAATATGCCACTTTATTAAGTTTTAGAATTTTTTCAGGCGTAAAAAGTAACCTTTAAGATCCCCAACCTGGGCTCAGTGTATCCGAATAACGCCTGTTAAGAAATTTGTCTCGACGTTTTCGGAGATGAGAAGAGCCGCCGGCCCCGGGGAGCAGCCTCAGCTCATAGCCCGAGAACAAACGTGATCGCCGGGTCAAGCTGCTCCGTCGTCCCGGGAGAGAAACCTGCAGCTCTGTTGAGAATTACGCTGGCTGAAATAAATCATTTAGGAAGATGTTGGTTTAATAGATGAAATCTAACAGTTGTAGCTACGCCTGTTAAGAAATTTGCTCCGAAAATGTCTACATTTCTGCCTGCCGGCTCCGGAGCTTATGAGTCTGCGTTAAATCGACGCAGAGCTACAGCTACGTAGGGTACGGCATATGGCGCGCGTCGCCGCGTAACCTACGCCGTAGGCTCTGCGTCGATTTAACGCGGAACCATAAAACAGCTCCGCTATCTTCACTTCAGCTTTATCTGAAAGTGTGTAAATTACCCAGATAACAGCTTTGTGGTTTCTGAAAACTATTATATCAGAAACATCCAAAACAAATCTGACAAGTCACAGGATTATTTCTCTCTATTTCCCACAAAAAAATGCTTGCTCCCTTGGACACAATCTGAGACGAGTCTGCAAATTATGTTTGCCCTCGGTCAGCGAGTCAAATCGACGCAGAGCCTACGGCGTAGGTTACGTAGCCTACGGCGTAACCTAACAGCCTTTACTCCGGTGCGATCTTCGTGAACAACGGACAAAAAAGGGATTATGTACATTCACTGAGTGAATATTATGAAAGTGAAATATATATTTCTCGCTAGAAATGTAATCAAAACACATTTTTATGCAGAAACTAACTCAAAATATTGATTTATTCACTAAAAAATAAGAAATGTCTGCCATGTTTTTTTTTTGATTCAGTCCGCCCTCGGCGTCCGGCCGACCAGCGGGAACGGTCAGGGGGCCGTCCTCGGCGCCGGGCCGACCAGCGGGAACGGTCGGGGGGCCGTCCTCGGCACCGTGCCAACCGCCGAGATCGCCGCTCTCGGGACCGGACGGATGGTGGCCCCGGGCCAGTTGGTGCGTCCAGGACCACCCCCTCCTCCGTGACGTGGCCCCGCGCCGGCCACGGGTCCGCACCGGCCGCTGGTCCGCCTCCAGGACCGCCTCCTCCGTCACGCCGCACTGCACCGAAACTGGTGAAACTGGTGCGTCCAGGGCTGCTCCTCCTTGACGCAGCCCTGCTCCGGTTGCCGGTCCGCCTCCACCTCCGCAGCCCCCTCCGACTCCGCCTCCGCCTGGCGACCTGCAGCCACTGCCTCCCGGCCGGTCGGCTGCAGCCCCGCCAGCGCTGCCGCGGCGAACCTCAGGCGTGGTGCCGGGGTGGGCCACTCCGGGGGTCCCACTGTCTCGGGAGCCGTCGCTTGGCTGCCCACAGCTTCTGCCTCCCGGCCTCTCAGCTGCGGCACCGCCAGCCCCTCCCACGCTGCTGCGGCGAACCTCAAGCGTGGCGCAGGTGTCGGTCGCTCCGCGGCCACAAGCGCTTCCAGCATCGCGAGCTGCTCTCCCTGGTCCTGAAGCACGGCTGCCAGGCCCGCCATAGCATGGGCGAGCACGTCCAGGGCCCGCTCCGTGCCTCCCTTCTCCATCCCGTCGGGCCCCACGTTGGGCGCCAGTGTAGCACGGCAAGTGCTACGGGGCCCGACCGTCAGGATAGAGAGGACACGGAGTTTAGTGCAGAACCCTTTTATTTACCAGAACACCCAGGACACACGTGCCCAAGCACCTCAGCCGACATCAACAGCAGCTTCAGTCTCCCACGACCCCTTGCTGCTGTCCAGCCCCGCCTTATCAAGGCTGGCAGGGTGGAGAGGTTGACGGGCCATACCTGTGTCCCGTCAGCCTGAGTGGCTGCACCTCCTCCACCCTGCCACACCTTACTAATAATTATAATCCAGAAACCATTCTCAAAGTTCTACCTGCACCTGTGAATGTGCAGCTAAAGCTTTATATATACCGTACATTGGATCGTAACTTTAAAATGAATATCATCCCTTTACAAACATCTCCTGACAGTTAGTTATCATTATGAAAATGGCTCTTTCTAAAGGCAGTACTGATCAGGCCTTAACTATACATGATTCTTTTGCTTAACAGTCATTAAATTGGGCATGAGTAATCTCTGTAATGTGCCCTCTCAACCTCGTCCTAAGTTATTGCAACAACATCCTCCCCGTAGTCAGCATAAACAGGCTGCTACATTTTAAACACCTTTACAGACTTTGGTCCATTATCAGAAACAGTGTCCATTACTTTGTTGAAGAGCCATAAAATTAACGCATATGTTCAGCTGCTGCATCAACACTGCGAGTGTGTTTTCCTCTGATTTGTTCGCACTCATCCCAGCTGTCTCATAGTGCAAACCCATCAATCCAGTGAACTGTCATTAAATAACTTTTATGGTTGGCAATCTATGTAACATCAGTCATACAGCTGATATATGTGATGAAAGGAGTTTTGGTATTTTCAAAAAATTTGAATTTGACAAAGTTCCTATCGTTTGTTTAATTTTTCTTACCAGTGAAACCAAAGTAATGGGTATATTTCCAACTACAGAATATGAGCTATCTTTGAGCCTTTTTGTTCAGTACCTCACCATCTCTTTGTATCTCGGACCCCCTAGAACTGTTATGAACCTTGAATATTTAAAGCTCACATTGTATGAGGCCCTTTCAGGTTGGTGGCACTGCACCACAAGTGGTTGTGCATGTAATGGTGAATCTATTCCCCGAAAGAAAAAAGAAAAAGATTTTCCAATGGAATCGAAGAAAAAAGCGTTCTTACCATTTAAGTCAACATGGTATATTGCAGTTTTTAAGACATGGTTTGGATAATTTTGAACTGGTAAAGTTAAACAGAGAAATAGGAAGACAATATTATATAGCACTTTAAGCCAGGAATAGCCCTCAAGAGATTAAATCTTTTGAATCTTATAAGGAAAGAAATCCATTTTAAGTTTTTCTGCTGTCAATGGTGCTGGTGGATGATGTTTTGTCGACATGCTTGACATTGTGTGACTTGTGTGGGAATGCAGACATATGATAGTTTTGTCCAACAAAACAACAGACACATAAAGTATACATTTCAGAAACACCAATAACGTGATCATAATCATAATGATAATGATGAGCTGGGGATCATGGGGTTCATTCACATTTGGCTGTTTAACCATGAAGACCTGTCAGTTAATAGGTATACAGTACTTTGATTTTAAAATAGCATTTTTCAGTTTTTAAAAAACAAATAAAAAAAAACATAACAGTTAACAAATTGTAGGCAAATGTTCACTGAATGATACAAAAGTGTTATATGTTAGAATATTGTCTGCGATCAACAAATGCCCGACTCCTCGTAGGGTGTTCTTACTTTTTGCTGAATCTTTTTAAAGGAATTTCCAGAAAATCATGTACCAAGGTAGAAAGTTAAGAAAAAATATATTTTTTACAATGTTAAGTTACACATGTAAACATCAGGCCAAGGAGGGATGTTTTGATGAAAAGGTCATTGCATTAGATCACCGGAAGTCTGAGTTAAAGATCTTGACAGTGGATCATTTCAGATGTTTTTCCAATAGGAACAAGTAAAACAAAGATGGATGAATTTGATGAGAATGAATGGAAGATTGCATTATTCAGCATCAAAGGTTAGTGTGAATTAAGCTAAATTGCTCCGTCATGGTAAATGAAGTTGAGTGGGCATGTTCCAGACAAGTTCAAAGCATTGTTTGTTCTGCCCATTTATTCATTTTTGGACTATCTGGGGGTTGGGCAGTGCTCCTGCTAAGATGTGTACAACCAGAGCTTGCAGAATCTTATGAAACCTGTGGGTGGTGTCAGAACGGTGTGGCATTTTGCTTTATACAGTAGAGGACGCAGAGGAACCACAATTCACTGTATGTATGAATTAGGCCCTCTGGTGGTAATGTAAGTATATGCATTTGCTTTTAGGAGAGTGGAAAAACTCATTTACAGAAATGGGAATTTGACATGACATAGGAATACCAGTTTTCCCATCACTGTGTTGTTTCACACAGAATAATCTGCTTTAGAAAGTAAATATTTTCACTGTGATCAAGACAATTTTCAAAGGAAACGAAGAAAAAAAAAGAATTTACAGGGATTTCCAAGGCAAATAAGATGTCGTTGTTTATGTACGCCATAACTGATTTTGTTTTATGGCATTTTAAGCTTTCCAGATAATATGTATGATAGTTTTAAATAAAGGCCAGCCTCTAACAAAGTAATCACCCTTATAAAGTCCTAGTTAAATGCTTTAGCAAAGAAAAGGTCAAACAGAACTCCATATTTGTTAAGCATTTGTTTAAGAGAGAAAAGAACATAGTATTTAAGGTTTTTATTTCATCCCAAATTTCCCCTCTGTATTCTTTTACATAAAATACAGGTCCCAGGTGCTGAGAGGCTGTTTGTCTGCCAGGTGTGTTTCTGTAGCTGCTGTCCTTGTTTACTGATGATTCAGATAAACACCAAGGTATTGTGTCCTGAGCCACCTGCTCAGCCTTGGACAAAAAGCTAATTCAAACATACTGCTTGGAACAAAGTGGATGGAAGAAATTTTGTTAGCATCCCAAAAATCTTGCAGAGCGTGGCAGCCGAGGAGAGAATGATATTGCATTTTCCACATGAAAACACAGACGCAGTTAAATGCAACAGTATTTCCATTGTGTGCAACCATGATTTGAAGACTTTTATGAAATCATCTGCCTCTGTTCTCCCTATGAATGCTTCTGCCATAAGATGCTACAGCGGATTATCAAACCGGGCTCACAAAATCTAGTAAGCAAGGATATACACACCAGGGTGTCTTTGCCGGTAGCGATAAACTGCACTTGCTTGTAAAGATTAACTGTGGTGTTTGATTTCACTTGCTCCTAAAAACCAAAGCTGTGCTCTGGTCTCAACCCCACCCGCAAAACTGTCCACACTCAGATGCTCATATCCCTTAACCTCCACACTGTTATTTTTCTATCAGTCATTTATGTAGTACACAATGTCCTGTCCAACATTAAGAATTGAAACAGGACTGAAGTGATAATGTCATGACAGCCAGAAAAGTAAACTTATTATTTTTCTAAACTAAATGACTAGAAAATCCTTGCAAAGGTTGCAAGTGGGGACAACATAGAGCACATGAGGCGTGAAGACAAAAAAATGTGGAGCATAAAGACTGAGACTGACAGAGGTGTATGCCTGTGTGTGTTTGTGGGAGAGAGGGAGGAGATGCAGTGTGGCGAATGCATGTGCTAGAAGGAGATTTAAGTGGAGAGGGAGAGCAGAGCAGTAGAGAGGGGACTGAGGAGAGAGTGGTAGCTGCACACTGAGAGAAAGAGACAGGACCCAGTTAGTAGGAGAGAGAAAAGACCAGCAACTGTATGTCTGCCTCTATCTGTCGTCTCTTGGATCCCTGTGAGCACAGCTGCTGGGCTGTTGCCGAATCGTGAGTGGATCCCCTCGCTCAGTGACTGTGTGAGGGAACGCCTGAGTGCGTATTGCAAAGCAGAGTTCTCCTTTGGCTATGCATTAAGCCTGTGTTCAACTGTAGATGGTATAGTGAATCCACACACGAGGGAAGGTTTGACCAGCTTCACTCTGGACTTGACTCAACACCCATGATCCCCAGCCAACTCTGGCATACCCTCTCATTAAGGTAAGCAAAGAAAGTATTTTATTGACAATAAGTGGTGTATACATGGGACTTCAACTGTATACTTTTGCATGTAAAATATTATTTATGACATTAAAAACAATTCTAAACCCAATTAGAGCTTTATCATATAAGCATGCTTGTTCAATTTAGAAAAATGAGTGTGATACTGAATGCAGTGAAGTAGATCTCATTGTTTGTCCCAGGCTCAAGTTTCACTGTTTCCCGTGTGTTTTCTGACCTAGTTTATGTGCACAATCCTCTCGATGGACTTGACTACATCGCTAGATGACCCCTGTGTTATATTCCATCTGTTCTTTTGCCTGTGTAATTATTGTCAATGACCTTATCAGCTTTTCCTCTGCTTTCATCTTGAGTGATTTGAATAGTTGGTATTGCCTCAGCATCTTTATATCATGCATACATCCTAGGTTCACAGAGACATTTCTTCATCCTGTACATTGCATATGAGATGAGGTTGAGTTAAAGTTACTGCATTTGTCATGTGGAGTGTAAGTTATGACATACCGTAACATTCCTTTTATCTCAGCTCATATTACACTAAGGGGTTTACCTTTGGATACAAAATATAACTGCTCTAATAAAATATACTATATACTATGTGTTGATGAAGAGGCAGCATGGTGCCTGCCCTACACGTGACTTGCCTTTGCTTGCCGTTTTGTTGAAATTCTTTGCAATTAAGGAGTTTTTAACTGAGTTTTTTATCGAATACAAACAGGGTCTCCAACAGCATCTTCCTTGTTAGTGTAAGCTTTAACTATTAGACGTTCTGTCCTCAGTTGTGTCTTCTCACCTCATGTTCACACTGAATCTGTCTTTTGACTGGATTTACTTTTATAGTTAGATATGGACAAGCTACATAAAGATCCTTCCTTGAGCTTTTTATGTGTGGACAATTACATTTAAAAATACGCTCTAATTGATTAGTTAACTGAAAAGCCGCCTGAACCGAATGGTGAACCTCATTTATCTAATCATGATTCTGCGCAGTTTCAGTGCTGCTTCCATAAACTGCTGCACAACGCAACAACAAGCACAAATCACTGGATCCAATTTGACTGCCTTCAAGCCTTTTTAGTTCTCTAATTTAGCTCTCATAAATCCTTATAAAAAAAGGTGTTAAAGTTTTCATAAGAACTTCTGGTTGAGCAATCACACAACTTATCTTTCTTTTTCCTTCTTAAAGCCACAACATGGATAATCCACGTAGAGACACGAACACAAAGTTTTATGTGATCTTTTTGGGATGATGTGCAGGACATGTCCTGTCAACTCCAGATGACCAGACAACCCATATCTTATTCTGCTGATGTCTGACCCCACGAGCTGTAATAATCATTAAGCAGCCCACATCCAATATCCAGTGTTAGATAGTGAGCCTTGTCACGACTGCCGCTATTCTTGCTTGAGAAAATCTGTAATGCCCTCTGCCAAATTTATTTTTGAGTCACATGATGGTCAGGACCACATTTGGGGAAAAAGACTTCACTGAACAACAATATGTCAAGGCAAAGGACAAACTTGTTTTTGTAACATAGGGGACTTTTTTTTCCCCCTTCAATTCTGGAAAAGTCAAAGATTGGATAAAAATAGAAAGAGAGGAGCATTGAATGTCCCTCCAGTACTGAACCATTTTTAATTTCCTAAATTTTGATCCCAAGGTCATATTTTAGGAAATTACAATGCTCTGGTTAAAAATAGTCGCATAGTTTTCAAAAACATGAACCCCTCACTCAAAAATAGTTAATCGAAAGATAATTTGCCAAGGATGACTTTAAATTAATTTAAGGTTTTTCAAATAAAACCATGAACACCTTCTAATGCCATATTTTTTTCTTGTGGACTTTACTCTAGGACAGATTCATCACACCAAAGTTATTATCAGTTATAGCTCCAACGTATTTGTTTTGAGTCTCTGAATTGTGATTCTGTTTTGTATATTTCCTGAAATCTTAGACTACACTGGGAGCTATACATCCATGTGTGGCATGTGTTTAGTGGTTGCATATATATGCATGCCGGCACCTCCTTTATCTGTCATTTGACTTCACATAAATAACCCATGACATACCCCTTAAAGAAACACTCATTGTAAACAGCAGTTGTGGAAGAGAGGGGTAAGGCAATCAGGTTTATGAATCGGTTGAAGAAGTCCCATGTTGATTTGAACGAGGAAAGTGATATTTTATTGGCCTCTATCCACTAGTTGAGTGTGTTCTTGCTACATGGGATACACATCATGTGTTGGCTGTGATACTACAAAACAGCCTAGCAGCCTAACATTTCCTGGCAAATGCCATATATGCTTTGAGGGAAAATCGAAGCCCGGGTTGGTGCTTTACTATGAAATATGCAAACAATGTTGTAGCCACATGTAGAATTGGGTACAAAAGATACTATTGTGATATTATGTCCTTGAATTATCTTTAAAACCAAATCCAACCTTAGATGAATAGCAACCCATAATATAGTACTCTGTTCATTTATCTAACAAAAATTTGGGCCAAACTACAGAAACAGGAGGGAAAAGTACACACCGGGATTTACTACTTGTTCCTCAGTTTTTTTAAGGATTGCAGGTCCTTGTTTTCAGGCATGTGTTAGTACCTCTTCTTGTAAATCTTTTTTTTTTTTTTTAGAACATAAAATCATCTGATATGATGAGTCTTTGCATTAGGCAACAACAAACCCTCTCATTCATACGCATTTCCACCAATAGAGAACACAGAGTCAACTGCAGTGGGGCTTGACTAGGGATTATGCGAGAACTAATACAAGAGTGTTCATGAGCTACTCTTCAAAACACAGAGATGGTCACTGTCACATGCTTCATTTGTATTATCAGTCGCACGGATGTGTACAGAAGCAGTTTCTTTTTCTGTGGCAAAGTAAGTTGTAATCAGGTGCAACTTGGGTGGATGAGTTATAAATTGATCATCAGCAGATGAGCAGACCAGGGGTTTTGGTAGCTTGCTAGTCGGGTTCATTCAGGTATGTGTAAGAACAAAGCTGGAAAAGGTTTTAAAACTATTTTCAAACAACATGGTGTTCAGTTTTCTATATGTTGTGCTATTTCTCAATGTTTTCAATGTTCTAAAGCGAGACAGATGATTTACAACTGGAAAGAATTCTAGACGGTTGCAAATCTTCCCAGCAAATTTAACCCAATCTCACACTGTGTTCACAGAAATAACAAAAAAAGAATAGAGAGAAAGAGAGAGCACACAGACTTTACTGAGCAAGTAAACACTAAAGTTCATGAGAACACAATTAGAAGAATAGTGAAGGCATTCAATTTCTTCTGATATTACGGAAGGGTTTCCAGGAAAAACAGCCTCTCCTGTCAAAAACATCATGACCACAACTGAGATTTGCCGAACTGCATTTGAACAAATCACAAGACATCTGGAGTGAAACACTTATCAAGAGGAGTTCACTGACTGCATAATGCCAAAGTCCTGTAGCCGCAAATCAAGCTCAATTCATCACCCTCCCGTCCCCACCCCCATGTGTGGTATGCAGTACTGGGACTAATGCGTTATTTAGTAACGCGTAACAGAAACGCCGTTAGTTTTGCAGTAACTAATACTCTAACGCATTACTTTTTAAATTCAGTAACGCAATTACCGTTACCAAACGGTGCGTTACTCCGTTATTTCTGGCTACAGTGAAGCTTTTTCCCCCACACGCGGAGACCAAAGGAAACGTAGTGGGTGTGTGTGTGTGTGTGTGTGTGTGTGTGTGTGTGTGTGTGTGTGTGTGTGTGTGTGTGTGTGTGTGTGTGTGTGTGTGTGTGTGTGTGTGTGTGTGCGCTCAAAAACATGAGCCAAGAGAAGGCGAGGAGATATTGTGGAGATATTGTCATTACAGTAATCCCTGGTTTTTCGCAGGGGTTCCAAAAAGAACCTGTGATAAGTGAAATTATTTTTACAATTATTTTAGAAGGCTTCAAATTGCGGAGATCAGCCCCGCCTCGCACGTATTCCACTGCTCTTCTGATGCCGCTGCATCCTGACGCTGTAGGGTCTTTTTCTCCTAAAGCCGCGGTGCAGGTGTGTTTTTTCGAGAGAAGAAAATAGTTATGGGCCGTTGTTGACGCTCTTTTTTCATTCTGGGCAAAATGATTCCCGACATGCCACCATTGGTTATATTTGAGACTGTAATGAACGATTCATCAAAGGGTCCCGTTCTTGAGCTGCTGCTGAAGCTCATTGGCCGTTCTCAGCTTGTTGCTAAGCAACCAACGTTATTGATACAAGAAGTGAAGAAGCGGGGAGACTGTGTAGAATGCAGAACACGATGCACAATGCAAATCCATACAGTACCTGCTGAATTGAAGGCTAGAGGGGCATTAAATGGGAGCATTTAAAATAATGTTTTTATTTAAAGTTACTAAAAAGTTACTTTTCATAGTAAAGCATTACTTTTTGGTCTAAGTAGCTGAGTTACTGAGTTACTTTTTAATGAAGTAACTAATAACGGTAACTAGTTACTATTTTTCAGTAACTCGCACAACACTAGTGGCATGTATCTTTTCTGCTGATATACTGCGTTTGGTTTTTCACCCAAACGATGCTCTGTGAGCATTATGGCAAAGTATTCCCTTCCCTTTTGGAGTTCTCTGGTTTCTTCAAGTTCTCCCCACAACCCTTTCAAATAAGCTTTAGCTGTTAAGACCAACAAATTCACCTGAGATGAATTTCTGCTCCTGGAACCATTATTTCAACTTGTAAATAATGTTTATCCCTGTTAAACAAACTGACAAACTCCTGCATTTTTGGAGGCGGGCGTGCTTGCTGATCATCAATTAATTAAGTACATTTGATGAGGAACACCCGGGTGCCATATATGTCTTTATTCCCATGCAGTCATGGTATATTCTCCTTTAATACGCCGCTTCTGCATTTTAACTTGAGTGTTTTTTTCTATAAGAAAATGTCCCAGTGTTGTTTGAAATAAATGAGGTTGTTTTTACCTAATTTTAAAATTTGGTAAAGATTAGATTTGTTATAAATGCATTTATATGTAGGTAAACTCAAAGACTTGATTTTCTTTGTCTCATTAATCTAAGTGCCTGGGACCAGTGACATATAGGAAAGCATAATATTTATTTTATTGCTCTGCTTAGGCATGTATGACACTTTTACTACCTTATAATGATGCATATATTTATGTATAGACTTATGAAATGAATCATCCTCCAAAGTGTGAGTCAATTTTCCTTCAGGGATAAATATATTGTAAATATTTTGTAATCTGTTAAGGATTCTGTCCTTGGACCCAAGCGCACGACACCAGACAGGTTCAAGGTTAGCCCAAAAAAAGGCGTAGTTTATTCTCACAAACAAAAAACACTGCCTCCTTAAATGGCAGGGGAAAGAAAACTCGCTGTACGAATACAGGAAAAAAGTCCTTAACAAAAATCCACAAAGTAATCCAAAAGAAAAGTCCTCAGCACAAATCCACAAAAAATCCAGAAAACCCTGATCACATACAGGAGTGACAAGACGAACTCACAAGGGTTGCCAGCATTTCTGATCTTTATATGTGCTTCCTGTAATGACCTGATGCACTGCAGCTGCGTCCAGGCGCGCTCCTGTGGTTCAGCTGTGAACGGGGGCGCGCAGATCTCTGGCTGTGCACTGTGCAGAATCTGCTTCTGCAGCGCGATCGGGCCGAGGGGAAACCCAGCTGGCCGAGACATAACAGTACCCCTCCCTCCAAGGGAGCCACCTGGCGACTTGCCAGGCTTCTCGGGATGGGTCCGATAAAAGTCAGTCAGAAAACCCGGGTCCCTGATGAGATGGCGGGACACCCAGCACCGTTCCTCCGGACCATAACCCACCCAGTCCACCAGAAACTGGTACCCCCGTCCCCATCGTCGAACGTCCATCACTCGGTGGACCCTCCATTCCGGGTGTCCATCCACAATCGTGGGTGGAGGCGGATCCGGGGCAGGGGGCATCAGGGGACTCCGTGAGACAGGTTTGACCTTTGACACATGAAACACAGGGTGGATGTTTAGGGAAGCCGGGAGTCTCAGCCTCACGGCTGCAGGACTGAGCACCTTCGTGACCTCGTAGGGTCCCACGAACCGCGGCCCCAGCTTCTTGCCAGCCGACGGTAGGGGAAGGTCCTTGGCAGAAAGCCACACTTTCTGCCCCGGGCGGTACGTCGGTGCAGGGTTCCGGCGACGGTTGGCCCCCCGCCTGCCGCTCTCCGCTGCTTGGAGCAAGGCAGTCCTGGAGGACCCCAGACACGACGACACCTCTCCAGATGTGCCTGCACCCATGGGACTGCCACCTCCGTCTGTTGCACCGGAAACGACGGCGGCTGGTACCCCAGCGATGGCTCGAAGGGGGAAAAACCCGTCGCTGAGCTGACCAGGGAGTTGAGGGAGTACTCGACCCACGGGAGAAATCCCGGAAGCCAGGGAAGCAGGGTTCTTTGCAGCCATACAGCGGAGTGCTGTCTCCACACTCTGGTTCATTCTCTCCGTCTGTCCGTTAGTCTGAGGGTGATAGCCAGAAGAGAGACTGATCGAGGCACCCAACCCCTTGAGGAAAGCCTGCCATACCTGGGACATGAACTGGGGTCCTCGGTCCGAGACCACATTCTGGGGAAGACCATGGAGCCGGAACACCTGGCTCGTGAGGAGCTGCCGAGGGGAGTTTGGGGAGGGCCACCAGGTGCACCCCCTTACTGAAACGATCAACAACTGTTAGGATCACTCTCATCCCCTGGGAGACCGGTAGTCCAGACACGAAGTCCAAGGCAATGTGGGACCAGGGACGGCTCGGAACAGGAAGTGGCTGAAGTAGGCCGGCCAGTGCCTGGTGAGAAGCCTTGCTGCGGGCACAAACAGGACAGGCCAAAACAAAGTCCCTCACTTCCCTCCTCATCCCAGGCCACCAGAACCGTCGAGCCAGAAAGGTGAACGTGCGGTGGACCCCAGGGTGACAGGCAAACTGACTAGAGTGACCCCAGTTTAGTACTCGGGACCTAACCGATTCCGGAACGAACAACCTCCGTGGTGGCACACCACTAGGGGCGGGGTTAGAGTGCAGCGCCCTCCTGACCACCGTCTCGATGCCCCAGGCCACCCTGCCCACCACTCGGGCCCCGGGAAGGATTGGTGCAGACTCCTCGGTGGACGGTCTCCCCCCTTGATGCAGCCGGCACAGGGCATCCACTTTGCAATTACGGGAGCCGGGACGATAGGTGAGGGTGAAGTCAAACCGACTGAGGAAGCCGGCCCAACGAGCCTGTCGCCCATTAAGGCGCCTGGCTGCCCGAATGAACGTGAGGTTCCTATGGTCAGTCCAAACGATAAACGGTTGCTCCGCCCCCTCAAGCCAATGGCGCCACTCCTCCAGAGAAGCCACCACAGCCAGCAGCTCACGATTCCCGATGTCATAGTTCTCCTCCGCGGGAAGAAAACGCCGAGAGAAGAACACACAAGGGTGCACTTTCTGATCCTTCTCCGATCGTTGGGAGAGGACCGCCCCCAGCCCGGTGTCCGAGGCGTCCACCTCCACGATGAACTGCCTCCCGGGGTCTGGATGGAGCAGAACAGGGGCGCTGGTGAACCTCTCCTTGAGGGACTGGAAGGCGGCATCAGCAGCCGAAGACCAGATGAATGGTTGGGAGGGGGAAGTCAACCTGGTGAGGGGTTCCGCCACAACACTATAGTTCCTTATGAACCTCCGGTAAAAGTTTGCAAACCCGAGGAAACTCTGCAACCCCTTCCGTGACCCGGGAACCGGCCAATCGACCACCGCCTGAACCTTGCGGGGGTCGGCTCGAGTTTGACCCCTCTCCACAATCAACCCCAGATAGTTGACCGAGGCAGAGTCAAACTGGCACTTCTCCGCCTTAACATAGAGTCGGTTCAAGAGGAGACGCATGAGTACCCGGCGGACGTGCTGGACATGCTCCCCGAGGGTCTTAGAGAAGACCAAGATGTCATCGAGGTACACCACCACGAATTCATCCAGCATGTCGCGGAGCACGTCGTTGATAAGCGCCTGAAACACCCCCGGGGCATTGGTAAGAGCGAATGGCATTACTCGGTACTTGTAGTGACCCCGCGGTGTCTTGAACGCGGTCTTCCACTCGTCCCCCTCCCTAATCCGCACCAGGTGGTAGGCGCACCCGTTCGGCCGGACTAACGCGCATGCGCCCTAGCTACATGGGTTCCTCTTCATTCGCAATCTGCGGCGTGGAGGACCGGAAGGGACCCGATGGCGCGTTGTACGGGACAACAGAATCCCTCTCCCGTGTGCTAGGGACCTGGGTCTCACGAAGGAACCCCCGAACTCGCTCCCGCCTTCGCTCCCTGAGACCTCCGTCAACACGGATGGCCAGGCTGATGAGGTCGTCGAGGCAGCTGGGCTCTTCCCGTGTAGCCAGCTGCTCTCTCACTGCGTCGTTCAGTCCCCTACGGAAGGTAGCCCGAAGTGATGGATCGTTCCACCCGCTTTCTGCAGCGGCCAACCGGAACTCCACCGGATAGTCCGCCACCGTGCCAGTACCCTGTCGAACACGAACCAACTGGTCGCCGAGGTCCTGACCCCTGGACGGATGGTGGAAGACTTTCCGGAGCTCTGCCACGAACTCTGTGTACGAATGACGGAAACTGGCCCCCATGGAACAAGAAGCGGCGGCCCACTGGGCTGCCCGCCCGGTGAGCAGGTTAGTGAGGTAAGCCACTCGAGCAGTGTCCGAGGTGAACCGGCTAGGTTGGTGAGTGAACACCAACTCACACTGCATGACGAACCTGGAACAGGTCTCGAAATCACCCCCAAATGGTTGTGGGCTGGCAAGGCAGGGTTCCTGGGGTAGTGGATCGGGCATAGCAGGGCGCAGAACCTCTGGAGGTGGGTTGACGGCCCTAGCACGTGCAGGTTGGTTCGGCGGCCGGGTGGTGAGGCTCGCCGTTGTCTGCAGCTGTTGTAATATTGCCGTCTGCTGCTGGGTCAGGCTATCCACCGAAGCCTGCAAAGGTTGAACCTGGGCGTGGAGGTTCTGCACGGCCACAGCGGCCGCCTCCAGCTGGTGAGTGTGGCTATTCGTTAACTGGAGCTGCTTATCTAAAGCAGCCTGCAATGAACCACGCTCTGGGCCGGCTGGGTCCGTCTTGGTGAGTTCGTACTGTTAAGGATTCTGTCCTTGGACCCAAGCGCACGACACCAGACAGGTTCAATGTTAGCCCAAAAAAAGGCGTAGTTTATTCTACAAAAAAACACTGCCTCCTTAAATGGCAGGGGAAAGAAAACTCGTTGTACGAATACAGGAAAAAAGTCCTTAACAAAAATCCACAAAGTATTCCAAGAGAAAAGTCCTCAGCACAAATCCACAAAGAATCGAGAAACCCCTGATCACATACAGGAGTGACAAGATGAACTCACAAGGGTTTGCCAGCATTTCTGATCCTTATATGTGCTTCCTGTAATGACCTGATGCACTGCAGCTGCGTCCAGGCGCGCTCCTGTGGCTCAGCTGCGCCACCGGGCTCGTCGCCGGGCACGCAGATCTCTGGCTGTGCGCTGCGCAGACTCTGCTTCTGCAGCGCGATCGGGCCGAGGGGAAACCCCAGCTGGCCGAGACATAACATAATCATTGAATTTCAATTTACAGTGTTTTATTACTGTTCATTACTATATGTGGATCATCAATGGCACCATTATTTTTCATATAATTTGAGTGTTCCTTTTGCTCTTGAATCATCTTGTACCTTCCTGATGACTTCCTGCCAGGACCTTAGTGATGGTTCCTAAATGTGCAGTTGTTACCATACATTAGCTGCTCTGATGTTCAGGCTCTTCAGCTGCAAAATTGAGACCTAAGGCAGGCAAATTCAGTATCCTCCAGTATTCTGCTTGAATTATTATTATGGCTGATGGTACGACATTGATTTGAAATTTACACTTTTTAAAGTCTAAAAGATGGTTAGAGATGGGAGAAGATCGTTAAAAGATGGTTGGTTTCACAGCCCCTTGGTTTTACTGTTCAGTCCGTGATTTCAGACACTCAGGGGGACGGAGGTGGTGAGCACACCTGCGACATCTCAATGAGCAGGAGGCAAAAAGACCCTTAAACAGGTACTCAATCAACTATGTTTTAGTTAACTCAGTGTTGCACATGTTTACACCAAATTTTTAGACACATCATTTGTAAGCCTTGAAACCACAATAACAAAGAAAAATGCACAACTTATTTATGAGGAACAAGTACTTCCAGAGGCTCATGAAGATGAGAAAATGTAATAATTTAAAGAAGCAAAAGGGTTATCTGCACGTCTGCCAACGAATAACTAATCACATTGCAGTTTGTTGGGTCATTGTGAAGAGCACAAGATGCACAAAATGTCTGAAGATGCTTTACATTTTTCATTGACTTTTGTGAGTAATTTTTGTGATCTCACTGTACAGTCATGTTACTTTAATTGCAATCCAAAAGAATGTAGCAGCGAGTAATAATAAAGTATATAACTGATAAGAATGCAGAAGAATTTCCCCTAAATCATAAGTGTATATGAGTTTGGCCTTTTTCTTCTCTCATCTTATACTATGTACACATTTTAGATTAGATATGGTTGCTGTTGTTCTAAAGAAAAAAATATCCCTTCAACTTGCAACTAGCTTAATTAAACTAAAACTTAATTGAATAAAACTTTGTGCACCAACTGACTTGACCTGCAAACATGTGTCCCCAACGCTATAAAAATAATTCCCAGTGGGCTGAAAAAATGCCCAATAATTTTTTTTTTAAACAGTGTTTATATATATATATATATATATATATATATATATATATATATATATATATATATACACACACACACACACACACACAGTGGATACGGAAAGTATTCAGACCCTTTTAAACCTTTCCCGCTTTGTTTCATTGCAGCCATTTATTAAAATCAAAAAAGTTTATTTTATTTCTCATTAATGTACACTCAGCACTCCATCTTTACAGAAAAAAACTGAAATGTAAACATTTTTGCAAATTTATTAAAAAAGAAAGACGTAAATATCACTTGGTCATACGTATTCAGACTCATTGCTGTGACACTTAATTCACATGATGTCCATTTCTTCTGATCCTCCTTGAGATGGTTCTGCTCCTTCATTGGGGTCCAGATGCATTAAATTAAACTGATTGGACTTGATTAGGAAAGGCACACACCTGTACTTTATAAGACCTTACAGCTCATGGTGCATGTCAGAGCAAATGAGAATCATGAGGTCGAAGGAACTGCCCAGAGACAGAATTGTGGTAAGGAACACATCTGGCCAAGGTTATAAAAGAATTTATGCAGCACTCAAGGTTCCTAAGAGCACAGTGGCCTCCATAATCCTTACATGGAGGAATTTTGGGACGACCAGAACTCTTCCTAGACCTGGCTGTCCAGACAAACTGAGCAATCGTGGGAGAAGAGCTGAGAGATGTAAAGAAGAATTCAAAGATCACTGTGGCTGAGCTCCAGAGATGCAGTAGGGAGATGGGAGAAAATTCTGCAAAGTCAACTATCACTACAGCCCTTCATCAGTCTGGGCTTCATAACAGAGTGGCCCCAGACCTTTCCTCAGTGCAAGACATATTGAAAGCCCGCATAGAGTTTGCCAAAAAACATGAATATTTTTCAGACTATGAGAAATAAGATTATCTGCAGGGGTGCATACAAGCCGGTACTCGAGGGCCATTCTACTGCACGTTTTAGATGTTTCCCTGCCTCAACACAATCCTGATAGACAAGGCTGTGTCACCAACAGAGTTGTGTAAACCTTGATGACATGTTGATGACGACCAGTGATTAGAATCAGGTGTGTTGAAGACAGGGAAACATTTAAAGCTGGGCATACACTGTGCGATATTTTAAATCGTATGAGGCTGCCCCATCTCACACTGCACGACTAGATCGCGGAGTTCAAAAGTTCAGAGCCCACGATTTATGTTCTCACACTATACGAGCCAATGCTCTGATGCGACCCGTCTGCTCACACTATACGATCATAATCCTCCCGTCGGACCTCTGTGTACTGGAACTCGAGGCTGGTTTTGGGGCAGGGGTGAGGTGTTCCAACCCAAACGTGCGTCCTGCCCACCTGATCAAAGGTTATGGGATCCTTTATTTTTTTTATGATTTTATATATATATATATATATATATATATATATATATATATATATTAAAAAAATCCCAAAATATCTGTACCGTTTCTGATTGGGTGGGCACTGTGCATCATTTTTAGACACAACAAAGAACGCATACCGCAAAAGTTGTGTCTCGGTAGAGGGACCCGACGTCCCAGCAAAATGAGAAGAGAAAGAAGAGGTGTTCCGAACAGCAGACAGCGCACACACTAATGGCTGATTTATGGTTCCGCGTTACACCAACGCAGAGCCTACCGCGCAGGGTACGCCGTAAGGCTGATTTATGGTTCCGCGTTAAGCCAACGCAGAGCCTACGGCGCAGGGTACGCGGGTACGCGGCGACCCGCACCATACGTGGAAATGCGGTCTTTTTTTGCTATTAAAACATGATTTGTAATGTGAATTTGCAACACCTAAACTGCAAATAATAGTTTTTGACGTGACATCAGAGATTGCGCATGCTTTCTGCGAAAGGATGAGGCAAATCGGGTCGCAGCACTGCTTCAACTGTGCGATTCCTTCACGAGGAGCGACCAGGATTTCAAACACGCTTGATTTTCTTGCGACCTCACGATTTGTGATCGGGAGCTCGTCGTGAGTTGTTAATCTCTCGTCGTTACCCCACGTACACTGCACGAGGCACCAGCAACGATTGACTGGCCTCGCCAGAGCCCTGACCTAAACCCAATTGAGCATCTCTGAAGAGATTTGAAAATGACTGTTCACCAACATTTACCATCGAAGCTGACAGAACTGGAGAGGATCTGCACGGAAGAGGCAGAGGATCCCCAAATCCATGTGTGAAAAACTTAATTCCCAAGAAGACTCATGGCTGTACTCGCTCAAAAGGGTGCTTCTACTCATTACTGAGCAAAGGGTCTGAATACTTATGACCACTTGATATTTTGATTTTTCTTTTTTAATAAATTGGCAAAAATGTCTACATTTCTTTTTTTCTGTCAAGATGGGGTGCTGAGTGTACATTAATGAGAAATAAAATAAACTTTTATGATTTTAGCAAATGGCTGCAATGAAACAAAGAGGGAGAAATGTAAAGGAGTCTGAATACTTACTGTACCAACTGTGTGTTTGTGTGTGTATATATATATATATATATATATATATATATATATATAATATAAAGACAGAAAGACAGCGACCAAGCCCCTACCTTGGTGTATATGGACTTAAAATATTCACCATAATCTGAACAAAACCTACCTTTTAGCAGGTTATGTTCAGAGTATATGTTTCCATGGTGATTAATGTATTCTGACTTCACTTAACCAGGTAAATATCAAAACCTGCTTTCCGGAATACCCCCCAGTAGACCAAAACAAAACATCCAAACCCTCTACCACTATCCCATACCTCTCTTATGTTTTTATTGTGTAGCATATTTTGAGATTAATTTTCAACATGAAAAAATAATGAAAATGATAGCTTATATTTACGCTTCAAAAAATTGCCATGTTACCATACAGCAACAGTTTGTCAGTGAATCAAACACGTGTTGATTTGTTGGTCTTTTGATTTAACTGGGTCATTGCAGTATAAAATATTCATTTAATTCATTTATGCTTGTCCACTCATGAGTAACTACAGTGATTTGTAAAGTATTGAAAACACATTAACAAACACGACTTTGATTGACGTTCTACAGGTCTGCAAACAGTCCAACCAATGAAAAAAACATCCCGTTTATACGTCTGGCCCCCAGACAGCTCGGCTCACTTTGTGAAGATCACAGATCAGATATAAAAACACACACACACACACACACACACACACACACACACACACACCACATGACGAAAACATTACTGACAAATAATGAATTTGAAATACTGTATTGAATAAATAAAAGTAGAAAAATTTGCACTGGGGATCCTGAGGGTGGGTCAGTAAGCACTCTCTTCCTCAAACACTATATGTGTGTGTATGTGTGTGTGTGTGTGTGTGTGTGTGTGTGTGTGTGTGTGTGTGTGTGTGTGTGTGTGTGTGTGTGTGTGTGTGTGTGTGTGTGTGTGTGTGTGTGTGTGTGTGCGCGCGCGCGCGTGCGTGCGCATGTTTTTTTTAGCTGTATACTTTGAAAAGCATGAGAACTTTTTCAGAGTTAAACAGAGCAGATTATTTCTTTAACAATAATCTGTGAATGCCTATTTGTCATTTTAACCCTTCGTGGTCATTGATCAACAAGGTGTCATAGGTAACTAGACGTAACACTAATCTGTGCAACTCATTATTTTAAAATAAAGGGTAATGTCTCTTCTTCCATCTTTATCAGTTTCTACTTATAAAGGAATTCTCATTCAGAGTTTCATACATGAACATTTAAGCACTCTGACTGCAAGAAAACCTTGGATCCATGTTTAACAAAAGGGACCTGTACACTGAAAAACCAATTTATCGTCCACAGGGAGAAAGAAGTCCATTTACAAAACCTGTCTCTGATCATCAGGTTTGCATTGAATGTACCACTATCCATTTTCTGTGTTTTGTAGTTTGCTCCTGTGAAAATGCTTTGACATGAGCAGAAGAATACAAAGCTGCCATTGAACCCCCACCCACCCCCATCCCCACCACACACACAGAGTAGAGCTGCACTTGCTTTACAGTGCAATTGCTGTAATATGATATCGTTTTTCAGTGAGATATTTTTTCATCTGATATTCACCGCAAACAAGCTGTAAACATTTTTTGTAAACGGCCATTGTAAGAGCCAATAGTTATGGTTGAAATATAATCCTTTCTGTTTTATACGTTTGCTACTATTAAAAAATATGTTCCTTAAAAATGTGCACATCGCTCACATCTACTCCTGTTTTCTGACATTATATCAATATATATATTTAAAAATGTATAAATCAAGCAGAACATAGGAATGTAGCTTGGTGGTAGGGCTGGGCGATATATCGAGATTTTAATATATATCGATATATTTTCAAACGCGATATGGTACGAGACAATATCGTTTATATCGATTTAAAAAAAAAAAAAACATTTTTTTTTTTTTTTACATTTTTTTTTAAAATGATTTTGATATAGCTTATTTTGTGACAAATTGACTTGAATGTTTTATTTGAGATTTGCACAAATGTTTTGTTATTTGCACAACTGTCAACCTCAGTGGAAAAGTCTGCCTGTTACTGTCTACATTGTATTAATTGTACAGTGTATTTTAATTTAATTGTTATGCAGGAAAGAGATATTTGTTTTATTTTATTCAAGAAGCATTTTTATTCTATATATGCAGGCAGTTTATTTTTATTTCATTTGTTTTATACATTTTGATATTATGCAGACCTCTAATAAAGGTACCTGTGTGACATTTGGCACGAGGCTTTGTATTAAAACTGACTGTTTTTTTAAGGGTTTGCCTCAGAAAAAAATGAAGCTAACAGAGATGCTATGCTATAATGCTTTGGGGGAAACCCCAATTAAGGCACAGAAAAAATATCGAGATATATATCGAGTATCGCCATTTAGCTAGAAAATATCGAGATATGACTTTTGGTCCATATCGCCCAGCCCTACTTGGTGGTATTTCATTAACGGGTAGTTCATTTTCTATTCATGTGCATTTCATCTGAAGTGAAGCCAGGAGAATCAGGACAATGCTCTTGCAGGGCTTTCACCATATCGTTTGTCTTTGCTTTGTGTTATTCATTAACCCTGCCCTGAATCTCTTTCCCTTTCTTTTTCTCTGAATGAAAATCTTGTTTGGTCCTCCATGTGGTCCTGTGCATCAAAACTTATAATCACCATAACCTTTATTTTTAACGTTAAATGAAAATCAATTCAATGAACAGCTGATTCTTTTTATTTCTTTGCATATACTATACTCCCAGCATTGGCTGGAGGCAGAAATACCACTGTTGCACTGTTCCAGCTCATTGGGCTGAGCACTTTTCTGTTTACAAGTAATTAAAAATACCATTTTGTTAGTAGAACATGTAAAATACTGGTAGAAAAGTTACAAAAAAAGGCAAAGGCAGACTAAATGTAGGCTACTCTAAAAATACCAAGATGGCTGTAAAACGAAAGAGAAGGTAGATACTATTGAGTTTGTCTTTATTTAGCTAATTGTACAAAGACGGACAGCGATTAAGGTTGCAGCGCTCTTTGTGATGAAGTAACAGTTCTTTAAAATCTACAGTACAGAAATCTGCATTTTTTTATTGTTATTCTATGAATACCACCGGAACATTTAGACATCCAGACTTCTATTTTCTATCTTTGCTTCTTCCTGTTCAGGGCCACAGGATGTCTAGAACACATCCCAGCTGTCATCAGGCAAGATGCAGAGTACACCCCCAATAGGCCACCAGATTCAAGCAGTCATTACTTTTTTTTTTGGTTGCATTTATTGAAACTCACATTTTTCAGCCACGGTAAATATGTATGAACATTTCTATATGTGTTGAAAAATCTAAGTGTCATAAGTGTGGGATGGGCCTGGCGACCTGTTCCAAGGGGCTTTACACCTGCTTTTCACCAAAAGACAGCTGGAATAGTGGATAGGGAAGGATGGATGGATGGATGGATGGATGGATGGATGGATGGATGGATGGATGGATGGATGGACGGACGGATGGACGGACTAATGGGAGCTGTTTTTGTCAGTGTGGTGCATTCACAGGGTAGTTGACCTTGTCCTTAGAATTACTCTATGTGATTAATGATCATGATGATATTAATGATGATTATTACTTGCATTATCATAATTTTCTTCTTTATGGGTAAATTGTGTATTCATGATGAAGAGCTCACTGATTAAGAGCAAACAAATGCTTCAGCACTAGGTATAAAGCTGTACCAAAAAAAAAAGTTGGGCTTTTTCCCCTTTAGCTGTGCAGTAACAGAATCAGATCATGGGAATAACTTGCAGCTATAATTATGGGTATGCGTATAACCAACTGTTTCATATACTGAAGCACTTAATCAGTTGCTGTACTGTGACTTCTTATAGTTCTTCTTTAGGCCGTTTAAAAAGGTATCAGACTGTTGAAATCAAATGCCTTTGGCTTATGCTCCATGTGTGCTCCATGTGTATATTCATATAAAAATGACAGATCATCAGCTATCCCCCAATTTGCCAGAAAGACTTTCTGTTAGTAATTTTTGTGGGGAAAAATAATGTGGTGATCACATCCGTCGTGTTGGCAGAGAGCTTGGATGACTGTTGTGGCCTCTGCCTCCATTAAATGCTTCATTGGAAAACACAATGAATATGAAAGAAGTTATTCTCACAGCTTTATTTTTATGTATGATTTACTTTATGCTACGTTGGCTTTTGAAACAAAAAGCTCTCTGTGCTTGAGAGCACATATTTTGCTGTCTAGAGTGACTATAATATCAGAAACTCTGACCGGCTCACTTACTTTGGGCCCATCAAATAAAAATAGATTGTTTTTGGTAAATAGTTCACATTTACAAAGTACTTTTAATTGCACCTACTTGTTAACAAGACCCTGAGATACTGAAACTCCTATTCATTACCAACTCCAAGAGAGCATTCCACCCTTTTTCTAACTGAGAACCTGGTCTCACATTTAATAAAAGTGGGGTGCTATTCACAACATCCTGACCACCCCTGACAACATCCACATGTGGATGTCGTCTGGTGGTGAAAATCCCTCCAATACATCTTCCTCAAAGAAACCATATACTGTGAACCTTGGAGCAGGCCTGTCCCTGGGACCCTAAAAGTAGTTAAGAAGCTCCAGAGGGGAAGCTGCTGGGATGGATGCGGCCTTTCCTGAGTTCCTTAAGGCTCTGGATGGTGCGTGGCTATCCTGGTTGACAAGCTCTGCAAAATATTGTGCATCGGGGCTGTGCCTCTGGATTGGCAGACTGGGGTGGTGGATGGGAGAGTGTGTTTCAATTACAGGAGAAGCACACTAGTCTCTGGTAAAGTCTGGAGGAGTGCTGGAGAAACTAGTCAGTTTGAATCTCAGATTATCTGTTGTGTACTAACTACATATTAGGTCAGGTTAGGTCGAGCCTGTAACACATTCAAGACAGCAGTACAGACTGGACCAAAACAAAAGCCAAACCAAACACCTGTTTCACAGGTGTTTTGTCACCAACAGTACACACAAGTTGATTGATATTATTTAAATAACATAAAGATAAGTATACAGGAATAGCATGGTAAAATCTATAAGAGACCAAGAAACAAAAACTTAAAACGCTAAAACATGCCTTCAAATACTTTGTTGTCATAAGTTCACATCATTCCAATCATCTGGGCTTCTCCCACTGAAGTGCCACAAACTGCCAGTTTAAAAATAAAAGTGATTGTAACAGTAAGCCATGGCCCTGGCAGAGCAGCTGCTTTTCCATCACTCTTTTAGAGTGTCATGTGCCTGTCTGTTCTTTGCTCCATGTGGTTCAGCACGTGTACATTTGTGAACCAGGCCAGTTACTCTTCCAACTAATTTCTACATCCAGTTTCAGTTTAACAAAAAAAAAAGATCATGGTACTTTTGTCATTTTTAACTTTAAGTTTAAACTACACCTTGAATTTACAACATATGGTTACTGGCCAATCCTGTTACAAACAGATGTTGTGAGAGATGACCTCATCAGCCTTGGTACAGTTGGCAAGGACATCTGCCATTAATTGTACCTTGAAGAGAAACATGATTTGGCTTTGAAAGAGTCTGTGTGTGTGTGTGTATAAATACCCTTGTGTGATTATCTGCGAGCGTGATCATCCCCTTGGGGAAGACATATCCTGAATGACGAGCAACCAAATGTCAGCTACCCTTATGCTCATGTACTTTGTGCATTATGTAGTAGGCTGTCAATTCCCATCTTAGACCATGAGAACATAATGGACATGGATATAAATAGACACCAATGCATAAACAAATGCAAAAACAAAGACATACATTTAGTGCTGAATTTCAGTATTTCCACCGAATAAATACGTTTTGCTCATTCATTTTTAAATAACTGCTTCCATGCTATTTTGTAAGGTCAGTGTATTATGACATAGGATTTGTATTGCTGAACAGTCAACCAGGAATTGCTTGACATACTTGGAAGCATTTAAATAAATACTTGAAGCTACAAACTCCTGTGTGTATTATAGTTGGTATTCTAATCTCATGAATTAAGAGATATTCTTTTAATCATTTGTGGATTTAGCTCTGAATTAAACAGAAAAGGCCACATATGTCACTCTCTGCTCTTCGTGCCAGAGTTTAGACTCTGACTTTCCTTGTGTGTAGAATGATTATGTCACATTTCTCTGTTGCTCTCCCTCTGCACCTGAGCCCCTGTTGTTTATATGATACAGAACATGACCTTCCTTTCAACACCTATGATTTATTTCTCTGTGTGAAGTCTAAGAACGTCATACCCGGAAGTCATTGAACAAATGACACAGAATGAATACTCAGCATGTCCAGAGGAATTTTAAAGTGGACAGAGGACGAGATGGATGAGTAGTGGAACCCAAGAGCTGCAGGGCCAGAATTTTGATTGATTGTCAACAGGTTTGTGGTGGACATATTTTCACTCACTACCACTAGCCCTAAAAATGAAGCCACAAGGTGTAGGGCCCTTGTAATCTTCCCTAGGGATTGGGACACCACTTGCTACGTCACTGCGTGGTTTACGTTCGGGTACGTAAGCGACTGCATAGTTATGTTTGCACATACGTCACACCATATCAGGAAGCCGAGAGCTAAAAGCAAGTTTTAATATCCGCTGTAGCGCTGTTAATATGCCACTTTATTAAGTTTTAATATTTTTTCAGGCGTTAAAAGTAACCGTTAAGATCTCCAACCTGGGCTCAGTTTTATCCAAATAACGCCTATCAAGAAATTTGCTCTGATGTTTTCGGGGGATATCTAGAGCCGCCGGCTCGGGAGCTGATTTATGGTTCCGCGTTAAATCAGCGCAGAGCCTACGGCGTAGGTTACGCGGCGACGCGCACCGTACGGCGCGCGTCGCCACGTAACCTACGCCGTAGACTCTGCGTTGGTGTAACGCGGAACCATAAATCAACCTTTATTCTGGCGAGATCTGAAAAGACTTCGCAACAACGGGCAAGCGAGTGATTATGTACATTCACTGAGTGAATATTATGAAAGTAAAATATATATTTCTCGCTAGAAATGTAATCAACACATTTTTATTCAGAAACTAACTCAAAATATTGATTTTATGTCCAATTTTGTGTCCAACATGTTTTTTTGTTTGATTCAGTCTGCAAATGATGACATAAAGCATTCTGGGAAATTTTTCTGGCCCTCGGTCGCAAAGTCAGCATCTGAAATCCCTCGCTGTGAAGGGGTAGATTCATACACACTACCCCTCGTTTTGGCCACTACACTTATGGCGCTTTTGCATTAGTACCGCCTTAACTCGGTTCTACCCGCCACGGCCCCATTTTGCGCTTTTGCACTAGGGGCTGAGGCGGGCAGAGCCGCTCCAAGCCGATACTCGTTCTGTAACCATTCTGGCGAGGTTCTAATCAGGGCTGAGCAGGGACTATTTCTGACGTCACCACCCTCCGCGCCACTGATTGGTCGGGGGGCGGGGCCGTCATCACCCTCCACGCCTCTGATTGGTTGGGGGGCGGGGCCGTCAAACGTTTGAATCAGGAAGCGGGAGTCAGCGCGAGAGCGACCCGCGGCTCGCAGCGATTTTATTATACAGCGCAAACTAGGGCTGGGCGATTATACGATCTCGATTTGTGATCGCGATCAAATTAAGTTCGATCACGGTGATCAGCTGTGGGTCTACTTTCTCGATCACGTGCAAAACATGCTGCAGCAAAGTGCACGACAACCAATCACAACCCGCTTTCCTGGCACCGCGCTGTCTGCATTAATTGATCATGCATGACATGCCGCGGCAAGTTGCATGACCATAGGCAGTAAAGTAGTCACATCTGCCTCCCCTGCACTGGTGGGAGCAAGCGTGACCAGAGAGAATAAAACTACAAGACAACCGCAGGCTAGCGTTAGCTTAGCTTCGAGCCGACCGGGACTCACGGTTAGCGGTTATTTATTTATTTATTTCGCCGGACAACTTCTTCCGAGCGTACAGGAGGAGGGTGTGATGGATTCACAAAATACCCTTCGTGATGGATGTATTGTGTATTCGAACCGCACTCATTAAAGTTGTGATTCGCTCTGCTTGTACCAGAAATTACTCATCACCGCCGACTTCAGAAACTCCGCGGCCCCGACATGGGTGTGTGTGTGTGCGTGCGTGCGTGTGTGCGTGTGTGTGCGCTCAGCGGGGTGAATGTGTCGGAGCCATGGATCTATTATAAAACGGTGGGAGCGCGGAGGCAACAAGCAGAGCTCACCAGATGACGCCGTAGGCTCTGCGTTGGTGTAACGCGGGACCATAAATCAGCCTTAAGTCCCTTTAGGCTAATACTGTGAGAAATAACCTCTCATAATAGCGGTACTACAGTTAATAAATGTAATAAAACTGTGAACAACCGCATTCCGTAGGCTATTCAGTACTCAGTATTCAGCCAAGTCTTTACATTTTATTCCGCTTCAGTTTCGGCCTCAAATTTTCATTTTGGTGCATCCCTAGTTTTTTCGGTGGGTACCACTGGTAGCATTCTGGATTCTTGTTAAAACATGCTATTTGCTTTATTTGTTAATAAAAAAAAAACTAATTTCTGGTTTCTTTCTATTTTATTCCAGAAGGGAGGGGGGGATCTTCTGATTTAAAAAAATCGTGATTAAAAATCGAGATCGTTCGATATGGGAAAAAAAATCGTGATCACTTTTTTTGCCATATCGCCCAGCCCTAGCGCAAACATCTGTTTGGTGATCCAACTCTGAGGTGCAGATGTTCATAAACCTGGGGGCTGACGAGAGAATTAAAAAAGGGATGTAGACGGGCTGTTTTACTCTCAGCCGCTCGCGGCTCCAGCTGATTTCGACACGAACAAAGCGGTTGCGCAATCGAGTACGTCACAGCAGCTTCACCCCAACCTGCCCACTTCTCACCTGGCTGTGGAAAAACACACGGGGACAAACGGGTAGAGCCGCGACGAGCCGAGCCGGGCTAAGGCGGTACTAATGCAAAAGCGCCACTAGATGCAAAGAGGAATTGGGACACCACTACCCTCACAGGAACGCGCACAATTTAGGGGTAGGGCTGAAAAGTAGGGCTAGGAGGTGTATTGGGACTGGCCCTTAGTGTTTGAAAAGAGAAGTTGTTGACAAGAAAATACTGATGTGTTTACCATTTCAAATGGATTTGCAGACATACAGAACGCGTCTGTATGTGTGTGTGTGTGTGTGGGGGGGAGGGGGCTAATGTGATACAGGAGCATCCAAGTGCCACTAATCAAAATAGATAAAGAAGTTGCAGAATATCTAACACCATGTACTAAAACTTCCTGGCTGATGCCAACCAAGAAGTAGGAAGAAATTGCAGTTCCTTGAAGAACCACTGGGGGGGCGGGGTATCACATTCATGTGAATTTTTTTTGGACCACATCAGGTACAATTATATAAAGCAACACACTTTTTTTATAATTAGGGGTGTGTATTTTTGATTGGTGACTGGCACAGCCAATGGTTAGTGGTTATCAGTTTTGCTACTTGGTGCTTCACACTGTATTAACTTCTGAGCATAGCTTTTCAGCCGTGTATAAAGATCTAACAGCACATAGTCATTAATATTCTACCAGCAGACCACAATGACTGGCTGTGGGTTGGTCTGAGAGGTCTAGCTAAGATCGGGAAGCTTTTGCTAACCGTGTGTTGACAAAATGCAGCAATCAACTCTGATTGTGCCACCAAAATGACATTTGTAATTGGAGGTCCTGTTGCAAATGTTCACAGGCAGCTCCAAACCTCCTCAAGCATGGATCACCAGAAGGAGTTAGGAGCCATGGTAGATCATTTCAAGATCCTTCCAACTGAAAATCTGCTTGAACGTGCAGTATACCAAAATCCTGGTAGCAGTGGACTGATATAGTGCGGGCAAATGGACTGACGAGACCAAGCAGAGCTTTGCTAGTACTCGTTTCAGCTTTGGCAGCACTCTTATTGGATGTTTTTTCAGGAAGTGACACTTAAATAGGGCGACCTATTATGGCATCTAATACCTATTTTAAACAGGCCTTGAATATCTTAAAAACAAGCTTTTGATTGTTTTTGCTAAATAAATTGAGCCATGTCTTTATCTTCCCATTCTCTAACTGCATTCTCTATGCGGGATTCTGAGTGGGCGGGCGGCTATAATAATGAGGCACTGTGCTGATTGGCTGCCTCACGCGATGATGCAAATGACGTGATACACCGCTACGAAAAAATAGCGGAAGCTCCGGCTGGCGGAGTTGTTGTTGTTGTTCCGGCCAGAGTTAGTTGTGGGCGTGGTTTCACGCATCGTTCCCATCGTTACGTAACGACGGGAGCAGAATCTGAATGGCTCGTAGAAGCCACATCACACTGGATTGTTCATCCGGGCGGCTGTACAGACACTGCAGAATTTGGTTGCTTTCCTCCTTCTCTGAGTTGGCAGGCTGAGGGGAGACCACTTTATACATGTTAAAGCAAGAGAGAATGTGTTTTTCATAATAGGTCCCCTTTAAAATGAGGATGTTTGGATAAATTTGGTCAGAATGAATGTAAATATTAATTATCATCATGGGTTAGCATAAGCTGAGTCAGCCAAGCTAAAATGGCTAAATGTGGTTGACATTAGGTGGGTATATCCCAGTTGGCTTCCCAAGCCTATTTCTTCTGCACATTTTCAAAATGGCACTGCACAATATCTGAAAAGAGAAACTTTGAAAGCACTCCTCAGGAAACCTATGGGTGACATCACAGGGGGTTGTCCAGTAATTTTTCTACGACATTTTGGATGCTTCATTTCTCTAACTGCTCTTAAGCCAAAACAAAAAGACAGTATATCGTCATAATGTTCTGAGGCGTCTGTGCATGTTGTGAAAAGATAGTAAATAGTTTTAATGGCATAATAATTGAGTAAAATATAAGTGTAGCTGGTTCTGCAAAATGAGTTCAGTATGGTGAATTCTAGGCAGGTTAAATCTGAAATCAGAAACTATTTGTTATGTTTCAGAAAATATTAGTCATTGCTCCAAGAGCTTGTGGCAATATGTATCATATACATTTTTAGAAAGAGTCCAAAAGCCTATGCGCAGAGAGATAACATTCTCTGGTGGAGAAAAGCCATCTTTGTTGTCCCAGTTTTAGAAGAAAATTAATGAAAGCCTCTGCCAAACAAACAAAATAAGATTTGAGGAGGAGTGGGAGGTTTGCGCTGTCACCCCAACCCTATTTCCATTTATGTCGGTACTTTTCTATAGCTGAATGATTGAGTTAATCATGTGCTACTTGGAACCAATGTTTGTTTATAAAATCTCCAAATTCCAAGTAGTCTGGATCTCTATAATTTCCAGTCCTAAACCTTGCAGACACGCAGCAAATGCTGATACTGTGCAACAACTGAATTTCTTTTTTCGGACTGACATTTTGGCACAGTTGCATCTCTGCTTATTACTAGTAACTTTGGTCTTTTTTAACTCCTTATTTGTGCTTGTGTAAATGTCCCTGGTCCTTCTCCACTTTACCCCTCTAGTGTGAAAATGCCTACTACAGCTGTTATCCTTCATTTCTTGCCTGACCACTCCCCCTTTCTACTCATTAACATTGACCATACAACAAAGACGAGGAGAGAGGGAGTGGATTAAAAGGACTGAATTCAAATTTACATGGGGAAATTTGAAAAGAGCATAGACTGTGAAATATCTGTTTAGTAGGTCCTGTCCATTTTGTTCACCATGAAACGCTGATAAACATGAAAGAAATACAACCCCATTCTCATAATTGAGACATGTATGAGTTGATGGCTTATCTTGACGGTGGCTAAACTAACAGAATTACTTGGTCATATCTTTAGACTGCACTTTGCAAAACTATTTATCTTCTTTGACTTTTTCCTTACTTTTTTCAATTTGCCACAATAAAACCTGGAATAAAATTGAGTTTTGAGAGATTTAAATCACTAGATTTAAATCTGGACTAAGACTGAAATACCTGGATTTACACTTGTTCAAGCAGACAGAGGCGACACTTCAGGGAAAACAAAAGGTGGCACACTGTGTGTTTTAACGATCTATGGTGCCAGTTGTACACAGTCAAAAAATGTAAAATCTGCGACTCTAATGTTGAAATTCTAGGCATGATGGTAAGTCCCTTTTATCTGCCAAGGGAATTTAGGTGTATATTGCTGTTTGTTTTTCATGCCTCCCAGTGGCAAATCTTCTCAAGCAGCTCACACCACAGCACCACATTCAACTCCCAAACCCAGACACGCCGGCAATTGTGCTCGAAGATTTAAATCAGTGGCACCTTGAAACTGTCTTACCCAGGTTTGAGCAATATGTGAAAGATCAAACCAGGAAAAATAATACTCTGGATAAATGTCTGATAAATGCTTATGTTTCTAAGTGTGAACCACCCATAATCATTTCTGATCATAACATTGTGCATATGATTCCAGTTTACACAACTAAACACTAAAAGTCTTTCACCAAGATTCATTAGAAAAGGCAACTGTAGTAATACATTACTATATACATTTTGGTGTCCAAATGATTGTTCCAAATAAGGATGTTAAAATATACCCTAATAATAAATCGTATGTTACAAAAGACATTAAAAACGTAATAAACATAAATGAAGTTGCAGTTGTAAACAAGGACCATAAATCACTCAAAGACATAGGGAAAAAAAAGTTAAGAACTATATTGAGAAATTTCAAGTTAATACAGGACACTTTTAAATCAAACAACCCAAAGAAAGTGTGTGACATAATCAAAACGATGACTGGCATGAGTAGCAAGACCACACCTGAGAATGAAGCTTCTTTTGCCAATGGCCTAAACAACTTATTTTTAAGATTTGAGTTAAAAGATAACTCCAAGTGTACTGACATCCTCAAAACTGTTAAGGTGACAGTACAAACAGATTTATTATCAACATTGGGGAAGTAAGCAAAACCTTTCAGCTAATAAATCCAAACGAACCTACAGGTCCGGATGAATGCAGTACGTCTCTCTTAAAGAGCTTTGCTTCTGAACTGGCCTCAGCCTTGCAACCAGTTTGTCAGACATCCATAAATACACACACTGTCCCCTCAATATGGAAAGATTCCTATATTGCAGCATTTAGCCTCCACCAGCCCTACAGCAGCAACTAGCCACCACCAGCCCTGCAGTAGTTAAGCCTGAATTATGGTGCTGCGTTAAACCAATGCAAAGCATACGCCGTTGCTGTGACGCTGTCGTGACGCTGTCGTGACGCTGTCGTGACGCTGTCGTGAACCCTTTGGACTTCTCCGTCACTCCATTTCTCTGCGGTGCAGAGAAATCATTCCAAAGCCTGAAACACTTAAAGAGCATATTGCAGGTTGGAGACCCCTGTGAATCAATGTGTAGGAAAATAATGTAGGAACTGAATTTTCATTGAAATACGCATAAATATATACTACAGTGACCTCTGGAGTTGTTTTTGTGAGAGTATTTTACTTCCGCATTTGAAAAAGCTGAACCGGAAGTGACGTGACACCAGGGAGCGCGGTGAATTTCAACAATAGGAAAAATAATGGATCTTAATGTTAGTTGTGACACTGAAGAGGTTGTGAATGTGTATTCACACCAATATGACGGGCCACAGCCTTATAATTACGTACCCGTTAGGGCCCCCACGTTCTTTTGATGAAACTCGCTTTTTAAAAGGCTAATTTATGGGTCCGCGTTACACCAACGCAGACCCTACGGCGTAGGTTACGCGGCGACGGGTTAACGCTGCGTGCGCCGCGTAACCTACGCCGTAGGCTACGCCGTCGATTTTAAGTGGAACCATAAATCTGCCTTTATTCACTGTACTATCTAAACAGAAAACAGGCTTATTATCTTCTTTTTTTTCGGATTAAATGCATCCGAAATAGCCGGGTATTTTTAAAACCGAATACTTCCCCCCCTTCGTTTATCCACATTACATCGTTGTTAAAAAAAAAAAAACCTTCCACACGTAACCGAAGATCTGCGTTTTCGACCACATTCATAAGCATTCCAAACCTGTAGATCATCTGGTCTTCCGGCCTCCGGGCCGCCTCTGCGGCGCCGCTTTCCCGGGAGCGCCGTCTCCTTCTCGGGTAACGAGCCCGAGTCCCCCCCGTGTCCCACCACGGAGCTGCCGCGTTAACCCGTCGCCGCGTACCCTACGGCGTAGGCTCTGCGTCGGTGTAACGGTGTCAAGAGCAGAGACCATTTATTTAATAAATAGCTTGGAGGACAGATGGTGGATCATCTGTAGTTCTGGGTCGCACGTTAGACGTCAGACTCAGAGCAGATTTATTGTTGTTTTGGAGCATAATGTGACGTTCGAAAACGCAGAACTGCTCTCTGTCTCTGTCTACACGCATCTACATAAACTGAGTTTTCAAAAATCTTCACTTTGCCCGGAGTTTTTTTAAACATTCGTTTATTTGCGATGAGATGGGGCAGCTGTGGAGACTGCTCCCTGGTGCTGCGTCATATGACGCGGTGTTCGAAAAAAAAAGCGTTTGTAGGAGCTTGGCTAAAATCAGCCACTTTTTCCTCTGAATACGTGCCCTTATGTCTTGTGAAACATATTAAATCCTACATTAACTTCTCACATAGTCATTTTCACATAATCTCACATAATTTCACATAAGGTATTATTTTTGAAAAAATTCTAACCTGCAATATGCTCTTTAATTTACCCAGCACATTAATGGCGCTTTTACACTAGTACCTACTCAACGCGATTTGACTCGCCACGCCCCGGTTTTGCGCTTTTCCACTAGGGGTCAAGGCGGGTGGAGGCGTGCCGAGTTAATACTTTTTCTATATTTATTCTGCCGAGGTTCTAAGCGTCCTGAGTGAGCCTGCATCTGACCTCATCACACTAAAGGCCACCGATTGGTCGGGGGGTGGGGCTGTCAGATGTTTGAGTCAGGAGGTGGAAATCAGCGAAAGAGCGACTCGCAGCTTCTTCATTTTATTCGACAGGCAATAGGAGCGCAAAAGACTGTTTCGTGATCCAACTCTGAGGTGCAGATGTTCATAAACCTGGTGGCTGGTGAGAGAATTAAAAAGGGATCTAGATGTGCGATAAGGAACGACCGGATCTACCAGGCGCTCGGTCACTTCTCAGCTCCTCAAGACTCCCAGCTGACTTTTCAGCAGCGCCGAGACAAAGAAAATTTTTAAAAAGTGTTGCTGCTTAAAGCTTCTTTCACTCTAATTTTTTTTTTTTTTTATATTTTTATCCCCGATTTTTTCCCCCATTCTATCACCCAGTGCTCCTACCTAAGTGACAGTTCTGGGCATTGCCATCCTGTACGAACCCCGGGAGGGCCCTGCACTAAGCTCAGGTTTCCTCCTTAACCTGAGGAGTGAGCAGGCCGCTTCTTTTCACCAGACAGGGTGGGGTTTCTCCGGCCGGACGTAGCGCGTTGAAGGATCACGTTATTCCAGCCAGATCCTCCCCACCCCATCTGGCGCCCTGGCTGGCCAGAGGGGGCATGTATAGCCCAGGACTGTGTGCATGTTTTTGTGAGGGTAACTCACATTAGCTACCCAAGGGAACACGGGGAGAACATGCAAACTCCACACTCATCCACTGGTACAGTTTATCTATAAAGCAATCCTTGGTCTACTCCCACATTATTTATGCAACTACATTTCCAGAACCCACAGCAATTACTGCTTACGTTCCAATGATTTATATCTGCTAAACGTGCCAAAGGTGCATTCCGAACTAGGTAAACACTGTTTTAAGTACTCTGCACCTGCTGCCTGGAACCCCCTACAGAAGACACTAAATCTGAAGGATCTCATCACTGTTGGAAATTTTAAAAGCCGTATGAAGGATCTTGCAACAGATACTTTTCACACTTGTTGTTGTTTTAATGTAAATTCTTAATCTTGTGTTTTAATCTAGCACACATTTTTATTTATCTTGTTGAGTGTTGACTATTTTATTAATTTATTTTATTGAGTGAGTTGGCGGTGTCTCTTTTTTTAATTGTTGCACTTTTAATGTTTCTCTGGCTGCTGTCTTGGCCACGTTTCCCTTGAAAAAGAGGTAATTGTATCTCAACAGGACCAACCTGGTTAAATAAAGGTTAAATAAATAAAATAAAAAACAATACTCAATCAATGTCTAGTCCAGTGGTATGGATCCTTCGTTAGAAATTAAATCCAGCTGGTTAAAGTTAATAAAACACTCTTATTTGCCATTACAACCAATGTAGGAGCACCTCAGGGCTGTGTTAGTTCAGCAGTATTGATTATCCTCTATACTGACAATTGTCATATAGATACACCAAATCAGTTTATTATCAAATAATTTGAGGGCACAGTCACCTTCTCCCATTTAAGTAACTCAGGTAATATTGAGATACACCTGCAGGGGGTAAATAACGTGGTAGAGAGGATTTAACTAAATTCCCTGGAGATTACAACTAAGAAAACTGAGGAAATTGTGGACCACCACCCAACCAACTCCTATAGACCGTCGTGTCAAATCCACATGGGAAATATTAGACAAGTGTCCACCTAAAAATATTTGAGAGTGTGGATAGATAACCTGGAGATAAGCTGGAAAGACTACATGAATTTTATCTGTCAAAAGACAAAGCAGAGAATATATTTTCTTTGCCACTTGAGATCCTTTGGGGCAAGCAGACAAATACATCTCCTCTTTCTCACATCACTCATAATAAGTCACCTACAATACTGCAATATATGGTACAGGGGTCTGTCTGAAACATTAAGAGCTACATTTTCACAGCAATTAAACATTTGCTCAAAGATTGTGGGACAGCCCCTCCAGAAACTCTATTAAACAGCCTAGTACACGCACATGTTAAAGCTTGCTAATAACATCATCCTTAATCATAACCATATTTTAAATAAAGAGTTTTAAATGTTACCATCAAACTGTAGATTCAGAGTACCCTCATTTAACAAGATCAAGTTTAAAAAATATTTTGTATACCAATCTAAATGTCTTATTGTCCTGTTTTTGTATGTTTGTTTTTTGTAATTATGTGCACTCATACGTATCGTCTATGCATTTTTGTTTTATGTAATGAATGTACCAGTATGACATTTCTACATTATGGAGCTACTTTTATGTACACAAGACATTTTTATCTCATCTCATTTCTTCTCTTATGAATGGTGGAACTCATCCATCCATCCCAATTTCTTATAACCTGCCAATGGATGACAGCATGTCCGCACACATCATGAAGCTTGTATAATGACAATCACTGTGGAGCTTGTGATTTTGTGTAGTCTGTATTCGCAACCCTGACGTGTTTGAACGTCAATTCGGAAGACCCACAGAGTACTATGTATTCTGTTAGTTTAGTATTTTTGTTTCCTCCCACAGTCTAAAAACATGCATGGTTTATTAACTGTGATGGGTATACACAGTTGTTCATCTTCTTTCTGTATCTGTAGTCCTGTGATTGACTTAAGTTTTCCTGATAATAGCTCGGATAGCCTCCAGCTTCTTTATGACCTTGAATAGGATGAAACAAATGTATATAAAAAAATGATGGATGGATATTTTTTAATTCATTAAATTTTAGATGGATTATTTCTTTCTATTTTTTTCTACTTTAAGAATATGTTTATTTTGTGATAGATCAAATATTATTAATAACAAAATATCCCACAGCTTGATGTTTCATCTGGTGTGCACCACAGGAAACATTTATCTGGCAACCAAAAACTTCAAATTGTGTTTTATCTGGTGCGAGGACATGTTCCACATTCTTTGAGAGTTTCTGAGATACATTCTTGTAGTTGTCTTGGAGCACTGCCTAATTCCTGGCCATTCTTCCATGGAAACCACCTTTTAAGAGTGTACAGCCTACAATGGTCTTGTTCCACTCTGATGAGTTTTATTGATCAGGATAATTTTTTGTATTTTTGTTGTGGTCTTACATTCTGTTTATTTGTTAATAATCGATTTAGAGGAGACATATTATGGACATTCTCAAAAATTGGCTAACTTTCCTGGGATTTTATCAAGTTTCTATAATATGTTCTATAATATGTTTTGGTCAAAATACCTCAGGTATATATAGTGCTGGCCAACGATTAAAATCTTTAATCTTAATTAATCCATGATTTCTGTAATTAACTATGCGATTGATCGCGATTAATTGCATATTAATTGCAAATTTATTCACACATTTTGTGCTGCTCTAAATTACCTCAAGGTATTTTTTTTAATGTTTTTAATACTGTTAACAACATGATAAAGGGCAAATATTCTGCTTTATGCCAATGTTTATTCAACTTTCCACAAAAAAAGCTTTTGACCTGAATGTAACATTCCTTCACCTGGATCTTCAGAGCTCAGCTATAAACTCGTGGGAATCGCAGTGTGCTTGCGCCCGTCTGTGCGTGTGTGTGTGTGTGTGTGTGTGTGTGTGTGTGTGCGGGGGGGGGGGGGGCATTATTGAGTTTTATGTTTTATGTAAAGCGCTTTGCGTTGCATGTTTTATTTTGTAAGAAAAGCGCTTAACAAATAAAGTTTGATTTGACTCGTCCTTTTTTGCAAGCTGCTACAGCGTTGTCTGCTTTTGACGAGGGGTGGGGGGCGCGGAGCGGAGCGGCGCGCTGCGCTGCGCTGCGCTCTTTGGCTGCAAATTGTATTTGAGACTCGACGTACTTCGATGGTAATTCATTTCAAATCGACAGTACATGCAAATAACTTCAGACTTGTCCAGCAAACCATTTGGCATATTTTTGAAAGTGAACTAACCGTTCAAAAGTCCCTTTTCATTCTTCATCTTTCAGTTCACCACACTTTTCCTGAGGCTACGGGTGCCGTCGAGCGCCAGAAATGCCTTTTTTTTTTTTTTAATCGTGCGTTAAAAAAATTGTCGGCGTTAAGAGGACGTTAAGTTAATGCATCGTTAACACGTTAACTTGGACAGCCCTAATATATATATATATATATATATATATATATATATATATATATATATATATATATATATATATAAATATATATATAAAATTATATTATGCAACACCACTATTTTCAACAACATATTTGCACATTGCAGCTTATTCTAGGGACTGGAGTTAACGTCTGGCCTCTTCTCTCTGAAGGGATTTCTTTTGAAATCAACGTTAGCACTTTGTGATACTTACTTCCAAGGTACAGTTAATGCAGCAAGGTGTGAAAGGGAGTGACAACACAGTGGTCTGAGAGGTCGCAGTGTCGTGCAAATCTGAACTGCTGTCTAAATTACGTTTTCAGGCTGATACCTCCGCAAACTTTTCAAGTTAGTACTCGCTTCAGATGACCATATATAGGATTTCAAGGACCAAATAAATAAATAAACATATAAGATACATATAATAATAAATTACCTTTTAAGGAATTAAGCAAGATTGTTAGGATTCTTTCTTTGTGTGTGAGTGTCTGCGTGCATGCGCGTGTGTGTGTGTGTCTGCACTTTTTACCTGTGAGTGAGTTCCTGTTTCCAGAGAGGATCTTTGCAGGAGAGCTCCACTGGCTCGGGGTGCTGTACACCTGGAGCTGATCTTCTAATCAGGGAGACTGGTGTTATATATAAGGAACCATGGAACATTCATTCTTTGCTGGATGATTGCGTATGATCTATCTGAAGCGCTCATGCTCCGCTTGTTTTTTTCTGAGAAAGATCTTTCCTCTGAACTGCTGAGCACAGCCTGATGTCCTCGGCTTCACCAGCCTGCCCCGTTCTCCATCGTCAAGCTCTCACCGGACCTTCATTCTTCTCTGGACACTCACACTCTCTCTGGAACCCCAGTTCTCTCCTATGGACCAAGGATCCATCCTGCTGCACACCAGGACCTAAGTGCTCCCTCCCTGCTCTCACTGCCTACCATCCAAAGAGTTCTGAGATCCAGATCAATGCAGGCGATTTGTTAGGCAGGCAGATTAACGGTTCCACAAGATTTTGGATTCCCATTCCTAATCACTGTAAACATCCCCATGAATGTTAGTCACCCACTACAATGACTTAGTCTGTACTTATTCATAAACCAGACTCAGACAGAAACTCTAGATAAGCACCAGCTGGTAAACTACCCCTAACAAAACGGACTTCTCTGACTTACAGCTCGGGAGTTTTAGACTAAGTCAGTACATTTACTGTACATACACTAACAGAAAGTCTAATTGTTGCCTTAATCCGACTGATTATGAATTTTTAAAAGCCATGTATACACCTTATACGCCGAACTGAAGCTCTTGAGATCAAGCTTTTCATCCAAGATAATGCGGTCCTAATTCTACTTATTTCGGCACGTATACGCAACCCACGCTGAACCGAGCTACTGACTTCCCCGGGACTCCCCCCTTCCGGAAGTGACGGCCGCACTGAGTGTGAGGCTTTTGAATTTATTATAGGGTTAGATTTTATTTAAAGACTGGAATTATAGATGGCTGCTACTCCTCTACCTTGGCCCATGCTTTGGGGGATATGAAAATTAGGTATTGATTTATTTAAATTGGCATGCTCTTCCTTCTGTGACTGATGCAGTGCAGTTACATGCACATCTAAATCAAGCTATTGGCAACAACACATAGCCACACAGACACACACACACACACATAGCCACACAGACATATAGACACACACACTTAGCCACACGGACATACACACACACACACACACACACACACAGACAACACAAGTAAAAAAAAAAAAAAAGCTATCGGCAACAATCTAGCTAAGGATTAGATTGGAGGTTCAGAGAAATCCAAGTATACATGCACGAGAAGACAATCGATTATTGAGTGAGGTGTGTTCAACTCTGCACCGCTAGTTGACGCGACATGCACTTTCGTGTTGGAATTTTTCCGGTACAATTCGTAACAAACGCAAAGGAAGACAACAACATGTGAAAAAATAGACGCTAATTATGCAACAGCTCTGTAAATTTCGTACATACTAAGCCTGATCATGTTTTAGGTAAGATGAAAACAAAGCCTCCTTCTTCTTCTTCTGTTACCATGTTGTGATGCTGTGACTGTTATTATTCCCGCTCCCGCGGCTCGTCACCTCAGGAAGGGGTAGTCCCGGGGCAGTCAGTAGCTCGGTTCAGTGTGGGTCGCGTATACATGCCGAAATAACTCAAATTAGGACCGCATTGTCTGGCACTAAAAGCTTGATCTCAAGTGCTTCGGTTTTGGGCCTCTGTAGCCTAGTGGTTAGTGGCCTAGAGGTGGGCTTGGGTCTGGACGACCCAGGTTCAAGCCCCCAGGATGGCAAGATAAACCACTTTGGGCCCCTGAGCAAGGCCCTTCACCCTAATTGCTCCGCAACCAGAATAATGGCAGCCCACTGCTCCTAGTGTAATTAGTGATGGGTTAAAAGCAGAGGACAAATTTCGGTGTATTTCCATGTATACTGAGAAATAAAGAGATTATTATTAGGTGTTTACATGGCTTTTAAAAATTTGAAATTGGTCAGATTAAGGCAACAGTTCGACTTTCTGTTGGTGCATGTAAACGTACTGCATGTTTCTGATAAACAGAAAATATCACTCCATGACTCTGTAATAAGATTGTTTACAAATGGAGAATTTGAACTTAAAGGGAACCCTGCATATTAAGACATGTAGGTCTTAAAAGATAAATGTTGGTATCAATTATAACAATGTGATATAAAAAACCTTGTTGATGTCTTCGTTTTTATAAAATTTGAAAATATAATTTAACATGTAGGTCGCCATTGTTTTTTACGTTCTGGGTAGTACGTCACACGGTGGCACCTGCTAACCCCCGTCCACTGTTCTGACACCCAGAAACAGATGAAAACACAGCTAAACAGGTGACGGCGCACCAGAAACACAGATCAAAACACAGCTGAACATTAAGGTGACGGCGCACCTACAAAAAAGTAAAATAAAATTAAAAAAAAGTGCAGCCCCATACAGCATGAACTATAAAAACACCATAAAACTCAGACTAACAGACCACACGTTTCAACTAGCAGATAACCGATGCTACAATAAAAACCCCATCCAGATCTGGCGTCATTAAATTAAATAAAGATGTTCTTGCCTATTTGAAGCGAAGTCTGCGCCTCCCGTTTCGTCAAAGTCCCGGGCCAGTCCCCTCAGCGTCGGGTCTGTCATCACCCAGCACCGAGGCCGGTTTTAGGGGGGAGAGGGGGGGGCTATGCCCACTCAAACGTGCATATTGCCCACCGGCGTCTCCATCCCGGCGGCGGCAGCGAGAGCGGAGAGCGGGTGGCGGAGCGCTGCGGGCTGTAGAGCCCCGGCTACGCAGGCTACGGCGTAGCCTACGCAGGCTACGGCGTAGCCTACGCAGGCTACGCCGGCTACGCCGTCTACGCAGGAGCCTAATGCACTGGTAAGATGCGCACAACATTGATCATTTTTGCAGATCTCCCGTGCATCACAGAACTTTGATCCAGTTTGCCTGAACCGAGACGTCTTATGGGCTCCCTCGTCAGCCTCCACGGCCGGGAGAGAGCTGCTCAACTATGTTTTAGATACCTGTCCCAGTTAAACTAATGGGGCTTATCTTCCCAGAGCCACCGTCGTACGTCATCGCCCCCAGAATACATTGCGCAGGTAAAACATGGCGCCTCCCGCAGGTCAAAATATGTAATAAACATTGTAGATTTTTAAAGCAATTAGATTATTTTATGTGTTTCTAACAACATATTTTAGTATAAGAGAACAATTGTGGCTAATTAGGGACTACATGTCTTAATATGCAGGGTTCCCTTTAAAGATCGTATATTTAGTTTTTCAGTCATTTGATTAATGCCTCTACCATGTTGCACATGGTATACTTTTGGAAGGTGGGGTGATTGACACTTATTCTATTTTGGGACCTTGTTAGAATCACCAATTAATTTATTCCAATACTTATTTATGCAAGTGGTAGTCTTCGAGAAGCAACAGAGAAGTGTTTAAGACTGCATGTCTGCAGACCTTCAATAATCTGTTGCAACCACAAGCTAAGGAGCTAAAGAGCTGAGACTCCTGCTCGCCTTTTACCAGCTTCTCAGAATCAGACTTGACACAGTTCAGCTGGGCAGAAAAGATGAGATGAAAGTTATGTTGCAGCATCCAACATGTGGCAGATGGCAACAGAACATTTTTGTCTTCTCATAATTTCATCATTGTTCAAGTGCCTTTTGGCAAATTCCCATATGCTTTGATGTGGCTTTTAATGATGAATGGTTTCTCCTTGACAAGTCCACCACCATCACATGATTGACTGAGTGCTGCTCTGATTGTTGTCCTCCTCTAAGTTACTCCCATCTCTATTAATGGACTCTTTATCTCATTTGTCACGACTTGGTTATTGATTACTTGTTTGGTTGATGCCTTTTGTCCTTGATGACTCATTTCAGCTGGGCAGTCAGATTTAGTCCTTTACTGGTTTTAATATGTTTCCAATGAAGAATGATGGATGCAGTGATGTTACTGGAAACATTCAATGTTATTGCACTTTTTCTTTAGCTTTTCAAGTCCTTGGTTTGACACAATCATTGTCTCAAATATGCACTGTCCTCATAATTTCATTGCTTGCTTTTTAAGTTATACAGCATCAGCTGTGAGACCTTACAAAGACTGATACAGACCTTTCCCAATTAATTTTAATAGTGCAATTGAGCTTAGGTCACACTATAGAAGCATAATCAGATAACATTAATTGTAGTAGACCTACAGAACACAACTGCAGGGGTCTGATTAATCATATCAATTGGATTTTTCCGTTCTTTTATTCTAAAATAATTTGGAGGCAGACTAAGTTAAAAAATCTAAACACAAAACAGAAGTAGGAAGACAACGGTCTATATTGTAGTTTTCACACATGTGCAATGTCATGACCTAAAATTCTCCCAATAACAGAAAAAAAGTACAGTCAAACTTGTTGAATATTTTTCTCATTTACCTTTTACAAAACACTTAAGAAAACATGGTTTTTCTTTCTCATTATGAAGCATTGTGTGAAAACTGATGAGAAAGAAAATTAACAGAATCCATTTTCAGAGTCTGAACATAACAAAACATAGAAACTTTAAATGGTGTGAAAAGTTTGTGCATGTACTCTGATTTTACAGGACACATAACAGTATAACAAAGCTCCAAATCATGTTTCAAATGATTTTCCAGGAGAACAAAGAGGATATCAATGAATACTATAAAAGGTGGAGGTAGAAAATGCAGAGACAGACACTGGATGCTGTTTATTAGTTGCAGATGATACATTTTGATTTTAAGGAGCAGAAAAGCTTGATGGCACAAAATAAAGACAAAGGACAGACTCCCTTTCATCAAATTGCCTGGTAAGTAAAGCATCTTAATCTTAATCTTAATCTTAATCTATGATGTTAAAACAGTCTGAAATGACATTGTGTAAATGACAGTTTAAGTACAAGCTCTCGATCCTGTAGTAGCTATTATTTTGTACTGTCAAGTGAAGAGGATACTTCAGTATATCTCTTTAAATAGCTCTTGATGTACTCATTTACATTTGAAGAGGAATAAAAAATTTGAATGGAAAGTGGGAACGAGAGAGAGATTAAAAGATTAGTGGGCGAAAAAAGCCATGTGTGTATTGTCACAGACCACTGATATCATTCCAGGACTGAAATACTGCTAGCTGTTGTTTCGCCAAGGGTGTATACAGTACATGCTGGTGTGTTTAAGTATGTAAAGTGCATTTCTGCTTGAATAAGCAGATCTCTGCAGAATGATGCTGTAAATTGTTCAACCAAACTGCTGACCTTTTAAGCCTATAAAATGTCTTCAATTAACCAATGTCTAATCAGTACTGCCTTACAAAATCAAAAACCAGACAGCTTTCTGCAGTTAATTAAAATCAAATCAAATTAGTGCTAGGTACAACAAACACTGCAAAAAACGTTTTAGCATCACATTG